>NC_136503.1:59617254-59949754 GCF_053919585.1 Euprymna scolopes | reverse complement strand
AGTACTAGCAGTAGCAGAAGTTGAAACAGTTCTTCATCTTTTTTTATTGTAAGTTAAAATTTATTTTGTGTATACATATATTTGGTAGATCACTCCTGCATTTTAATGAATTCTGTGAGTCTGTAACTTTATACAAATCTAATTCCTCGTTCGAACATAGCGTGCTTATTCTTATATGCCTGACTTACTCTAGCCAAATTGACACGCATGTAAGTGTTGATTACGCTCAAAAGTCATAATCCCTGTTAATGTCAGAAAGTATTATATCGTATAATGATTTTGGTAATGCCATTTTTTTATACCGCCATGTATACATATTTGCTTGATATAGAGATGTTATATATTGAAATAACTTACAATTTTTTTTCGTTATTTTACATCTGAAAACATTTATATTGTCTAATGAGTTTTAATTTCGTGTTATTCTGTCCTTGAATTCTACTTGTATACACATTTGTAATTTTATCCATTCGGAATGGGAAGCACCGACGATGCATTGAATCTTATATGAGCGTAATTTGAGCCAGCGATGTTTGCTACTTTGTTATATGTGCGTATTGGATTATGGCTCTTATCACAAGAAAGTTTCGATCGTTTTAGAAAAATAATCTGCGCATGGG
Organism: Euprymna scolopes; assembly: GCF_053919585.1. Classification (NCBI taxonomy): domain Eukaryota; kingdom Metazoa; phylum Mollusca; class Cephalopoda; order Sepiida; family Sepiolidae; genus Euprymna; species Euprymna scolopes. Next base: position 59,949,134 of record NC_136503.1, on the reverse strand, counting down.
AAGATAGAAATGAAGAGAGATAACACTGCGACAGAAATATCTATCTGTATATTTGTAATTTCTTGGGGGGGGGGTCTTTTTTGTTCACGGACATTTCTTTGCTTTCGGACGCAGAGACTCATAATCATGTAGATTTCAATGATAAAAGAGATTCTAATGCTGTAATCATACGATTTCTCATTTACTTCGTTTAAAATATAACTTGCACTGGATTAAAATACTAAGAAAATACCCGTGATAGTACAGTTAAAATAGATGTAACTTAAATACATTTCCATACGTTTTTCGTATAGCCAGTTTTATTGCTATTACACACATGACACTATTGTCCCCATCGAAGTAATGCCCCCCGTTTACAATGCACTTCTTGTACTGTTCCAACAACTTCCAGAAGGCTCCTTAAATGTCCACTCGTGTATCAATGACACTCGGCACAACCTGCATCTTTTATCTAACCAATCGTCTTATTACGAAATCCTCTAACGTCTTCCTTGATTTTAGGGACAAACCACAAATCGCAGGATGTAAGGTCTGGACTATATGGAGATTAAGGTACTGTCCTGATGTCTTCCGTCGTCAAATAGACTGTGGCAAGGATGGAGTTGTGAACTGATGCAGTGTCATGCTGGTAAAAACAACAAGCCCATTTTTTTAAGTTCTGGCCCTTTCAGATAGAATCGCTTCATTCACTCACATTAAACCTCAATATAGTATTCCCTGTTGACTGTCTGTAGAATGTGAACCAAGTGCATGTAGAGCATGAATGTGCTGTCAAAAAAGGATCATCATAAGTTTCTTAGTGAATTTGCTTTGTCTGACGCTCATGTGTCTGGGCGATCCATAACGCTTCCACTGGGAAATCTATCTATTGGGCTTGGGGTCATAGCAGTAGATCGAACTCTCGTCACAGGTCAGTAGAACATTAGTAACAATGGGACCTTCCTGCTGTCATGACAACATCTTTCTTTCTTATCTTTTCTGGAAACCCCTAGGATAAACTTCACGCATCCCCTCGAGAATATTTGTGTGTACAGGTCCCTCCACTGATATAAAATTGTACAAGTATTGTCTTTATAGACACACTATCATTCTTATCCATGAAATCCTTTATTTGGCAAATCAACTTTAGTCTTCAAACTTCTTTATTCTTCTCACACTTCTATTTATCTCTCACAGACTTTCTTCTTACCCTAAATTTTTATACCACTCAAAACTGCTGCTCGATTCATGCAAGATTTCCCCGAAAACAGTCGGAATCATCCTACACGTTCCTGTGGCCTTTTTTCAAGTGCAAAACAATTCTATCGAATACCGTTCTTTTAAAATGTCCTGATCTCAGGATTGCATGTTGGAAATTCACTAGATGTGACAAAGAGGCTTCGGTAGGGTGTATTCTAATTCCTGCTTTTGAACCTGAAATAATAAAGGTTTGTCATTTATCTCAGAAAAATATATAGGAATAACATAATAAAATTTAAAGAGTCTACGACAATTTTAAATAGCTACAGAAAACATATTAAACGCACCTTTTAATTCATGAACAAAGCAATTTGGAACTAATTTACCCCCTTATAAAAAGTGTATAATAAATGCATAGTACGAGTGATGCACTACCTGAAGTATGCGTTACAAATCTTTGCCACGAACTAAATATTAATAAAATGTCTAAAATTTTAACTTTTACTGAAATTATATTGTAATGTTCTGACCTTTGGATAATAATAATAATAATAATAATAATAATAATAATAATAATAATAATAATAATAATAATAATAATAATAATAATTATTATTATTATTATTATTATTATTATTATTATTATTATTAATTGATTCGAGCAACGGCGGCTCGCTGGATTAATGATTAGGATTAGAAAAATGAACAATTAAATTGGGGGAAAATGACTGGCATAAAATAATATTGCAAAAAGGAATGTGAAAATAGAATATACATGTAAACATGATTTTTGGGTTTCCATAAAGAAATAACAAGATTGGGGTTACATAAGCTGTTAGTCTGAGACACGTAATGAGAAATGTGAGAAATGTAGATTGGGGGGATTCTAGGCAGTCGTTAACTGGCCATCAAAGGGAACGCACGTCTCAAAAAGTGAAATTGTCTCCAGTATGCACGGAACGGCGTCATTTCAGACAGGTTAAATGTGAAAACGTGTAATCTTTGAAAATAGCGACCGGATCGTTAATATAAATATTCGTCAATAATTCAGGTATGTGTTGTGTAATTTACATCTTTAACAGATGTAAATTACACAACACATACCTGAATTATTAAAGAACTGTTTGCCTACAACTGTTTTAATACATCCACGTAAATCGTTTCCTGTTAGAACTGTTGCATAAATTTTAAAATATACACACTAGACGATCAACTAAATGATACGACGTATATACATACACGCATTTACACGTACACGAATATACAGAAAAAGATAAACCCAATAATTCAACATGTACGTCGTTACAGGCACAGGAATATACATATATACCATACAACCCAGCTATTCAACATGCACGTCGTTATGGAATATATTCTCATACATTACACAATAGACCCTTTTGTAGAGACCCATAATATAACATAACACTTTTTTGATGTTATATTATGGGGTTCTAAAATAGGGCCTATTGTGTAAAATGTATGTGAATATATTTTCCGATATTATTGTATATGCCAGTCATTTTTTCACAATTACACTGTTTATTTTTCTAATCATAATAATTGATCCAGCGACCCGCTGTCGCTCGAATAAATTCTTCTTCTTCTTCTTCTTCTTATTATTATTATTATTATTATTATTATTATTATTATTATTGATAATAATAATAATAATAATAATAATAATAATAATAATAATAATAATGTTTGGACCCTTGGTCTTGCTTGCAACAGTTAATACAGATACTACGGTATGATCACAACCCGAAGGGTCACAGCATTACAATTTTCATAAAATTGAACAGTAAAATAATCTTAATTATTTTTTAATGAATAAAGATTAAACTGAAATCTTAAATATGTGGATTTTATCATGAGTGTTTTGCTATATTATGATGCGTTAATCTATTATGAAAATTTCAAAATTAATTGAAGTTTGGGATAAATTTAAAAATTAATTTTAAATAATTATTTTGAAAATTTTCAGAAAAGGTAGATCTAAATTTTCTGAATAGTTTCCAAATATTTGAACCTTTAGAGTAAATAGTTATATACATATATATATATATATATATATATATATATATATATATATAAAGATATATTTATGAAGTATTAATTTATGTATACCCACATCAAAACGCAATAGATAATACACTAGACGAATCACATATCAGAATATTAACTCTCGTATATTAAAAGAAAATCGTTATAGAACAAATCTATGTAAATAGAAAACCGTATGTATATAATACAGAACAAACATACTGTTTATATACACCTCCTTTTCATACAGCACCCCAACAATATATCAAGAATACTCCATTGTAGGGCACCTGCTTCTTACACAGATAAAGTGTCGCATCGACGGTGAGATACTTACTTAAACGATAGAGTGACCCAACAATCTGCCTAACAGATTTATTGTATGTGTTGCATTTCAAATCAGGAATTCAGGTCAAGCCACATAGCTTGTCAAGACATGGGACTTCCCACAAAACTAGAGACATTCATTTCAATTGGGCGTGGTTCGATTCAGAGCAAGTACTTTGGAAAGAAGAATCTTGGTTTTCGATATATTAAAATTAAGAAACCATATTTTCCCCATTGCACCACGTTCTGAAGATCAAAAGAGGATCAGTAAGGTCTTTGTCATTGCTGGCCTGTTAAGTCCGCTATAGTTTGTCGTCTCGTCTGCATAATTATCTAGGACTGACCTAAGAATGTGATGTGGGAGACCATTGATCAAGGTCAAGGACAGGGTAGCGTGCTGGAAGAAGTACTGAGGAACACCAGTGTTAATACAATCCGTTTTTTATTTCTTCCCATCAACGGCTACTATTACGAGAGGTGTGCAATAAGTAATGCCCCTGACCCACTTCCCAAAGAAGTAGAGCAACGAAACTTGGCACAGTTATTAATCGTTACCTACATAGGAACCACACAGAGTTATGCATGTCTCCCTTCGTTTGATACCGCTCTGGAGACCGTTTTTGTAGAACACCCCAGGTTGGACCTCCAACCACGACGTGACTTCAGTAATCAAGGCTGCATCATCTGGGAACCGCTTTCCTTTCAAAAACAACTTTATGGCTGGAAAGGGGTGAAAGTCAGAGTGTGCAAGGTCAGGAGAGTAGGAAGGATGGTGGAGAATTTCATAACCACACTCCCGTGCTTCTGATCTGGGGACATGCGAATTGTGGACCGGAGCGTTGTCCTGCAGGATGAGGGTACCTTGATCTTGCTCCGCCTCTTGATTTTGATAGCTTCCCTTAATTTCCTCAAAAGTGAAGCATAATAAGCTCCTGTAATTGTGGTACCCTTTGACAGGAAATCTGCCATAACTACTTCGTCCTGGTCCCAGAAGACTGTGAGCATGTCCTTGCCAGCATCCTTGCCTTCTTTGGAGGTGGTGAGTCCAGGTTCTTCTACTGCATTGACTGGGGTTAGGTTTCTGGATCATAGTGATTGATCTAGGTTTATCCTGTGTAATCAATCTTTTGAAAACATTGACTCATCTTGTTAGCACATCTCCAAATTCATCCTCGAGCACTCGACGCGTTCTCGCTTCTGGAATGGTGTGAGCAACCTAGGATTCATCTGGAAGACACATTATGCATATGCAAATTGTCATAAATGATAGTTTCCACAGACCTTGTACTAATCTTAACATCTTGTGCTATTTGGGGAATAGTAATGCGCCGATCTTCCAAAACGGCAGCGTCAACTTGACGGACAGATGCCTCGTCAATGGCAGAAGGGGGTCGACCAGGTCTGGAAGCTGTTTCCACAGACTTCTGCCTATGTTTTCATTCACGATGCTAGCGTTTTACAAGTTCATATGATGGGGCATTATCACCATAAGTTTCTTTTATTTCATGGAAAGTCTCCTGTGGTGTGCGTCTTTTCAAATAGAAAAAAAACGAATTACTGCTCAACATTCAACAGGTTCCATTTCACACCTGTTAATCAGAAACCACAATTAGTTCAGAGCTGTAATTTGCCACATAACCCGTAGAGATATGACTCATAGCACATGCAAAATTTCAGCTAGACCCGACAACGGAAAGTGGGTCATGGGCATTACTTATTGTAAAGGTCTATCAGAGAGAAAGGATTTTGTAACTGAGAGGACAATATTCCATTCCATCGCTGGCGATCTTGTCAAATAGACTTTTATGACACACTTTATCAAAAGCCTTTGATATGTGTAGACCTATTGAACAAGAGATAAACCGTCGTCGAGTGATTAACTAATGCTATGTGATATAAGAGTTAGTACATCAGCTGTAGTCTTGCAGAACGAAAACCTCACTGCATGTCTCTAAGCAGATTATTTTTGCTGAGGTGTTTGACCACATCTCTTGTCATCACATTTTCAAGAAACTTATAAGGCACGGGGGACTGATTGGTCTGTGCCGAGAGGAAGGTGATTTATCACCGGAATCTGTAGTGAAATGGGGGCAAAAATGGATGGTCACAATGCTGCCAAGACTAAGCTGGTTTCCTTCAATAACTACAAGAAACCTACTCTACCACCAATAGCAATGGGCAAGAATACATTGCCCGAAAGTACTTCTTTTAACTACTCAGCCTTACGTGTACAGGGAATATGAACTGGAATAGATACATTGAGTGCATTGCCAAGGCTGCTGCAAAGAAGGTTGACCCCCTCTACCGTGCTAAAGAACTACTTACGCCTGAAAGTATCCTGTACCTCTATAAGGCCACTATTCGTCCATGTATAGAGTACTGTTGTCACATCTGGGCTGGTGCATCTGCTGCTTGTCTCTCGCTCCTGGACAGAGTTCAAAAGAGAGTCGATAACCTGATATATCCTGAACTGTCATCTAGGCTTCAGCCTCTGTCCCATCGACGAGATATTGCATCCCTCTCCCTGTTCCACAAATACGTTAATGGTGAATGCTCTGACGAAATTCAAACACTTGTACCTTCTCTATGTAACTACCCCCGACAAGTCACTAAGTCTCACACATTTACATTAGAGATCCCTAGGTGCAAGAAAGCCTTTAACTCCAATAGTTTCTTCCCCGAGAACTGCAGATCTTTGGAACTCCCTTCCGGGATACTACTTTCCCAACTGTACTGATATGCAGAAGTTCAAGTGTAATGTGAACATACATCTTTCTACTCATATCCCTTCATAATGTTCCTCCAAATTATGTCCGTGATAGCAGCCCCCTACTTCAAAGTTGCACTGTGCTTTGTTTGGGATGAAAATTGAATTTTTTTTTTAACGGTAAAATTCCAAAATCTAAAATCCTAAAAAGTTGGTTAAATTTCCATTTCCTCATGTAAAATGCAAGGGAATCGCGTAATTGGAAGCTGGTCCAAAGTAATCCAAAGGCAGAAATCCGTGGAATAATTCATAAATGGGTACACGGAAAAGGGAATAAGTTCAAATAATATTATAAAAAGAAAGATAAGATGTGCGCTGAAAAAAAGAATTTAAAACGGCTGTCAAGGCTGGGCTGATTTTAGAAGAATGAGTGAAGAAGAAGAAACATTGAATGGTGATTGAGTTAATTTTGAATATAATAGAAGAATATATATATACATATACATATATATATATATATATATATAGATAACATGCCTTATTCTGACTTAATTTCTAATATGTAAACATATTTTCTGGTGTAGTTTATTTTAAAATGATAGATCAAAAATAATGTTTTGCATCATGTAAACTACCCCTTTACTTTTAATTAATATCGGGATTCAATACATTTAACTGACAGTATTATGTCTACTTAACATATATACTTGCTTACGTCATTTTAACAATCTATTTATTAGTTTTCGGACTTAATTCTCATTTTCATAATAGTTTTTTCACCAAGTTTCGGCCAACTATTTCTCTGGCCTCCCCTAGTTGTTTAACCGGGGCGGGTTTGGAATGTTGAGTCTTTTTTACTGTATCCACTGAAATTACTTTCTTTCCATGGTTTTGTTGCCTCACCGCGTTTTGAGGTATTTATCCTCTGGATTACTTTAAGTAGCATCGAATCAGATATCTTAGGAAATCTCTCACCTGGAACTCAAAACAGCCCAGAAAATTAGTTCGCCAAACATGGTGCGACAACAAGAATTATGGGCGGCAGTAATTACTGATACTGCAGTTAAGGGACTCAGCATTCCTATCCAGTCGCAGTTAACCACCTGAAGAAGACTCTGTAAGAGTCAGCTGCAAAGTAGTGAAACAACATAATCATGACGATGAGGATGAAAGTTTGCAAAACAATAAATATACAAATTGCTCGTCTCAAAGGATACCAATAAAAAATATATAAATACATTTTAGTAATGATGTACAGTAATTTGCTTATATTTTCATGCACATGGATATCTTCCTAGATTATTTCTTAAGGACATCCAAAATAAATATAAATATATATTTTTTGATACAGTATAATAATTAATTTGTTAAAATAATAAATAATATTATATGTTTGTAAAACAACTTGCGATATATTAACACCATTTCATATAAACTCTTCTTACATTTACTGAAGTAACTGTATTTGTAATATTCGATTTTTAATGGCATGTTATAGATGATACTTCTTTTTCCTCTCTTTTCGTTTTTTGTAGTTGCTATATTTTTCTGCTCAACTTAAATAATACATGGCATTTGGATGGATGTTCAGGAAAAAGTATATTGATTATTGGAATGCACACAATATTTCAGAGTTTAGAAACCCCGCCTTATTTCTCGTACTTGCTGCACTCTTCAAGAATATATTTAGATGGCGTCATTTTTTCTGGCTTTACATATTTTACACAATTCAAGATTATTTTGTGTGTTATCTGCCGAAATTGGAGACTCAACTTGTGTTTATATTCATTTGTTTTCGAATTATTATTCAATAAAGTGCCATAATATATTATACTTTGGGGGCGTGGGCTGCAATTTATGACATTTATAGCACATACTTTCAGGTTCATGTTTGGTTCCTACAATGTTTCATTTTTGTTTTGTTACAACCGCCATTTTTTGTAGTTTTGAGAGATTCATATTTATATCCAAGGATATTCATTAAGATTTTAGCTATGCTTTTTATGTATGCACTCTCAATCTTCTGATTGATTTCTATTTCTGATAGTTTTTTTTTAAGATTTTGCAAAATTGTTTCTAGTGCTGTAATAAGTATTAACATTATATAAGCTTTCTTTATCTTATATATTACACGTCCTTGTTAATTTAGCATGTAATCGTCTGGGAGAAAAAGTTATAATCAAACAGTTTTTCTTCGTGTTATAATAAAATTACATTGAATACCCTTGGTTATGTGAATTTGTCTATTTCTTTGTGCTAGGAAAGTCAGAGATATGTACGTACATTCATAGTTTTCATTGAATATATAAAAAATTATAGCGGGATGGAAAGAAATATATATTCATCTCTAGACGGGGTGGTTTGTAATATCTTTCGGCATCCAACAAACCACATATGAAAATAGAAGAATAAAATTATCTAATAAGATATTGTAAGATACCGACGTCATCTCTCTCTCTCTCTTTATATATATGTATATATATATATATATATGCATATATATGCATATATATACACACACACACACACACACACACACATATATATATATATATATATATATATATATATATATATATATATTGTGTGATAAAATATAACACAGTTTTCTCTTTGTACATTCCCGGTAGTTTTCACAACGATTTCGTTGATATCTGTTGGGATATTGCATATAGACGTTTCGAGTAGTTCATTTAATGCCATAACCCGAGTGATATCAATCTCTTGATCGTCATCAGGGCTATTATTTTAAGGAAATTTTACGTTATAATCTTTAACAAGTTGTATGATAGGGGAAGAAGGAGATGAAGGAGTATGTTTGAGTCTATTATTTATTGTCGTATTCATAAATTTAAAAATACAGTATTATCTTGCGTATCCTATGTATCAGTTTTTCTTCCAACTTCCGCTTTTCCGTTTTTCTTTTTCTTTTTTCCCCCGTTTTTCGTCTCACTGCTCCCAGCATTTTTCACTGCTTAAAAAGTATGTACACAGTCGATATGTATGATGTCGGTAAATATTATTAAGATAATAATATTAAATAAATATTTCCATAGAATATTACTCATAAATGTTTTTTTTTTCTTCATGATTTATTTTGAATTTATTTTATTCGATCTTAAAATCTTGGACGCATTTCCCGATGTTAATCTTCGCTTACAGCCTCTCTTGAAAAATGTTACTCTGTCAGTCTATGAAACACAAAATATTTATGTATTTCAAGTGAAGAACATGAAAGTAAATATGCAGGTAAATTGGGATATTTTATTAATATAATAAATGCATTTAAGTGTATGACGATAATCTAGGTATTACATCACTACACTTATTTTTCTTACACAATGAATATTACTGATAGTGCAAACAAAGGAAGTTGCTAGGAACAAGCAATGAAAAGTACCTGATAAAAAAATTGTTCTACACGCTCTTTAGTGACATACTCGTGTTAAGTCAAACTCGTTTGCTAAAGTATATCAATTCTCTACTTTTAGGCCACAACTGTATTTCTAAAGACTTTTATTGAATAATCATTAAGTAGCGTTGCCTGTGGAAATTCCACAGGGGACTCATTCATATGTTATCTATTGATGTTGGCATTCTGTAGATGTTCAGCGTAAATGGAGACGCTCTAATATTATGTTAGCTTTTTTGTTAAAAGTGCAAAAGTATTTATCTAAGTTAGCAAAGCCCGGATGTAAAGTATGCTTAAATATGATATTATAATTCCTGCAGATTTCCTATATATTATTATAAAGTTAATGTTCTATCGCTTTTTGTATATTATAAGGTTGCGTTTTCAAAAATAAAATAATCGCATGACTTGGATGCATTACCTTGAATCGAAACGAAAATAAACACTTATGATATATATATATATATATATATATATATATATATATATATATATATATATATATAGCTTAAGTTTTCTCAGCTACAATCGAAACCAAAACTAAAACTCACGTAAAATTATAGATAAATTAATTACGAAAAATAGATTACTATAGTGCAATCAGTTATAATCGAAACCGAAATTAAAATTTATGAAGATTTCTTGATAAAATTATTTATGAAAAGAAAAATATAGATGGGATTAGTGCCATCAGCTTTAATCGAAATCGAAATCAAAACATATGAAGATTTCTTTGTAAAAAAATTTATGACAAGAAATGGAAATACATAACAATTAAATGACTCGGATGTAAGCGTGGCACAGAAAATATAACACACACAATCGTATTAATATATAGATCATTCAGGTTAGTAAAGTAATATTTTTAATTTACTATTTAAAAGCAAATTTACCTTAAAAATAGCCTATGTAACTAAGACGAACAGAGTTTTTGCAATTAGGCGCTACATTAAAAAAAAAACGCCCTAAGTGATTATTTGCGCAGGGATATGTTTGTATATGCTATTTTTGCTTGCTGCTACGGTCGACAAACCAACGAACATAAAAGCTTCACGACAGAGACAGGAGCTGTTAGTATAGAATGTTTTGTTGAATCTAGACATCTCTAGAGTAAAGGGGCGTGAGTTGGCTGCTATTCGATTTACTCAGATCTACTTGTGTTGAAGCTATTATTACAATGATTCGTCGTCTATTCTGTGTCAATACTTGTTAAACAAATAGAGGGACGCTTTATTTTCTCGATACTCTCAGCGTATAATGCTGTATTTTTTTAAAAATAGAATCAATTAGTATAAGATAAGTTGAAATTCGATGAACTAATTTGAAATTCGAACAATATTTTACGCTGAACTTTCTTTAGTAAATTCTGTAAAACTTGCCGCGATTGCTTAAACATTCCGACTGCTAATTATTAATTTCATTCGTGATAAAATTATTACTCAATACATCTTGTACAATGACAATATTCACTTCAACGCGGCATCGTCGTGTCTAGACCGGAGAATATGTAATTTACTGGAGGCGATTCTCCTCGAATTTAGAAATCTCGGCAGATGTTAGCTGATCAAATACGATCCAGCTAACCCTTTGTTTCGCTTTGTAAAGATTCATTTAGCGACCGCTAAAACCGGATAGTCAACCCCATCCCTTATTGAAGATCACTTTCTACCTACCCCGTGTACGAAGATTGTGAATGAAATTGTTCGGAAACTCGGACGAAAAGAAGAAACGAGAATTCTCAACGTCTAGCGTACTCAACTCGAGGCACGTAATCACACCCCCACACACATACACCCCCACACACACAGAGAAACACACGCCCATATAAATATATATATATATATATATATATATATATATATAAAATAAAAATAAAAATAAAAATTACAATAAGCTTAACAAGGTAATCAAAATGGTAAACTTAAAATATATAATAAATATTAAAGAGTTAATATTTACAAGTAAAGTAATCTAAAGTAATTCCAAGGAACTCTGCCTTTTGGATCATTTTGGACCATTTGCAATTTACCCATTGGATTGGAAATTTTTAATTCGACCGTTTTGGATTTTACCATTCTTGGATTTTTTACCCTTCACCGGACTATCCATTCGTGTGAACTCTTTTTGTCATTTTTCTTTTACCTCCTATTCCCCTTACCTCACCCTTTTTTTTGACCAAGTAAGATCTTTGACTTACTTGTAGTTTCATTAAATACTTTTACATGCAAAATCCGATCCTGCATTTTGCTAATTCCTGCCCTCTGATGAGAAGGAGAGTATTTCTTCGAAACTCCGTGGATTAAGGACTATCCACTAATCTTGTGCTTCCTTTTTTAAAATAAATTATATTTTAAACTCTTTTTCAAGATGTCTTTTAACATGTTTTATTTATCATTTGTCTCCCTCTCTCTCTCTCTCTCTCTCTCTCTCTCTATATATATATATATATATATATATATATATATATATATATATATATATATATATAACTGGTACATTTTGCAATCTGCGTTGATTATATGAGTAAATTAGGTGCTTCTCTTAAAATAATCAATTAATAATCTAGCCCATTCGTTCGTCAGTACCCATCGTGAAACAATCGCGTATTAAGTGTAATTGTTTCATGAGTATTCGTGCGTTATTCAGTGTTCTTCATGTACGGCTGAAAATAATTAATTAATAATTTAAATAAAATATAATAATTTCAAACGTTATCATCTTTAAGTATTTAAAAAAAAAAGCTATTACATAAGCTGGTGATAAAAAAATAAATAATTAACATCTGTAATTGTGAGTTTTATTAGAAAATGATTTCCAAATATATAATTGTATTTACACAGAAAATAATATAAATGACAATTCAGATACATTTAAAGAATATGGACAAAAGGGAGTCGTTATTATGAATGGAATATGTTAAAAAACGAGCGATATTAGCTATACTCCTTCGATTTTAATTAATTTTGTGTATTGATATTCATAGTAAAAACCATTTTTTTATTTATTTAAAAATAAAATCAACTTTGTTATACGTGGGTCGTGGAATTTCATTTATACGCAAAAGGTCTAGCTAATTTACATATTCTCTTAAATTTCCTATTAGTTTTTTTTAAGTTTTCTCATGGGATGATCATTTACAACTAACTATAACTTGTAATTATATGCATGCAAATATTCTACACGATTAATACTTGCGTAATATTTGCGTAAAAGAATATAGTAAAACATAACCCTTTTCTATATGTATTTATGCATGGGTATATATTATATCATATATTATGTATTTGTATATATTTTATATTTTGATACAAACATTTACCTTCCAAACTTCTCTTGTCAGTTTAAAACCTGCAGACATTAAAGTTAATATATAGGGTATTCAGGTACATGTGAAACTTCATAATTGGGGTTTAGCCGGTGAAAATCAGTGCAAAATTTGGAAAATTAAAGTAATGGAATTTGCCATAGAAAGGTCGAATATAATACCAAATACAAAATCAGCATTACTCAAAATATCATATTTAAGCGTACTTTTCGACCGGGCGATGACGGCGGCTACTTTTATTTGTACGAGAAAATATTCTAATAACGCGCACTATAGTTAATCAAAATAAAAATAGCTAGACCTACATCACCAACGTGAAATTATATTTTCGGAAATCTATCAGAAGACAAGTAGTGCTGGCTCTTATTACTGATACTCGTACTAACAGTAAAATTTGATTTTCTGTGAAACATGATAAATGATGCTTGTTGTATTAGGCGCCACTTCCATTTGTTTGTGTTGACCATGCAAGCTTTCTTCTGTTTAAACAATGGATGACGTAAAAGGTAATGCCATAATAGTTTAGTTGTTTACTCAATATTCACAGCTTATGTTGGGAGCACAACTGTAGATTTTATAAGCATCGTAAAATATAGTTTTCCGTCGATTAATTATGATGAAACAATGTGAGAAGCTTTCATCTACTTTGTACATATCATTAATTGATAATGAAATTTCCATAACAGAACATGTATATCATTATGCTGCATTATAAGAATGACCGATGGAGTAAATAGAACAGTGATAACATCTATCTATCTATATCTATATCTATATCTATATCTATATCTATATATATATATATATATATATATATATATATATGAAAGCAGTCTTCTTCAGTCTTGGACAGACTATGGATACTCACGAAGGGTTGCTTGCGCGTGAAGTTTTTGTGGTAGGAGATGCGCAATCATCAACCACACCTCTCGTAAGACGGCATTGTTAAATACCAGTGGCAAGAGAAGTACAGGACGACTGGAAACAAATGCCGAGATAGGCGGAGAGCACATACAGCGCCTAGAATTCCCAAATGATCACTAATCTGAAACTAACCAGTCTGAACGTTGTTTAACGTCGGTGATCTGACGAGAACCGGTGTGTCAACGCGGTTATGCCGTATATATATATATATATATACATATATATATATATATATATATATATATATATATATATATATATATAATTATATATATATACATATACGTATATATATATATATATATATATAAAACTGAATGTCCGTGTGTGTGTGTGTGTGTGTGTGTGTGTGTGTGTGTGTGTGTGTGTGTGTGTGTGTGTGTGTGTGTGTGACTGGTCAGGAATAGGCTCCTATATGGTTGATTATTTTTAAAAAAACTGATCGCATATAATGATAGAAGATGTATCGAGACAAAAGAAAGGGTATGTTTGATCTGGCAGAACAGTGGTTCATTAAAATTGTGGGGTCTGCGTTCGCGTCTGGTCTACAAAGTATGGAAATAAAAAATTAAAAAGTTTACAAGTGTTTTGATATAGATGTGCATAAGAATATTTTGATAAGTATGTTTTAACTTAAATAGGGATGGTATAATAAAATTGTGTCATCTGCGTTCGCGCCTGGACTCCATAGAATGGAAATAGGCACACACTATAATAAAGACTTTTCATGTCTATCTGCGTAAGTATACTTTGATAATTATGTTTCAGTTTTACGAAATATGGTATAATAAAATTATGATGTGTTCGTTCGCGCCTGACCTCCATAGAATAGAAATATCTCACAAAGTTTAACAATTGTTTTTAATATAGATCCACAGAATATTGTGATACGTTTTTTCAGTGTGAACAGGTATTGTATAAGTAATTATGGTGCTTGTCTATTTTATTTTTACGTTCATCATATTTTGCTTTGGTTTTGATACCCCCAAATTCGAAGGTATCTCTTTACAACCCTTCCTTTTCATAACCTATCATACTTTCATAAATCAGAGTCCATTTTCTGTAGGCTGTTTTGGAACCAAGTCAACGACGGGTACTTTTGCTAGTATATATATAAGCGTGATGGGTTTATAATTGCAGAAATTATCAATGAAGTTTTCCTGAAAGAACACATTAAAGAATTATATTAATATGTATGACTGTTTCGGAGACGATATCCTTTTATTGATTCGATATTTACAAATTGAGAAATAACTGAACTATTTCTGGATATCCTCTTCTAATCAGCATAAATGGAAGGGATGGGCGAAGGGACGACACCAAATTTCACCCGCCTTATTGGAGTAAATAAAGATTTTCAATTTTTAAAAGGGAATGTTTCCATATATTTTTTTTTAATCGTAAGGAGACCTCACCGTGGGCAACACTTCTTGGATTAGGATGTTTTCTTCAATCTAAAAGATATCGTTGGTATTTGCAACCATTTTTAAAAAAATCGAATTGCTATGTCGTTACTCATTTTTAATCTCATAAAATGTACAGTTTAATTCTTCACCTTATTTTCGGGTATTGTTTATTTACTTTATATATACTATATTATCAAAGGTCATAAAATGACTTTAATACAGATTAAGTTAATGCAGTTTTACAATATAAATTATTTTCTATATCTTGTAAGACTCAATATATTTTTTCCTTATTGTACAATTCCCAATATAGAACATATGTTTTTATGTTGGAAGACGAAAATATGTGCCAGTTGTAACCATTTCTATAATTGCACCATTGGACAAAAGGACATCTAACAATTTTATAACAACTCATGCAGAAATCGATCTCCTATCACAAGACCGTAAGCAGTCTAACCTATTTCTTACTAGCCGCTACCTGAACGTGATTTTTTAAATTAGTTTACAAGCCTTGCTCTCAGTGATGGCGAGTTAATTCGTATCCGTTTATATATTAATGGTGTCTTAAATTATTTTAAAATAAATTTATTGTTTTTGAAGACACCAAACCAGGCTTACATTCACCGAATTTTTTAGAGTTCTGTGAAATTTCCGACTTCGCAAACAAAAACTCTCATTTTTACATACACAAGAAAGGTCAATCTGTAAAGGTTGGATTCAAAACAAAGAAATAGCTTTAAGCGATGATAGGTAAAAAGATATCCGTAGAGCTGTAGGGTTGTCCTGCGGCTACATTCCGTAACGTAGAACGTACTTTATAAACATCGTTTTACATGTCGAGTGAATGCGAAAACAGCATGGAAATTCCCATACGGGTAATGACAACATTTTTAAATGAAGGAGACCATACGATATATCGTAAGCGAAATATTTTCACTTCCGTACCTAAAAATATTTCCGTCTTTGTACAAACTTTCTAGCGATTCATCTGTGTATGTATATATATATATATATATATATATATATATATATATATATATATATATATAAATTTAAAGGAGATTAGAATAATAGTCTAAAGAGCTAAGTGTATTTTAATGTAATAGTGAAATTACTAGTTTAATTAAAATACAGGAAATGCTCGTTGTAATTTAGATATATAATAAGCTCGATAGTTAAATGTCCTAGAGCTAATTCAATATTAAGTAATGTGATTTATAATTTAAAAGTTTTAAAATTTTTAAAATTTAAAAATCAAACTTTAATTAAATTAAAAATCAGTTTCATAAGATGTTGTTTCTTCTTATGAAACTGATTTTTAATTTAATTAAATTTTGATTTTTAAATTTTAAAAATTTTAAAACTTTTAAATTATAAATCACATTACTTAATATATATATATATATATATTTATTTATATATATACATATATATATACATATACATATATATACATATATATATATATATATATATATATAATTCATTTTTCTTTCGTGTGGATTGATATTCATATTAAAACCTCTTTTCTATTTTTGAAAAAGAAAATACAATTTCCTTATACATGGGTTGTAGAATTGCATTCACTAGCAAAAGCTCTAGCTAATTTTCATATTCTTTTAAACATCCATTTTAATTAATTCTCTATTAGTTGCTCCGGTTTTCTAATGAGATAACCATCTTTAGTTAACTATGTATATGCAATTATATGCATGCAGATATTCTACATGATTTACACTTGCATAATATTTGCGTAAAAAGATTATAGTAATTACAAAATTGTTTCTATATATATTTATATGTCTATATATCTATAAAAGTGAACGTGTCTGCGTGTCTGTGTTTGCATGTCTTGTACATTTCCCTACGCAATAACCCTGCCAATTTTTAGTCTACAAACTCGAAATTTGATATACAGGGAACTGAGTTTTGGGAAAATCTATGTGATCGCGGTTCGGCCAGAGATTTGGCTGTAAAGGGGTCAAAGTTCAACGGTTTAACTTTTGAGAACTCTACCTTAATCCTCCGACAATTTTGGGTCTAAACACTAGAAATTTTAGATATACGTTCCTTGGTCATGGATCTAACTTAATAACTTGATTTGATCCCAAAACAATAAATTTTAAGGGTCATAATAAGGGTTAAAGTTTTTTTTTGGCTCAACATACACCTCCAAACACCCGGACAACGCTGGTCCCACATGTTAGTACGTATATATTTTTGTTTAATAAAATTTGTCAACAAAATACCTCCTAGAGATTTTGGTCTGCAGACAGGTAACGTCATATATATTGTATTTGAATACACGCAAAACTTTATATTTGGATTTTAGCCCGGAAAATTGGTGCAAAAGTGTGACAGTTACAAAAAGTGAAGTTTGCCAGGTGAAGGCAGAACGCCGGCATAACGAATGCATAGCGTAGTAGCTATTGGTTAATGTTTTAATTTTTAGCCTTGCAGTAAACATGTTTTCATAGCCCAGTCATTGACGGCAGAGGCAAGATAAATCGTGACCTGAAAGTTTTGCTTTTGATTCTCGGTGATGGACCATGAGTCGTTATTTATACTTTTAAAATCATTACTATATATTGCATCCAATCTATCTATCTATCTATCTATCTATCTATCTATCTATATCTTTATATATCTATAAAAGTGAAAATGCCTTTTTTCATTATGGTAGTTAAGGAAGCCTATTATAGAGAAAGGCATTACTTTGCATATTCACACATAATCTTATGATAGGGCCCGAGCAAAGCTGGGCTGATCTGCTAGCATATATATATATATATATATATATATATATATATATATATATATATATATATATATATACTAATATACACTAATATACACTAGCAAAAGTACCCGTCGTTGACTGGGTTAAAAACAGCCTACAGAAAATGACTGATTTATGAAAGTATGATAGGTTATGAAAAGGAATGATTGTAAAGAGATAGCTAAGAATTGTGGGTTATCAGAACCCAAGAAAGATAATGAAAGTAAAAATAAAATAGATAAACCCAATAAATAATTATACCATACCTTTTCACACTGAAACACTTATCACAATATTCTGTGGATCTATATTAAAAAAAACCTTGTTAAACTTTGTGACATATTTCCATTCTATGGAAGTCAGGCGCGAACGAACACATCATACTTTTATTATACCATATTTCGTAAAACTGAAACAAAATTATCAAAGTATACTTACGACGATTGATATGAAACGTCTTTATTAAAGCGTGTGCCTGTTTCCATTCTATGGAGCCCAGGCGCGAACGCAGACGGCACGATTTTATTATACCATCCCTATTTAAGTTAGAACATACTTATCAAAATATTCTTATGTACACCTATATCAAAAACACTTGTAAATGTTTTTTTTTTAACTTTAATTTTTTTTTTAATTCGATACGTTGTAGACCAGGCGCGTACGCAAACCCCACAGTTTTAATGAATCATAATTATGCCATATCAAACGTACCCATTCCTGTGTCTCGGTACTTTTTCTATCATTATATGTGATCAGTTTTCTATAATAGTCAATCTTATAGGAGCCTATTCGTGACCAGACACACGCAGACGTTCAGCTTTATATCATATATATATATATATATATATATATATATATATATATATATATATATATATATAGAGAGAGAGAGAGAGATAGAGATAGAGAGAGAGAGAGACAAAGAGAGAAATATACACAGATAGATAGGAGTATATAAAGTCTCTTCATAAAATTTTAGAACGATATATGAAAAATATATATATGTGAATATATAATAAGTATATATATATATATACATATATATATATATATATACATGTGTGTGTATGAATTCGTATTCCTGCCTGTTTGTTTCTTTGTTCACAATTTTATTACTTCTTTACTGTTTCATTTATTTCTATATATAGTACTAGCAGTTCTGCCCGGCTTTGCTCAGGCCCTATCTACTGTTCATAACTTATATATCTTATATATATATATATATATATATATATATATATATATACATATATATATAAGAGAGAGAGCGAGAGAGAGAGAGAGAGAGAGAGAGAGAGGAAAACAATTGAACATGTAAAGATAATAGAAAAAATTGGTTGAGAATGTGTATAGAATCGGCCAACCAAATAGCATGGCAAGTATTCACAAATGGAGTCCAAAGATTCTGCGGAGAGATGGCTGTTATACAATGCAATATAATGGAACGTGTAAATATAGTGAATATATCCCGTGAACCAAGTGCAAAATAGAAACAATTGCACTTAAAGTAATGGTTAAAATCTTTAAAATATAGCTTAGTTGGAGTGTCTCAAATAGTAGGCGAATGCTTGCCATCCGGTAGGATGTCTCACCTCCAGAAAAAAAATAATAAAAAATTGTAAAACAATGAGATCTCTTAAATATAAATTTAACTCATAGGGATATCAAGTTCAAGCCCTAAGAGAAGGCCACTTTATCTCTTCGAATTAATTAAAATAATAAAAATAAAACAATGTATAAAAACAGTGGTTGTATCTGTTCAGAGAAGAACGAGGTATGGCTCTCTCAGAAATTGACCATCAACATGAAGCGATTTTTGTGAGCAACAACCAATATCTGATGTGTTGCCAGCATACAAACCTATAACATTTGGATTCAACATAAAAAAAATCAAGAACCAAAAGAAAAACCTCAATCACAAACCTGGATATAACCAAACAGATCAACCAAAATATGCCTAGCGCCGCCAATCCAATTTAAAAATAATCTAAGAAACGTACCAACATTTATTAGAGAAACTAGCTGTACCCGGCCACGCGTTGCTGTGGCTCAGTTTGTTAAAATGGAACACATGTGAAAGTAGAGAAAAGTTTGATTCTTTTTCAAGAGAATGTACAAATTATTTATTTTTTTAACAGATGTTAAGAAAATAAACAGAAAAGTACTTTCATCATTAATTATGCCAAAAAATAAATAAAATGTTGATTTAGTGTTTCAATATGCTTATAAATTACGATAAAACATGCTGAGTATTCACTGTTTTACGGTTGTTGTAAAAATGGAACGGAAACTTAAATTTCGCTTCATTTTAATCTTTCTTAATTTTTTAATTGCCCCCCCCAACGAATATAATCAAAACAGTAACATTTAACAATTGTACAAAATGGGTGTTTGTATTACTGTACCCATAGATTCGAAAAAGTTGTCAAAAAACAAATATATAGCAAATAAATGTTATCCAAGCCAAGATAAGTTACTTTTCTGCCAAACTGGATATATTTATTTTTCGTGTTTGTATTCAATGTAACATATTTATTCAGCTCGAAAACCATACAGTGTTTACCGATGTATTCGAAAATTCAAGATGGCGTATAACACCCACTTTAACACCGTAAGTATGGAAAAAGGTGTTATAAATAAAAACTATACAAAATACTATTAAAAACCCGCCGAATATATGTCAACCTATGTCACGGTAACATATATTGAGCGAGTTTTTAACAGTATTTTATCCGGTTTTTTATTTATAACATATTTTCCCACACTTACCGTGTTAAAGAGAGAATCAGACGCCATCTTGAATGTTCCAATACATCGGTAAACACTGTATGGTTTTCGAGCTGAATAAACATGTTACATTGAATAAAAGCACGAAAAATATATCCAGTTTAGTAGAAAAGTAACTTATCTTGCCTTTGATAACATTTATTTGTTATATATGTCTTTGTGGACAACTTTTTCGAATCTATGTGTAGAGTAATACAAACCCCACACAATATTTATTAAACAAAAATGTAAAAAGAAAAGTTTATAACGAAAGGGAAATAATCGCTAGATTTTTAACTAATCGTCTGAAATTTTCCAAAATCGCTAATTCTCCCCCCCCAAAAAAAACTTCATAATGTTCCATGTTTTCTCACTATGGGTTTGTATTACTGTACACATAGATTCGAAAAAGTTGTAAAAAAACAAATATATAACAAATAAATGTTATCAAAGGCAAGATAAGTTACTCTTCTACCTAACTTGATATATTTTTCGTGTTTTTATTAAATGTAACATGTTTATTCAGCTCGAAAACTATATAGTGTTTACCGACGTATTGGAAAATTCAAGATGGAGTCTGATTCTCTGTTTAACATGGTAAGTTTGGGAAAAGATGTTATAAATAAAAAACCGAATAAAATACTGTTAAAAAACTCGCTCAATACATGTTACTGTGACATAGGTTGACATATATTCGGCGGGTTTTTAATAGTATTTTGTATAGTTTTTTATTTATAACACCTTTTTCTATACTTACGGTGTTAAAGAAGGTGTGAGACGCCATCTTGAATTTTCGAATACATCGGTAAACACTGTATGGTTTTCGAGCTGAATAAGTATGTTGCATTGAATAAAAACACGAAAAATAGATATATCCAGTTTGGCAGAAAAGTAACTTATCTTGGCTTTGATGACATTTATTTGTTATATATTTGTTTTTTTTGACAACTTTTTCGAATCTATGTGTACAGTAATACAAACCCACTTGGGAGGTTGGAATGCCCCCCCCTCCTAAAATGTACTTGGAAAAATCGATTTTATAGTGAGATTTAAGAATGGTTAGTCGAAAAAAAGGTGAAAAACCAAACAAAACAAATAAGCAATAAATAATTATTACCAAAGGCAATAAATGAAAGTATTTTCAATCGCTTTTGTTTATTTTTTAATAAAAGTAAAAAAAAAAAGAAGTCGTATTATCGTGACGTCTGACAGCGATCGCCCGATCCATGGCTAACGTGTATTAACGTAAACCGGCCCCCAAGAAAAAGAACAAAAAGGGGAGTCCATGTACGTGAATATCGCCGCATATAAATTTACCTGAATGTCGTCTGGTAAGTGGTACGGTGTAAAAGTAAGGGAACGTGGCACAAATAGAGTTGGATACACAAGTAAGAGTCGTAGAGTGATAGAGTGTAAGTAAAACCTGGAATACCAGGTTGTTTCGTTTCGTTTTAACAATGGAAAGAGCAGAAAATGGAGAGGAAAGAAAGAAAGAAAGAAGGAAAGACCGAAAGGAAAGTTTATGATGGAAGTTTGGTAAGAAATAGCTTTACAGAAGTGAAATATCGTGTAGACTGAAAAGATAGGGAAGTAGTCCCCCCACCACCATCAGCACAACAAAAGAAAATGAAAATGTAACGATGTTAAACATGCCGTCGCGTAAATCGCAGTCCCGATTTTTAGAAAACCCTACCAACGCGAGTCTAAAGTTAATTTTATTTCAATAATCGTAAACAGTGAAACAATGTCGATAAAAAGTTGTTACTATGGCAACTAAAACATATCCTTAGAAAGAAAGAAAGAAGAAAAGAACGAAAGGAAAGAGCAACACGCAAGTTGTGTTTGTGAAAGTAAGTTTGGTGCGTTTCACGTAAATGTCAATCCGGGTTTTCATAAAACTCTAACCACGCGGGTTATAACGAAATCGAAGTAATGTATTTGTGAATTCAATTCCAGGTAACGGATTGTGTTCTGTTTCAATCTAATTTTATTATAATAAATGCTTTATAAAATGTGTTTATGTTTTATGCTAACTAATGGCAAAGTAAGCGTGGCTCGTTTCTGCGTTAGTCCAGTTCAGTTTTTAGATAAATTCTAACCGGTGGTCGGTTTTAAATGTCTCCTGTGAACGGTCTGGAACAGTGTAAGTGAGTGGCGGGGGAAGGATGAATTTAGTAGAGAGAGTTTAATTTACTACTTCCATTAAATGTAACCGATTTTTACAGTGGACTCTCACCAGACAGAATATAGGAAACTCTGATCAGCGAGATACTGGATATGTAATAAGCCTATAACATACGGCAGATGTCGTGATTCAGTTTGTGATTGATACGGCTGTACCAAATGTATACAGGTGCAGTCCTATAAAGGTTAAAGTCGGAGGGGAAAATGAGTTCATTTTATTTATATAGAGAAGATGATTTTTGCAAGTTATATGATTAAGAGATCCCCTCATTTGTATATGTAAAAAAAAGAAGAGAAAACGATTTTACTAAACAGCGGTATGTTAGTTTATTCTTCTCTATGTGTTCTCTTTAAATTTGTTAAATTATTTTTTACTTCTTCGAATTACAACTTAGATTTGAATGCGAAACACACACTTTTAGAAATCAAAAAAGTCTCTCCCTCCAAAAAGCAAATCCAAAAGGCCACACTTTAAAAAAAACAGGCACATCAGAATATTTTCTTATTAAAAAAAAAAAAAAACAAGTGAAAAAAGTGCCCTTACAAAAAAGAAAAACAAACGCACACGTAATGTTTATAAACGTTTTTTTTTTTAATTTCGTAAAATTATAGGTTTTCTAAGGACAGTGGGCAAAACAGTTTTCCTTCGTTCGCATTTCAGGTTCGTGCCTGTCTACTTGGCTAACTTTTTTTTTGCGATCGCACGGGCATTCGCTGCTATTTTTATTTGTTTTAATGCATTTTTATTTATTTTGCGGTGGTCTTTTCAGTTCACGAACAAGAAAAAGGGCTCAACATCCGGATAACAGTTTTTCTCTTTGTATTCCTTTTGCCGAAATATATTGTGGCAGGGGATAACATAATACTTCTTCTTTTAAGCAATTACATTTACATGTTTTAATCTGTTATTTTATTTTTGAAATTGTTGTCGGGGTATCGACGTTGTCCATGATGAAAATGATTATTGTAGCAAGTGCGTTCCAGACAAGACTTCATGTCAACCCATGCAACGCCGGGTACCCTCGCTAGTATATATATATATATGTCTGTATACCTTTTCTATGTATCAACAGAAACTGCTATTAAGCGATATAATGTTGTATTAAAAAATGGTTCCGTATTTAAATAGTAATAAAACGAGAAAATACTATGTAATACGAATGTTAGAATGTACAAGCAAATAAAGTTCACATATACATGGAATATTCTATGTAGCTTTATTCACTGATATTTGTATAATTACAACATATATCATGTACTCTCCCGTCGATAAGATGTATGAGGTTCTGATAACCCACATTTTAAAATTCATTTATGTTTCTGCCTCTGATCACTTTTATGTCCAGCAATGAACCTGCAAACAAGGTCGCATGTTCTATAGAACATGCGTATGGATTGGCAGCGCTGCCAATCTTTTTTTTCTTTCTCTGTTGCTCTCGACTTATTTTGGCTATCCTATTGAATTTTTCGGAGTCTCTTCAAATGACCGGGAACTCCATTCCTTACGATTACTCGCTTCTTTTTCAAGGCTCCATATAGTATGTTTACTGCCGACATATTACTTTTCAACTTGCCCCTGTACTCCATCCAGGGCCGCCCAGCATTTCTTTTCCCATCTGTCACCTGACTGTACATCACATCTTTTCGTATTCTCTTATCAGGCATCATGGAGACGTGACCAGTCCACTGCAACTTTGATTGGATAAGAAATATTTCGATGCCAGATATTTTGCATTTTGTGAAAAATTCAACATTTAAAAACTTGTCGCGGAGGGTAAGGCCACAAATCAAACGTAGACAGTTTTATAGAGTACGTCAAACTGATGAATGTGATGACATGACTCAGAGCCATAAAAAAAGATAGAGAAAAAAGAGCACGATAAATTAGAATTTCTCTGTCTAGTCGGATACCCCTTTCATTCCACAAGCGGTAACGAAAGCTTCCTAAAGCACATGTAGCTTTATTAATCCTGTGAACAAGGGTGGGTTTGAAAAAAGAAACTTCGGTTACCACGGATACACAACGTAAAGGTCCATTAAAACTAAACGATCACACAACGCGAAAAAAAAGCAAAACGAAAAAAAACAAAGGAAAAAATGCAAAACGAAATAAAACAATAATTAAGAAGAAAAAAGAGAAGCAATCTCACATACGCAGTATTTCAGAAAAAAAAACAAACACACTTACACACAATGGAACAAAAGTATACAAGTAATAGAGATGAATGAAAGAAAGAAAAAATTGAACACACACATACACACAATGCGACAAAAGTAGAAAAATTAAAAAAAAGGCCGATATCCCGTAAAAGAAAACCGTAGTAATGAATGAATGAAAAAAAATAAACAGTTGTAAAAACAATCACCGTGCGTTGTTTATTTTTAAATATATGTACACATACACAGAGATTGGGGTCAGCCATTATTGTTTTGAAATTTGTATTGAATGTCAGTTAGAAAAATTGTGTCAGTATGAAATCGTGTGGACGAATTGTTGAATTTTATCCGCCAATCAGTGTAACAATTTTCTGTCAAAGTCGAAGGTACTTTTAAAATATTGTGTTATTATAAAGTAGAATGAAATACGCTTATTAACAAAAAAAAAATGCAGAAATAAAAATCAATTTTGTGTTCATAGTTTTCGACTTTTTGTCTGTTTTAATTGTTTTGTTTTTTAAAAAAGGGACACTTTTAAATATTGACTCTATATAGATACTTCAAAGAAAAAATAACTACGTTTTTTTTTCTATGTATGTTCTAGTTATTTTGTAAAGACTTTAGTTGTTGTTTGTTACGGATTTTTTTTCAATGAAAAAGTTACAATTCTAAGTTTTGTGAAATCATAGTTACATGTATTTAGCTTATATTTTTTAAAAATGGTTTTATAATGAAATATTGTAAATTTTATTAAATGTGTGTGTTATTGTATTTCACATAAGGAATTTAAAGTTTTAATTAAATATACATTAAAATCAAAAGAAACAAGTAATAGGAAAATAAATAAAAAATGAAACACATTAAGAGGAATGGTTGGCTTAGAAATCCGTTAGAATTTTAGAGAGGGGGACAAGATAAATTATGTCATATTAATATCACACAGTACGTAACACAGCTGAAAAGTGATGGATAACAGTCGGCGCCTTCTCGAAGGATGTTGCCACCAGAGTAGCATCGTCGGAAAAAAGCAACTCACGAATAACTTCAGTTCAGAAATTAGTTTACTTTGAACCGTCAATTGTTAAACAATCCACTAGATGACCCAAATTGAAACTTGACACGAGTGTCAATGTCACTAAATAGTTAAACCCAAGTGAGAAGAAAAGCGCAAAGAGAAATGGCACCGGTACACACCTCTGTTGGATCCCATTTGTAAAACTAAAGGCTTTGCACATCATATCATCAGACAGCATTAGTCCTCATTTCTTGATGGAAAGAAATAATCGCGTTTAGCATGCTCCCGGGCATAATAAGCTTTCTGAAGCCCTGCCAAAGAGCACAGCGCTTCACAGTATCACAGGCTTCCGTCGGGTAAACGAAAACCATATACAATTCCTGATTTTTCTCCCGAACGTTTTCTGCCACATGACGGAGTGAAAAGATCATGTCAATGGTGCCGGGACCCGGCCGAAAACCACACAGTGATTCAGGATACACCTCGTCGATAAGATGTTTGATGATTCTGTTTAGAATGTGACTAGCCAGAATCGTTGCAGCAATCGAAAGCAGAGATATCCCACGATAGATGTCGAAACCATTCTTGACTCCCTTATTCTTGTAGCAGTGATTGATGCAGCCGCCTTTGTAGTCATGTGGAACCTGACCTACCTTCCATATCTTCACAAAAAAGCTTGAAGTTGTTTTTCACCAAAGTGTTTCAACCATACTTATAAACCTCCTGGGGAATTGAGTCATTCAGTGATTGTGATAAACCAGCTGCGACTTGCTTGATAGAACTTAAACTTCTTCATAAGTAGGTTTAAATGACGAGTCCAGTATTCTTGCCATCTGTGAAATGGAGGATATGACATTGTTGTCAAATACAGAAGACGTCTCTAAGATATTTTCAAAGTACTCATACCAACGGTTAGGGTATATCTTTTTTTTTCAGAGAGAAGTGCTTCTCCATTAGCAGTGCTTAAGGGGGACGCACCGCTCTTCTGAGGACCAACTACTGCCTTGAAACCATCGAAGAAAGCATTAAAGTCTTTGCTATCGACGGGTTCTTGAAGCTCGATTGTTTTAGTGTACCACAAATATTTTTTCATGGCCCTGAGAGCTCGTTGAACTTTAGCCTTACACTTTTCCTAAGCCTCTTCTTTGTTTTCAAGATTTTGTCGTCTATCCAGGGTTTGTGTGTAGAGTGCATGTGGTTGATAAAAGTTTTTATTTTAGTATTGCCCTCGTCAAACCCGTCCTGATTCTTCCTACGCGGTATCTCGAGGACGCCCACTGTTGCAGAGTAGATTATATCTCACAATGCCTTCCATGAAATATTAACATCATCGGCGACGTTAACAGTTTTAAGGTCCTCATCAAGTTTACTGATAGCCTCAGTTTTCTTTTCAGTGGACTTCAGAGTAATCACATAGATACATTTTGAAACCGTCTATCTTGTAACTCCGCGACTTTGTATACGTAATAAAAGCTAACTTCTACGGAGAGCATGTCCTAAAGATAGCTGCAAATTTGGAGGAAACGTGTGATATTATATCCTTAATGCCCTTGTTTTTGTTCATAAAACCATCAATAAGATGCAAGTCCTTCGGATGAAGATGTGGTGTGACGGTGATTAGATTGTTGTAACGGAGTATTGATAATGTAGAGGTCAAACTCTCTACAAATTGTAAGAAGTCGTATCCCATTTGCATTTAACTTGCCTACACCGTGCACACCATAAACATTTGTCCAAAAGAGAATGTCATCACCAACATAAACATTGAATTCGCCAGCAAGAATGGGATTATTCTGATGCTGAACTTTTGTGATGACATTACGAAGGAGATGATCAAATTCGTCTTTGTCTTGAACTGAACTATCCAGTGCTGGGCCATATCAACCAAACAATATCACATTGGTGTGGCTCTCTATTTCTACGGAAAGCGTGCTCACACGGTGGGCCACCCCTTAGCTAAAAACGATAATGAATTTGCTTGACTTAATGGAAAAATAACTCCAGCTTGGCGTTGATATTTACACCCTTTCCCGACCAAAAGAAGTCATACCCGTCTTTTTCCTCTAAGAGTTGAGAATTTTCGGCCAAGGGAGTTCTAGAAATGTGAATGTTATACTTCTGCAATTCAAGCGAAATAACAGCTGTTTTACATTCCGGGATATAAATATTTTCTTGGCGGGTACGGACATTCCAGCACCCTGAATTAAGATTCCTTTTTTAGATTGTTTCGCTGTATTCCATTGTTCTTACTGCGTAACTGAATAATCAGACAGCAGCAGTGGACTTCCAAACTTTGTAGTGAGCAAGCAATGTTTATGGCTCCTATTATCGCCCCCTCCCTCGGGATTGGAAAAGCAGTGATGTAAACATGGCTGCTTTTTCACTGATGAGGGATACGGACAGCACAATTGCTTGTGCCTGGACGGCCATCTTTAACAGTCGTCCATGGACAGAGATCTACCTAATGACTTCCAATAAAACCCTTTACCCGGCCGCGTCACTCCATCGCCAGTAGACTTCTCGCATGAAAAGTGTGAGGTTATTCATAAAAAAAAAACTATAATAAGTTGCCAGAACCCACACAAATGATTTGATTAAAGTGGTGAAGACTTGTGTAGGACAATCCACACTTTTTGGAACTCATTCGATTCAGTAAATTGCCAAAGAACTAAAGAAAACCAACTCTCAGGTTGGAATTCAGAGTTTTCCTCTCCTAGATTCATACCTTTACAAAGTCAAAAAGATAAATCTCTCCCAGTGGTCTAAACGCACCCTTAGACACTAACCAATCCATTTCTAAGTCCCGGCTCATATATATATATATATATATATATATATATATATATATATATATATCCACTGTGCTAGTTGCCCGTTGACCTCAAAAAGGGGTTAATTCGCAATTTAGAAGATCTTGTTCTTAATCCTTCAGGAAGACTAGCCATCCTTCTCACCAAACAAGTCTGTTAACAAGTCGCCCGTAACCTGACCATGAAGCAGTTGGTGTTGGGTTACATGGGACCAGTAGCATATGGCATGCCCTGACTCTAATATATATATATTTACACACACACACACACACACACACACACATATATATATATATATATATATATATATATATATATATATATATATATATATATAGCATGGCTTGCTGCGGTTGGCAGTGTAATATTAGACGTTTCATTAACTCATTGTTCATGCCTTGCAACTGGATATGTACAATCGCGGAATATTAGTTACAGATTCAATTCATTCCTTGAAAAGTTACTTGTGCAGCAATACTAAATAGGAGTGATACAGTGAAATGTTTTGATATTTAAGATTTCTTTTCTACTGTATATAATAAGTTAGCATTGATACACATTCAGCATTAATAAAGCAGATTAATGTTTGATTACTACCTACAAATTATGCTTCCTATGTTTATTAAACCTAAGGTTTCAACATCCAATGCAGTGTGAGGCGCTGGTCGAGTATATAAAAGTTAAATAATATCAAATATCCCGTTTATAGTAAGCAGTGTTTAGATTGAGATGAAAAGTTCAATATTTAATGGTTGTAAAGCAGTTAAACCATTACATATGGAGGTTTGTATAACAATATAAAGCTGAACGTCTGTGTCTGTGTGTGTGTCTGGTCACAAACGTGACATGGCCTTCGGGCCAAGATCAAAGAGTAGTATCTGTTCCGGCAGATGCTGCACTTAAGATAATTTGTACCAGTCAATGGAGGGGAAACCCACTATACTGGGGCAATTATTATTTTTGGTAACCAGAGTGCCCCCTTTTTGCCTACATTTAGGGGAGCTGGTTTTTACCTCACATTAAAAACGGCCTTGTGCCTAATTTGCTCAGTGGGGGAGCAAATAAATACCATCTGTTCCGGCAGATACTGAAAGCAAACACCCTATGTGGGGGCGGCCCCAGAGATAATACCTTGGTCAATGTAGGGGCAACCCTTCATACCAATTTCACTATCCATCTCCCCTACTCCCCGGGAAGTTGGTCCCCATTTCCCCTTCACTCCTCACATTAAAAATCGGCCTTGTGCCTAATTTGCTTGGTAGGGGAGCAAATAAATACTTGGTCACGAATAAGCTCATATATGGTTGACTATTAAAAAAAAATGATTACATATAATGATAGAAGATGTATCGAGGATCAGAAATGGGTATGTTTGATCTGGCAGAACGGTGGTTCATAAAAATTGTCGGGTCTGCGTTCGCGCCTGGCCCCCAAAATACGGAAATAAAAAATGAAAAAAAAAAAAACGTTTACAAGGGTGTTTGATATAAATGTGCATAAGAATACTTTGATAAGTATGTTTCAACTAAAATAGGGATGGTATAATAAAATTGTGGGGTCTGCGTTCGCGCCTGTACTCCATGGAAATATGGCACAAACTTTAACAAAGACTTTTCATATCTGTTTGCGTACGTATGCTTTGATAATTATGTTTCAGTTTGGAGAAATATGGTACAATAAAATTATTGAGTGTTCGTTCGCGCCTGACCTCCATAGAATGTAAATACGTCACAAGGTTTTTTAATAGGGGTGATGTTTCACAATAATACGTTAACTTTAATCTTAATTCACATTAGGTTTTATTTTTTTTTAGTTGAATCATATTGTGTCGAATAAATTCACCTCATAAATTCACGTTCTTATTAAAGTCAACCCCCCAATCGAAACTTTATACAATTCTCGAAACACATTTTGCATAACTCTTTTTTCCTCCTCCACTTACACGCGGCACTTTTTCGAAACTAGATAAATAGATAAATAATAAAAATAAGAACGTTACCTGTTATCGTGTCAAACGAAGGAAACATCCTGCGCAAGTGATTACGTTTCTTTTTACGTAATCTTTTTATTTTTATTTATATATCTGTGTTGATATTTTTTGTCACTGTACTAGAAGGAATTCGGTTGATTACAACCCTTTCTGCGTGTTCTGTGGATGACAATAGTACAACAATGTATCCGACGGCGCAATACTACACCGTTCAATACTGTAAACCAAAGCTGTTTTACTTAAAAAAGAGCGTCATTTTCTTCTTATTCATATTTATATTGATTCTTTGCTTTAAAAAACTAAAGTAATTACGTGTTTACTTTTTCAATATCCCATTTTGCTGTTTCAGATTATTTTACTAAAGTAAGTAAAACTTCATTATTTTTCAAAACTGTTTTTTCCTTTGTTTTTTCGATATTTCGTCGATATTATTTAGTAAGAGTATTTAGCAGTAAAGCCAACAAACTACTACACGAAAAATAAATATACAAGAAATAAATGTTACCATAGTCAATAAATTTCACTTCATGTTTTTTTTTGTTTTGAAATAGTTTTCAATACTCTTTACTTGAAATGATTTCAGCGCACAGTAATTAAAACGAACTTTGAGGCGATAACTACTTGAATGAATTCTTATATCAACTACACATGCCATACTCGAATATTCCTCAAGCACAAAATAAAAGAAAACATTAAAATATGTTTATAAATATTCATTACGTTGACGGAACTCCCTTAAATTGTTAACAAATAATGCTCAGGTGCCTATCCCTCAAATTAAAAACTGTGTTCTCCATTTCAAAGTCGCTGCCATTTTGATTTATTTAAACCGGTTCGTGAATAAAAAAAATACAAACTACTTAAAATACAAACCAATGAACTTTTCTATCATAAAAGTAACTTTTATTGACTATGGTAACATTTATTTTTTGTATATTTATATTATTATATATATAACCTTTTCTCTTTGAAATGGAACATCATTTTGTTGGTCATTCTTGGCTACGAATGAAAACAAAGTTGATATAAAAACATATATTTTCGCGAAAATTATCTTTACTTTCATCATATTTTGCTTGGAGTAAAATTTTTGAGTATCAAAACCTATCTCTTTACAACCCCCCCCCGCTTTAATAACCTATCATACTTTCAACAATCACATTCAATTTTTGGTAGGCTGTTTTTGAACCCAGTCAAGGACGGGTAATTCGTCTAGTATATATATATATATATATATATATATATATATATATATATATAGAGAGAGAGAGAGAGAGAGAGAGAGAGAGAGAGAGAGCGAGAGCGAGAGAGAGACAGAGAGAGAGAAGAGAGAGAGAAAAAACAAAGATAGATAAACATAAATATATACATATGTATATATGCATATATATATACATATGAATATATACAAGAAATATATATATATATATATATATATATATATATATATATATATATATATATATATATATAAATTAACTCGTTCGGCTGGTTTTTGACTATAAAATGAGATAATTGATTTGCCGAAATCCAAACATTTAACTCGTTTATCGAAGCCGTGCTTGAATCAATTACAGGGAAGATAGATATTGTTGGCCGCATTGTTCATAAGAGTTTTGTTACTCATAAGTAAATATCTTTGGAATGGATATGAATGATCGTTCCCTGTTATTTTAGACACCTGCTACCTACATATTTTGAATTTGTTCATCGCGGCAATATAAATGCAGCGCCTGATTCTCGAAATGGACATCTATTCAATGTTTCTGAACTTTAAAGCGGTAGCAAGAAACTAGTGTGCCATCGTAACCATTCTGGGCACGTGCATACACACTCACCCATCTTCAGACATCCATCCATATATATATATATATATATATATATATATATATATATATATATATATATATAGGTATATTTATATATATATATGCATATGTATATATACATATATATATACTTGTTTGTGTGCATATATATAATTATATATATGCATATATGTATATATATATAGATTTGTATATATATATTTCTATATGTTTTATTTCATGTATGAATTAGTGTTTAGAATTTTTTTCGATTTGGAAATGTAAGTATATTGTTATTACTTAATACTAGCATTTCAGCTCGGCGGTTCTCATGTGTGGAGGTGTTTGTTGAGCCAAAAAAATAACATCAATAAAAATAACAAGGTGGTAGTAGGAAGACAGACTCGAACCCGTACCGCTATGTAGGAAAGAGAACGTGGAAAACATTACGTCTTTTCTGTTTCGACCACCGCCAAACCGGAAGTGACGTAGGTTTAAATAGGCTAGACAATCGAAAAGAGGGCATGACTTTCGAAAATATTCGCGAAAAAAGCGACCTGTCACTGTAGAAATGTGCCCAGTTGAGGTTAAAAAAATTAATGTCTTTTTAGCCAATTTTTCGGTATATGTCGTCTGAAGGGTCGAGTTTCAAAGCGATACTGCTCTTGTGAAAATCCGTCGCCTCTGTCGAAAGTTTTAGGCAGACATGCAAACATATACACATGCATTTATATATTGGTAGCTCAAATTTCCACCCACACCGATTAAAAAGCTTGCCCTATCTCTGAATACCTTTTATACGAAATTACAAACATTTAGACCAGAAATTGTGTGAGTAATTTGGTAGGTAATTTTTTTTAATTAGACCCCCATTATGACCCCTTAAAATTTATTCCTTTGGGCTGAAATGAATAATTAAATTAGATACATGTCCAAGGAACCTATATCTAAACTTTCAAGTGTTCAGACCTAAAATTGTAGGAAGAGTTACGTCGAGTTCTCAAAGGTCAAATGTTTAAACGTTGACTCTGTAATCGCCAAACTTCTGGCCGAAAACCGATCACATCGATTTTCCCAAATCTCAGTACCCTGTTTATCAAATATCGAGTCTGTAAACTTAAAATTGACAGAGCTATTGCGTAGGGAAATGTACACACACGGACACACAGCCAGACAGATACACCGATAGATACACAGACATGTTCACTTTTATAGATATATAGATAGATAGATATTCTATTTTGCTATATTTAACATACTCCGTGCTTCTAAAAAAAAAAGAAGAATCCGTATACACAAAGACGCAAAGAAACAACTGAAAAACACTTATTTTACTAACACAACATAATATATATATATATATATATATATATATATATATATATGTATGTATATATATATATATATATACTAGCATTTCGGTCTGGCGTTGCCCGGTTGTTTGGAGGTGAATGCTGAGCAAAAAAAAAGTACATTTTTTTAGCTTTGCCCCCTATTATGACCCCTTAACATTTATTCTTGTGGACTCAAATGAAGTTATTAAGTTAGATCCCCGTCCAAGGTACCTATATCTAATATTCCACGTATATAGAAACAAAATTGTCAGAGAAGCTTGGTAGAGTTCTCAAAGGTCTAATCGTTGAACTGTGACCCCTTCACAGCCAAATTTCTTGCCGACAGCTGATAACATCGATTTTTCCAAATTTCAGTACCCTATATATCAAATTCCGAGTCTGTAGACTAAAAATTGATACGCAGGTAGACAGACACACACACAGGCACGCAGACATGTTCACTTTTATAGATATATAGATAGACTAGCACGGTTGCCCAGCGTTGCCACGTAATTTGGAGGGGTCTTCTGAGCAAAATAAAAAAACCCACAAAAACGGTAATTTTTTAAAAATTTGACCCCTATTATGACCCCATACCATTTATTGTTTTGTGTTCAAATTGAATTATTAAGTTAGATCCATATCCAAGGAATCTATATTTCAAGTTTTCAGACCTAAATTATCGGAGGAGTTACGTAGAGTTCTCAAAGGTCAAATCGTTAAATTTGGTACCCCTTAAAAGCTAAATTTCTGGCCCAAAACGGATTACCTGGATTTTCCCAAATCTCACTGCCATCTATATCAAATTTCGAGTTTGTAAACTAAAAGTTGACCGAGTTATTGCGAAGGAAAATGTACACAGACACACAGACAGACACACACGCACACTGACACATTCACTTTTATAGACATAGTAACATGAGTGCCCGGCGTTGCCCGGATGTTTGGTGGTGTATGCTGAGAAAAAAAAACGGTAATTTTTTTTTTCTTTGACCCCTGTTATGACCCCTTAAAATTCATTGTTTAGGCTCAAATTTAATTATTAAGTTAAATCCATGTCCAAGTAACCTATATCTAAAATTTCAAGTGTTTAGACCTAAAATTGTCGGAGGAGTTTGGTAGAGTTCTCAAAGGTCAAATCGTTGAACTTTGACCCCTTAACAGCCAACTTTCTGGCTGAAAACCGATAACGTAGATTATCACTGCATATCAAATTTCGAGTCTGTAGACTGAAAATTGACAGAGTTATTGCGAAGGAAAATGTACACAGACACACAGACAGACAGACACAGAGACATGTTCACTTTTATATATATATATATATATATATATATATATATATATATAGATAGATAGATAGATATATAGAGACTGGATGCAATATATAGTAATGATTTTAAAAAATGTATTTAAAAAAACTCATGCGCCACCACCGAGAATCGAAACCAAAACGTTCAGCTCACGATTTTTTTTTTTTTACCTCTGCCGTCAATGACTGGGCTATGAAAACATAGTTACTGCAAGGCTAAAAATTAAAACATGAACCAATAGCTACTATGTTATGCATTCGTAATGCCCCCGTTCGACTTTCACCTGCCAAATTTCATTTTTTTTAATTTTCACAATTTTGCACTGATATTTCCGGGCTAAAACCCAAATATAAATTTTGCATGGAGTTAAATACCTTATATATGAAGTTTCATGTCTGTAGACCAAACACTCTAGGAGGAGTTTGGTAGGCAAAATTTGATGAACAAAAATATGTACGTATACATAACTATATGTGGAAGTAATTTTGTGTTTACTCTAAACATTTTACGCAAATATTATGTAAGTATAAATTATGTAGAATATCTGCATTAATATAATTACACGTAATAGTTAACAAAAGATGATTATCTCATTAGAAAACCGAAGCAACTAATAGGGAATTAATTAAAATGAATGTTTAAAAGAATATGCAAATTAGCTAGATCTTTTGCAGATGAATGCAATTTCACAACCCATATATGAGAAAATTTTTATTTTCTTTATAAATAAGTAGAAAGGCGGGTGGTTTTAATATCAATATCAATATCAATATGAATATGAATATCAATACATACAAAAGAAACACAGAATTATAGGAGTATATATATATATATATATATATATATATATATATAAATACTCTTTTTCCTTGGAAATCAACCCTATACTTTAACATTGTAAATGTGTCGAGTCGAAAGAAAAGCACACATAGTCACAAATTAATTTATATAATTTAATACATGTTAGCTCTATGCGATTTTATTGTTTTTTATGTTATTTTTTTAGAATCTCGATGTATGCATTTCTATGCATACATCGAGATTCTAAAAATAATAGTTGTTTTACAGCTATTGCATTCGACAAAGGTAACTAAATAAATGGACTTGAGAGAAGATGCTCTAATTACTAATAAAACAATACCCTTGATAAAATTATTAGTCATTGTTTCTTATTTTAATAGCTTTTAAATACACTTTCGTTACCAATGATAAAAAAAAACTCTTAAAGTAAAATTTGTATTTACGGTCAGAATTTATTATATTTTCTCTCAGTAGTCTAGTTATTTTGTGGAGTTTTCTGTGGAGTTTTATGGGTTATTTTTCGGACGTCTGTTCGTGGATAATTTTAGATACTATTTAATAGGTTATTTGCATGTATTGAATCTTCAACGCGTGGACGATGTCGTATTTTTTTTGTTTTAGAAAAACGAATTAGTAATAAACTGTCAACTAACATGAAATACCCGAGTAGATTATTAATCATATATTCTATGGAGATATAATAATCCTTCATCACTATACATTTGAAAGCTCCTTTTTTCTTTTATACGGTAGAACCTTACTTAATAAAATATTAAATTATACAAATCACCTACTCTAGATACATCGTTATATAACACTAAATGTGCAAATATCGAATCTTTCTAAACAAGAGAATTATTTGCATTCTCTTACAACTGTTCTCATCTTGAGTATCATGTTGGGTCGATAAAACTTCGTTCATCCCTCAGATATATCTTGTCGCACTTTAAGATGTTACTGTTGGTCTCGGGAATTTAAACGGAATTTTGAACGAAACCCTTTATTCACTACCCGGAAGTAGTACGCTCTCGTTCCATCACCTGTGACTGGATAGGCATCCTGAGTAATTCGCAATGATATTTTCCGGTCAACCACACTAAGATCTGAACCTTCAACAACCAGGAGAATATCATTTTTACAATTGATTTTCAAAGCACTCTAACTACAATTAGTTCCAAGTCTGACAAGCTACACCTGAAGAGAATTGGAGGTTACATCGGCTGAAACGGTGTGAAAATGACAATGAGAATGAGTCCAATTATCTAAATAATCGAAACAACACAAACAATTAATCCTCATCTCAGAAATTTAGGTCCGTCTGTGTTTGTTTATCTCAATAATACTGCTAATATTATCGCAATACGACGTGAAACATAGCATGCAACTTTAATAGTTAAAGTAACTTTAATAATACGCTTAAATATACGGGCAGAAGTTATGCAAATTAAAATATGCTTTGAAGGATATTAGACAACATTTCCAATAAATAGTTGCATTAGTAAATCATGGCCGAATGGATTCTTACCAGTTTTTATTCAAATAATTGTAAATTAGAGAAATTTAGCATTTCGGATGGTTTCTGTTTATGCTTTTTAGTTTTTTGTGTTAAATTTTAAAGGATGTAAATGTAGGGAAACCAATGTTAAATCGGTAGTCTTTTGTTCCGTATTCATTATTTAACACGAATAAATTTCTACTTTGGTTTGTCGTAGAGAATTAAGAGGCATTCCTAAGTCAAGATTTGAATATATTTTCCTTGTAAGATTGTCTAGTTTTTCATTATTTATGACTGAAATTAAATAACCTCAGTGGTACTAAACTTCTGTATATTACGTTCACACAGAACGAAAATAGTGTACATTTTTATAATTCGTTTTTTTTTTCAATTAGGAATTACTTTTCTTTGTTTAATCACCAATATATTTTTGATATGTTTCAGATTAGACTCCAAAGATATTTATATAAGTCTATACTCCAAGCCAAATATTGTTTGAATAAGGGGCGGTACCCAACTCTGTACACGCTCTGAAACGCACTTGACCTGCTGTAATCAAGACAATGAGAAACATTTTGAACATGCCTGCTATTATTAGGATTAAGGATTTTTTTATGTCTATGTATCATTTACCATCTTGAGCAAAAATATTTTTCATACCCTAGGACGGGTATTATATGTATGAAATAATTTTACCTTCCCTAGGACAGGAAATTTACAACACGTATACGGAAAAAATTCTTTACATAAGGCGGGCAATGTGCAACATATATTTAAGATAATTCACGTAATTTTCTGTTGTGCTAACTTTTCCGTATGTCACAGGTAAGAGCTGTTGGTTTTTACATCAGGGTGCTACAGTGAAGAAGCACCTTATTTCTTATATAAATTTCACACTACTCAAATATATTACATGATTTTTGCAGGTAAGTTGTTCCTTTTTTAATGTACGTCACAGGTAAGGTGTTCTTTATTTTTTCATGTGGGTACTATACTGTACATGTACCTTATTTCCTGGGTAGGATACTGTACAATAACCTTTTTTCTAATAGTAAAATGAAAGAAATCGATACTTTTAAAACAATTTCTCTTGTGCTTAATTTTCTATACTTTACACACGTACACGCGCACATATATGTATTTTTATACATTATTATTTTTTTTACACAGAAATTACCACTTATCCAGGCCCGGATGCAATTCAAGGATGGGGGTAAATGGGTGTACATTAGTCAATGCAGTTAATGCGTAGTAAACAGAAGTAGTTGAAATTTTGTAAATTGGATAACTTAGGGGGACAGTTTATCAAGAACTTGTTTACGTTGGACTTGAAGAAAATCAGATTGTAGTCAGCTGCAAAACAGGCAATCGGAAGAGAGTTCCACGAGCGTGTAGTTCTAAGAAAGAAGCTATCTTAGTGGAATCTACATGTAGGTTTAGACAAGAGTGGGGAAACTTCTTGATAGTGGTTTCAGTTAGACGAGTGTGTTTGTGAAAGATTGGTAAGGGGGACCATAGATAGAAGCTCAGAATAGCACTTGCCATGAAAATAACGATAAAACAGAGAAATCACCGAAACGTCTCTTCTGTGAGAAATAGGTTACAAGGAAGAAAAAAGAGCATCCTCCATTGAGCAAGGAAATCTATTTTGAAATCTGTCAACGCAGCATAAGCTACTTCTAGCAGCTCCCGCGCAGACGTGGCAACAGTACTCCACCGTTCGGCGCACCTTACTTTTATATAAGTAGAGTATTGCATTAGGAGTGAGGTATCTACTGATTGTCAAACTACAGCAAATATAGTTCTCCATGTTTCATTCGCATATGGATTTACCAAATAATACCCCGTGAAAAATCTGAAATTCTCTGTGTAGCTTAATTGCTATTGATATATTTTTTTAAGTTTACCATTACGTTCTTCTTACTATTGAGCACTGCTAAAGATAATACTGAAATCTATGCGCAAAATATTACATAAAATGCTACCTTTACATATGTATATAATTGCTGGGTGTAGAGCACACACAGAAGTTGTGTTCTATTCCAAACATCATCAATTGACCCAAGGTAATCTCTTCACCATTAGACAAAGCAAAACACTTTGCCAAGGACTTTGCAGGTAATTCTACCCTATGCGACCAAAGCCCTCAATTCTCCGTATTTTCTCCTGTAATAGAAAACACTTTATGCGACATACACATACATGTGCATGGTGACTATAAGTTAATCAAGAAGATTGATTCCAGTAAAGTAAGAGACCTGACGGCATTTCAATTATAGTGTTGAAAAAGCTTCAACGAGAACTACTGGTCCTGGATATTACCTTAAAATATATCCAGTGGTGAGCCCCAGCTTGCGGTCCTTGGGGAGTGTGGAGACACCCTTTAATTACCATTGCTCCAAGTTCCACTCTGACGCGGAGTTGTAGTACCTGTTTAGGTTCCAAGTATGGGTTAAATAGGAAGCGAAAACAACAAATATATTCTATTGAAAAAATTTTCTTCAAAATCTTTGGATTCGGCATTAAATAACCCGATAAGAGTTGATATGCCGTAAAACAGAAACAACAAACGAACCAACCAACGAACGGACGAAACAACCAACAAACAAACCAACCAACCAGAACTACTCCCATCCTTACAAAGCTGTGTACGCGTTGCCTTCAGAAACATACGTTACGCTTGCATATTCGTAATGCCGTCATTTTGCGTTCACCTGAGAAATTGTTTTTCTTTTCATCATAAGACTTTGGACCCGAGTTTCTAAGGTTAACTCACTAAGATAAAATTTCGCATGAGTTAAATACCCTATATATAATGTTTCATGTCTGTAGACCAGAAACTGATATAGGATTTTAGTAGGTAATTTTTTAACATATATATATATATATATATATATATATATATATATATATATATATATATACGCATACATTAATATGTGTATAGAAAGAGGGTTGTGCTACAATAAGATTTTTACCAAATATTACGCAATATAAATCATGTAGAATATCTTTATGAGTATAATTGCACGTAATAGTTTACTAAATATGATCGTCCCATAAGGAAACCGAAAAATACGGAATCAATGCAATGAAATGGAATGTTTTAAAGAATATGCAAATTATCTAGATATTTTTCAGATGAATGCAATTCCACGACCATATATAACCAAGTTGTCTGTTTTTAGAAATAAATAGAAAAAAATGTTCTAATCTGAATGTCAATACACACACACAAGATAAATTTTATAGGAGTATATATATATATATATATATATATATATATATATATATATATATATATAAGTGTGTGTGTGTGTGCGTTTTCGTTTGTATGAAGCAGAACATGTTTATATTGCGTTATTATTGTTATTATAGTGACATGATGATATCTTTTATAGTTATGGTCTTAAATCAGCACGTTCAAGTCTGTGTTTTGAATTGTACTGCTTCGGAATGAAGTTACGTTTCGTCTCATTTTGTATACATTTTATTGACCACTTTTCCGTAGCTTCGCTCTCCTAGCATATTTGCCTCTTTCGTTTTTGCATGTGTGTTCTTTTTTTCCCTTTTGTGAACATCTCGAGATGAAGCAATAAAAGCATCTGTCTCCGCTGAGTCTTTCTTTTTCATCTTGAATGGACGTTTGTACAAAGCGTTCATTTTTAACAAAAATAACATTTGAGAACCATGACTGTCAACAGACCAATATGGACTAAAAATAATAAAAACATGGACGATATTTCTTTTTAATGTAGAAGCAGGAAACTTCCTAAGTTTTGCAAGGCTCTTCTCAATGGATAATTAAACTAGAGTGGCCATTGTTAGCAAAACAGTATGCGTTTTGCGGGGTTTCTTCTTATTAATGTTGTAGATCGATTCGCTTTGTTTACTGATTTTATCGTTCACTAGAAAGCCGCCTGGCGTTGCCCGTTCGTAAACAACCGCTTCATTATGATATTTTTACATAGACAGATTTGTTACTTATTATTATAGAGCAAATTCCCAATTTTAAGTATGTAGATTCCATACTAATATATATATAATTATAGAATCAATATTTTTTATAGAGTCAATATTTTTATAGTCAATTCACCTGGTAAGGGTAATCGACAACTGGTAAGGGTAATCAACTAAACCTGTGCGCATGTAGAAATCTAAATTGACACTGTATTTAATATAAATAGTAATAGTTTTAAAAGTTAAAAACTTACGAGTTGTAAGCTACCAAATAGAATCGAAACCAATACACTTAGCGCTTCAATCTTATTGTGGTTTTAGAAATCATCAGTAGGATTAGGAATCGATCAAAATGAAATGACTTTAAAAAGTAAATATCTATTTAGGCGTTCTTACAACATCATATTAAATCAACTTACGCTTGAAAGTTATATACATATATATGTGTGTGTGTGTGTGTGTGTGTGTGAGTGTTATTTTATTTGTTTTTGCGATCCGTTTTGAATGAATTATTTTTACGAAAGTGCATGTTTACCTTCAAATGGGGAGCGACACATATATTGCTTTTAAAATATAATTATCCACTGACACTTGTTACTATTTCTACAACTCATCAGAGTGGCTGCATCTACCGAGATTCGAAGTCTGGACGCCATGGTAAGAAGTCCAAACTCTTACGACTGGACAATCTCGCACGACTATTTGTCTCTATCGCGATTTACGTAAATGTTATTTTATTTGTTTTTGTTTTTGCCATACGTTTTGAAGAAATTCAATTATTTATACAAAAGTGCATTTTTACCTCAATGCGGGATGGGGAGGGGCACATATATTGTTTTTAAAATCCACTTTAAATCCACTTACAGGCGTTTCGAATCTCGTTGACGCTGAAACACGTGTCAGTGGATAATTATATTTTACAAACAATATATATATATATATATATATATATCACAAAGATCCCCTGCAAATGTAACTATTTGATCTTTTTCAACCCCGCTTTGCGACCTCGCATCTCGGAGGAGATACGGTTTGAGATCATAGAGAAAGACATACAGACATACATACTGTGTTTTATACATTATATTTTTATCTACTCTCGTTGTATTTGCTGTTTTCGTAACTGTGTTATGCCTTTATTTTTCTCTCTTATTCTTCTAAAGTACAGGACCAATCTGACTAAAAATGTATATGGACCTTTCTTTTGATAAGCTGTAGCCGTTTGGCGCATATTTAGAGAGTATTAGGGATTAATAAAGATTGGTATATTTGCCCGACTTTTCTCGGAAATTAAACAACTCATCGAGCTGAAATATTGTATAGACCTTTGTTATGGTACGGTGCTGTTTACTAATATGTGTATCGTTTGAGGTACAGTTAAGTACTAATAAAGAGTAAAAAGGTATTTACTTAAACAAATAAGATAAAATTTAACCATATTCGATATTAACTTGTTTAACGCACTCACTCTGAATATTAATTTTTCTTGTTTGTAAGAGACTAACAGATCCAGTGTGACCAAATTATTAAAGCATCACCTTAAAGTCGGGATCTACATTTTTATACTAAGAATATCATCTCTGGTTAATAATGCTTACTTTTTACAAATACCTATGCATCATTGTCTAATTAGTAAACTTGTAGAACATTTAAAATGTGATATATATATATTAAACTTGTATATGATCAATACAATCAATACCGATGGTATAGTAAAACACAAAGTGTTTTATATTAATTTTCATTAAATTCCAACTATAGTCGTATACATTCAATTTACGTCTTCCTGCATTTCCCAACTTTTTCTATTCATAAAAATATATATAATAGATTTCGAATACAATTAACTTTTTCTGATATTTCTATAGTTTCGTAAGATTTTCAATGTTTAATATGTTATATATGGAATTACTCAGTCAATAAAACAAATTCATTTTCATAAATGAATAAGATGTTACACAAAATATATTTGTTTTTTTTTTCATGGTAATGCTTTAAGAACTAGATTAGAAGGAAAATAAATATGTGGTTATAACAAGTGGTAGATAATCTAAAGAGTCAGTTTGCCTTATTAGACATTGCATCTGCTATATTTGTAATGAATTTGTTATTAACTATTAATACGATTTTATCCCATTCAATAAATAGTAAATATTTTTAGATATCAATTCTGTAATGTACTTTTATGTTTAGATATTGAGAATGGCAGACAAATGAACAGGCGGACAGAATTATATGTATTTAAGCCTTTTAGTTTTTGTGTTAATTTTTTTACTTTAATATTATTCTTTTTATTT
Source organism: Euprymna scolopes (assembly GCF_053919585.1). Taxonomy (NCBI): domain Eukaryota; kingdom Metazoa; phylum Mollusca; class Cephalopoda; order Sepiida; family Sepiolidae; genus Euprymna; species Euprymna scolopes. The sequence continues at coordinate 59,905,099 of NC_136503.1, read as the reverse complement.
GTTTTATTGTTAAGTTTTATTCGTGAATAAAATCGGCTTTACTGTGGTATTAATTATTTTACTTTTAAGTTTTTTTTTTAGTTTTTAATATTTTCATTTCTATTAATATTCTTATGTGTATTTATTCAATGTTCGGACTATGGTCCTTTTAATTAATACTATTTTAAGTATTTCGAGAACTGTATATCTAACGTGTCGAATTTCGATATTTGAATTCAGTAATTTTATACAACACTAGAGAATCTGTACGGACATATAAACGGTACACTATATTTAATCTTCAAAATTATCGGTGTCTGTAAACCCTATGCCGGCTTGGGTGAAACTAAGGTAATTCATAGATCTATTCTTAGTATCGTTTGTACTTAAACCTCTAGAATCTGTCAGTAAAAGCTGACAACAATTTACAACCATTACACGTAATATCAAGCGTCTTTAATTATAATATCTATAATTCATGATATGCTGTCTTTGCTTACTCTTATATACTTTTACTGTTCAATAATTCTCGCATTCGTTATGTTTATTATAATTGCATTTTCTTGATTCGTGTAATATTAATATCTACTTACCCTCTATTTGAGTTTTTTTCTTTTATTGCCGCTGTATTAGATTAGTTAACATATCGTTTCATTGTTGAATTTTCAAGGCGTGACGATGTATTCATTACTAATGTACCTATAGTTAATATTTGCTCAAACCTTAGTAATTCACGACTTATGTCTCTCATTCATTTATTGTAGTTTCTATACTAAAACCGCTCTCCCCTTGCATATAGAATAAGATATTTATTTTCTATGTTAAATAATGTTTTTTCTTACTCTACGTCTGTCAAATTTTGTAGCAATGATAACGAAGTAATAGATTTTAAAACAATTACAGATTTTCATATTTTCTATTACATGTGACTTTTTTCTCTAATATTTTTTTGTATTATTATTTGTGTCTATATATTTTCTATATACATTATATATATGTTTTAGATTTTAAATATTAAACTTTATAAAGTTTTTTTTTTTACTTTCTAGTGTATTATATATTTTTTCCTGATTTGTGTTAACTACCTTTCGTCTAGACTCCCTCGCAGGTTATTTTAGTGTCATGATTTCCGATATATGTTCTATATGTAATTTCATAAAAATTGGTTATTTCATTTCTGAGCTAATTTTTTCGTCAGGTTTCCGACTCACATTTATCGTGTGTCTTAATTCTCAGTTCTGACTTATTTTTTTCCTTTGTCCGTTTTCTATTTCATTAGCGTTATATTTCGTTTTCGTTTTTATAATACTAGCCCCCATATTTTTCTGTTTCTTTACGTGTTTCGTTAATTTTAGATATTTCAATTTTTTCCGACAATTGTCTTATATTTTGTGCTTGGTCTTTTGATCCAGTCTCAAAAAATTGCGTTTTTTTCCTTAATATATTCTATTTTTATCTTCCATTTTTTTAATTCACTCTGTAATGTTACGGTTCAATCATTCAACCTTTCTTCCCTTCTTGTGTTTCGTTTTATACATCCATTGTTTCTTGTATTTTTTATCTTATTTTAATATTTATTTTAATATTGCCATCATTGTTAATTATTTGTGTATTATGTATTCTCTTTGTTATTGAAGTATATCATCTTTTTGAACATGTTATTTTCTTGCATTCTCCGTAGATGCTTATATTAGCTCTTTATTTTCCTTCTTATGTGTTAATAGTTCAGTTTTTTTCCTTCTTTATTAACTTTTTCTATCACTTTTGTAAATTTTTCCCACCCTCTCGTTTTCAGTAGCTGTGTTTTGAGGAGTTCTATTTTTGGATCATTTTTGTTTATTATTCAATTTTTATCTCAAACAAGGCACAGTGCCACTTTGAAGTAGGGGGCTACTATCAGGAACATATTTTGCGGGGAAATTATGAAGGGAGATGAGTAGAAAGATGTTTGTTCACATTACACTTGAACTTCTGCATATCAATACAGTTGTGAAAGTAGAATCCCTGAAGGGAGTTCCAAAGACTTGCAGTTCTGGGGAAGAAATTATTGGAGTAAAAGGCTTTCTTGCACGTAGGGATCTCTACTGTAAAGGGTGGGACTTAGTTGCTTATCGGGTTTGTCGGGGGTACTTATGTCGAGGAGGTACAAGTGTTTGGAGTTCGTCAGAGCATTAACCATTAAACTATTTGTAGAACAGGCAGAGAGATGCAACATCTCGTCCATGGGACAGAGGCTGAAGCCTAGATGACAGTTCATGACCTATCAGGTTGGCGACTCTCTTTTGAATCCTGTCCAGGGGTGAGAGACAAGCAGCATATGCACCAACCCAAATGTGACAGCAATACTCCATAAATGGGCGAATGGTGGCCTTATAGAGGTACAGCATACTTTCGGGCGTAAGTAGTTTTCTAGCACGGTAGAGAGAGAGTTCACCTTCTTTGCAGCAGCCTTGGCAATGCTCTCAATGTATCTATTCCAGTTCATATTCCCTGTAAACATAAGTCCGAGGAGTTTAGCAGAAGTACTTTCAGGCAATATATTCTTGGGCATTGCAATTGGTTGTAGAAAAGGTTTATTGGAGTTATTGAAGGAAACAAGCTTAGTCTTTGCAGCATTGAATGTGACCATCCATTTTTGTCCCCATTGCACTACAGATCAGAGGTTATCCTCTAGTGTTTCTGCCATTTCCTTAGATCTGTGTTTATTTGTTTTCCTCTCATATCTGTTATAGAGAGATGTGTCTATCGGCAAATATACCCATCTCCGAAACAATTTTATCAGGGAGGTCATTTATGAATATCGGGAATATTAGAGGTACAAGGATATACCCCTGAGGTACTCTCGCATTTATGTCATATTGTTTATATGTACGACCGTCGAGGACAACTTGGATTTTTGTCTTACTTAAGAAGGATTTAATTACATTATATATTCTCCAGTGATACCATATGCTCTAATTTTCCTTAGAAGACCATCGTGCCACACCCTGTCAAAATCCTTAGATATAGCAAGGGCTACCGCTATACCCTCCCTTGTTTTGTCCAGTGAACGGTATATACGTTCAGAGACTACAGTTAAGATCTGCTGTTGAACAGGATTGCCTGAGTCCATATTGTTTGTCAGTCAGGAGTTTAGCAGCTGTTAGGTGCTGGACTAGGGATTGTTTTACTAAGGACTCATATATTTTGGCGCAAAGCGGGAGGAGACTAATAGTGCAATAATTTAGTGGGTTAGTTTTTTCACCAGAATTCTTGAAGACTAGTACCACAGAAGCGGATTTCCAGCAGTCGGCAAAGCAAGATTCGTTAAGGCATCTATTGTAAAGTTTGGAGAGAACTGCTGCAACCTCGGCATAGCATATTCTTAATAGCACAGCCGAGATGAGATCTGGTCCACATGCTCTTGAGGTGTTTAGATTTTTTATAATACGATGCTCCTGAGAAGGGGTGATCTTCAAATCGTCTAGTGTGGCGTCTGTCCGCAAAGGAAAGTTAGGAAGGGAGTGGTGTGCCGGGTCCAGCGTGGAGTTTGAGTAAACCGACTGGCAAGCAGATTAGCTTTTTCGGTTTTACAATCATGTATTTTGTAATTTTTAAAACATTTTATTTAATACATATTAAATAAGCATTCGAGTATTTTTATTTTCATTATTCCTTATCTATATATTTACTGTCTTCATTTTAAAATATTTAATATTTTAGCTATATTTTTATCAATATTATTCATCTTTTTTGTCCACTCCTTTTACTTTAAGCAATACGATTACGTATTTGGTTTTATCAGTTTTGTCTTACATTAATTTCCAAGTAATGTATTCTATTTGTATCCTCTTTATATTTTGATTACTCCTTGTCATCGACTGTTTTTTTTTTCAATCATTTAATTGTCTACGATTTGTATTTATCTCCTTTCTTTTATTACTGTCTTTTAAAAGCATTTCATAACTATTTATGTTTGTTTTTCTTGTAAAAAGTTGTAACGTTACTTTATGTATTTGCAGACATTAACTTTTTTTTACGTCTCTCTATATTTTTTCATATTGTTATCTACTTTTTTCATTTGTAAACAACTTTTATTCGTACTTTGTTCATCCTTTGTCTGTTGATGTTTTTGGTTATTAGATATTGTATAATCGTCAATTGTGTGTTTTCAGGATTTCTCACTTTTTTTAAGTTTTGGGAGTCTCACTGTTTCTGCTGTGTTTATTTCTTTTTTTTTCGTACATTTTTAAATTATTTTCGTTTTCTGCATTATTTCGATGTTTTTTTATCAACATTATTATATATTCATTTTCTTATTCTATTGATTTTCGAAACTTTTTATCGAATTACTTCCAGTGTAATTATTTTATTTTGTTGTAGTTCTGTTTTTCCATAAAAAAATCAGTTTATCCGTTTTTAACATGTTTACTCTTGTTTTAGTAGAAACCGTGTTATGTAACCTGCTGCATTTGTTAGTCCCGTATGTAACCTTACATTTTAATGTTTTACATTTTCGTTTTGCGTATTTCAATTTCTTTTTTCCCTTGTACATACAGATTATTTCATTTTCAATTTCATCAACATTTTTGTGATTATTTTTAACTTTGGTTTTTCCGTTATTATACTTTTCAACATTTATTTTTGTTATTGCATCCATTTTGTTACATAGGGTTCTCCATAAAGGGGCACCATTTACGTTTGTTGTATAACATAAAAAGGATTCCGTGTGCGTATGATTGTCTCTAATATAAATGGTTGTGTGTTTGATTATCATAAAGGGAATCGTGTGTTACATGTATTTTCAGAACCTACCTCTGCTTCTTCGATGTTGGACCATCTGGAAATTTCTCATCCTGGAGGGAGACTTGATACCTGTTTGACGAAGATTTATCACTCCAAGACGATGAATGGGTTTTATAGTTTTTATTTCACTTTCCTCAGATGTCCTGCAGAAGTGGAAGTGAAATCGGCTTGTGTGGGTTCTTCTTCTACACACGTCAGCGTTCGTCTCCCCCCCCTCCCCAGTTAAGAGGGAGAGACATCGAAAAGGCGTCCGTCTTCTTCAAAGCCCAAATCAAATCTTCCCGATCCAGCCAACCTGACCACGTCACACATACGTAATCTGGTCAGCTGACCTTCGGTTCTGGTAAACGTGTCTACCTCCACGTTTACTCACCCCTCTCTCTCTCTTTCTCTCTCTGTAACATCTCTCTCTCTCTGTAACAATTTTTCACTGTATTTAATTACGCTTTGTATTGCTTTTTTATTATAATATTTCACTTTCTTTTCTCTTCATCTTTCTTTTGCATTATTCTTTTTTTGATTTCCTTATTTATGAAACGAGTATTATTTTTCTTTACAATTGAAGCACCAGTTATCAAGGGCCGAAGCCCTCGTGGATAAGGGGGGAATGAGTGTAGTCTGGTCAAAGAGGAACATGTCGCAGCCATCTTTAGTAGTAGAAATTTATGTAAATTGGATAAGTTAAGCTGATGGATCATCAGGAATTTGACTTGAAGACAGGTATATTGTAGTCACGTGGAAAGCAGGTAAACAGAACAGACTTACATAGGCGTCCTGTTCTAAGAAAAACACTTTGTTCATGAAATCTACATTTAGGTTTAGGCACATGTAAATAGTGGGTGAAATTAATGATAGAGGTTTAGCTAGACGAATGTTTTTGTGAAAGACAGAAGAAGGGGGCATAGATTGGAGCTAATAATAGCACTTTCTATGAAAATAACGATAAAGCTAAGACAGTGTCACAACGTCTCTTCTGCAAGAAAGAGGTTGGAGTGAAGAGAAAACGGCATCCATGACTAGGCTACGGAGTCGATTTTGAACGCCGCCAAGGTGGGATAAGCTACTTCTAGCAACTGCTACCCAAATGTGACAACAGAACTACATTCTTGGACGTACTTTGCTCTTATAAATGTAGGGAATTGCATCAGAATGTGATATCTACTGGCGTGGTAGAACGATAACATCATTTTCCGAGCAGCCCTGACAACGGATTTGATACACGTGAACCATCTCAGAACAAAAGTAAAGTTCAGACCAAGAAGTTTGTCAGAACATGTAGCCTCACCAAGACGAGAGACATTCATTTCGATTGATGCCGAACGGGGATCAGAACCTTGATGATGTAAAGATAGATGATTAGTCTTAGATGCATTTAAATAAACCAGCCACCTCTTTCACGTTTTCGTCTCGTAATCAAAATTAGAAGAGAGAGAATCATGAGATCTTGGCTGTTTATTGACTTTGAAGTGTTGCCAAAAATGTTAGTGTTGTCAGCATATATATCTACAAGTGATTTTAGGACGCGGTTTGGGAGATTATTGATGTAGATCAAGAAGATAGTTGGGCAGAAATCGGAAGCTCATGGTATTAATGCTGGAGTTAATCAGAGGTTCATCCTGGTCCCATCAACAAATACTCTTATGAAACTTTCAGTGAGAAATGATTCAATAAGGGGAAATACATTTCCAGTTATATCGCTGTTGGTGGGGTTTATGTCATACTCAAATCAAATGCTTTTGACATGGTAAGAGCAATTGCCTTAGAAAAGAACCTCTGTGGTGAGATTCGCTTATCCTATTGGATACAACTGTAAGCACATTTGCTGTAGATCCAGCAGATCGGAAAATATATTGCATGTCACTGAGGAGGTTATTTTTGCTGAAGTTGTTGACTACTTTTCAATTTAATACAAATACTAGCAACTTACTCATGACGCATACCTGACTGATTGGCCTGTATTGAGAAGGAGGTGAGCGCTCACTTGAAATTATAAAAACGGGGCATACTGATTAGATTTTCCAGGATTTTGGGAAGCATTTCAACTTCAGAAAATGTTTAAATAGCTTTGTAAGTATGGGTTCATGTTTTTGGTTGAAACTTTTTTAGTACTATAATAGAAATGTCGTTAGAGCCAGTTTCTTTACTGGAATCGACGGTTTTGTTTAGCTTGGCAATATCACGCACAGCTATTTGTAAGTCGCATAGAGTTTTTTGAAATATTTGAAGAAATACGAGGGGGAGTCACGGCCCTGATCGCATAGGGTAGAATAAGTTGCAAAGGTTTTGGCTAAGAGTTTGGCTTTTTTATGCTTACGAGATTTTCTCAGCATTATAGATGATGGTTGGGATAGAACACACACTTTTCAGGACCCTGTCTGTTATTTGACAAAATTCCTGTGATCCAAGCCGCTGCACAGCTTCTTTGAACATGGCGGATTGACCATACAACTCTTTCGCTTCTTTTTTACTTTTTTTTACAGTGGTTGCTGGAAGTCCTGAAGACGGCTATTATATCATTACATCTATTACAATGGAAACAATGGAAATGGTGGTTTCTGAGCACAATGGGAACAGCACATTCTGGAGAAAAAGCACGGCTAATGTTAGATTTTAGCTGAAATTTTGGGAGGGTATAACGAGGACAGTGCCTACAATTAACCAATCTGTCACGTCTGATACTATGATGGGCACATTCATTTTAACCATGAAGCGAAGAGGTAGGTAAATATTATATAAATGTACGGAAGCTATCCTAGTCAGCCATAGAATATCGATATACTGAACCATGGAGAAGTACACCGGAGGACTTATTACATTTTGTTTTTATCTCGACTGAGACAACCGAGTGGTCGAAAGAACTCAGTGGAGAATGCTCGAGAGACGAACCTAGCCCAGGGCAAGTTTAGAGGGAAAAAATGTCTATGAGGCTTGCATACAAACCATCAATGTAATACACACGAGTTGGTTCGTGAACAACCTGTGTCAGGTCATAAGCAACAGATACATCGTGACAGACACTACCCTCAACATGAGTCTTGTTGGAGTGAGCAAGCCATTTCGCACATTGAATATTGAAGTCTCAGCAGAATGGAATGTTAGCCGAAATGATGAGAAGACACGAAGACAGTTTTCTATTTCGATTATTTGGACTACTGTTCTTATCTGGAGTGTCATTTTTACAACGTTTCGATCGATAGAATCTCCGGCCTTCTTTAGATGTATCTTGTTGAAAGTCAAAATGAAAATATTCCCGATTTCAATAGGATACAATTGAAGAGTCGGAGCTTACATCGACCAGAAAATTGTGAAAATAACTATATGATGCGAACCGTACGCTGAGGAATTCAAATAATACGCATTTTTATGTTTCTATTTTGTCATTACTTTCTTCCAATTTTCAGCATATCTATTATTTCAGTTATTTCTATAATTAATCTACTGGGGTTTTAATTTAATGTTTTAATTATTTTATTTTGTCTTAACAATGCGTTTTCGATGCTCTATTTGCCATTTACTTTAACATTTTAATATTATAACTAGCGTTTTTTTTAACTTTTATTACTCGTAAATTATTGCTACATTTTCCTAGGCATCTTTCTTTATCAGGAGTGTAGACGCCTCTACGTAATATATTGAACTCTCTGTAGTTTATTCCATCGCTTTACATTTTGTTTTTCCTCTTTGTGTTGCTATCAGTTATTTTTTTAATTTTCGTACATTTTTCTTCTTTTCGCAGTTTCTTTTCTTTCTTTTTCTTTTTGTGTTTCTTTAGTTATGTCTTTATTTTTTATTTCAATTAATACGTTTAAACTTTTCTTTGTTTTTATTTGTCTTGTTTTTTTCTTATTAGGCATTTTGTATTGTTTTCTTCCTCGTTTTTTAGATTCTTTCCATACTTATTACAAGATATTTTTCTTTTCGTTTATTTAAAACAGTCTTATCTTATTGTTGTTGGAGAACCACCCTCCAAATGGACTAATCCCTCGTCCATATAAACTTTAATGATGGCGATCACAGGCGGGGATCTAATTCCAGAGCGACGCTCGCAGGCTTGGCGAATTAACAGCACTTTCCGTTTGTAACCTTTCCGCAGTTTTCATGTAATATATGTTTTAACTGTTCCCCGTCGTTTTGTTCTTCTTTGTGGCTACTTGTTACCCATAACACTAGCGACACTGGATAAGAGAAACATACTAAAACAGTGTTCCCCAAAACACTGACTACATTGGATTCGAGAAACACACTCACGTCTAAAATGATGTTCTGAAAACATTACCGACATTGGACTCAAATGTTTATCACGCTTAAGAAAGTGTAGAATAATACTTGCGACTGAATGGCTCGCGGAAATTAAAAAAAAAAAATCAGATTAACAACTGTGTATATTGGCCCCTAAAAAAAGAGAACTACGGAACGAAAGGGAGTTGAGAAAAAATCCATCGCTACTTAAAATGTAAATCTTTACTTTGTAAAAAAAAAAAAAAAAAAAAAAAAAAAAAAAAATTTATCGCTAATAAAAAGGTAAATTTTGACTTAAAAAAAAAAAAAACGCTCCTCAGTGTTTTCTCTATTAAAAGTAAATCGTTGCTTCATTTTTTCCAAATGGAAATATACACTGTATTTTGATCTTGTTTGGACGATTAAATGCTTCCCTAGAGTATTTGTTTGTGCTTGTTTTATTGTCCCGAGACAAAACCACCCAAAAGTGTTGTTAAATCCAACCAGACAAATAGTTTTCGAACCAGATAACGAACGTTTAAAATTCCCAACCAGACAAAATGGACGAAGTAAAATTAGCGTTGGAACATCTAACTAAATTACAAATTGAAGCGGCCTTACGTAACCACCGTATAGAGGACCATCAAAAGGAATTACAAAAACAGTTGGCAGAGCATCAACAACGTACAAAAACCAACAAAAGGAATGTCAAAAGCATGCAGTCGAGCCTACAGTAACAGGCAACCGAAGCTCAAAAAACAGTCGACCGTAGCTCAAAATCAGTTGGCAAACGTAAGTTACGGACATAAGAACTACTTCCAGAAACCCTGAAGAATAACGCGCACTCAGAAAGTGATTCAGCCTTTTCTCAAAATAGAATATGGTCCGCAATAGATAGTTTTAAGTACGAAGAAGATGAGAAATCATTCGCAGCTTATTTCAGGCGGTATAAGGAGTTTTTTCAATATCGACTGCGGTAGCTAGCGTGGCCAGAAGAACATACTACTGTTACGAAAACCTCAACCGGCTGAACATGACAAATTCGTCGATTATAACTTGCCACGGAAAACCGGATTAATCTTTCAATGAGACAACACGTGTTAACAGAACTGATCTCCCCGAAACGTCTTTTATAAGCGATGGAGATGTTTGAATGTCACCAAAGACGATAGTGACGTACCCAGCAGTAGTGAACACGCAATGTGATGGATTTAAGTTATCTGAATTAATAGCAGACAATTTTAAATGCCTTGTTTTTTCATAAGGTTTCACCTCGGAAAAAGATGCGGAATCAGGCGTAGAGTTGTTACGAAGTTAGAACAGAACTTAACACTGCATAAATTGCCTGAGGATTGTCAATAAGTTGAAATAATAAAAAAGACGCGAGAAATATCGAAGCGGACATCGAAAATATAAAAAATAAAGAAAAAACCGTCGAGACTGTACACAGAAAATATTTTAAAAAAACTAAAACCACCGATCCCTTGATTCAGATGTGGCGGTAAAAACTGGGTAAAGGATTGCCCATTCTTAACAAAAAGATGCCTTGTGTGTAATAAAATAGAACAAAAGCTCTCACCGCTGGGAAAAACAGAACAAAACTGGGTACGTCAAACAATAAGCAGAGACGCCGTAGATGAAAACTAAAATGAAAAAATAAACAATTAAAAATGGTGAGGACCTGTTTAGTTCCGATAGTACGGATGAATTTCGTTTGTGGGATCTTCCTTTAACCACACTTTGCAAAAAAATTAGAACCTCATCTAGCGGACATTAAGAAACTTATAACCAGTTTTAAAAAAGAATTCCAAAATCTAATTTCTCCTGGGCTTGGGAGATATACAAAAATGTCCGCGGATTTTAAGCTGAAACCAGGCACACAACCGGTGTTCAAAAAAAACGTAATGTCCCGTTCTGATATCTGAAGGAGAGAAATCAGGAACTGGGTAGCTTAGAAAACCTCGGTATTCTAACTAAAACTCAATATGAGGAGTGGGTTGCTTCGGAAGTCTACGTAAAGTTCTGCCGAAACCCGCGTTTGCGCTGTCTTCTCGACAGGACTCAACGGGTCGTTATAAGATTTTCGCTATCCATTACCCATCCCAGAGGAAGTGTTCACGAAATTAAATGGGGGCAAGTTTTTCTCTAACATCGACCTGAGCGACGCTTACTAACAAATTTCTGTAAACGACAAAAGCGCTAACCTCCTCGGTATTAATATTCATCGGGGTTTGTACATATACGAGAGACTCGCGCTTGGGGTCAAGGTAGAACCTGCGATATTCCAGCAAGTCATGAATACCATGCGGAGCGACCTGGACACCGTCATCGCATATCTAGATGACATCATAATAGCGAGCAAAAGCAGGGAGGAACACGCAAACAATATACGACAAGTATTCAGTCGAATACAAAATTATGGGTCAAAGAAATAAGTGTGAATTCTTCTTACAAAAACAAATAAAGTACCTAGGACATATCATTGATAAAGATAACAGAAGTCCAGATCCGGACAGGGCGACCGTCATTAGAGAAATGGGAGAACCGGAAAACATACCAAAATTACAAAATTTTTATGCTTGGCAAATTATTGCCAAGAGTTTATCCGTAACATGCACAAATTGCGTGCCCCACTTAGTAAATTATTAAAGAAGGATAAAACTTGGGAATTGGCAGCGGATTATCAGACATCATTCCCAAAAATTTTTTTAAATTCTTACTTCAAAACTTTCCCTGGCTTTAATCTGAACTTGTATATAATAGCCAATATGGAGTTGGCGTCTGCATGTTACGTATGATACCATATGGCTCAAAACATCCAATAACTTTCGCGTCCCAGACACTGATTCCAGCACAGAAATTTTTCTCGGATCGAAAAATGGACTAGGCATTATTTATGCAGTTTTGAAATTCAACCGGTTCCTCTATGGAAGACATTTTTATCTACACACCGATCATAAGCCTTTGATATCTATTTTTGGGATAAAAAGGGACTACTAACATTCCTGACGAATCGACTTTTAAGATGAAGAACTATTCTTCTAAATTATGTTACAATAGAATTTCTCTCCTTAAAACAACTGGCACATTCAGGAACCTCCTTAAGTCTCAGTAAGCGCGGCACTACGTATTCATAGTGAATTGAAAACAATTAATATCATCCACGAACTGTTGGTCACACTTCAGAAAATTAAGGCAGCATCCGTGAATGGCAATTTCCTCCAAACCACTAAGCAGAAATTAACACGGTGATTCTGTTTCAGACATTTTTTTTCTGTTTGCTACGAAATGTTGCTATACGGCGAAAGGGTTGACATCCACAAAACCCTTCAAAAAATAATTCTGAAGAATTTGCACATGGGGCATTGAAGAATAAACAGGATGAAAAGCCTGATAAGTTACGTTTACTGGCCAGCTATGAACCAAGACATTACCAACATGGTGAATACGAGCAAAGGCTATGCTTAGGCTGCCAAGGTACCACCTATAACACAAAGCTTAACCTAAAGCTGAACAGCCGTGGTCGCGTCTTTGCATTGACTACGCGGGATCAGTTTTGGATTGTAAGTACATTATAATAGTAGACAGCTACTCGAAATGGCCAGAGGTATTCAAATGTAAAAAACCGACCACCACAACGGCGAAATTTTTTTATTGGAGTTCTTTGCTCGTTTTGGGATCATGGATTGTCTCGGTAGCAAAAACGCTACCCAGTTCATGTCGAGAGAGTTCAGAGAATTTTGCGAGACGTACAAAGTTAAGCATATTACGACCCCTGGTACCACCCCAAGAGCAATGACCAGGCTGAACCCTTCGACAACCTAAAAAGGGTGTTAAAAAAGGGTGTGCGGCACACCGACAGAAAAGCATTCCAGCAGTTCTTCAGTTTTATAGGATAACGAAAAATCCGAACAAAACTGATGCCGGATCTCTAGCTGAAATCATGCTTGGACAGAGAATAAAATCAGTATTTGATAAACTGCTACATAAACATATAATACAATGCAGAACCTCTACAATCTAAAGAAAACGGTTTAACCGCGGGGATAAAGTATATATTAAACATAAAAATAACGTTTCCTTTTGGGAACAGGGCACGATTTTACGAAGAGCCGGATATATTACATACATCATTCAAGGCCCAAAATTCGAACATAGGAGGCACTTGAATCCAAAAAGGAAACGCATCTCCGAGGATCAAGAAGAACCCCAGTAGGAAGGAAGAAATCCAATTGATACAGTATACGACTGTTTTGACGTGGAAAATTTAGCATGTCAGAAACCAGAAGCTCCGACAGAAAAAGGAAACACACAGGAAGCTGCTCTGCCCTCAAAAGAAAAGATACTGATTTCACATACGGAGAAAACAGTTTTGGATGGGATGTTGTGGGGGATCCACCCTCCAAATGGACTAATAGAACGTCTATATAAACTTTACTCATGGCAATCCCAGGCGGGGATCTTATTTCAGAGCGACCCTCGTATGCTCGGCGAATTACCCACACTTTCCATATGTAACCTTGCTGTAGTTTTCATGTAATACATATTTTAAACTATTCTCCGTCGTTCTGTTCTCCTTTGTGGCTACTTCCGAGCCATAAGACTTCTTAAACTTTTTCAAGTTATATGGAAAGAAATTTAATTCCACAACAAATAGCATTTCAATTTTTTTTTAATAATAAATTAACAGTTCGATTTAAGAACTCGAAAATCGTATATTTAAACAAAAATATTTTTTATGTTTTTTTTTTTTATTATCTGCGACCACCATATTTTCCTTTATTTTATTTTCACCATTTCGACGTGCGCTTCTTTCCAGCTTCTTTCTAGTTTATTCAATTAAGGATTTCATTTTATTATTAGTGTATATATTTGTCATTTTTACTCTGTATTGATTGTTTTTGTACACTATTCATTGCTTAGCTCAAGTGCAACTGTGTTTTAATTTTCATCTCCACTCCATTACTCTCGTTCTGTTTATTTAGGACATTTTGTTTTATTTTCCTTTTTCATGCTATCTGTATAGCCTTGATTTTCATGAATACACCAACTATTTTTAATTTGATCTCTTAGTAGTTACTCCTTCAATTGCCCTTTTTCATTTTCTCTATTTCTACTATGATATAAAAAAGAACCGTATCCTTCTCTGAGCTTTTTACCTTTAAACTCGAAAATGGCTGGTCCGATTTTTACGAGATTTCACACGAAGGTATACTTAATAGGTTTTTTGACAGTGAATTTGATAAGTATCGATAATCGAAGTCCTGCGATGAAAGAAGGAACAGGCGGTTTTCACCAAAGTTAACATCTTACGCAGTTTGACATCACAAGTGCATTTGAGACGTTTTATTAGCCCACAAGTTGAAAGGCTTTATATATAATATCAACAGTAGATTTTTGATATATGGTCGTGTTACCAATGCTACTTGACGTTTCTTATTTTAAACTTAAATTCAAACCATTATTACCATACAAACAGTAAGGTCAGTCATACAAATCAAAATAATCTTATTGGATGTGACAAGGACGCGTTCGAAGTGACCGTTTTTTTTTGTTTAGAGCACAATTAAATTATGATACTTTACTAGTGACCGCCAAACTAATGGAGTGTTTTTGATTTTCGTCGCAGAGTATGTCTTTTAAAATCTACCAAAAATCAGATAATTCGCTAATCAACATGATATTTAGAGTGATTTATAAAGAATGCCCTATATATGTGTAAAGGTTTTTCATATTTTTTGTATAAATATATTATTGTAAGACTTCATGTACCCCTTCCTCATTTGTCGCTTTTCCGACCCTTAACCTCCAGGCGATCCACTAAGCACACGCTCATTTTGTGGTAGGAAGGTGAACGAGTGTAAAAAAAAAAAAAAAAAAAAAAAAAAAAAAAAATCACAGGGTTCTTTTGATGTCGAGAATTGAAATCGAAAATATAGAATGTGGTTAATTTTTTTATCTATCAGATGAGGATAAAACATACTATTTTTTATTTTTTACGAAAACGCTAAAAAGGGCATACTTTAAATCTTGAAAAATAAATCAAATCATTATTTTAGAACTGGCTGGACCACCCGATGTTGCTCGGGACCATATAAACAATGAGTAAATTGAAGTTTATTTTGAATATAATTGTTATTCTTTGGCGAAGGGAATTCTTAATATGTAAGGATCATTTGCTATTTCGAGCAAAAATATATTTTACTTACACTAGGACGGCTATTACACATATGGAATAAGTGTAGCTTTCCGGGGACAGGTAATTTACAGCATGTATATGAAATAATTTTACCTGTATTTGGACGGATAATTTACAACACGTATTTAAAATATGTTTACCTACCTTTGGACGGGTAATTTATATACATATATGAAACAATTCAACATACTCTCGACAGGTATTGTACAACGTATATGGAATAATTTCTCTTCCCACCATGACTACCATAATTTAAGAAAATTTCCCAAATTTTCAGAATTTGGATCATGAGGATTTCCAAATTAATATATAAATACACTGCGAGGGTAAATAAGTTCGCAACCCGTGTTTCATCATACATTTCAACATTACTGCATTTCTCCCCCCCCCCGCCTCACTATCGGCAGTAGTATTGTCAGAAAAATTGTAATTTTTGGAAGATATCTTAGCAGAATTTTAAAATAAATGCATAAATACATTGACAAAGTTGAGTGATTAGACAACCCTTGCTTCATTATCAAATTCTACGTTGCCGTTTCATTTTTCCCCACTAGCGACAATCATCAATTGTTTTTGGAAAAAAGAGGTCATTTTGAGAAGATTACTCAGCCGGCTTTATAAACAAATAAACAGCTATGTTGAGAAGCTTTGTGATTAGGCAACCCTTGCGTCACTACAAATCCCACATTACTGTGTTCTTTCCCTTCCTACTATTGACATTATTTTAAGTGAAATGCACTCATTTCTTGACCATAACTTAGCAGGTTTTCCAAATAAATGCATTGATGCGAATGAACATTAGACAACTTTTACTTTACCACAGTTTTAAATATAGAGTTCTCCTCCCTTACTAACACAACCGCCAACAACAAATTAGTAACAGAAACGATATCATTTCCGGAATATGATTCCATAGGTTTTTTTGTTTTTTTTTTACACACAGTGATCACCACTTATCAAGCCCGGAAGCCACTCAGGAATAAGGGTTATTGCAAGTACATTACGTTAGTGTGGAGATTTGATAAAGTGTTTACTTAAGGGGGCGGTTCATTAGGAATTTGTTAACATTGGACTTGAATACATTCAAGTTGTAGTCCGGAGGGAAGCAGGCAGACGGAACAGTTCCACAGGCGTGCAGTTCTAAGAAAGAAGCTTTGTTCATAGAATCCGCGTTTTGATTTAGGCACAGATAGATTGGGGGAATTTCTTCACAGTGGATTCAGCTAGACGGGTGTTTTTTCGTGAAAGATTGGCGAGGGGGGGACCAGAGATTGGAGTTCAGACGAGCACCTGCCATGGAAATAACGATAAAACAAGGATAGGCTCGCAACGTCTCTTCTGTGGGAGAGAGGCTGCAGGGTAGAAAAAAGGGTATCCCTCACGAAGTCTATTTTGTACTCTGTCAAGGCAGGATAGGCTGTTTTTAGCGGCTCCTGCCCAGATATGGCAACAGTATTCCATCCTTGGACGTACTTGGCTTTTATATAGATAGAAGAATTGCATCGGTAGTGAGGTATCTTCTGGAGTTATTCCATATTTTTTTAATATGACATTGCGCGAGATTGCACGACCCCAAAATGGACAGTATTCTCTCCAGCCCCACCCCAAAAGTGAAGGTTTGTAAATTAATAGAGAACTCCAAAGTACGTAAAAAGCAACATAATCATGTATTTCTATTCACCACTAAAACTGTGACATCATTCCAGGAAGTTAACATTGAAAATTCAGAAAACAATATTGTTGATCACCTAAAGAAACTAATGAATTGTCTGGGCATATTATTTCATTACAGACCAATCAATTAACTCACATTGCATTATTTTTTTTTTAATTCTTGGATATGTTACTAATTTCGACAATCATTTTTCATAATTTTTACCCACATTATCGCCCCCCCCCTTACGAAAAATAATAACATTGATGTATTGTCTGAGATGATTATTTTATTACAAACACGCCAATCAATTAACTCACATTTCATCATTTTTCATAATTCGTGGATATGTTACTAATTTCGACAATTTTTCATAATTTTAACCCACATTATCTCACCCTCCATTACGAAAATATTAACTTCAATATATAGTCTGGGTCGATTAATTCATTAAAAACGCACCAATAAATCCACTTACATTTCAGCATTTTTCATAATTCTTAGATATGTTACTAATTTCGGCAATCATTGTTTATAATTTTAATCGGTAATATGCCCCCCTTACGAAAATAATAAGTTTGATATATTATCTGGGTTGTTTATTTCATTAAAAACGCGCCAATCGATTTATTTTTCATACATCTTGGATATGTTAATAATTTCTACAATCATATTTGATATTTGTAATCCACGTTATCGCCTACCCCTTACTAAAATAATAACTTCGATATATTATCAGGGCTGATTATTTCATTACAAACATACCAATCAATTAACTCGCATTTCATAATTTTTGATAATTCTTGGATATGTTACTTATTTCGACAATCATTTTTTTTATAACTTTAACCCACATTATTACTTCTCCCTTATGAAAATAATAACTTTGATATATTGTCTTACGTTATCGCCTACACCTTACTAAAATAATACCATCGATATATTGTCTGGGCCGATTATTTCATTATAAACAAACACCTCAATTAACTCACATTTCGTCATTTTTTCATAATTCTTGGATATGATAATAATTTCGACAATCATTTTTCGTAATTTTAACCCACATTCTAGCCATCCTTTATGAAAATCACAACTTTGATGTATTGTCTAGACGGATTATTTCATTACACATACACCAAGCAATTAACTCACAATCATTTTTCATGATTCTTGGATATGATACTAATTTCTGTAATTATTTTTTTTTATATAATTGTAACATACACATTTATTACCGCTTTACCCTTTACGAAAAAAATAACTTTGACACATTGTCTGGCCCGATTAGTATATTACAAACGCACCAATCAGTAAATTAGCATTTTATGAGTTTAATAATTCCTGGATGTTACTAATTTCGAAATATTTCATAATTTAAACTGCATTATCACCCTGTCCCTTACAAAAATAATAACTTTGATATATTTTTGAGTTATTTATTTCATTAAAAACACATCAATCGATTTAATTTTTCATGATTCGTGGATATGTTTCTAATTTCGACAATCGTTTTTTATAATTTTAACCCGCATTTAGTCCCTCCTCTTACGAAAATAATGACATTGATATATTGTCAGGACTGAGTATTTCATTAAAAAATACCAATCAATTAACTCACATTTCATCATTTTTTATAATTTTTGGATATTTTACTAAATTCGACAATCAATTTTATAATTGTAACCAACATAATGCCCCAATCCTTGCGAAAAAAACATTAACTCCGATATGTTGTCTTGGTTTATTATTACATTACACACACCAATCAATTAATTCACATTTCATAATTTTTCATAATTCTTAGATATGTTACTAATTTTGACAATCGTTTTTTATATAATTTTGACCCACATTTAGACCCCCCGTCCTTACGAAAATAATAACGTTGATATATTGTCTGGGCCGATTACTTCATAAAAACACCAATCAATTAACTCGCATTTCATCATTTTTCATAATTTTTGGATATGTTACTAATTTAGACAATCATATTTCATAATTTTAACATTATCGCCTCCCCTCTTACGAAAATAATAACTGTGTAATAATTTCTATTAAAAATATACATGGCATACAGTAATGTTTTAGTCATAAACTGCTTCGACCATTTCCGACATTGACTTCTTATCCCCCACCACACTGTTATAAATATACATTAAATAAATTAATGTCTAAAACGTAAAATGTTGCAACAATTTCCGACACTGACTCTGTAAGCCCCACTCCACTTTAAAAAATATGAATGAAATATAGTAATGCTTAACTCGTAAACGGTTTCGGCCATTTCCTGGACTAATTTAATACCCCCACCTCACTGTTTTAAAAATATACAGGAAATAATGTAATGTCTAAATGGTATTCCCTCTTCTTTTAAAATTATATATGAAATAAAGTATTTTTGAGATCCTAAATTGCATCTTCAGTCATTACCGGGACTTACTCCATATTCCCATTCCCGTCTCTTAAAATATATGCTGCGCCGGTTATTTTGCATTTTTTTTATTTTTTGAGGAGGCAATGCCTGCTAAGTCCTGGTGAATGTATATATATATATATATATATATATATATATATATATATATATATATATATATATATATATATATATATATATGTGTGTGTGTAATTCTTGGTTCGTTCAAAGAACCATATTTCTACATTATCAATTTAATTGAAATTTTCAGAAAATTTATCTGTAAAGTCAAAGAATGTTTTCATGTTATTAAAATAAATTAAGATCATTAAGATCGCAAATTATAAAAATATATTAAATAAACTAAAAATATTTTTCGTAACTGCGAGACTGTTCGTCATTTCATTTCCTGCAGATATTAGCCTATCACGTGCACCACACGTGTACGACTTTCGAATTACAATATTTAACTATCTAATTAATAGAGGGGTAAAAAAATCCCTATTTTTTAAATTATATATATATATATATATATATATATATGTACTTCAACCTTACAACTGAACAAAAAAAAACATCATAAAACTGTAATTAAACTAAGAAATACGATTGAAAAATAGCGCGGATCGGTAAGTGCACTAAGCATCATTTGTTTATCTTATATTTTTTATTTTTAAAAGCTTTCCTTGCGAAGCCTACCTAAAACAAAGTTGTCTAATTCTTTATTTCTTATTTTATTGGAAAAAAAGGTAAATATGAAGAATTACTCCACCCTCGAAAATTCCTTTAAAATTACCACTCCTTGGGGTTGCTGAAAACGAAAATAACGTTTGTAATTAAGGCAAACGAGTAGTTCCCAATATATAAAATAATTTAGTTTAAAAAAGTGGATGATCACTTTTTCATAATAGTTTAACGTAAAATGATCACAAACTTTGTGACCACGATCTTTTTTTTGGGGGGAGGGTTCTTTCTACCCTTGGAAAATCCTTTAAAATTACCTGTTTAAATTGTAAAATGCAAAAGAAATCAAACAAAAACTGTTTAGCCAAAAAACACACAGAAAAATTTAAAAAAATAGCATCCATTTTTTTCTATCGAATTGATTTGCTGTGTTTATTGAAAACTATTTTCTCCCGGATTTTTGATGAAATTTTTCATAAAGGGCCGTGCGTCTCACGTTCGTATATAACAACAACAACATTTTTTGTAGATTTCGGTGTGCTTAAAACGAATCTGCAAACTGTTTTCGTCGCAAAATTAGTTTTTATGATATGAAGAAATTACTTTTTCGAAAAGTAGGCGATCACTTTTCCATGTAAATTTAACTTAAAATAAGAACCCAATTTCTATCCAACTGAGAGAGGGGGGATTTTTCCCATGTTTATTGACTAAACAGCTCGCGCGTAGCATAAACGAAGGTTACGGCTGTGAAATGGAAAATAGTCCCAGAGTTCAGGGGTTATTACCAAGCAAAACAAATCAAACAAAAAACTTTTTAGCCAAGAAACACACAGAAAAATGCCCCTCTCTCAGGTGGTCAGAAAGTGGGTGTTCATTCTAAGTTAAATCTTCATTGAAAAGTGATCACCATCCTTTCGAAAAAGTAATTTCTTCATATAATGAAAACTTTCTTTTTGCGACGGAAACAGTTTGCAGATTCGTTTTTAGTAGACCGAAATCTACAATAAAATATTTCGTTATATACGACCATGAGACGGGCCTTCAAGTAAAATTATACCGGATTTTTGGGGCAGATTTGTCGTTTAGTTGTACAAATATCCTCAAACCAGGTAATCACTAAAAGGGGCTCCTAAAAGGCGTCACCTGTATCGAGCAAAAGTTTAAAACCACTGATTATATGTCAGCCTACGTCACAGTAACATATATTGAGTGAGTTCCTTACAGTATTTTGTATAGTTTTTTTAGTTTAAACTCATTTTCTCAAAAGTTCCCCAAACTTAACGTGTCTGATACAGTCTGCCGCCATTTGTATTTTTCAAATATACCAATAAACACTGCATGTTTTTGAACCGATTGAAAATTATACATTACATAAAAACACTACAATATAATCCAGTAAGGTAGAACATTTTCTATTCTTGCCTTTGATAACATTTATTTGTTATATATATATTTTTTGACAACTTCTTTCATTTAATGTAATGTTTAGTCGGCTCGAAAAACAGTGTTTATCGGTGTATTTGAAAGATACAAATGGTGGTGGACACTGTTCTTATCGTTAAGTTTGAGAAAGTGAATTAAAACTAAAAAACTATACAAATTACTGTCACAAACCCACCGATTATGTCAGCCTATGGCATGGTAACATATATTCGGTGGGTTTGTACACTTTATTGTATAGTTTTTAGTTTTCAACTAACTTTCCCAAAGTTAACGTATTCAACAGAGTCTGCAACCATTTCTGTTTTCGAGCCGATTAAACATTTTACATTACATAAAACACTAAACAATTATCCAGTAAGGTAGAAACCTAACTTATCTTACCTTTGCTTTCATTTATTTGCTTTTGGACAACTTTTTCGAATCTGTGTATAGTACCCCCACGTCCCTCACTCAAATATCAATTACTAACTCACGTTTTTGTATACAGAAAAAAATATTTAACGTTTCAACATTTTTACTACGTTCAGATTTATCCACTGATTGTTGGTCGATCCCAAGCCATGATTGACGGTAATCCAGAGGATCAGGATCCAATTCTGCAAGAGTAACATTTTTTTTTTCATTTTCGCCTTTTTTTAAAAAAACTTTTTGGAGTGGATTGCTGTACTAAGAATATAAGAAACATGCATTAGCTCTTTTTATTAGAATTTTCCATTGCACCATATTGAGCCACAGCAACGCGTGGTAGGGTACAACTAGTATATATATATATATATGTATGCATATATATATATTATATATATGTGTGCGTGTGTGTGTGCGTGTTAAATTGACAAAAGAATAATCTATTTAAATTCACGTTATACCATTTCAATCTCAACTAACATATGAATAGCATATGTATATATACAGATGTGTGTATGTGGGCATGGTTTTGTCGTATGTACATGTGTTGATGAACGTAAAAAACGTAACAAAAATGTCGCTAGAGGGTGAGATTTGAAATGATAGTGCCGAGTAAAGATGCCTCTTTACAACGGCACGATTGTAAATAGGTTTTAAAAGATTGGAATATAATCGAATTTGGCAGATTCAAGGAAAGCCATCATCTTTTAAGTGAGTTCCTGCCTTAAAAGCTGATGGAGTAAAGGTATATCACATTTATTGGCATCACCGCATCACTTTTTTTTTACACTAGAACAAACATCGATCGCTCCGTTGCTTCGTCAAGTAGATCGAAATTTGACAGGGAAATTTATTGTCAGAAATTGCCCTCGCCTTTTAAGGATCAAGGCGAAGCAAAAATCGGAAACCTGTCCCATGCGATAACGGAGACAAAAAATAGAGAATTCGGAAACGAGGTGTGTCTGTTAAGTGGAAAAATAAAAGAAAGTAATGAAAGAATATAACAATTGACAATCGAACTTGGACGATAATATCTGTCAACGGGAAGAAAACTTTGAAAGGACATTTTAGAATGGAATAATGTTATGGCGCATACTCAAGACGCCAGTATAAATAAGATAATGCGTCTTTAACTGTATCTGTATGTCATTCTTGTCTAACTCTCTGCCTCCTTTTATATGCGCACCTCCCATATATATATATATATATATATATATATATATATATATATATATATATATATATATATATATAAATCATTTTCTACTATAATAATTAAATACCTACAGACACTAGTGTTTCATCCTTTCGGGAATCTTCAGTGCAGGGTGTCACGATTACTACCAGTCGAACGATTCGAACCCCGCATCACGAAACATCTCTGGCTCGATTAGCGGAGACCTAATCCATTCGGCTACCCTTAACCGCTTGAAACAACGTTTAATTTTAAACATCTTAATTTTAAGTGTTCATTTACGTCAGGCAGACAGTGATCTAATCGTTATACGATGATCTACGCATAAGAGCTAAATTGACCGACTTTTAATTCAACTGAAAGTGTTCAACGATAAGAAACGAATTTCTTAAAGGGGCTGTCATAATTATTCTCTACTATAATAATTAAATACCTAAATACACTATATATATATATATATATATATATATATATATATATATATATATATATATATATATATATATATATATATTGTAAATTTTAATTCTGCAATCAAATCAACACATATTTTAATTTTAGAAAAATATTGGTTATACTCTCCCGCATCTTTAAAACATTTCCCTTGTATTATTCGCATGTTTAGCACTACTGCACGCATATACAGTATAATTTTCACAATTTGTAGGTCGATTTTACAGCCGACTTTCTTTGGATGTATTATTTTAAATACTGGAATGTTTTGTGGACTCTGAAGTCTGAACAGAATTTAGTAATAACCCTTTCATATAAAACCACGGTGTAGCATGTTCTCGCACGTCGTTCATTATTGAATAGAAGTCTAAATTTACATGTCATTGTATCCTAAGTATCGCCTGCAATGAGAATTTCACCTCCCAATTTTAGCCGCTTACTGTTCAATATATGCACACGATATTTTGCTAAAAAAGCGTAATGTTCAACACGACTTAAGCCAACAAATTGAGTACGATATAATAAAGATCTTTACTCTCTTGCTTCAACAGGGATATGGATAAGCATCATTTGAAAATGCGAACTCTGTCGGTTTATCTATAGTTGACACAATAGAAAAAGAAAACAATAAAAGTATTGTTCTAGCTGCATTGACAACAAATATGATCAGTTGTTTAGCCCATTTTTTACATGGAAAGCACCATTTCACTTGGCAATATGTAAATTTCAAATCAAACTACCGATATACTACACAGAAAAACATCGTGTGTTCCTTACAGCGCCGATACTAAAATATGAATTAACCGCAATACATACCAAGGTTAGAGGAGGATTTTAAAAATAACAACCGTTCAAAATGCACGACGTCAGCTCACTGGAATGCGGATTAAACGACATGAAACGCCACCTGAAAACTCACCGCAGATGTATATCATATACAAATATTATATTTCAGATTACCTCCATTTAGTTATTTCACTATCAGTATCGATATGCAGAGATATACCGAGTGAGCCACAAAAAACGGGTCCCACTCTAAGTAGGCTTCGTTTCTTAGTGTTTTGTCCGAATGAAATGAAACTTTGGTCATAACAAGTTTACTATATTCAAAACATCACATCAAAATACTAGGGTCTTTGGCCTTTTTTTCTTCGTTCTACAGCATATGTTCTAGATGCCCTCCATTTAGCTTTTGTTTTTTTTGGGGGGGGTTACCCTGTATATGTAATGTAAGCAAAAGTAATACTGTAAACTATCCCCACATGTATTTCGTCAAAATATTGCCTCACCTGAAATAACATCTTACCATTCAGTGACAGTATTGCTAGTCTAATTTGACGAAAGTTAAAAACAAACATACGAACTATAAAACATTGAAACAATTAATTTACTAAATAACCTTATTTTATCGAACATCATGTTTTATATGATTAGCCAAAGATTTTTCCTAGCTCTGGTTATAATGGTTAATACCTAATAATAAATTTAACCGTTCGATTTACAGTCTGTTTAAATGTGTTTTTTATTAACTAAATTGCAAACTAACCCATTTTCGACTAATACTTTTATTCTTGCACTTTTTACTCGACTACAACCTATATATTTGCTTGGTCCTTGTTATGACATTAAACTCGATCTGATGATGAGGCCCCAGCTTGCTGGGTTTGGGGAGTGTGGAGCCACCCCTTAATTGTCATTGCTCCCAGGTCCACTCTGCCCCTAAGTGGTAGTACCTGTTAGGGTCCCAATTATGGGTTAAATAGAAACCGACTTGAAAAAAAAAGCAACATTTTTTTTCAAAACCACGGGATTCGGCATTAAATAACCTGAGAAGGGTTGATATACCGTAACACTAAAACATTAAAACCAACTATATTTTCTTCTGCTCGTGTTCATTCGCATTTCGTCGTAAAAAAGAATTACCATGTATGACTTAAAAAGAATTGCTTTTCATTCTTTTCTCGTCTAAATACAACCAGAATATTTTATGGACCAGACACAATAGTGGCGAGATTTTACAATCCCTTTGAAGTTACGAGATTTAAATATTATTAAGTAACAATAAGTGTCAACCGTATTTTAGCATATCATTTCACTTATGTAATACATGTCTCTTACATGATTGGCCAGATTTAAACATTCTTAGTTGCCTGCTAATTCGTAATTTCAGAAGATTTCATGACGCTCCCTCACTAAATAGGAATGAAAGTATATATTATCTGAATATCTTTCTTGGTTGGTTAATCTAACCATTCTTATTATTTACTCAATAGAAAACATTACTCTGCATTCATCTGAATTCTCCGGTGGGTGAGGTCCTCACATCTTCGTTGATAAAAAATAAGTGTTTTATTTTTATGGTGTTTATTTTTTCGGTTACTGTTATTATCTTGGGGCAGATACGGTTGCTACTTATCTGGTTAGTACGTCGGACAGTTTAAAAACAATACGTTATTAATTGGCTAATGCACTATCTCTCCACTCATTGGAAAATTAATGAACGTAGCGTCAAATCATTTTCATTTATACCCTGTACTGTTACGTATATACACACACGTTTTCCATTTAATTCCACAGATATCTTGCCGTGGTATGTTTTGCAATGAAACAATCAGAGATCCTATTATATTTCTTACGCATTTTCTCTTTATATCAGTTATGAGACATTTTCTGCGAACATATACAAGCTTGTAAACACGGCATTAATAGTTAATAATGAATAGTGCGCATAGCAGCTATAAATTAATAAAGACATGGAAATATTATATTTAGAACACATATTTTTTGCGGATTCCGTTCTCCAAAAGTAATCTGAGATATGAAGAGCAGCTAAAAACTTAAGAAGTTTATTTTATCAGAAGCCAACAAAAATACTCTTTTACGGATAAAACAAACGATGACATAAACTGATTAGTTAAGACGGGTATCCTTTAAGTCTTCGTTTTGAGAAATTCATATTTGATTGCGTAAGTGTTATAAAGATGTTGCGATGGAAGCTTTGGCTTATGACGACTTAAAATAAAGAAGAAAATGAAAGACGAAGTTTGTCGAACATTTTATGCATACATTTTTTCTATTACAATAAAATATTCATGTTACTTGTTTATTCTCGATAAAGATAAGACATCCATATCTGCGTGCTTGTGCAGCTCGTCTATTATGAAGCAACTGTTGCAAAATATCAAACAGTTTCTCTCGTAAAACAACATATATTAAGTTAAAGGAACAAAACGAAAAGTAAAAAAACCAAAAACATTTGAGTAACTTCATAGATTATATTATCCTCATCTGTTCTTAGTTGTTTCACGACGTTCGGCCAACTATTCTTCTGACTTTCGTCAGGTGGTAATCGCGACGGGATAGGAACTCTAAATCTCCTGATTGCATTCATTGCAAGTGCTGCCTTTCGTAGTTGTCGTCGTCCCACCACGTTTTGGCCAAGTAAGAATCTGGTCAGGTTTGGGTAAGATTGAAACCGCTATATTCAGACAATTCTCATCAGAAACGGTAGAGATTCAACGTCTCTATCATCTGCGCCTTCGGGACCTATGGCGCAGTGTATGAAACGCGGAATAGTCAGTGTAGCTTAATCGCCATATATATTTTATAAATTACTATAGATATATATATATATATATGTATGTAGAGTATAACTACTATAATTTGAGCACTCGCTTCGTTCATATTAGAGGATGCTGTTCAAGTTTCGTGATGTGCTGCAGTTAACTTTAATTTTCTAAGAATTAAGAAATAGGAAATGAAATTCATTGCTACATGATACTTCAAGTATATATTAAGTTGAGTTTACGATATATTGCAAGTAAGAATTGTAAAATATTATTTTTTGGAAGAAAAACATTGAACATAAATTAAATCTACTCTTACTTGTTATGTATTTATTACCTAAGTTATCCTCTACAGAAATGATACATTTATGTAAAATACAGTTTTTTAGTTATTCGTTGAATGAGTCTCATTGCAGTTTCTATTTTCATCGATTGAGATCTCGGGCGCTTCCATTGTATTCCGTAAGCGATCACGAAAATCTACAATTTCTTGGTTCTGTAGCTTCTTTATGATTATATCTCTTCGGAGTGACATTGCTTGCAAAACATAGTTGTCACAATATAAGGATTTTTTCTAGAAATCTTATAACCGTCTCGATAGACCTTTCTGCATCATTATATTGCTTCATCAGAGTGTTCTTGGTTATTTACACTAGGGTCAAGAGAATGGGAGCTGTCGCTATTTTCATCACCATTACTGCCTTCTGGATATTGATCAGTAGTTTCTTCATCTTGTTGCACCCACATCTAAACATCACTTGCATTAAGTGATTTAAGAACAGCGTGGTTGGTCGGTAACCGTTTGGTTCCAAGAAATTTTCTAGACCAGATGTATTCTCTGATTCTTTCAGTTCAGAAGTCTTTGGCGCTGGGCATAATTTACCCCATGGTTTTGTTAATGTGCTTGCTCAAACTTGATTCTATGCACTTGCGATAGAAAATTAGGCATCTTTGATAGTAAAATGGCGCTGGAAATCGCTTTCTACTCACGGTACTATTTATCATACCCATCATAAAATCATTATTGTAGAAATATTTTAAGTTCCAAATAATCCCTTGTTCCATAGGTTGGGTGAGTGAAGTCACATTAGGTGGTAAGTAGCAGAGACAAAAATATTCCCGCTAGATGACACTAGTTCTGACTCAGGAGGATATGCTCTACAATTGTCCAACAGAACTTTGAGTCAGGTTTACCTAATTCAAGAAAACGCCTCTTGACAAGTGCCACAAATTCTTGCAAAATATTTTTTAAACAACTGTTGATTCATTCATCCATTTCGTGAAGAATAATAGGATACTGGTAAAGGTGACACTTCGTTCAATGCTCGGAGACACTGATGACAAGAAGCATAAGTTTATGAGTTCCAGATGGATTAGCGCATACCATCACTGTTAGTCTTTCTTTATTTTATTTTAATCATTTTATTTTCTGCTCCTCGGATCCGGCTAATCTTTTTGTAGGTAAGCACTTTCAATTCACGCCATTTTCATCAGTTTTGTAAACATCCTCTGGTGTAAAACCATAATCGCTAATTATCGTATTGCATTTCTCACAGTAAGTTGATGCTGCGTGTGTATCAGCAGACCGTTGCTCGCCTAAGATTGTTAATTGTCTTATACCATGTCTACTCTTAAAGCTCCTAAGCCAGACTTCACTGAATTTCACATCTTCTGTGACATTCAACTCTTTCATAAGATATTTTGCTTTAGTAATTAACATGGGGCCAGATATTGCTACACCTTCATTCCGTTTTGCTACAAACCATTCACGCAATATTCGATCGAATTCAACTTGCTTTGGTCTGCGAAGAGTCCTTTTGACATGTCTTTTATTTGGAGATAAAGGAGCAGCCTTCAATATATCCCCCTGTTTCTTTTTTATGTAGAACAGTGTACTTCTGGCAATCTTATAATCTCTCAATATAACGCTATTTTAAACTCCAGCATATAATGTTTCTATAATTTTACGTTTTTCGAATAAAGTCAATGCCAGTTGTTTTCTTGTAGAGTTGTAAGCCATTGTGATGGGTTGTTTTACACTAGTTTAAATATAGCAATCTGAAAAGAAATTACAGTTAGTGTAAGTTGATCATCAATAGCTCATCTACATTAATTACATAGTACCAATATGAACATTTCTGCGCAATATCTTACTAAACCATGTAAACAGTTTTACTGCTGCAACTTTGCATAAAATATGCTAATACAATTTTAATGACGAGACAGTGCAAGCTTAGAGAAAGTTCCCGTTTAGAAGAAGTCCAAATGAGAGCAAATCCAAATGTGAGGAAGTCCAACTTAAGAGTGAAGTTCAATATAAAATATTTTTACTGTATATATATATATATATATATATATATATATATATATATATATATATATATATGTATATATAGGTATTTTATATATACATATTCCGAATATATATATAATATATATATATATATATATATATATATATATACATGTATAATTATAAAACTCAAATAAACTTTGTAACGAGTGATGTAAACTATTTTTGGTTTAGGACATCCGGTTGCGCAGGTGCACATAAACATTGACCCATAACAACGTAAACACATAAACACAAGTCGCTTCTTTTGCAGATTTTGACCGGCGCACTGAAATTATTATTTAATATGGGAAGGTTGAGGATGTTTTGCAACTAGTCTGTATTGCAAGTATACTGTCACGGGTTTCTTACAAATAAATCAACCTTGACCCGTTGACAACGTATCGTTTTACTGTGTACGTTTTTAGCGTCCCAATTTTTTTCCCGTTTAAATTATCTAAATAATTGTTAATACATACTGCATTGTTTTACATCGTTTATTTCATTATTATGTTTAAGTTATTTTAACGCATTTTTCTTACAACTAAGTCTACTTTAACCTTTGACATCATAAGAGCATTTTACAACGTAGTATTTTACTGTGTACGTTGTCAGCATCCCAATTGTTGTTTGCGTTTGAATTAAACGATATATAAAAATTGTAATAGTGCAGATTTACCTATAAGTATGGCAAACCACTTATGATTCAATGGTTGCAAGTTTTATTTTTCAAAAATAAACAATTATAAACAGAATGAGTCATATAAATCTATCTATATTCTTTTTTTTCCTTTTTAATATACTTTCATAGAAATGTTTCTGTTATGTCACAAAAACTATTTTCTTTACGTCACAAGTGTCACGCTCATACATTCATACATTAATTCCATAGCTAATATAACCTACTGACCCAACAGGTTACAGTTAGTATATATATATATATATATATATATATATATATATATATATATATATATATATGAAACTCAATAAAGAACAAAATGACGATATAAAACTATAACTAATATATGTATATATATATATATATATATATATATATTAATTATTCAATAAGGCTATACATCAATTATAGTTTAGGGTTAGTGGGAACTCTTAATACCATGCTATTTTGAAGCCTAGCACTCTTCGTGAGAAGGGCAGAGAAGATGCCCAGTAACATAATAGGGATGCGGCATCTGCTTAGAGCCGAAATAATACTGAGACGCTTTAAGGGAATTAAATTTATATATATCATGTAGGCGTGCTATAGTTTTTAATATATAATGCAGGTAAGGGTGTAGCATACCTGGCATGTTGGGTTTAATACATATGGATAATATTTCATGGTGGGTTTAATATATGTGGACAATATGTATGATTAAACACTCGAAGATATAATAGGGTCAGTTAATCGAGGGAGCACGCTTATTAAATCATATGTATTAAGGGGGTATTGCTAATGGATATTACATGGAATATAGGGGGATTATACTATATCGGAATATTTTAGGAAGAGTATCTTGAATCATAACAGGACTTAAAGAAATACAATTACTAAGAAATAATAGTAAGATAATAAATGTGAGGAAATAATTAATAAGAGATACAATATGGAATATCTTTTTATTGAATAAGATAGAGGATAAATAGACAGTAGCATAAAAGAGTAATATACACGGTTACACAGGATAAATGAATATAAAATTATAAGAATTATAAATAATATAATATAATAAATAATATAACAAATACAAAGTTATTAAATAGAGGAGACTCAAGTCAAGGCAGTCAAGTCAAGGTATCTCATAAACACATAAAAAAATCTGGCTTGTTTTTTGAAGTTTTGTACGTATTTGCTGAATATAATATTGCATTTTTTAATAATATCGATTTCACTGCTTGAGATATTACGAAGAATGGTAGTGAACTCCATTACTTACCTGAAATAATACACCGTTATTGAGGGTTATAATTTTAATACTAAATTAAATACTTTCTAATTTAAATGTAAGCGAGCTAGTTTATCGTCTCAGTAGTGTTTAACCAAAGATGTAGCATATAAGTTGATTTAATTTGAAAAGTAAATCTTTCTAATGTTATTTTGCAATTTTCTATATTAATAGTCTAGTAATGTTTTTGAGTCTAGATGTATGTTTATTGAAGAAATCTGCCTTATTATCATTAAGAGGGATAGGATGTTCATTATTATTTAATGATTTTATTCTATTATTTATTTTCATTTTTCAGTCACCATTTTAATGTCACATTTTATCTTCTTTATGAGATCCAATTTTGATTTTCTATAATTTTTAGTGATTTTTTAAAATACGTTTCATGTATTCCTGTTTTGTGATTTATAAAATATTTGTATATTGTCTAATTTCACGAGGGTGTTTTAACACCTAATTATTGTCTTAACAGTATAATCCAATGTTCTCTGAAACTTTATATTCTTATTTCGTGGAAAGTTATTTCCTTGACAATATCTCCCAGATACGTTTAAAATAAATTCGTTTATTCAACACGACGTGTATTGGCCTGGTTACTCAATGCGAAGAATTCCTTAATGTAATTCGTTTGATATAAATCGGATTGAATCAGAAAATCTTTACCTTCTATTTTATCTATCTGATTACGTCCTCTATCCTCGTTGTAAGGAAGAGAAGCGAATTACAATTGTTAGCGGTTGGTATGCTCTTCTGAAAAATGTCGAAGTTTATTCTTTCGAGGTGTATATTTAAGAAATCATCATTGACGAG
This sequence comes from Euprymna scolopes, assembly GCF_053919585.1. Classification (NCBI taxonomy): domain Eukaryota; kingdom Metazoa; phylum Mollusca; class Cephalopoda; order Sepiida; family Sepiolidae; genus Euprymna; species Euprymna scolopes. The sequence goes on along the minus strand of NC_136503.1, from coordinate 59,873,014 downwards.
TGCTCGATTATAAGAGCTAATATTCCAGGTAAAAGGTATTCAAGGGTGATTACTTAATATAATAAAGGTATTCAAGGGTGATTAATGTAATAATTAGGGTTATAAAAAGTGTTCGAAAAAGGAGAGAATAGTATATCTTGCTTTTACATTGAGCTCTCAAAGTAAGCCCGTTAGATTCATTAGTTATTACTCTTTAATACATTTACGTTAGTATATATATATATATATATGTATATATATATGTATATATATGTATATATATATATTTTTTCGCATATTCAGTAAGTAAAGTAAGCCCGTTAGATTCATTAGTTATTACTCTTTAATACATTTACGTTAGTATATATATATATATATATGTATATATATATATGTATATATATATATGTATATATATATATAATTTTTCACATATTCAGAAAGCCAGAATTTGTAGCATCTGTGATTGAGTTTATGTTGATCGAAGATTGTATAAATTATATTAAATTAAGCGGTTTTTGTTTATTTCGCACACTTTAAACAACACTTACAGAAAGATGTGCGTTGTACGAGAGAAACTATGATCTGTTGATACGTTGACTGCAACGTTCTATCTTACCTTATGACTACTTCATTTAATCACATAAATAACTATACAGAAATATAATTTTATGCATACATTTTTAGTATTTACTTCGACATAGGTAGAGCTGGATAGAGTGTCATATGGCAATAAGCTACAGTAGAATGTTTAGCGTTTCATTGTCGTGAGAAATTGTCAGGTTTGTGCAAAATTTTGTGGTTGACTCGCCTTTTTATATACGCAGAGTCTATTGGAATAACTATACCCAATCAACTTTCTAGTTTCCACTGCACCCATCCTAATCAGCCACGGGGCGGGCACTTTCAGGACAAAGGTGCAAGTGACCCTAGGTTTACTCCTACTTTTGTACATGTTTTTCGTGGAAAGCGTAGATATCTAAGTAAACTTACCTATTTTCAGCTTAGATGTACTTAAGTTATTTAAAAACCAACGGCGACGACAACGATGACGATGTTAGGTGTGTTTTTCTCTATTCGGATACTATTTTAGTTTATATATATATATATATATATATATATATATATATATATATATATATATGTGTGTTATTTTATTTTTATTTTATTTTATATTCTTTATTATTTTCTATTGTTAATGTCAATTTTGAAATTATTTAGTATCGCTATTCTAAAGTAAAGTTTATCCTGTGCTCACAGTTGTTCGCTATTTCTCTCCTACAGTTTTTATAAGCGTTGTGATTCTTTAATATATCGGATAGCAATTTTTTTGGTTCTGGAGTTGGAAGAAAAGGAGAATAACGTAGAAATGTTGATGTTTGGATAAGAAAATGAAATTCGTGAAGTTAAGAATGGTCTAACCAAGCGGTAATTTCTACGGTGTTCTGAGGATCAGTTAGTCATTTCCATGTGGTCAGAAGAATACGGTCTGTACGCATTGTTATTACATTGCAGAATGTGCAGATGATGTAAAATACAATTGACCAAGAGATGCTGCGCACAATACAAGATAACATTGCAGAAATTAAATTAATGCCCCTTTTAAAAATGATTTGCATATAATCTGAACTCAAAGCAGTAATATAAAGTGACTAGAAGCCTGGCATTAGGGAAATTTCTAGGAATAAATGAGTAAACGCTTAACATGCTTCTTTGCTACCAGGAAAAGATGACAGTACTCACATCAATTTTGCGGTGCTCGATACCACAATGAGAGCATTAATTTGGTTTTGAAATGTAGGCTACAGAAGACACTGAGTGTGCGAAAAAACATAGTAACAGTAGCGTAATAGATTAACTCAAAAGTGTCAAGAGATATGTAGATCAAAACAAAAGGTCCAACGACGAGGCTAAATCAGAGAATTTCGTCTGAAGTTAATCGTCACGTTGGCTTCATCACTAAAGGACAAAATAGATTGATTTACTAGAATGATGAAGAGCTGACTAAGAGAAAGACTTGTGTGACTTTGGCATGCTCTGCGATAGAATATCAGAAGAACCTGCATAATATGCAGCATCCTTGAAAGAGATAACCATTGTATCTTGAAATGAAAGTGAATCCGAGCATAAAACATTAACGATGTTCAGGATGTCGTGAGGCAAATTCGGTAATGCTTATTGATTCATGCCGCACCACCCAAGCATGAGAAAAGTCGACTGCATTTAAAAGTGAAGTAGAGGCGGTGTGTCATTGATATGACGCATTACACACATGGACCGTATTCATCTATGATTGACTGTGAACCTGGAACAGTAGCGAAGTGGCGGAAAATGGAATGTGCAAACAACAGAGGAGATAACGAATGTTGCTGAAGAGGTGTTTATGGAAACAAGACCAGTAGAGAACGTTATGGTTGTCCTTCCGCTTAAGAGTCTTTCGAGTGCTCGATGCTAAGTGGGGCGTTAGGCGATATTTTCAAGTTGCATACCACCCTAGAGGCAATGAAATCATAGAGAGACACCATCGAACTGTACAAGCCGTGGCAGCAAGAATCACAATTTCGCCTCAGGAAGCAATGCTTTGGAACCACATGAGACCAAATACAAGCCAAGATGAAACTTCAGTGCTAAATCAATCTTTTTTAGGCAGAGGGCGATAGTCTTGTGCCACAATGGAGAGAGCGGAACAGGCGCAAGCGAGGACCATGGTGGTTGAGTTGGTGTGAGTAAATTTCCCAAATTTACGCTGTGAAACTCGATGGGTAGGTGGACGTAATTGAAGAACTTTGCAAGAAAAATGTGTCAGTTGATACAGTTGAAACAGTCTCACGTGTGTAAACATACCAAAGCTTTGCTTGCCTGCGGAAATGGAACTAGATGAAGTCCCCCAAGGGAGGTCCTATGAATTGCACCGCGAACGAAAACATCCGAATTAACTGATTGAGTATGGGGCCAATTATTGATATGTAAAATTAAGAGACCGTGTGAGGACATGCTTTAAAAATAGACAAACCTGCTTATTTAACATGTAGTGTTCATTGGCAAGCAAAAAGATATGTAATCCGAAACATAAGGCACCGTCTTTCTAACTGACTCTATATTTAATCATCATAACAGTTTGTTTTCAGTTTGTCTTGACTATCATGGGCAAAATATGTTCATGATATCCTATTAAAACTAACTTTATAGTGTTATACATAGATGAATATATATTTTGTTGAATACTTTTTAAAACTCTGGTTAGTTTTTCTCAAGTTATAGTCACATAGGGCAATATACACTATATTCCTTAAAACAAAACACCGGTATTACTGGGTCTAATAATTTCAGCACCATTTTTATTTTGAAGTTCTTTCAGTGAAATGTTTATGTTAATAATCTTAATGTAATATAAGACATGAAATATGTTGCACTAAACTCAGTTTATGCTACCCCTGTACAACGTTTCTTAATGCCACTATCCCTCGATTATTATGGCGATGGTCTATTCTTTGTTTGTAAAATAAAAACTCGCAACATTCTGTAAAATAAAAATACGAAACATTTTGTTAAATATTTTTAGTTTGTTAATTTGATAAAGATGAGAAGCAAAATGGTCGTAGTTTATCGTCATACCCGGGGCAATTTACCATTTTTCTTAATTACCATTAAGTTTGTCGTCGGTGAGAATGCCACAAAATATTAGGCCCCAGAAATTTAAGAAACACCTTTTGCAACAAATCTTACTTTACCAGTTTCACTGCAACGACCTGTTATTTTTTTTTATTTTTTTGGAGAAAAAAAAACAGAGAAAAAAAAGTATATTGGTATCCTTTTGGTTCAAATATGTCTTATTTTCAAATAAAGCTTCCAATTTGGTTCCACAGCTTTTTTACATCCTTCGTGTTTCTCTTATGATTAATTGCCTTAATATAATTTCCTTGTCAACGAGTAGAAGTAATCTACAGCGTAGTATTGTAATTTTTCAATATTTAGGAAGTCTGTGTTTTTTTCGATGCCTTATCGGGTATCCGTAGGAAAACTAGCTAGCAAAAATATTAGCCGCAGCAAATAGCTTAATATTCACGCCAGTAGTTTTACTGCAATTGTCATCATTACAAATATTTTCATTGTGATCTAAGAAAGCATTATGATAAATTTCCTCACGTTTTTCGTCCAATGATTCGTTATTCTGGAAACCAAATGTGCCATTACATTTTACCCATCTAACTTTTTTATAGCATTTTGCCCAGAAGAATAAATTAAATAGGCTGAGATGCTTTCATCGTCACCTATGGAAATATATTTTCGCTTTTAATATTTAGGCTACGGGAATTTTCTATGAATGCAAGGCAATTTGAACAAATACATGCATTTGGTTCAATTTGGGTGTTATATCGCGAAGGGCTTCATACCAGATGCCGTAGCCATTAAGGCGTACGTCAATAAATTCTGGGCAAATTTTGTATTCGATAATTGACATATTGTCATTTCAAAAATGGTCTGCTATGAACTTTCAGCGGTGCTATTCTGAAATGAGGAATAAGTGGTTGATTTCGATGGTAACTTAATAAGAGTGCATAGTTTTTACTAGTAAATTCAGTTCCATTGTCGGAACGAACACGTTTTACCGAGCATTATGAGGCGATGTCAGCTAAATGTTTCTTAGTTGGTAGGATTGTTTAGAGTTTTTTTTTTAATAAACTATAAATAAAACTGAATATTCGTCAGAAAAATTGAAAGCATACTTTAAGTATTCTCTTTTTCTCGGATTCGTCGGACTTACAAAGTCACAGCGCACAAGTTAGAGAACTTTAATGATTTTTTTTCTGTTGTCTTGCTTATGTATTTCTACACTTTTCTCTGTGTAAATCACAATTTGCGAGATAATCTCAAGTAATTATTCTCATGCCTTCGACTACATCTGGTAAATTTTTAATATCAGCAGTATTGCAGTGCCCGAAAATTTTATGCCAGGTTTCCAGGTCCTGACAGCCGGTTTTTTAGCGAACTGTTTTTTTTAAATAATGTAGTCAGCCATTTTCTTTTATGTCAAATGCAGTCCAATTTCGATATATCAATTTTGACTTGTTATGGGCAAAATTCATATTCACGCCTTGTTTGAGGACTGCATGTACAGAAATTGTATCAATGATTTAGCATCGCCTCTTCGCAAGACTGTCATTTATCTGTCTACCGCTTAGGTTGACAAAATCACTGAGTGAAACAAAGTTCGTATCAAAATTAATCAAATAAGATTCTTTAGTGTATACGTGGGCTGTCGTGTCACCGTGTGCAAAAAAATTACCCTTTGTCCTAATGCCAAATTAACAAGTGAATAAAAATTTATGTTCTTCCCGAATGTTTTCAACGTTTTGGATGGAGTAAGCTTTGGAGTTTTTACATCAACATTGGAAACTTTTGTCATTGGTCGGCCACAATTATAGGAGATGATTTTATTCTTTTGATTGGGAAAATTATATATGGGAAACACGTTGCGCTGAGATGTGTAATTTAGTTGAGTATTATTTCGGGAAGCATATTTGAATTTCATGATATTGTTAGGGTTTCCGTTACTTACGAGCATTCGATTTTTCTCGTCCTAACGACGCAATTCCACTTTAAATTCAGTGAAAGTACTGGGTTTGTCATTTTGCGTTATAAGGGTTGTAAATGGTTTAAAATCGGCTGTAATTTTCTTGACTGTCAAGGAGATTAATATGCTATCGCCTATTATTTCACCCGAGAGTGTTAAAGCATTTGCCACTGTTTCTGCCCTTATAACATATTCAGTAATCGTATCGTCCTCGATACGTTTTAGAGACCATAGTTTTGTATGTAGAGAGTAAATTTTGCGTTTTTCTATTTGATAAGTAGTGTTCTCTTAACATGACACCAAAACATAAAACTAGAACCTTTTAGCCTCAACGACCAAGGTAAAAGAGTAGACAGAACCTGGTAGAAAAACTGCACTATTCTCTTCTTGCATTATCTGATGCACATGATTAAACAGTAAGCCAATCCTGATTTATTTGTTCTCTTTTTGCAATATCTGAAGTATACAGGGTGACCAAAAAAAACGGGCCTCAACTCTAATTAGGCCACGTTTCTTAGTGTGTTGTCTAAATGATATGAAACGTTGGTCATAACTAGTTTATTATATTCAAAACATCACATCAAAACATAAGGTTATTTGCCCTTTTTTCTCCGTTCTACAGCATATGATCTAGATGGCCTCCATTTAGCTAAAAACAGTGAGCCAATCCTGGTTTATTTTTGCAATAACAGTGTTAAACATTTACACAGCAACATAAAGTAAATAATGATTAACAATTCTCGACCACATTTTGCTATGCAAAAAGTAAAATTTTAAATTCTCGAATAAATGCTCCATTCTTTACTTGATAAAATTATATTAACGGATTTTAGTATGATTAGATTGTAACACGTCTCCATCTGTCGGTATGTATGTTTATATTTCTGTCACTATCATTCTATCCTTTCTTTATCTTTAGCACATTCCTCACTATATATCTCGATCTTTCTCATCTTTCGTACCTCCACCCCTTTGTTTCTTTCTCCTAGCAGATATTGGAATAAAGCTAATTCCATAGAATATTCAATGGATAACAATAACGAAATCGACAGAAGTATTAAGGAAAACCCTAGAACTCAGAGACTAATGCACCTCAGCTAATAACGAAAACTTGATATAGAAAATTGCAACTGAAATACAACAAAAAGTAAGGGCACATAGCATGAATCTAAGAAAGCTAAAACCGGATGATTATAAGCTTGCCCCCCCTAAAAAGTGTGCACACGGCATTTTTACAGTGTGAATTAAGTCATGATGCTGAAAAAGTTCGAGATTGCGCCTGCGGTCTTATATAACAATGCAATCTCGAGGTCGTTTAAGAGGTAAGCCTGCGTTCCCACAATTTTCGCCACAATCCGTGGTTCTTCCAAAACAATGCGTTTCATTATCTTTCCAAAGCCTTATCGTACTCATATGTATTTCAGAACACTGTGCAATATGAGATGTACTTTTTTAAGGTCCCTGTCCCTGTCACATGATGCAAGCCTAAGTTTGCTCTTTTCCGCCCTCGACTTTATAGGTCAATCATTCCCGACGCACATTTTGCTACTCTATCTCCACTGCGTGCTGTCTTTTCATATTTTCCCTTTCTCTTATTCCTCTCGTGACATAAACCCGTGAACACTTCACAGTTTGCATATTGCTTTATCGGCTGCTGCTGCTATCATTTTTGCTAGCTAGCTATCCTACGGCTACTGCTGATTTTCTCACACAAGCTATTTTACCAGGAACCTGCACTGCTTTATTACAGACCTTTCAATCCAAAAATCAATTCTTCACGAGAATGTTAATAAAACATGCTCGAAGTAATAAAAACAAAGAAAAGAAATAAAAAATGCACACGATAAAACAGTTATAGTAAATGCATTTAAAATGTCTTAGAGTATAGCCTGTTCAACATTTTCATTTTTATAATTTTTTTTCCGTATAAGAAACCCCATTCTTTATTAATTCCGTCTATTTCTGTCGTAAAATTAAGGAATTCACACATATTTTTCTAATTATTGAAATTTAATATTTTAATACATTGAAGCGGAATATCAGTTAACTGTTAAAATAGTAAGAATATTGTTTTAAAATGGTTGTTTTTTCAGAAATTACATTGAATCTGTGTTGAACTGTTAAAGCTTGGATGTGCAACTAATAAAATTTTAATGTTAACAATATTTTTGTATTTCAATTTCGATCGAAACTAAGCACAGTGCCACATGGATTGAGGAAGTTACTATAAATTACAGATATAAATAGGACATAACTTGCAGATATACTATGAAAGGACTTGAGTAGCGAGATGGCTCTTTACATACAGTAGAGTCGATTAAGCAGGAACCCGGAAGAGAATTATAATGTCTAGTAGTTCTAACGAAAAAAAACTACTACAGAAGAAGTCTTTCTGATCTCCACTGTGTGTGCGTGGGTTTTTGTTGTTTGCCATTTTTGTCGGGGGTATTTAGGTCGAGAGGTTACAAGGGCTTGTGGTCCGTCAGCGTACCTACCATTTAAATACTTGTAAGACAGTGTGAGGGATGTAACATTTTGTCGGTGGGACAGACGTTTTCTTTTAGCTGATAGTTCGGGATTTATTAGGCTGGCGAATCTATTTTGAACCCTGTCTAAGAGGAAAATACTAGTAGCAAATGGCCGGGCAAAATGTGACAACACTACTCCATATATGGGTGAATGATCGCCTAGTAGAGGTATAGGGTACTTTCAGGAGTAAGTAACTTTCTAGCAGGGGAGAAAGAGCCTACCTTCTTCGCAGCAGCCGCGGCAATGCCTTCGATGTATCTGTTCCAATGCAAGTTACATGTTAATGCTAAGCCGGGAAAATTGAACGAAGTACTTTCAGGTAATGCATCATTGGTTGTTGACAAGGCTTCTTGTAATTATAAATGGAAAGAAGCTTAGTCTTGGCAACATTGAATGCAACCATCCATTATTGTCCCCATTTCACTACAGACTGGAGATTTTCCACCTGGGGTTGTGCCATTGCCTTAGATATGTGTTCATTCGTTTCGCCTAGTGCATGTTATAGTGTGTGGTATCGTCAGCAAATATGCTCATCTCAGAGATAATTTTATCAAGGAGGTCATTTATGGGTATCAGGAATAATATAGGTCCGAGGATTGACCCCTGAGATACACCTGCTTATTCTTTTGATGTAGGATCGTCGAGGACCACCTGTGTTCTTGTCTTAGCTAAAAAATAGTTATATTCAGTATTCGTTCAGTAATACTATAGCGAGAAAACCATCGGGTATACCTTGTCAAATGCCTTAAATATACATAGGGTACTGCACTATATTATCCTGAAATATGGTATATAAGTTTTGGGATTACTGTAAGGATATCTGCAGTAGTACGGGCTTGCCTAAATTCATTATATTGATCGCACACAAATATAGCAACTTTAAGGTGGTGAAGTAAAGGCTGATAAATTATGGGATATTTTCGCGACAAGAGGGAGGAGGATAATGGGGCGATAATTTAATGGGTCAGTTCTCCCCGGAAGAATTCTTGGAAAATGGTAGCACAGTTTTTAAGATCAGTTTTAACTCACGTAAGGCCTAATCATAAGTTTTAATATTTTATGATCTTTATTGATCTTGAATCTGTAAATACACCAAAATGAAACTGGGTGTTTTTATTAAAGCAATAAAGCCAGTGTATTGCTTCTTGAAAGTCTTCCTAACACATTTGCTACATTGTTTATTAGATTTCCAAGTTACATTTATACATACTTTTTTCATGTGACTTTTTTCCGAGCAGCTTTTTTCTTAATCTCTTCAATTAACCCTCCATTTTCTCTTACTATTCTTTCAGTCATAACACAAATATCACTGTTCGTCCATTTTATAGACTTTTACAAAAACTTTCCAAATAGTTTTCATTTGTAAAAAATTCTACTTTGCAATTAGTAACTAAACAAGTTATAATAACCCTTTATTGTTCAGTTACTTATAATGAGAATATTTGAGAGGGTACAAGTTTATTCAACGCTTTCTTAAGTCCACTCTCCTTTTTTACTCTTAACTGCCCAGCCCTTGTTTGGCTAGATTATTCAAAACAATTCAGGCCTATTTCCCCCTAAGTGCCCGACTTCCATGGTTGGCGAGATTATTCGAGACAGTAACGGTGGATACCTGACTCAACGGGCTCAGGGCATTATTTGTGCCTCCAAAAATTTGCTATCAATATCTTATGTAATCGTAGTTTTCTATTTTATCACAATTCAGTTCGGTCTATCATTTAGCATCTGTAGTCCTGCTATCTAACGCGAGCAATGTTTGTTTACTTATTAATTCTATTTTCACTATTTTCTATTTTTCTGTTGTTGGAAAACCGACCTATCAAATGTCCAGTCACTAATACTAATGGAGAGTTTATTTTCCGTTTATAACCAGCTATACTGCAATTACTGCTGATTTTCTCACACACGCTCATAGTGCTATGTTACAAAGAGAGCGAACTGATTCATTATAAATTCATTAATATTAAAAATTATATTAGATAAAGTTATTTACATGGCAGGCATACAGAATAGCATTGGTTTTGTATTATGTAAATTTCACTTGGAATAAAACTCATATATAAAACAATCATACAAAGTACGATAAAATGTGTCCGAATAAAATTACTGAACCTTCTGTTTTTGTGTAACAAACATTATGCTTTTTTATAATTTGGAAAATCGTATTGTTGCTTTAAGAGCATTGTGCCCATGTCTTAATTTTTTTTAAATTTTCATCTTTAATATTTTAGCGCAGTTTTTTTCCCAAGAGCTTGCTTATTTTCAATGTATTTATTATATGTATATTTTCTACTAATATTTTGTGATATCCCTTTACATTTTTGTATATTTTATTTGTAATTAATATTCTGAATTTCCTTATAGATCGAACCTCATCGACATTAATGTTCGAATATTTCCAAAATGCTTCTGTAATCTTGGTAATGTTTCTGTCAATATATATCTAGTAACATACCCCTAGGTATATATATATATATATATATATATATATATATATATATTATATATTATATATATATATAATTATGTCAGTCCTATACTCTAGCAATGTTATCAAACTGCGGGTCAATCTTTAAAACCTTCCTATAGCTCTGTTCAAACTGAAACACATTTTTAAAGTATATCCGGCTCATACATGCACACCTATGAACGTCTTATGTAGAAATATTCGCATTTTTTGGACAGGTTCGGATGCAGCTCCAATGGAAACATAATTAGTATTGTTGTTAGATTATTGTACTATATTTTCTTCTGCAGATACTTTGTAATTTTTTTTTTAGGAAACTGTTATGCCTCAATTGAATATACATAAGATTAATACCATTAAATCATGCGATATTTATTACTTTTATACAGTGGTCTAATTATTTCAACGTTTTCAGTATTGTCATACACATTTTTAGTATGTTGTAGGTGTATCGTGTAAACATATGAATTCCTATTTTCCTATTGTTTATATTTAACCTTCGTTGTGCAATAAAAACCCTGGGTTACATCAATGCTCTGAGAAACTAAATATAATCATATAGTTGGACTATCGCAGAATGTTTTTTTGCCCGGGTTCATTTTTACCGTTGACTTCTTTCCCTGACCGTTGGAACTATGAATGCACGCAACCGATTACCTCTAGTCTTTTTGGCGCCAATATGTATATTTTAGATTTGGATCCGTTCAAGAATCCAGAATATGCCATCCATGCACAGATAAAGACGCTTTTAGCAATATACATTATTACAAAAAATGAGTCCACTTTTATTAAGATAAATAATTTAAAGCTTACCTCCCTTACTTCAGTAAATATGTCTGTTTCCTTTAAACGTGTAACAATCTTCTCTGAAAACCCAGAGAGGTTATCCTGAATTATTTATTCTCTAACCCGACTAACATCATAAAATATTAGTTAATATCGCTATAAACACTAAATTTTCGTGCCAGTCAAATGATGCATCTCTCGTGCACGTCATATGCAAAACAAACTTTCAACAATTTTTACCAATAAAAGGGCGATACAACAAAAAGTGTCGATCTAAATAAAACAATACAACAGATCTATTTTAAAAATTTAAAATTATATTTAAAAAAATCAATTCAAGTAACTTTAATATGTAGTAGAGCAGATATCTATTCGATGTATCCTCCTTCAGCATCAATCCCCGCCTTGATGCGTGTCTGGAACTGAAATCATGACTTTTTCACAAGCGCAAGAAGGATCTCTGCGAAGACTTGGCGGATTTCTGCGATCAGGTTGACTATGGTGATGTGGGATGTCATGTTGGTGATGTCCTCTATGTATGACCAAACGAAATTGCCCACCGATTTCAGGTAGGGGGGCAGAGTAAGAATGGTGGAAATCGTAGCACTCCTTATGAAAACAAGCCTGAGTTCTTTGGAATTGTGGTCCGGCGCTGATTCTTGCTGGTTCACAAAGAGTCTGGCAGTGGCCACCTGATAGCACAATGGGATCACACTTCAACTCATCCAAGTTTATTTGGGTGTTGACTTTCAGGCCGACTTCAAAGATGTGAGGTAACATAATATGACTCTCACTTGAAACCACAGCAAAGCCCGTAACCGTGGCCGGAAATATTATTTTATACCCATGGCCACGTCCCTGTTTTTCGTGGCAATTCAGCTATGTATTTGGAGTGTGCTGGCAATGGGCCTGTTGTCACAGGTTGGATCGGTAGAGAGCGTGTGGTGTAAAGCGGAGCATTTCGGATTTAGCTCGTTTTACATGGTGTCACTTTCACAAATGATAGAAGGTTCATATCGCTCTTGGAATTTCTTAAGATAAAATAACACTGTTCTGAAAGGGCTTATATTTAATTTATACGAGCGTACTTACTTTATAATAAAAAAACGGTAGGTGAACTATGTGACAATAAGTGATAAAAAATATATTTTGACTTAATACAGCTGTTTACATATTTTAAACGCTAGAGTATGTTAGATATTTTGAATATGATGTTTGAATAATTTAAATATGAAAGCACACATACACAGACTCATACACCCGTATTTTTAAATATAAAGCCACAGGCGGTCTTCATTACTCCTCGGCTTTCAAAATAATAATCAGTTTATTTGTGGTCGTTATATTCCACGGATACTTACTATAATGCAACCGTCTCCGCTTGAAACTATGGTCATTATTTTGTTAGTGTTGGAGTTGTGCCAATATTAGCAAAAACGTGTCTGTCTCTTGAACCATCGTAAAGATCGTAAAACGTTTTAGTAAAACAGACAGCTGAATATTAAAGATTCAGATTTGTACTTCTCAGCATGATTGAAAGAACAGGCAATATAAAAAGACTTACCCAAAAGGTTCCAATTGCCAACAAAGATAGCTTTAAAGGAATTTCACGTGTGAAAAGTTTTATTATACATTGCTGGTTTTATAGTCTAGGTTTATATGCTTGCAGATTTTGAGCGAGAGTGCTTAAATTTCCCGCTGTCTTTATTCTCTTTTACATTTTGATGCGATTGCTTTTCTTCCTCTTAATTTCTTCTGATATTATCTTGTTTAGTATTGTTCTCTTGCATCCTCTTAATTTTTAATAGACATTCGAGACATTTTAGTAGCATTCCTGATAATTTTTTTTGTGTTAGTATTGATTGTTATTTTAAATGTAATTCTTTAAATGTTGTATTTTACTCGTACTTTTTTTAATCTTTAGTATTCTTACTTATGACATTTACGGTTAGTAAGAACAAGAATGTTTATTTAACTTGATTGACGTGTTTGTTCGAGAAAGACTGCAATTAATTTACACTTGTGGTCATGTAGAGATTATACTAAAGTTCCCAGTTTGGGATATTTTGTTTTAAGAGACAATGGATATCTCTTGATAATGTGTCATCGAGATAAAGAATTATTTTTAGAAAATTGCCGGTGGACATCTGCCTATTTCATTACTCTACCGAAGTTATTCTGGCGTCAACAGTATATATTAAACATGACTAGAAAAATGATTGAATATGGCATCGATTATTATTGCCCCATATTTCGTGACGTAATGTAATTTACCAACGCTTTATAGCGTAATTGCCTCTAGTAACATATATCTTATAATGTTTATCTTTTCTGATAACGTTTCGTATTTTCAATTCTTATTTTAATATTACTGACTTGATGCATTTCTATGTACGTTAAATTCTTCGTCGAATTGTATATTTGCAACTTGTTGTTGGCATTTTCATTTAGTATTAACAAACGAAAACGATTAAAATTTATTAACATATTTGTTTGTTAGAGTCAATTATTAATATAGAAATAGAAAACATAAACATATAAAACGTGCGGCGGCTGTAATGAGACTAGAGTTATATTACGCTATTGTCGATGGCTAATTGTGTATTTAGAGAGACGACCGATACACTGTCAACATGTGTGGTCGCAAGTCTCCACCTGTATTTTTCGGGAATCTATAATGTTGATGGTAAGAAACCAGTACCCAACTGTATCGAATGTAACCGAAGAATACATAGTAAAAGATATGCCTTTTTGTATGTTCTATTTTTGCAATTAATGTTTTCTAGTAATATAAAACGATCAGCCCGTCACTGAGGTGTGACTGGCTTCACATGTTATACTAAATGTCTTAGAAGTGGTCTCGGGAAGACGTAAAGATGACCAGTCATTAGGGGCTAGGTAAGAAAAAAATCATACCTGAGATGTTGGATGTGCTGTGCCTCCTTCTTCTCCAAAGATGAATTCTTCACCCTGGTGATGCTCTGGTTGGAATTTTCTTTCTTAATCCTCCGGACCACTTCGTTGTTTCAATGAAGGCAATCATGGCAGACACAAAAAAAAACGACACGCGACATAATTGTAATATATATGAAACATAACTAACTATTTTATTTTACATTATTGATAAAATATACATTACAAGAACTTTTACAATTTACATATCTTCGAAACTAAACAAACTAGCCTTACTAGTATTGAGGGAGGGGGTGCTCCCAGCAATTACGGAGAGACAGAATTACCTCATGATGGTCCGTGCAGAAAGAGACAGAGCTAGAAAGGGAATTATGAGAATGCATTTCTTTTGTATTTCTACGTTCATGGCCAAATCACCACTCGACCATGCTGTAGAGTGTGTTAGAAATCGTGGCACTGAGAAATAGTGCCTATCCTTTCTATTCAATCCGAAATTCATGAGTATTCATACATTTCAGAAGTCCCTAATTTTTCTGTGGATGGTGCTTCAACCCGCCGTCAGCCATCAATGTCTCCATGCTCTTCGTTCCGCCAGGAACTCAGTGAAGCAATTTATTTTTTTTCCGCCAGGCCCCTGGTAGTCTAGCATACTGCTTCAAATACAGAAAAGAGTAATCATCCTAGCCCTCCATCGAGGCAGTGAAGAAATATGATAACGAATTTCAACCTCCTAGTATAATATAACTTACACCCTCAGGTCCTCACGATGTCAGTTACTGGATTTACGCTCGCTTCAGCAACCAGTATAATATATTTTAACCAAGCCGTGAGTTTACGTGAGTTCATCACGCTGACCTATACATTTTTCAGTTTATAATGTATTTTAACCAAGCCGGAGTTTACGTGAGTTCATCACGCCGACCTATACATATTTCAATTTGTAATGTATTTTAACTAAGCCGGAGTTTACGTGAGTTCATAACGCCGACCTATACATATTTCAATTTATAATGTATTTTAACCAAGCCGGAGTTTACGTGAGTTCATTACGCTGACCTATACATTTTTAATTTATTATGTATTTTAACCCAGGCGGAGTTTACGTGAGTTCATTACGCCGACCTATATATATTTCAATTTTTACTGTATTTTAACCAAGCAAGAGTTTACGTGAGTTCATCACACTAACCTATACATATTTCAATTTATTATGTATTTTAACCAAGCCGGTCTTTACGTGAGTTCAAGACGCCGACCTATACATATTTCAATGCATAATGTATTTTAACCAAGGCGGAGTTTACGTGAGTTCATCACGCTGACCTATACATATTTCAATTTACAATGTATTTTAACCAAGCCGGTCTTTACGTGAGTACATCCCGTCGACCTACACATATTTCAATTTATAATGTATTTTTACCAAGCCGGAGTTAACGTGAATTCATCACGCCGACCTATACATATTTCAATTAATAATGTATGTTAACCAAGCCGGAGTTCACGTGAGTTCATCCCGCCGACCTATACATATTTCAATTTATAATGTATTTTAACCAAGCCGGAGTTTACGTGAGTTCGTAACGGCGACCTATACATTTTTAATTTATAATGTATTTTAACCAAGACGGAATGTACGTGAGTTCAAGACGCCGACCTATACATATTTCAATTTTTACTGTATTTTAACCAAACCAGAGTTTACGTGAGTTCATCACACTGACCTATACATATTTCAATTTATTATGTATTTTAACCAAGCCGGAGTTTACGTGAGTTCATAACGCCGATCTATACATTTTTAATTTATAATGTATTTTAATCAAGACGGAATGTACGTGAGTTCATGAGGCCGACCTATAGATATTTCAATTTTTACTGTATTTTAACCAAGCCGGAGTTTACGTGAGTTCATCACGCCGACCTATACGTATTTCAAGTTATTATTTCAGTAACTTTATTTACGCTCTCTTCAGAAACAAGTATAATATATTTTACATAAGTCGGTGTTACGTAACCTCATCACGCCGACCTATATGAATTTTGTAACACAAAAGAGGGGCCACATCAGATCAGTAGGGTCGATGTGACGTTTTTTTGTGTTGAATGTAATAGTCTATCCCGGGCGAACACAGATTACAGAAAAAAAAATTAGATAATATTTTTATGTGTCAAAATCTTGTTGTTGAGATACCATACGGTCGGGGAATACAAATAGAAATCGCATGCTAAACTTCAAAGCAGAAGATTACTTAAAACATGTTTTAACCAAAATACGCTCGCGTTTGAACTAAACAAGCCAACACAAGATATTCCGAAACAGAGATTGCAAATGTCGGTCGGCTTGAAATGAGTTGTTTGACAGGTGAAATGTCGGATCGTTTTTGATCTGAGAAACACACACACGCACACATATGAAACAGATCAGACCTGATAAAAGAAGTAATGACGTCAGCCCAAGGTTCGACATGAATTGTTTTTCAATATGAATTATCTAAAAATGTATTTTGGCAAATTGTTTTGGGCGCTAAGGCGAATTCTGACATGTAAAGAATATTTCTTTTAAAAATCACACGGATGTTTTTACAAAACAAATAATTCAAAGGGGAAAGAAGATCAAACGGATATTTTAAATAGATGAAAGCTGGTGATCTATTACAAGCTAAAAAATAATATTTCCTCTGATTATTAGTTGATAATATGGAAAAAAAACATTATTGAGAAGGCGGGGTCAGGCAAGTTGGGGAGGAGTCAATTTGATTTTGGAAATTGGGGGCGGAAAAATAATACCTGCCACAGGCCAAATTGACCAATGATAAGGAATCAGGTGGATTGCTATCAATCAATTTGATTGGTCGAAGACGGACGTAGGCGTCGTCATTATTCAAGGGTTTTACTATATAAGATCTGTAAAACTCGATTTAATCAGATAGAAGGAGATAGAAGAAGAGAGAAGACAGAGAGAGGTCTTTGGAGAGACAGAGAAAAAGGTCTCGGTAGAGGAATCCAGCCACCCAACTTCTCTCTCCCCCTCGCTGGTTGCCAGAGAGCTCAATTTGCAACTTAATAGAATTCAGAGGACCTAGGAAGAGACCAGCCAGAACACCTTAATGATAATTACAACAGTCCGCGACTCCGACCGAGTATTTCAACAACAAGAAGCTCATTCACAAATCTAATTGCTTGCTTCCATTTAATCTTCAGTTGTACATACGTCTGTAGATAATCATTTATGAATTTCCTAAATACATTATATATCAACTAACCTCCGGAGTTTGTTTGCTGATGTGCTGTTGTTCCATGTAACTTTATTTCTTTTACTTTCCACTTGTGACCCCGTTCCCGTCAACGAACACCCAGTCAACAGGACGACCGACTAGACGATCAAGAAGAACAGGCCTTGAGGACCGTGCAACCGAGAAGAGTCCTCCAACGCCTTGACGAGGGCTCACTGGGTGACGCGACGTACCAACGGTTGGCAGACCTGGTTGCCCAGTCGACATAATTAATTACCCGGTGACTAGGATAGTCATAATTGGGCATCGACCCAGGGTTAAGATCATAACTGGGCCGCGATCAGAGGTTTAAGTTCGTGTAAGGTCACGTACAAGGTCACATTTAGTTAAACCTCCGTCTACAGAGGTTCTACTCCAATTTTATTCTGTTAGAGCAAGGAGTCTGCAGCTGAACGAGTAATAGAAACTATCCACCACTGAATATTTATTAATCATTCAGTTTTGTCTCTATTTGTCCCTAATTACAATAATATTATTCAAGAATTAATTGAAGCAGGACACTCAGTCTTCATGAGTTGGAATACACAATTAGGGCAAAAAATCACAAAATAAACAATTCAGAAAACTGGTATATATTAAATCAATGAAATAGCATGTTAACAGTCGTCTTTCTTAAAAAAGAAAACATTTTAAAAAATCATTTCAGAGAACCTCGGTCACAATTAGAAATTGTTTACACAATGCAAACGCATTTCAAGTCATTACATTCATAATCAACTTTTCCTAAATTTCAGGGTACATTTAAAAATTATGTTGTTTTTTTTTCAAAACAACATTCTTTAGAAAACATTATTAAAATGTCATACCAAAATTTTAAAATTATTTAAAGTAGTTGGTTCATTGTTAAAATCAGTTTTTTCTTAAAAGATCATAGAAAATTCATTTCGAATCAATTTACCCTTCACAATGAGATTCAGAGACATCCCAAAACTTTTTCATTTCGTAATTATTATTTTTAAAATTGAATGTACATTTAAAGTTATTTAATTTATTGTTAAAAATCATTTCTTCTAATAGACAATTATCACGGTGATTTCGAATTCAGAAACCTTTTACGTTAATTAACTTTTTTCAAAGTAATTAGTTTATTATTTAAAAGCAAGCCTCTTCTTAAAAGATTACTTACAAAGATTACTTCGAATTAATCAACTCCCGCCACACCTGGGAGTTATATTAGTTAACGACCAGTTCTGTATAGTTAGCAGCTGTAGAAAATTAAAGTGTCGATTAAAGAGAGATCTTTATAGACAGAGGACATTTTTTCTTCTCAAGAAGTAATTCAACTTTTCGTAAATACTCCTCAATCAACATTTCAGGGATCCTTATCATACGGTCCAAGTTCAAATACATCTTCAATTAAAGAATTCGCTCGAATAATTTTTCCTTAAAAACCATCGAGAATTTAGGAAAATTTCTTTCGTTAGCCAATTAATATTTCTTTAGAAATTATAAAAAATCAGAGAATATTCGAAATATAATAGCATAATTTTTCTTTAAAAATTATGAAAATTTCAGAGAACTCTTAAAAAGTTTACGTAATCATGTAACAGGAGGCTATTGCAAACGCACGAAGGTTTCAGAAAGGTACCTTAAGTGGTGTTTGAATAATTGTCTCTCATTTTATTTTTTATAAAAAAAACAATTGAAGACATCATTTAATGTAATTTAAGGAAGCACAAGTAATTTTGTTCTTTAAACTTAGTAAGGCAATTAAAAAAAAACACTCCAAGGTAATTCGTTACCATATGCCTTCTTTTAATCCGGCATGGGGGTATAGTTATATAAGTACTAAAACGCAAGAGAAGAGAGACAGAGTAAGAGGGACGTGAAGCCCTCACTAACTTCCAACTGTAACATTACAAAATCACACACACAAAATCTTCGACAATTTAAGGTCAGTCTCTCATCCTCAAAAATTTTTAAGTGTAAGGGAATAAGAGAGAAAGAGAGGAGGGGGCAAAGCGGTACCATTACACACCTCACATAATGGTAAAGCCCAACCGGGCCACCAACTCACTTTTACATGTATGCTATCGTTTTAAGCAAAGGATTGAAAGGTAGACGTTTTACGAGTCTAAAAAAATGGCAAAATAGAAAACATCTTATTTTGATCAATTTTTAAAAGGCATTCTCACACAAAAAAACGTTCATATCATGTAATCCCAATTTTTAGCAATACCATTTTTCTTTCCTTTTTAAACAGACAAAAAAGTCAATAAAAACCTTATCAAATCAAAAAGTCCCTTATCTTTCAGCTTTAATTGTGATTTAACATAAAAAACAACACATGAAATAGTTCAGAATACATTGTTCATGATTTCTTTCTTTCTATAGATTGTAAAACAAAAGTGTTGAAGCGAAAGCTCTACTTTTTTGCAAATCTGAATCTAACACTTGCAAAGTCAACAATATTTTCTCCGCCTGGAACAAGGGTTAAATTAAACAATGTTAGGAAGTCGTTTTTTCTTTCTTTAAAATTTATGTTTCGAGCATAGTTTGGGGGATTTTTTTTCATATAACACAAATATGCATATACATATACACCCATATAGATATATAGCTTGAGAGAGCATGAGTGAGAAAGATAATTGATATATATTTTTACATATTCTAGAGACACTTTCTTTCGTCTCTGTTTTTTTTCTTTGTGTAGAGGGACACATTTCTTACTTTTTTTGGAAGGGTTATTTTTCGATACTCTTCTTTTTTAATTGATCTTTAGTAACTGTTTTTGTTTATTCGTAAGAGCAAAAAAAATTTTTCAGGTTCTGTATTTTCTTTTTGAGTGCATTTTTTTGTTTGCGTTTGTGCGCGCGTGTGTTGTGGGTTTCATTGTTTCTGTTATTCTTTTAATTTTTTGCCTGAAATATTTCTCCAGTTCGTTCTATTTTTAAAAACCGTGGACCTTATTTTTTTATAATTTTATTCGTCTAGTGGTTATTATTTTTGGTTGGGCCGTGGAGTTTTTTCAGAGTCAATCTTTCGTCTGAAGGCAACATTTATAACCGGTTGTTACCGTAATTGATTAAACACCTGGCAGGGTCGAAATTATTTCCACACTAGAAAAAATGGCCTGGTCATAGTGCACCATTTATAAAACAATCATCCGGTCACTGAGGTGTGACTGGCTTCACATGTTATACTAAATGTCTTAGAAGTGGTCTCGGGAAGACGTAAAGATGGCCAGTCATTAGGGACTGCGTAAGAAGAAAAGCATACCTGAGATGTTAGATGTGCTGTGTGGCTCCTTTTTCTCCCAATACGACTTCTTCACCCTGGTGGTGTTCTGATTGGAATATTCTTTTTTCATCATCCGGACTGCTCCGTTGTTTCAATGAAGGCATTTTTGGCTTACACAAAAATAACGACACGCGACACAATTGTAATATAACTAACATGAAATATAACTAACTATTTTATTTTACATTATTGATACAATATATATTATAACATCTTTTACAATTTACATATCTTCAAAACTAAACAAACTAGCCTAACTAGTATTGACAGAGGGGGTACTCCCAGCATTTACGGCGAGACAGAATTATGCGTGCTCACCTCATGATGTTCCGTGCAGTAAGAGACAGAGCTAGAAAAGGAATTATGGGAATACATTTCTTTTGTATCTCTACGCACATGGCCAAATCACAACTCGGCCATGCTGTATAGTGTGTTAAAAATCGTGGCACTGAGAATAATGCAACAGTTACTCTTATTCGTAAATATTTATTGTACTATTCTACACGAAGATAACCGAAAACAGCCATATTATTGTGAATGCATTTAACGAATTTTTTTCTAGCACATTTACCTATCTAATGCGATTTGAGATTAATTTATCTCAGTAGGCTCAACGTTGCTTAGCATCAACGTTATGACCTTAGATTGTGTTTTAACTCTGTATGAAACCAGGAATAATAAGGACACAAAGGAGAACTATCTATTATTATTCAAAAAAGTGTATATATATATATATACATATATATATATATACATATATATATATATACTTGTTTGTAGCGTACTGAATTTTACTGGTTACGTATAATTCAGTAAATATATACCAATGAGTTTTTCAGCCAAAAGGAGATGAAATAAAATATAAGCAACAAAATTACCATATTTCGTAATTGAGCATTCATATACTGTATTAGCAAGACCAAGGCTTTAACAGGAAATTAATATAAATAAAAAGTGTATTTCATTTTAAGTTACAATGGTTTCAAGACTAGTTGGACAATTTCAAGTATTATGGCGTTATAAAATTAAAGGAAAAGAAGCATAGGAAAACATTTATCCTGGACGCATCATTTTACAGAGCTTATTTGAAATAAGCTCTTCACAAGGATGCGTCCAGGATAAATGTTTCCCCATGCTTCTTTTCCTTTAACGGAATTTTCTTTAAATAATTTTCTATTGTTAAAGTATTTTTTATTCAAGAAATCTGAAGAAAGGCTGGTTAGTTTTGAAGAAATTGTTGCTTACAATGAAATACACTTTTTATTGCTATCAATTCCTTTTTTAAAGTCTTGATCTTGTTAATAAAGTATATATATATATATATATATTTTATATATATGTGTGTGTATGTATATATGTATATATATATATATATACAAAAAGGTGTGTTTATTTGCAGTTACTTAAGTTAATTCGTTCATTTTTATATTATAAGAATGTTATAATAATTTTTAACTATGCATATGCAGCGAAAACATTTCACACTGTTATCATCACTGACAAGGAAAAGCGTTGCAATTTTTGGATTCGATATATTCAAATGGTGTTTCATTCGAGTTCCTTCATTAATAAGAAAGGCCCACTATTCCAAATAATTATCAATCATTGCCTTAAGTATTCAAAATATTATTGTAAATCCAGACAAACATATACTATAGCGACAGAAAAAATGATTCTAAAAAAATGACAAACGTCTTACATTACTATACACATGGTGTGATATAAAGTAATTTCAACAAAGCTTTAAATTGCCACTTCCGACCAGTTCAAGTAGTGCCAAAACGAATGGGAGAAGACTAGAAGATATGCATGACTGAAAACACATCCACACCAACTGGTCGATGAATTAGAAATTACATATCGAAATCTCTAATAATTTGTCTGTTTTGCGAAAGGTATACCATTGCCTGTTTTTATTACAAGCATCCAAAGATAATATGAACTAAAAGCAATAATTTATCGAGGATATATCTAACTAAATAAAAATGAGAAACACTGGACGCTAAACAATGTATTCCTTAAGGTAAACATCCTCAAATTCAAACTATAATCAACAAAGTATTCTGACCGTCATGTAACACATACTTTGTTGATTATAGTTTGAATTTGAAAATGTTTCACTTCAGTTATACATTCTTTAGCGTCCAGTGTTTTCGAATGTCTAATGAATTATTAAAAAACAAATATGTAATCTTTGTGACAATATCCAAACTATTTTTAATGCATGGTATTTTACATGGAAAAGATAGCCTTTAATACATTAAAACGTGAAGTAGATGGGCGAATACTGGAGGATTGACAGGTAGCTGGGAATTCAAAGCACCAGAATGGAATATATTATTGTCTATAAAGTAAGTATAAATTGATTCTTTTATAATATTATTGATGGGCAAGGTCATTGCTTGCAAAGAAACAAAATATTCCAAGAAATTTGCGGATCTAGTAGGATCTTGTAGCTATTATAAAGTGAAGAATAACACGACCTTTAAGATAGAGAGACATATGTCACAAACGCTCTGAAAGAATTATGACAATATCATTTATATAATAAAGACTGTTCCTGAAGAATGGCTCAAGTTAATTCATATTCCGGAGCATTATATATATATATATATATATATATATATATATATATATATATATATATATATATATATACATATATATATATGTATGTATATATATGTATATGTATATATGTATGTATATATATATATGTATATATATATATATATGCATATATATATGTATGCATATATATATGTATGTATATATATACGTATGTATATATATATGTATATATATATCTGTATATATATGTATGTATATATATGTATATGTATATATATATGTATGCATATATATATGTATGTATATATATGTATGTATATATATGTATATATATATGCATATATATATGTATGCATATATATATGTATGTATATGTATATATGTATGTATATATATATATGTATTTATATATATATGTATATATATGTATGTATATATATGTATATATATATGTATATATATCTATATATTAATATATATATAAATATATATATGTATATATAAATGCATATATATATTATAAACATATATATATATATATATTAAATATATGTATATACATATATATATATATACATATTAATATACACCCATATATATACACATTTTTGGAAAAGTTAATATAATATATAGTGATAAGTAGTAAGGCTATATATATATATATATATTAGACAGAGATTGTTTCATACATGCATAAGAGAATTAAACTGAAGTACAACACGTACAATGACTAAGTTCTTAATGATAATCTTCTATAAACCTAAGTTTCATCATCAGTTTTGTTGTTAAACTAAGAAAACTTTGGAGTTAATCTTGGTCAGGGATTGGGAAACGAGAGAAATCAAATGGATTACGAGAATTGTTTGATCAAAATTCCCTAGAATAAAGATTCCTAACTATACAGGATACTACATAAATAATATCAGAGTTACATTCAGTTATAAGAATAGCATGCACGACGCGACCAGGACTCTAATAATAAATAAATAACGAAAGCGCTTTTTGGATATTTTTATTTTGTTCAGAAAGTACGTCTTAATCTAGTGCAAACAAACACTAATAAAGCCATAGCACTTTTAATACAATAGACATAAATAGATGATGAAATATATCCCTCATAAACACTTTTGATTATCGGCATTAATTTAGATCTGCAGAAATAAACGTATAGCAAAGTGAGTTGTTTCGTTTAGTAATTGGAATTTTATTCTCATATTTATCAATCAATATACCTACACATGTATACATATATATATATATATATGTATATATATACATATATACATGTATGTGTATATGTATATATGTATATATATGTATATGCATGTATACCTATATTTACAAGTATATCTTTATATATATATAAATATATATATATATATATATATATATATATATATATATTTATATATATGAAGCGAGAGGGAGAGAGAGTGAAAGAGAAAGAGAGAGTAGTTTTTTTTTTATTTTAAAACTGAATAGCACTTAAATATTATTATGTCTTTTTTAGGGGAGATCCTTTGAGATGAATAATTGGTATATTAATATTTTTGCGGGCTGCTATCTTCATCTTCATATTTGTTGTTTCACCACGTTTCAATCAGCTATTTTATTGGCTTTCTTTACTTGATTAACCGCGACGAGATAGGACAGCTGAGTCTTAATGATATCCTACGTAATTACTATGGCGTAGTAGATAAATACGTTGAATCTCTACTGTTCCAGAAAAGAACTTTAAAATAAGAGATATAAATCATACACAATGCAGGCTCAAGGATGCTTTGGCCAAAATACGGTGAGACTATAAAAGAAGAATTAGTGGGGATAAGTTAGGAAACTAAGTGCCTATACCCCGTCTTATTGTTGCTATTTTTTCTGATGAGTTAAGGACAAATAGCTTCATTGATTGATAAACTATTTAAATGAATGAGTCTGCACTCCGAAATAATTGCTGTCAAGAATTGTAAATGTCAACGTAATTAAAAGAATAAATTGTAATGTAGTCAACATAACAAAATTTGGAATACAGACTATTGCCATTGGTTATATATATATATATATATATATATATATATATATATATATATATATATACACTTGTGCCCGATATTATTCATACCCCCCCTTGATAATTGAGTTTATTAGGTGTAACTTTGTAAGAATTTATTGCTTACGTCCATATTGATACATATTCTTAATACACCTCTTCTGATCATTTTCGTCATTTTAAAATCTCGGGATACTTGTGATAAAAGAAATATACAGCTATTTATAAAATCTGCAATGTTCAAAAATAATCATACCCCCTTATTTTTTCAGTATTAATCGAGTTTTTGACTATTTGTTTCCTGTTTGATTCTTATTTTGAATGCTTTTATACAACCTTTGATTAATTTCATTTCTTTTTTTGCATTTTTTAGAAATTAAAATGATATCAACTGAAAACCAATAAAAGAATAAAAATTATTAGAATGAGGAAGAAAAAAAAACTTAGTAATGATCTTAGGACTAAAATTGTGAATTTACATAAGGATGGTTTAGGTTACAAGTCAATTTCCAAGAAATTTGAGGTTCCTACAGCAACAGTACAGAGCATAATCAAAAAATTCAAGAGCCACCACACAACAAACAACTTGATTGGTAGAGGAAGGAAAAGGAAACTGTCTGCTAGAGCCACCAGGAATATTGTAAGAAGTTTTAATGCAAATCCAACCACCACTACTAAGGACATTTTAGAAAATCTGGAGTCTTCTGGCATAAAAATATCAAGGCAAACATTGCAAAGGACTCTGCATGAAAATGGTCTGAAAGGAAGAAGACCAAGAAGGACTCCATTGCACACCGGAAAACACCTTGCAGCACGTCTAAAGTTTGCTAGGACCCATGTGAATTCTCCAGAGTCCGTTTTCCCAAGTATTTTGTGGACTGACGAAACAAAAATTGAATTGTTTGGCCATATGGATGCTGCTTACGTTTGGAGGAAGAAAGGAGAAGCTTACAACCCAAAGAACACCATACCCACGGTGAAACATGGTGGTGGTAGCCTAATGTTTTGGGGCTCCTTTTCGGCTAGTGGTCCAGGTAGTTTGGTCAAGATAGATGGAACCATGAAGAAGGAGCAATATTTGGAAATACTCCAGAAAAAACATTAGACAGGATGCGGAGAAGCTCCATTTAGGACCAAACTGGGTCCTTCAACAGGATAATGATCCAAAACATACTGCCAAAATAGTCAAGAAATGGTTTGAGGATAATCAAATTAATGTTTTGGAATGGCCTAGCCAGAGTCCCGACCTGAACCCTATCGAAAACCTCTGGCACATATTGAAAACTGAGGTTAAAAAGCGAAAACCTAGAAATTTGAGGGATTTGGAGAACTACTGCATTGAAGAATGGTCAAAAATCAGTGTTGATGCTTGTAAAAACCTTGTTGATAAATATCCAAAACGGTTACAGGCAGTTATTAAGAATAAAGGACATGCTATTGACTATTAGTAAGAGAGGTATGAATAATTTTGAACTAGTGCCATTATTGTTTTTCTTTGTATAATGTTTCAAACTTGCATAATTTATTTATTTGTTGAGTTTAAATTAAATGCTTATGCTTGATTTATTGTTTGAAATCCCTTTAATATTGTCTACCTTCTGGTTTAAGCAATATTCTTATAGAAATCTCAAAGATCTGAGGGGTATGAATAATATCGGGCACAAGTGTATATATATATGTGTGTGTGTGTGTGCGTGTGTGTGTGTGTATTGTATATATAATATTGTTAAAAGCTAAATGTTTTATTCCAATTTTTACTGATAGCGTCTCGTCTATATTTTTTCTATCACTAATAAAAAGTGGGTACAATGTAATATTGAAAATACAACTTTTTAATAATATATACGACAGTGAAGTTAATAACTTGTGAGGGAAATATTAAACCATACTTGATCGTACAATTTCAATTGAATTCAAGGCCAGATATTTAAGTAGCAAATCCAGTAACTAATTTCCTGTAAATAATTAGCCAACAAGTAACTCAGTGACTAACCGAGGTTCATAATCAGGGACATCATTTCGACGATATTTTTTCTGGCAACCAATGAATCACGAGCGAATATTCTTGAGTTAATATTAGGAACTCTCGCCCATACAGCATATAAACGTATAAGAGAATTTATTCCGTCAATATGGCAAGTATACATTCCGTTTTCATTCAATTATCCACCAGTTTTAAATAGTAAGCTTAAATAACACGGGGTGAATTTTGTCACTGTTCTGAAGAGTAAAATCTTCTATATTCTGTAACATCCCGATGTGTGAGATTAATCAAAACGTCCAATATATTTAATGAGGTGATCCCGAGAAAGTATATGTTTAGTCACAATTTTCCTGGTATATCTCGATATTTTTCACTGCACTTTTTGGGCTCTGCGATCAAGTTATCCAAACAATGTTCATAATCTTTACAATTAGCTAGAAATTGTGATATTTTTGTGTTCCTTTGAAATTGAAAATTATTTCACAAAACATTAACGATTTTTTAATTGTTGATAGTAAGCCTTCGGTTTCTACATAATACCCGATCATCAGGAGACAATATACACCGTTTCGAAGCAATATATTCGACTCTCTTCTATGCGTACAACTCACATTATATGAAGTACAACTTATCGTAATTGCAAGTAAAGTAATTGTTCAAATAGACGTTTAATTATGTAGTAGTTTATATTCCGGTTGATGTTTAGCGTCTCGCGTGTCAACGATATAAATAATTAATTAAATAAAATGTTTATTTTTATTTATTGCGGACTATTATCCCTATCTCTTTCTTAGTTTCACGACATTTCGGTCAACTATTCAGGTGGAAACCGCGACGGGATATGAACTCTGAATCTCCTGACTTCCGTAGTTGTTGTCGTCTCACCACGTTTATCCAAGTAAGCCTCTGACCGGCTTTGGGTAGGTTTGAAACCGCTATCTTCAAACAATTCTCACCTGGAGCCGTGAGTGGATGCAGTCAGGAGAGCAGAGGAGTAATTGGCCGAAACGTTGTGAATCAGTTAAGAAGAAGAGGATGATAATAGTCTGCAATAAATAAAAATTAATAAATACTACCCATCTCAATAATGCATTCCAATTAATTATTAAACTAATTTAATATTACAAAAAACAAAATGAATGACTAAATTAATACAATACAATAAAATAAAAGTGAATAAATAGCAATGGGGCCTATATATATATATATATATATATATATATATATATATATATATATATATATATATATATATATAGAGAGAGAGAGAGAGAGAGATAGAAAGAGAGAGCGCGAGAGAGAGACAGACAGACTGACAGACAGACAGACAAAAACAGAAGTTGTCCCCAACACGGTGTGTATTTTCTCTTGGTAACCATACATTATTCACTAACTGAATTGTAATACCACATATCTACACACAACATACAACTCATTTACGAATTGAATCTCCACACTATCTACGATCTAATGCCAATCTGGCATCGATTAAAATGAATGGCTCTTGTCCTGCGAAGGCTTCTTGTTTTGACAAGTTTTAGGGCATGACATTTACACCCGGCCCGAAATGGGACACGTATATCAAATCCATTGACAAGGTCGCTGGAATAATGGGGAGATCCTTCTATCGCCCCAGTAGATATCTCACTCCTGATTCAATTCCCTCGATATATAAAAGCCATGTACGGCCAACGACGGAGTACTGCTGCCAGAACTGGGCAGGGGGTGTTAGAATCAGCCTATCCTGCTGTGACAGAGTTCAAAATAGACTTTGTAGCTTCGTGAGGGATGCCCTTTTCTCTTCCCTGCAGCCTCTTCTCCACGGAAGAGATGTTGCGAGCCTATCTCTTTTTTATCGTTATTTTCATGGCAAATGCCCCAATCCCTCCCCCCCACAAAACACTCATCTAGCCAGAACCACGATCAATAATTTCCTACAATCTTTCTCTGTGCCTCAACCTTAATGCAGATTCCATGAACTAAGCGTTTTTGTTAGAATCCACGCCGGTGGAACTATCTTCCGTTTGCCTGCTTTCTAGCTGTCTACAATCTGATTGTCCAACGTTAACACGTTTTTGATTAACCGTCCTCCTAAGTAATCCAATTTACAAATTTCCCACTACTTATGTTTACTACGCAATAATTACATTGACTAATGTAGACCCATTAATCCTTATCTTTGAGTGGCTCCCGGGCCTTGATAAGTTGTTATTCCTGTGTAAAAAAAACTACAGAAAAGGTGACAAAACGTTTTACATTATTATCCTTAATAGCATATACTAACTGCATGCTGAGCGGATATAATGCACGCGTTAAAATATTCATTTCAATAAGACTCTCTGAACGGAAGAATAGTCCAAGATTATTATTCTTTCTTTTCATTTTAAAGGCATATATATATATATATATATATATATATATATATATATATACATACATATATATATATACATATATATATATATGTGTGTGTGTGTGTGTGTGTGTGTGTGTGGGTGTGTGGGTGTGAGTGTGTGCGCGCGTGTGTGTACGCGTTTAATATAGTTGGTTAATTATTCACTTTAAAGATCAACTCGTCTAAACATCGGAAGATTGTGTATTAGCATAATGAATACATATACAAAAAAATACATCTCGTACTTGCCCTGGTATTTGAGGACATGACATTACACTACATAAACAGTTGATTTTTTTATATTATTTTTTTTATAGAGTAAATGAATAATAATAAAAATAATAATAAATATATAGCAAGACAAATTATCAATGTTAATAGTTCAACCAAAAATGTTATTTTATATCATTAGAATAAAATGATGACTAGAATTTTTAAAAATCTCACTTACTACCATCAAAAACTCTGTCTTTTACCTTCGATAATTAACTTGAAACAGTGATATTATTTCATAAGATTGACAAGTTATCAAATAAACAATAGATTATTCTCTAAATTTGTATATTACATGATTATTCTCTGAATTTTTATATTACATGATTATTCTCTAAATTTGTATATCACATCAAATTGCTGTACGTAAGATATTTTTAGAAACAAATGAAGTTTTTTTTTGGATGATACAGCACTTTGCAATTATATGACTGTGTCTTTCTTCAAATTTTACTGATTATAAATTTCAGTTGTTTAAGGAACTATCATTCTGAAGGCTTGATCATGTGCAACTTTAATTTAGTTCTATTCATCAGTGCGTACAAAAGTTTATATTCAGAAAATGTTTATGGAAATGCCGGTGTGCAAATTAAATTCTGCGAAAGGTTAATAAACTAAAACCAATGATTTGCACTAAATTTGATTTGACCGGCTCCTCACTCCGGACACATATTAAAATTACTTTATTGCGCTAATTTAATGATGTAAGTTTATCTATGTTAAGGTTCATGATAGAATTCAAATATACATTTAAAATGACTCGATGAATCGACATAAACAATTTAATCAATATTATATGCATGAATCGTTATTTAATTTTTGGACATTTTTATTGTTTCTTTTTTCACTGCAAGCTCATCCAATTTTACCGTAGCATACAATGGATTTTCAGGCCGTAAGGGAAACATAATGCTGTACATTTGTTAAGGTAATATATTGCATCTTAGGTGGTTGTTTCCATAGTGACCTAGTGACAATATTGAAAATATACATGGAAGATATCCCTTTTTGTTTCAAACCATTTGCACATACTTCAATTATGAATCTAATGAGACTAAGTAGTTTGCCAGACATTACTTGTCGATAAGCAACACGTGCCTATAAGCATGTTAGTCTAATGTCCGAAAATATATTAGTATGTTATTAGACGTTATAAAAATGTAATGGACATTACTGAATTAAATGGCAAATAAAATAGGAAAACAATTAATAATAAATCCAACTGTTTTGTTAATGTTTGTAGTGAATCGGTTTATGATTTTGATAAACTTTGACTTATTAGTAACGAAAATAAGTAAACATTTCATTAATTTACTTTTTTAATTTTTAAATATTTTAGTCATGAAAAATAGATTTTTATAAAGAACATTAATATGTATTTTTTTAAAGAATGAAATAAAATAACTTTAAATAAAAATTACAATACTGTTTTTTTAATAATTAAACCACTATTTACTTACCTTCCTAAGATTAAACTTAGATAAAACAGTTTTGTCCTGTGGGTGAAAACCTAGGCACTGCATTAGAAAAAAAACAATCCTTACTTTTGGAAGAGTCGCTATTTTATTGACAGAGAACAAATTTTTTATTTAAAAAAGTGAAAAAATGAACGTTTAAATAAATATTTACAACATCTTTTATGTAATTAAGTCACAGTTTATTTGCCTACCAGGAAGTTAATTTTAGAAAAAGGTGAGATTTTCTGAATAAAGTCAGATGCAAAATTGGTTTTAAAGTTGGTGAAATTCGAGTTAGAAACTCTGGGTGTTAGTTTTACGTGAAAATAACTTACAACTTATGAGTAAATATGTTTATAAAAAAAAGTTTACATTAATTTAAAAATGCGATATATGTTAAATTTAGTTTGCATATTTGAATGACTTGTTTTCATTTATAACAGTAAAAACAATATAAGGAAAATAATTACGTGTCTGGGTAACCGAACCTTTAACTTATATATTTTATAATATTTAATTTTTTAAAATTATTTCTCAGTTTATTGAAAAAAAATGATTAATATAGTTCAGAAACATATGTTTAATGAATTTAGTTGATTTCATTCCTTGTCAATTTTACCGGATAACATCGTTCAGTAAACACGTTATCGTACAAGATCCTTAATCATGTCACAATTTAAATTAATTTCTTCAAATATCGACACAATTTAAGGAGAAATTATATTATGTTGTTATTTTTTTCTGGTAATTTTCAAATTTCCCCTTCTCTCGCTTTGTTAGCATTCCAAAATCAGTCTACTCCAACACCCCCACATCCGTGTACACACACACACACACACACGCACACACACATATATATATATATATATATATGTGTGTGTGAGTGGGTGGATATATATATATTTATGTATATATATACATATATATATCTGTATATATATATATATATATATATATATATATATATATATATATATATATATATATATATATATTGGGGTAGGCTGATTTCTGGAGAGTAACAGAGTGAAGAAAGGTAAACTATGTATATATATATATATATATATGCATACATATAGTAAGTTATATATATATAGAGAGAGATAGACAGACAGAGAGAGACAGAGAAACAAAGAGAGATGAAGGTAGACAATTTGCTGTATCACAGCTCTTCAGGAAAGCAAGATAAGCACCTATCTTAGTTTGTATTTACATAAAAAAAAACATAATTATTAGTCGACAATTGTACTTTTAAGCCGAAGTTAAACATTCGTAAATATTATCCTAAATGTCTTTATATAAACATTGAGAACAACTTAAAATTATTCTTTTTTGTACAGGAACAAACAGCTTTTCATTCCACTTAGTAGCGAGTGCTATAATTTAAGAAATTGGTCGATCCGGTAAAAGGTAGATTAATCATTATCTACAGATAGACTGATTTTACTAGATTAGCGTACATCTTAAGCAAGGAATCAAAACTGCAGCCATTTACATTATAGTCGACTGTTCTACATAAAACTTTGTGGATTGTACATGCACAACAGACACTTTGGTTTGCTTGGAAAGCTACTACTCCAGCTTCTTAGATGAATAGACAACTCGAAATTAGAAGATTGGAAAAATGAACATATACTTTTTAAAAACTGTTTTAGGTAAATATATTTACAAATGCTCTTCTTCTAAGCCCACGCAGACGCAAACACACACACACACACACATATATATATATGCATATATATATATATATATATATATATATATGCATAATTTTATTCCTTATTCAACCTTTATTCTAAATGTCGTATATTTTTTCGGTTTTACACTTTTTATCTTGTTTTTACTATGTAAATTGAAGTCGCAATTCCTCACTTCTCTACTTTGCTTTTCATTTTTACTTCGACTGAAACGAAATCTATTGATATCACTTGCCAAGCTGATCGGACTTCGTCGCCATTTCTGTTCTGCTGATGTCCAAACTCGTAAAATCTCTTTCTGGGCAGTCGTTATTGATGGCTGCGGGTTCTTAAGCTGCCAACGCCGGCAGTAAACGGCTGCTTGCTTCAATTGTTTTGGCAGCAAAGTCGGCTTCTACTCACAGAATAATATAATACACTTTTTTTACGAAATCGTAGTCGGGAGGGGACTTGCCAAATTATTTCAAACAACGAAAGCCAGCTTTTTAGAGATACCATATGTCTCATCAGTGAGGTTGGTGGCGTGTAAATACTTTCTTTGTGATTTGCAATATTTCGCGTTTACTGGCATTTTATTGGGTCTTTGCTTCAGAAGAAAATGTAAGAACTGGGCTAGCGTAAGACGGACATCTCATAGACATTATGCGGTTATCAGTAGAGATTCTAATATATTTATCCTTGGGTAGAGATAAACTGGGGAATAAAAGACAGATTGACAGAATAATAACAGTAAAATACTACTATTTACTCTTTACTTACCAAGTATTATTTGTTATTTTGAAACGGATCACAAACATAAGGAAAACAGTATCTGGAACGTTTATCTAAGCTAGATTTCAACGAGGAAAGGAAATCATTGACGATATAAGAAAAGCACACAACTTACAACCGTTTTAATAATCACTAGTAGGTAGATTTATTAATTTACAGAGTGACACCAAAAAATTCTAATTTGGCCCTGTTTCTTAGTGTTTTGTCCGAATGAGATGAAACTTTCGTCATAACTAGTTTATTATATTCAAAACATCACATCAAAACAC
Organism: Euprymna scolopes; assembly: GCF_053919585.1. NCBI lineage: Eukaryota > Metazoa > Mollusca > Cephalopoda > Sepiida > Sepiolidae > Euprymna > Euprymna scolopes. The sequence goes on along the minus strand of NC_136503.1, from coordinate 59,838,765 downwards.
CAAGGTCTTTGGTCTTTTTTTTCTCCGTTCTACAGCATATTTTCTAGATGGCCTCTATTTAGCTTTTGTTTTTTTGTTTTTTTGAGTCACCCTGTACTAGCATTCTCAAGGTAGATATGAAATTCGGCTCAGATAGAACTGCTATACTTAAGACATTTAGCACTCCCCAGGAAAGAACGGAAAGAATAGGTGACAACCTGGACCCCCCCCCAAAAAAAATGAATCGAAAAACTTGTTTTAATAGACGTAGCAGCGAGTGTCGGCAAGACTTCATAAAAAATAGCCGCGTAAGCAGATTCGAACCTGAAACGCGAAATAGGTAAAGAAGGGGGAAAAGTAAGTTGCAAATGCTTTTGCCAACTGTACCACGACGACTTATGATGGCATAACCTGGAAAAATATAGTTTATAAATATAAACGCGTACGTGAGTTGCAAAAAAGTGGCGTCGCTAAAAGTGTCCCTCCTTGCAAGGAATGGTCTAGTTGACCACCAAAGAAATATTTTTTCGTTTGCTCAGATATTAGGTTCCGCTTACACTGAAAAAGGGTTAACTGGATACACTAACAGACAATAAAACATAAAAAAAATGATATCTGAGACACATTAAAAAGATAAGACAACAATGGGAATGATTCTAAATCGGTTTCTAAAAAATCGATGCTGGTAAGAATAATTCAAAAGAAAATAAATTAAATACTGTATCAAAATAAATAAATTTAAATACAAATCTTGAATAGAACGCTAAAAATGATTCTCTCACAATAAACAGTAACTTACATACAGCATTTAAGAACGAAAAAATTTCATTAATGTAATATGAAAGTGAGGTTACCTCTTAATTGTATATTTTACAAGAATATTACTATTTATCGAAATAAATAAAATAGGAATGCAATGCATCTTTTGTATATATTATCAAATTGTGAACAAACAAAGAAACAGTTAGGAATAATAATTTATATATATATATGTGTGTGTGTGTGTGTGTGTGTGTGTGTGTGTGTGTGTGTGTGATTGTTCAAATCTGAAATTAAATAAACGCAAGAAATATTGATAAGTCTAAAATATGACAACCCGAGGAATAATTACATGATACAGCAGTTCAAGCATATACACTAAAAGCAAAAGATTATATATATATATATATATATATATATATATATATATATATATATATACATGTATATATATATATATATACTAGCAAATGTGCTCGTCGTTGACTGGGTTCAAAAACAGCGAAAACGGACTCTGATTTATGAAAGTATGAGAGGTTATGAAAAGGAAGGGTTGTAAAGAGATAGCTCTAGATTTTGGGGGCATCTAAAGCAAAGCAAAATATGAGGAAAATAAAAATAAAATAGATACACTTCATAATTTATTATACCATAACTGTTCACACTGAAACACTTATCGCAATACTCTGTGGATCTATATTAAAAAAAACCTTGTTAAACTTTGTGACATATTTCCATTCTATGGAGACCAGGCCCGAACACAGACCCCACAATTTTATTATACCATCCCTATTAAAGTTAAAACATACTTATCAAATATTATTATGTACATCTATATAAAAAACACTTGTAAACGTTTTCTTTTTAATTTTTTTATTTCCATACTTTCTGGACGAGGCGCGTACGCAGACACCACACTTTTAATAAATCATCATTATGCTAGATCAAACAGACCCATCCATGTGTCTCGATACATCTTCTATCATTATACGTTATCAGTTTTCTATAATAGTCAACCATATAGGAACCTATTCGTGACCAGACACACACACAAACGTTCAGCTTTATATTATATATATATTTTTTACACGGACATCATCACATTATCAAGTCCAAAAGGCTACTAGAGGATAAAGGTTTAAGATTGTACAGTAGAAATTGGACAATATAGCAATCAATTTGGTAAATTTGTTAACTTATATGGAACGGCTCGTCAAGAACTTGTTTACGTTAGACTTGAAGACAACAATATTGTAGACAACCGGAAAGCAGGAAAACGGAAGACAATTCCACAGGCGTGCAGTTCTAAGAAAGAAGCTTTGTTCATGGAATCTACGTTTAGGTTTAGGCACACACACACACACCTATATATATATATATATATATATATATATATATATATATATATATATATATATATATATATATATATATATATGCCTTTACAAAACTACATTAATATAATTGATTGTAAAGACGAGACTTTTAGGGCAAGTTATGATAATAATTAAATAATATATTTTGTAGAATGTCCTCCAGAAAAAAAACATTACTCACTTGATATATATGGCTAAAACACAAATGTACATAAAATTCAATTACAATGTCAAACCGAAGGAGAAAAAGGAAAAAAAATCAATACATTGACCAAAAACCAAATATATATATATATATATATATATATATATATATATATATATATATATGTATATATATATATATTTATATATATGTGTGTGTGTGAGAGTTTCCCCTTTTCCTAGAAATAATTCTTATGAACGAATGGACAAAACAGTGGAAAACGAGTTTAACAAAGCTGCCTTAAAAGAACCCAGTACCATAATTTATACTACTTGAAATGCATTGTCTGAGATGCAAATATATTTTGGTTACAGTGAGCTGTTTGCTCAGTATCCAAGCACATTTAATCTTTAAATCATATTAATATAGGGAGATCCATGTATTTAATTTTCGCAACTTAATTGAATTTAATTTAACTTTTAATTTTTAAGGTTAAATTTAATTTTTAATATCTGAATGCGATCAATTTCAGTGTTAATTTAATTTAATGTATTTTTATTTATTATTTGTCAGTACAATTTCATTATTATTACGTGTGTGTATAAATGCCCTTATTTTGAGGGGTTGTGTATTTATCTCTCTATATATGTTCTTTTGTTGATATGGGCGTTCTTATGTGAGTTTTGTATTGCTATTTATCTATGTATGTGTCGTTTTTAACATACAACATGATGTTTTCAACCAACCTATTTTACTATCCATCAGTCTAATCAGTCAATCAATTTTTTCAAGTATCCCTGTTTCAAGTAAGTGCAAGACTTATAACAAATTTGTATTTGTTCTAAAAAATAGAACGTCCGCTTCCTCTTAAAAACATTATTTATCTACTCGTACGTTTTAGAAATTATTAATTCTTTTTATGTTGGTAAGTCAATGAAGGAAAGCAGAGCTCTTCTATCTCCTAATAAAAGAAATAGAGCTATTTATCTGTGTAGAAAAAAAAATGTTTAACTCAATTTAAGGATGACATATGTACTTTTGGAATTTGATCTCCTTTATCGACAAAAAATTGGATCATTACTATCAGAGCTGGATTGCTTTAAGTAACTCTCAAAATCCTAGCAGTAAAGTTTTGTTGGGTTGTACCAATATTTTCTGTTTGTTTCATTGTGCCTGATTTCATTTGGAACATTTTCCTTATACACCTTTGCATTAATATAAACTTTAATTCAAATATGTTTCTTGCATAATATATACTTTCCAGTTCATGTGGTAAACATCAAAATTTATAGCCTGTTCATGAATATAAGTTTGCTAACAAATTATCTCTGGGAATAACCACCATTCTTTAAAACACTGTAGAATAATGACCTTTTCTGCAATTATTTTATGCTTACTAAACAATAAATGGTGTTATTGTTTTAATTTATAATTTGCAGTGTTTATAATGAATTGTATATTTTCACATGCACACACACATATATGTATATATATGCATATATATATATATATATATATATATATATATATATATATATTCGAAGGCCGCCTTCGTAACACAGTTTTTAAATACGCGTAAATCTGATATTTCAATGCATGCAGATTCGGTATAAATTAATATAGACCAACGTATTAGTTGATTATTATACCTACAAAATATATACATACACACATATATATTTTCGGCTTTTTTCAACTGCTAAAATCGGTGTTTTACATATATATATATATATATATATATATATATATATATAAATATATATAAATATATATATATAAATATATATAATATATATATATATATATATATAACACCGATTTTAAGTTTAATAAAAGCTGACAAATGTAGAAACTCTGCATTATTAGAATGTAATCAAATAATGATATGAAACAAGCACCTACTTGGAAACTCCCCCCAAAATAAGTGCACGTTTTTGAACAGCAATGTGCAAATCAGTTAACCTTATCTAGTCGCTCACATATCCATGACTGACTATATTTAAGTCCTCGTTTTAATAATTATCTAAAGAACAATATTTTTTATCCATGTCATAGTGTTAAAAAAACTCAAGTCGTAGGTGTGTATATATATATATATATATATATATATATATGTATGTATGTATATATGTGCGCGCATATATATATATATATATATATATATATATATATATAGTCTGTCCAAAAAGTAGCTAAATAGTTTAGAACTTTAATAGCCGATTTCTTATGATAGTTTTCTGTAATTTTAACACTATCTGATTAATATTCAAACAATTGTTTTAAATGAAACTAATCTCTTTTAAATGTTGCCTATTAAAAGCTGCCCATATTTCTGTTTTTTTCCAAAACATTATTCATGACATATTGCGGAATCTCTGGATTGCGATTTAACACATTTGTTTCCTTGCCGATGTTTTCTTTTAATTCTTGAAGACTTTAGGGGTTGTTTTCATTGACTCGTTATTTCATATATCTCCAAAAGAAAAAAGTCGGGGCTGGTCAAGTTTAAGGAACGCTGTTGTCATTTGCCATTGCAATAGCGGGAGAAAATGTTGTCGCCACAGCATTGCCTGAAGAACTCCATAGTGTATTTCGTAGTATGTGCCGTTTCTCCATCTTGTTTGAACGATAATTTTGGCCTATTTTGAATTTATGCGTGCGGGAAGTCTGTAATCATAGTCCGGCATCTCTCCAGTAACAGTGGCAGCATTTTCGTTTTGATCTTCAAAATAATAAGGTCCAATAGTGGTCTTCCTCCATTAGTGCACACCATGCAGTGGAAATTATGAGATGCAACTGCTTTTAATGAATTGCCCTTTGATTTTAGAGCCCGCAAATCTGTAATTTTGTTTCTTAACGAATCATTAAAATGAAAATTGGCTGCGTCTCACATAATAAACTTTTGCAGGAAATTGGGGGCATTGCAGACAAAGCCTTGCATTTAAACTGCATATTGAAAAGTTGTTTAAAAATAATCAGTCTTCATATGTTGAAAAAGCTGCACTTTATAAGGAAAGAGTTTTCAACTGTTCAGAATATTGTGTAGTGAGCTTCGACATACCCCAAGTTATGTTTAACGTACTTGAATCGAAGTGTCTGGATGCTGCGTCATGCTCTATCGAACTCTTTCTCTATTTTTATTTGTTGTTGACGTTTCAAGGTCTGTCAGCTCACGAAAGACAGTGTACAGCTCATTGGTCTTCAAATCGGCGAATTCTGTTTCGAATTGTTTTCACGTGGGCCATCTATTACATAAAAATGGCATAATTAAACTCTGATTTTGGAAGATCGAGTTTAAAAATTGTGTACCATCTTAGGAACTATATTTATTTTTAATAAATTTCCATAATAGTATCTGTAAAATATACTTGCAATACGAGACTAACTGATCATTACTAGTAAAATGACAAATATTTTCAACCCTTCAGTTACTTTTTGGATACCCTGTATAAACACAATATAGGTATATGTACTTATATATATATATATATATATATATATATATATATATATATATATATATATATATATATATATATATATATATACTAGCATGCGTGATTTCCATTGCCCGGGTGTTTGGAGGTGTGTGTTGAGCAAAAAAAAAAGTGGTAGTAGGAAGGCAAGCTCGTACCGTACCGCGAAGGAGGAAAAGAACAGAAAAAACCTGACGTCTTTTCTCCTACGACGAACACAAAACCGGAAGTGACGTAGGTTTAAATTATAGCTATACAATCGACAAGAGGGGATGATTTTCGAAAATATCGGCGAAAAAACCGACTCTCCTGTAGAACAGTGCCCAGTTTAAGGTGAACTTATTAATGGTTTAGCCAATTTTTTTTTATATCTGTCGTATGAAAGGTCGACATTCAAAGCGATACTGATCGTATAAAAATTCGTCGCCTCTGTCGAAAGTATTTGGCAGACATGCAAACATACATACATTTATATATAGTGGTACCAAAAACTTTCGACCCAAACTGATTAAACAGCTTGCCCTATCTGTGAATATCCTTTACGTCAAATTCCAAATGTTTAGACCAGAAATTGTCTGAGTAATTTGGTAATGCCCGCAGAGATGACCATTTTTGTTTGGATTTGACCCCTTTTATGACCCGTTACCATTTATTATTTTGGGCTAAAAGCCAGTAACTAAGTTACGCCCATATCCAAGGAACCTATATCTAAAATTTAATTGTGTATACCCAAAACTGGTGGAGTAGTTTGGTAGAGTTCTCAAATGTCAACTCGTTGTACTTTGGCCTCTTAACAGCAAAATTTATGGCCGATTACAAAGATTTCCCCAAATCTCAATACACTGTATATCAAATTTAGTGTGTGTGGACTTAAAATTGAAAAAGTTATTGCGTAGGGAAATGTTCACTACCGACAGAGAGAGACACCCACAGTCACTTTCACTTTTATAAATACACTAGCAGTTCAGCCCGTCGGTGCCTTATATTTGGAGCAAAAAAAGGCGGTCATTTTTTTTATATGACCCCTGTTATTTCCCCTTAAAATTTATTGTACTAAGCACAAATAAAGTTATTAAGTGAGATCTATGTACAAGAAACCTAATATCTTAATTTTCAAGTGTTTAAACCCAAAATTGTTGGAGGAGTTTGGTAGGTCGAATCGTTGAACTTTTATTCCGTAATAGCATTATTCCAGGCCGAAAACGGGTTACAAAGATTTTCCCAAATCTCAGTGCCCTGTATATCAAATTTCGAGTCTGTAGACTGAAAATTGACAGATCTATTACGTAGGAAAATGTACACAAACACACATGCACACACACACACACACACACACACAGATACTTCAACTTTTATAGATCTACTAGCATTCAGGCCGTCGTTTCCGTGGTGGTTGGAGGTGTGTGTTGAGCTAAAAATAAATAATGAATAAGTGGAAGTAGGAAGGTAGGATCGAACCCGGGGGAAAACCCTGTCGCCTTTGCTATTACGATTACCGCCAAATCGGAAGTTACATAGGTTTAAATTGAGACTAGCCAACTGAAAGGAGAGGATGTCTTTCAAAATTATCGGCGCAAAAAGCGACCCCCCTTGTAGAAAATTGTTTATTTGAAAGAGAAGATATTAATGTTTTTAGCCAATATATCCATATTTGTGGTCTGAAAGGTCGATCTACCAATTTTTTTACTAAATCCACACCTATAAACACCCGGGCAACGCCGGGCACCTATGCTAGTATATATATATATATATATATATATATATATATATATATATATATATATATATATATATATATATATATCCAATGTGTATAAACATAGGTGATATTGTGTTTGGTACATTAAAAATAAGTTCATATATTAAATTAAATCAGGAACATGTAAAAGATCAAATACGCATAGATATATACGTGCGTGTGAATGCGTATGCTGATGTATATATATATATATATATATATATATATATATATATATATATATATATATATGTGTGTGTGTGTGTGTGTGTGTGTTATTATTAAACAGTATTCCTGATTGTTATTGTTTTTTGTTTCTGTATTCGTCACGGTATATATCATATGATAACATAACTGAAAAATATAGTTTATATATTTGCAATATAAATATTCTATTACATCATAACATGTGATCTCATACACGGTTACTTTATATATGACATGTATGTATGTATGCATGTATGTAATGTATGTATGTGTGTGTATAAGAGTAAATGCTTGTTTGATTGATACATTGCTGGTATAAAGAAATATATTAAAATTTATAAGAGCCGAGAGCAATGCGGTACTGTTAAAAGAAAGAGAAAAGAAATATAAACAATGAAATAGACAGGTATTGTCGTATAACAATGTTGAAAGAAAAGTGGCTACCTAATTATTTACACTACTTCTTCAAAAATCAGCAAACCAAGTTGCGGAAGTATCCGGGACAAATTTATAGTTTGTTAGTGGAAAGGAACTAACTAATTTCGGGAGAACCCTTCTCCTTCTAAAAGAAAACTAAACAAAAAACGAAACAGATGTGTTGTCCAAAATGGCAGAAGACTTCAGAATCGCAGTTAAATGTTAGTACCGTTGTCAGATATGGATAGTTTACTCTGTAGTAACGGACACATTTTTAATGTAATTCTATTAGGCTATATTTTATTATTTTGTAATAAGTATATTATTATGATATATATTTTTTACAAATAATGCTTATATAGTCAGATATATAATCATATTGTGACAATGTATTTTATTCATAATTTTTTTAAAATATAAACGCCAACAAAATTCAGTACCGGCGTCAAGTTTGATTAATTTATAGAACGAGGAAGGGAACTATAGTTAATGAATATTTATAACTATATTTTATTATTTTCTTTTATTTAATTTGTAATTAGTTGTAAGGCAACTATCTAGGTTTATTTCCTTATATTTTTTAATTTTTGTCTATATTTTTTATAGTTATGTTATTTTCTTTACATTTTTAGTTTATTCTTTTTATTTACTATTTTCTCACTTTATAATGTCGTCTCCTCTTTCCTCGTTCTCTTATTCAATCTCACATCTCTTTTCGCTTATATTATTATATTTTATATTAATGATATTTTTTTTATTTAATATATACATAAAAATGTTTTTTTGGTTTATTTACATTCTTTACCTTCTACTTTCAATCCAACTCTCATCATCTCATCCCCCTCTCTTCTCCTCACTCTCATTCCCTCCTCACATATCTAAGCTTCTATTATATAATCTCTTTCCTTTATAAATTAAAATTAAGCTTAAAATATTTATTGTAATTATGTTATATGTCATTAATGCTTAAGGAAATTTGAAACGTATGTGTATTTTCTATTGGCGATATGTTTTTATATCTTCCTGCCGTCTCCCTTTATTTACTCTTTGATTTGTCTCTAGTTATATATTCTTATTATAATCTCATTTCTTTAATTCATATCTATGCTTCATATCAATTTTGACATATTCCTTATATTTCACAGACTATGTATATAGCTGTTTATTTGGTTATGATTTTATTACCGTGGTTATAATTTATTCTCTTATTATTTCTATTAATAATCAAGGGGGGGGCGATTGCTTAGTTTGAGCCCGTTATTAAAAGAAATATTTGTGGTTGGAGATCAGGAGTGTTTCAGCAATTCTGAAGCTTTGACTGCGTGTCGTTGCATGAAGTAATCTGATTGTGAAACGAGAAGATTTTAATGGTAATTTTTTGTTTGATACATTGATGTAGTGGTACTCCCTATATTGGAGTTGTTGCATTTGGTTCTTTGTAATACAGAGATTACGTGGGCACAATATAATAAGACATTATCTGAGGTAGGGCACTTCGCTAGGCAGCAAGTGTCAGTTGTGTGGTTTCAAATTGGATGTTATCGCAAGGTGGTGCTAGTTTAAATAAGTTGGATATCTAGTTGCTCTATGCATATGATTCTCCGACTATCTAGGGAGATTCTAACATTAAAGTAGAAGAGTTTGCTCAAACAGAAATGTGAGAGAGTGTAGCTTTGGAGTTTTTTCTTTTTTTTTAATAACGGTAAGGCAGAGTTGGGATAGCCGCTTATTGAAAGGTTGTGTGGGGATTTATTATTTGTATGCAAGATTTTGTCGGGGGTGTTAGTGCATTTGTTGCGTACACCTGAGATCTCCACATGTGCGTAGTTTATGCTAAGTAAGATCAATAGTGTACGTAGTTTATGCTAAGACAGATTAAAAGTATACGAGCAGACGCTTTCATACTGATTTTCTGTCAAACTCTGTGCATATAGAACCGTTTATAGTGATGTTGCGTTTAAAATCAAGGAGTGAGAGATGAAGGAGTAAGGGTGTTTTATAGCGAACTTAAGTTTAGGGTCAGCATTGATGTGATGAAAGTTTTAGTAGCCTGATCATAGGATCATGTAAGTATGAGTATGTAATATTGTGAAGAGAAGGCAAGAATGGCATGTGCTGAGAGTTTCTCCCCGAATCTGCCACTCAAGGAGGTAGTATTAAAAAATTAATAAATAAAATATATGGTCTTAATATGATAAGAAAAACTTGAACTATAAAAGTATTTCCTCAAAATACTACTACTACTACTACTAATACTACTACTACTACTACTACTACTACTAATAATAATAATAATAATAATAATAGTAATAATGATAATAATAATAACAACAATTTTAACAATTTTACGAGATACGCTATTTTACGAGATACGTTACTTTTAAAAGCGTTTTAGAAACCTACCAAAACAGAAATGAAATATAAATGTCAAAATTGGCTAATTTAATCAGAATGTTTACAGTTTTCAATGCATTTATGAACTTGCTATAATAACAAATTAAATATGTCCATGTGAGTTATCTAGATGTTAAATGTTTTAAATTCTAATATTTGCTTATACTTTTAGTTTTCTATTAAAAACTTTAAATGGTCGACCACACATCACTATTTAATTATTACAACAGCGAACGGTTCATTACAATTCTAAGATATCCAGAAAAACATATAATTAATATTGATTCAGACTTAATTACGTACAACTTGCTGCCAAAGTCGGGCATTTACATTTTCATTTTTAACTGGGTGATGTATTAGTCAAAAGGATATTTCATATTAACTTGCTACAGTTATTAGATATATCTGACGACAGCTTTATTCTTATCAGAGAAGTATATGATCAGTTGATAATATATGCAAAGACACAGACACACACACACACACACACACATATATATATATATATTATTCATATAGACAAAATTACATAGTCGCTACGCTCAACATACTGATGTTAAGGACAATTTGTTGGTAAGGACCAAAAGTCCTTTTCAGGCAACGTAATAAAGCTTATGTGCCAATAAAAGCATTTTGGTTCCTGCTATCAAATTCTCCGAAACGACTATGTAATATTTGCCTATTATATCTTTTAATGAGCACTTTTAATATCCGTGTTTTAATTAATAAGTTTTCCCCTTGAATACTTTTAACTTTATATATATATATATATATATATATATATATATATATATATATATATATATATATATAGGGAGAGAGAGAGAGAGAGAGAGAGAGAGAGAGAGAGAGAAAGTCAGAATCAGATAGAGAAAGAGATACGAACAGGACACGTGTATTGGCGTTGCCCGGTAGAATTATGACACAAATTCAGAACAGCTTCGATAATATCCCCGCCACTTTAGACAAATATAACTATTTTTTGTTCGCTTAAGAAAATAGCCGACACTAGTATCCAAAACCTTCATAATATTTATCTTCTAGATCTATAATATTCATGCACTATCAACCATTGCATGGCAGTGTCATCCAGTGACGAGTTATGTTTTACACCTGCTGACATGACGGTTATTGGCATTGAATTTCAGATGATTACAATCACTATGGACAGTGGCATGTAGTAGTTTGCAGTGGATGGAGATGAGGGACATAGGCAACCTCTCTGTTTATGACTGATTATTCCTGTTTTTGCGCGGTAACTGCGGTTTTTATCTAAACAAGTTACTCTAAAATATATATATATATTAGCGTAAATCGTTTACTCTAATATATATATATATATATATATATATATATATATATATATATTCGAGTAAACGATTTACTCTAATATATATATTGTAAATTATTTACATAAAAACCGCAGTTACCGCGTAAAAACAGGAATGATCAGTCATAAACAGCAGAGGTTGCCTATGTCCCTCATCTCCATCCACTGCAAAACTATATATATATATATATATATATATATATATATATATATATATATATATATATATATATATATATATAACGAAAATAGCGGAACTGTATTTTATAATGAAGAGCGCGATGTTTCCTGGGTATTTTTTATTAAAGAATTAAGTAAACAGGTGTGATATTTACTTTAAACCAACTTTACACAATAGCCTTAGCTATCTATGTTTTCTTTATCCCCCTCCATAAACCCATGACTGCAGTTAAATCAATCATACCTCTGACAGAAAAAATTGACACTCTTCCTTAGCATATGCGCCCAAATACATGTATTTTGTTACTTTAACGCCCGTTGCAATAATTGACATTGCTTCTCTAGCTACACAGAAACAGATTGTAGCAAAGTCCATGACTTTTCTATATCTCATTCATTGACCTATCTCCCAGATCATCGCAACCAGCAAGTCTAACTTTTTGATGTATTTATGACAACAGTTCTAGAGAGTTATTGTTGCTTATTGCCCACTCGGGAATGTTGATCATGTTTTGATAGTGAAAGACACCACTCTAAAATCTCAACCCCAAGTTAAAGAACAATTGCTTAAAATGACAAGTCCTAGATAAAAGGCTGCCAGGGATGCCATTAGAGATCAGATAAGAGATGCCCCATGGATAAATATCGTTTCTCTTTCGGCGGAACATTTCGCACATGAGACAACTGAATAGTTACAAGCAGCAATTGAAGCACCTCCTTTCACGCAGAATTCTATAGCAAACCTCACTCTCTTTATGTTTTCTCTTTGTCCAGCTGGAATTGCTCAAAGGCAACATGCTTACTGCAAATTTTCCAGCGTAAGTCTAGTGCAAACATCAAAAGTTTATAGAAACTAGAAGTAATTGTAAGAAACAAATAGCTACAGCAAATAGAAAGCATATACCGAAATCACCTGAAAACGTATTGAAGCGCAGAATTTAGAAACTCTTGATTTCTGGAAATCACTAGATACAATTCAGGACTGGTGATTTTTGGAAAGCTGTAAATAGTATAGTAAATAATGGGTAATCAGCAATTTCCCCGACTTTCCGACAACTGTGAGTTTGTTTGCACGGCAACCGAGAAAGCTAACATGCTTTCTCGTCAGTTTGTCTAGAACTCTACTTGGATCCAGCAATCCATTGCCCCTCCGATTTTCCTTTATGGACAGATATCACGCGAGATGATCTGAAAATCACTTTTTCTCAAGTTCATGAGATCATAATATTATATTGCAATTATATATATATATATATATATATATATATATATATATATATATATATATATATATATAAGCGTGTAGATATGATCTCCTTCCGGCTGTACTAGTAAAAAAATGTCCCGCTCTTCTCGACAAACTCTACAACAAATGCCTTAACAAATCTTGCTTTCGTTACTGCTTCTGGAGTTCTAGTTTACAAGAATTCTGGCGGTAGAACTCTTCCATTAAATCATTGCCCCATAAACCTCCTCCTTCCTACCGCCAGAATATTTGAGTCCACAATTAACCAAGCTCTAGTCCACCGCCTTAAGGTTGTTAAACTTCTGTCTCGCCAGCAATATAGATTTGGGCAGACCAGTTCTACTGCATATATTCTCGTGGTAATCTCTGATGGTATATACCATGCACTGTGTATCATGTATATATATATATATATATATATATATATATATATATATATATATATATATATATATATATATATATATATATATATATAGTCATCCACATACAGTACTGTTTCGCTGTTTCACAGCTCATCAGTGCGGCTAGACAGGCAACTACCTCAAGCCAGGATTGAAACCCGACCGTTTGTACGGCAGTCAAGGCTCCTAACCATTACGCTATTGGCGGCTGCTTGAACGAGTAGTGAGTTTAACGATGTTTTGATATCGTCTGAAATACCTCCGCTCGATTTGTTTACACAAAGAGCGTCGCTTATATGCTAATGGTAATTCGTGTTTCACTTCTCAATATGCTCAACTCAAGGTGAGGAGCACTATATATATATATATATATATATATATATATATATATATATATATATATACCATGCGCTGAGAGTATCCTGTATTTCTATAAAGCCAACATTCGCTCATGTATGGAGTATTGTTGTCACATTTGAGCTGCCGCACCTACGACTAGTTTCTCACTTCTGTGCAAGGTTAAAAACAGAAATGTAAATCTTATAGGTCCTGAACTGTAATCTATGTTTCACGCTCTGCCGCATTGACGAAATGTTGCATCACTCTACCTATTTTACAAGTATTTTAATTATAGATGTTCCGACAGACTACAAGCCCTTGTACCACCTCCGCGTAAATACTACCGACAAACCTGACAAGCAGCAAAGCCCCATCCCAATACAGTAGCCTTCTAGTAGTCTCTTCTCCAGCACTGCTAGAATTTGAAATTCACTTCCGGGGTGCTGCTTCCTCGAGTTAAGTGTAATGTAAACATCCATCTTTCTGATTAACTCCCTACACAGTATCTCAGCAAATTATGTCCTTGAGAGTAGTCCAATACATCAAAGTGACAGTGTACCTTGTTTGGGGTGAAAATTTAATTTAATACACACACACACATACACTCACACACACACACACACACATATATATATATATATATATATATATATATTTGGAAACCACTTTTCTTTTATGCATGTTTCAATGAACCGTAAGGATAAGTCATGTACGTTTCTCTTGAGATATTGTTTTCTTTCTATATCGCGGGCCAGTGTTTAAACAAGTTGTTCGGGTGTAAAAAGAAATTTTTCTGTAGCCGCCAAAGTTTTCGATTCAATGAGTCATTTCAGGCGAGTGATGGATTATAAATTGGCTTTGGTGAATTTATTAGAATGTCGATATATATATATATATATATATATATATATATATATATATATATATATATATATATATATTTATTTATTTATTTATTTACCAGTGATGAAAAAACCGGACTAGAGTGCTCAATGTGTAGTCAGAGCAGTATATAGGAAATTTATTACTGTGACTCCAGAATGAGTTTACAAATTGTTTTAGCTAGAGGAAAATCCTCAAAGAGAGGAAAAAATCCAACTAGCATCGTCAGAATTCATAGATCCATCTATGAATTCTGACGATGCTAGTTAGATTTTTTCCTTTTTTTCTTTCTGCTAGTGTTTTTTCTCTTCCTTTAGGGTGAGGTAGTGTGTGTATGTGTGTGTGTTGGTGTGTGTGTGCGTGTGTGTGTTTGCTTTTATTGGTTTGAGAATGTGTATCGTGTTTTATAGTATTATGAGGTTATTTGCTTCCTTAGGAAGGTGACTGTGATCCGAGATCGTTACTAATGTCTATGTGTGAGGAGGGGGGGCCTGCTCTACTGAAATAAGGGTAGGGTACTTTCATTCTATTTTGATATTTATTTTTTGGATTCTTGGGTTTTAGTATTGTGATTTTTCGTTTTAGTCTTTTCGGGTATTCCTTATATTATGTTTGTTTAGAAAGAGGGGTGTATTTAAAATATGTATAGGGAATTTTTTTAATGTTTCTATTTATTTGTCTCCCCATGTGAGTATGGCAAGACCTTGGATCGGTTCCTAGTATTGGGAAGATTTTGTTCCCCAGAGGGGGGCAATTGGAGGGGATATAGGTATGGGAAGGGGATGATAGAAGGGATGATAGTTGTTTCAGTCATGAGGGGGTTCTCCTCCATTGACTGAGGAGGGAGCGAGGTGTTGGAACATATATTATACTATGGTTCTATGTGTTTCCTAGTGTTGTTGGTTTCCAGGTTAAGTAGGGTTGGTATTTTTCAGTGTGCTGTATTAGAGATAGGGGTGTTATGTCTGTGTGTGGTTGTATGCCCGCACGTGTGTGTGTTTTAATGTGTCGGTTCTGATTTATGTGGAGGTGAGTATATATGAATGTGTATGGATGTGCATGCGAGTGTACCTTGGATTTCACATTTTTGTGTGATGATATTAGGCTCTGTTCAGTGCAGGAGTGAATCTGGTGATGAAGTTTTTTTTCCTGTGTAAGTAAATAAAAATAATTGTCTCTTTGGAAGATTGGCATTATTTTGAAGCTGTTTCCACTGCATGTGTGTACGCGTTTTTAAACATAGAGGTGTCTGTTATCTGCGATTTTGATGCTGCTTATGTAAGGCCACTCTTTTGCTGAAATCTTTGGTGGAACCTATGTAGGATGTGTTGCATGTTGTGCAAATCTAACCAGGTAAGACATGCCATCAACATACAAAAGTCGGAATACATGAGCACCTTAAACCCCAACGACCTCACATTCAGACCCATAGTAGCAGGACCATCATGCCCAAAAAGCAGACTTAGCAACCTAATAGATATACTATTACAGCCCTGCACCAATCTAGTCAGAAGTTTTGTAAGAGATAACACACACTTCCCTAGCTCCCTACCACAAACAGTAGACGATGGTACTATACTAGCCACATTCGATGTTAGCAGCCTATATATCAATATCCCACACAATCTAGGAAAAGAAGCTATCGCATATTGGATTGACAAACATACACAGACTTTACACCCCAGATTCAATAAACAATTCGTGATTGATAGCATCAACATAATACTCAATAACAACACCTTCCAATTCAATAAAGACAACTACATCCAAATACTAGCACAGCAATGGGTACCAAAATGGCACCGACATATGCCACCCTTACACTCGCTTTCCTAGAAAGGACCCTTTATGAAAGGATAGAGCAACAGTATGGGAAAAATATAAAAACCCTCTTCATAAAATCTTGAAAAAGATACCTAGACGACTGCTTTATCCTCTGGAGAACCTCATGGGGTGATATCAAATAACTCCACACTTTGCTACAAAATCTACATCCAAAAGAAACTTCGCACTAGAACAAAGCTCCACAGAACTACCTTTCCTAGACATAATAGTAACAATAAAAAACAACAACATAATCACAGACATCTACCACAAAACCACAGACATTCAACAATACCTCCACTTGAAAAGCCACCATCCTAAAAACTGTCTATAATCAATACCCTACTCCCTAGCACGTAGAGTCTGCACCATAGTAACAGACATACACCTCCGTTCAACTAGACTGAATGAACTACAAATAACACTGCGGAAAAGAGGATATCCACTACCACTAATACAGAAAGGTATTGAACTGGCTGAAAAAATTACAATCGACCAACTAAGAACCTCAAAAGAACACAAAAAGAACAAATTTTAGCAAACGTCTCTACACAGAGCACAAACAACCCGGAACTATTCACACATATAACAAAAACCTTATCCTCCTCAATCAGAACGACAAACTAAAAAACATACTTAAAACAACGAAAATAATAAAAAGCAAACGCCAACCCAAAAACTTAAAACTCATCCTAACTTCCTCAAAACTCGTCCTACACAGCACAAAAGTGGTTACAAAATGCAACAAACCGCGATGTGGAGTATGTGACATAATCATAGAAGGTAACAGATACACATTCAAAAACCCAACACAAACATTCAAAATAAAAAAGGATCAAAATTGCACCTCCAGAAATATAGTATATGCACTAAGATGCACAACATGCAACACATCCTACATAGGCGCCACCAAAAATTTCAGCAATAGAGTGGCCTTATATAAGAGCAACATCAAAATTGCAGATAACATACACCTCTATGTTTCAAAACACGTACACACATGCAGTGGAAACAGCTTCAAAATAATTCCAATCTTCCAAACAGACAATTATTTTTATTTACTTACACAGTAAAAAAAAATCATCACCCGATTCACTCCTGAACTGAACAGAGCCTAATATCATCACACAAAAATGTGAAATCCAAGGTACACTCGCATGCATATCCATACACATACATATATACACACCTACACATAAATCAGAACCGACACATTAAAACACACACACGTGCGCGCATACAACTACACATAGACATAACACCCTTATCTCTAATACAACACACTGAACAATACCAACCCTACTTAACCTAGAAACCAACAGCACTAAGAAACACCTAGAACCATAGTATAATATATGTTCCAACACCTCGCTCCCTCCTCAGTCAGTGGAGGAGTACCCCCTCATGACTTAAACAACTATCATCCCTTCTATCATCCCCCTTCCATACCTATACCCCCTCCAATTGCCCCCCTCTGGGGAACAATATCTTCCCCACACTAGGAACCGATCCAAGGTCTGGCAATATTCATATGGGGAGACAAATAAATAAAAACATTAAAAAAATTCCCTATACATATTTTAAATACACCCCTCTTTCTAAACAAACATAATATAAGGAATACCCGAAAAGACAAAAACGAAATATCACAATACTACAATCCAAGAATCCAAGAAATAAATATCAAAATAGAATGAAATCACCCTACTCTTATTTCAGAAGAGTAGACATTAGTAACGACCTCGGATCACAGTCACCTTCCTAAGGAAGCAAATAACCCCATAATACTATAAAACACGATACACATTCTCAAACCAATAAAAGCAAACACCCACACGCACACACACGCACACACACGCGTTCGCACACACACCACTACCCCACCCTAAAGGAAAAGAAACACACTAGCAGAAAGAGAGAGTGACTACAGCCAGGTCAGCGGCCTGGACAAGCCCAATAAAAGAGTAATAAAAATTGAACATGCCAATGAATAATAAGCACTTACAAGCCTCAACCCCTTTGAAATACTTAAAATGAACTACGAAAATTGCCATTTTTATATCTCCAACACATCTGAAAATAATTTCTGACGAGGACGCTTCACAGAACGTCTGATACTTGCGTAAAAACGATTTCAGTGACGTAAAAACATTATTACAATGATCCAAACTTAATTCTCAATGAAAAATCAAGACACGGGATAATAAAATAATGTTAAAAAATATACATTGTTGGTGACTACTCCCTTATTTAGATATACATCTTGAAATATACATCTTTCTTTCGTTGGAATTTCTTAACCCATTATATATATATATATATATATATATATATATATATAGAGAGAGAGAGAGAGAGAGAGAAAGAAAGAGAGAGAGACTTATATGTAATGTAATATGTAATATGTAACTTATGTAATATGTAATATGTAACTTATGTAATTATACTGAGTTCTGGAAATTCAGTAAATGTTTATGTACCAATGAGTTTTAGGCCAAATTAGTTGACTTAAAGAGTAAGCTACAAAATGATCAAATTTTATAATTGAGCATTAATATAATGTGTAAGCAAAAACAAGACTTCAAACCAAGGTGTTGGTGGCAACAAAAAGTGTATTTCAATTTATGTTACAATTGTTCCCATGTCCAGTTCGACAATTTCAAGCATTATGTCGTTTGAAAATTTTCAAAACCAGAATTTCTTCAGACTTTATGAACAACAAAAGTAGATGTTTCTCGCATGCCTTTCTATCTAGGGATTTCCCCTTCCTTCTCTTCAAAAAATGCTACATTGCCAAAAGTGTGCTTATTCATAAAGTCTGAAGAAATGCTGGTTTTGAAAATTTTCAACCTACAAAATGCTTGAAATTGTAGAACTGGACATGAAAACTATTGTAACGTAAATTGAAATACACTCTTTGTTTCCACCAACACCTTGTTTTGAAATCTTGTTTTAACTTACACAGTGTATATATATATATATATATATATATATATAGAGAGAGAGAGAGAGAGAGAGGGAGAGACACACAAACATACATACACAGACAGGGAAATACAGAGAGAGATGTAATTAGATAGGTTGATAGATAGTATGATAGAAATCTAGATAGAGGGAGAGGAAAACCTTATAAAAATATTACATTCAAATTTTATTCTCAATCAGTTATTTAGTTTTACAAAATCTAACTTTCTATATGTAGTTAATTTTTTCTATTTACTTGCTCTCGGAAGATTGAAGCATAATAAAAGGAAAACGTTTCCTTATTCAATAAATTGCTATTATTAATTCATGATTTACAGTTATTTTATGGCGTAAATCGTAACTTGTAAAGTTCTCACCACGAGCCCATTAAGTATTGAATAATATTTAAGCTGTAATTACTACTTTAACAGCTCATTACACGAACATTGTTTCGCTTGAATTATGGTTTGATTTACTCATCCTTTTCGACAGCAAACATTTTACGTTTGGATATTCCATCAGCATTTCAGAGCTCTTTTATGATTGCATTTATTATCAGTTTTCATGAGAAAGATTCATAAACAGGGGGTCCGATGTCATCAGCATCAGATGTAAATACATTGCGTACAAAAATATTAATTTGTGAAATCTTCACCGTTATTGTATACGTATTCGGTGATATCATCAATAGTTACATTTGCCAATTATACTCTAATTTATTGCTTTTATCGTTACACGCAACTTTTCCAATTTCGGTGGCTTTACATTTTTCCTCGACGCAAGTTTGTCATAACTTTTTCCATACACTTTTTATAATGGTCGTTGTCATATTGAGCCATAAATTTATGATACCAAAAATTTACCAATGTTAAATATTTTTTTCCAAAAATTCCAAGCATCGTCTGCTTTTGTCGATGTAACTTCAACAATCAATTTCATAGCCTATTACCAATAATAGACGTTACCTACACAATTATTACTTGGTCTATTTAAACCTCTTTACCGTAAAGGCGTATGGCGACAACCTTTATATGCAGAAAAGTCTTATTCATATCAGTATGCTCTACTGAAACTCTGACAATAACTTGTAATTTCCCAATATTTTTCAAATTGCTTATGAGAATGCCTTAGTGTTTTAGTAAATAATCATTTCCGAGTATAGTCTAAATAAGTTTATATGATACCGCCGAATATTGTTCCCTAGTCTCCCTTAATAGTTATGAAAACTATATTCATTCAGTTTAATTTTATCGGCACATGTTAAAATATTACATGTTAAAATATTACATGATTGAAAGGCGTTAAGAAATTCGCAGGAAGGAAGAAAAAAGATTGAAAGTGAACATAGAAGTAGAAAGGGACATTGCGAATTCCGATGATCGGTATTACAATTCACCAGCACCATTCCAACTTCGTGCTGAACTTATATGTTTTGGTGCTCCCAGGTCAACTCTAACCCGGAGTGGTAGTATCTGTTAGGATGCCAACTATGGGTTGAATAGAAACCGACTTGAAACCAACAAATATATTCTATTAAAAGACTTTCTTCAAAATCTTTTGATTCGGCATTAAATAATCTGAAAAAGGTTTGATATGCCGTAAAAAAAGAACAACCAACCAACCCACAACATCAAGCGGCAGTCTATTCCAGAGAACCGATATGCGGATTGAAAATGTGGCTTTCCATCGATTTAGCCGACATTTCCGATGTAACAGCTTCAAGTTGTGTCCTCTTCATCCACGTTCGGGGGTCGCGATGAAGATAAATTCACGAGGGAGTGCGTAATGGCGACCAAGCAGATTATAGGTAACATTTAGGAAGCCCCTTCAGTCTTCGGTGCTCCTACGTGAAAAAGTTCAGGCGCCGCAGACGGGCCTCATAAATGTAGGATACAAAAACCTCGCACCGACAGGGTCGCCGACCTCTGTACTAGCTACAGACGCTGAATGTTACGAACTATCTATGGAGATGATGCCTATATACTATATTCCAAATCAGGTCGGACAAGCTACATAAAACGGATTATTTTCGAAGTGAGCTTGCGAAAGAGCGCTAGCCGAGAGAAAAGAGGGAACCTGTCTTGTTGGTAGCCTGATTGCAGTGACTTCAAGGCGAAATAAACCAATATCCCGAGGTTTCTGATCTCCTCAACATCGGCTAAAGATTTTCTGCAGCGGGGAATATGAAGACTCTAGTACATTGACGCCTGGAATTTAGCAACATTTGCCGACGTTGAGGTCGAGATCCCATGCGGTTGGCATCTTCAACATACTCTGAAAATTCGACCGAAGACCAATCTGCTTGCTGCAGGCCGACGCTAATTGTTTATCAAACGGGTTGGCTCATGAAACGTATCCATATATTAAATAAAACAGGTATGTCAATTATGGCGTTGCATTTATTACTATGTATGTCAGTAATTATTTTATTTTTTCTTTATTTACTCAGTTCCAATGTAACTAATAATAGCCATAGTGGCTCCAGATTGAATTGAAGGAATCTCATAATGATTGGAACAGCTTTTGCTTAGTGAAAGTAATTTTGTTTTTTTCATTAAATACAATAACAAACGGACACATTTACAATCTAAATAATGTTCTTTTTATATACGGGAAACCTCGTGACAGCAATAAGTCTTTCCCCTTTACAAGGGTTCTGGATAAGACAAATCTTGCATTTAAGTCTAAATTCCTATTGAAATACAGCGACTATGGCAGTTGTGGAAACTAATATATTTAAACGCGGCTATATCAACTTAGCCGTGATTGTTAATGATAACATTTTTAGATAACGGCACTTTAATTGAAAATAGCACAAACTATTATAATTGCAATATCAATTACACACTGACACACACACAGACACACGTTATTTCGGACAATTTTAGTAAAGAGTCTTTGATTTCAAACACTCTTAATAAAAAAAATCATCATATACTTTCAAATATACTTATTAAAGACAACAATATAAATAAATACCATTCAATTCTGGTGATAAAATACTTGAACGCCTAACAGAGCACCTATATATCCACGGAATATTTTATTAAATGAGTAGAAATAATTCCCATAAATATCCTACTGTCTAAACTGAGAATAGGCTAATAACTATTCTTAGTATAGACAGTAGGATATTTAGTAGACCGAATTATCAGGTATAATTGGGAAAAGCTTTTATGGTTAGAAACAAGTAACTAAGAAAATTTAAAGGCATCAAAAGTGTAGAAATTATCTGTAATATATAATCATTTAAAAAAAAACTTTAATTTACACCCCCAAACAAGGTGCAGTATTACTTTGAAATAGGAGGCTACAATTGGGACAGAAGTTGAAAGGAATATTATGAAGGGAGATAGCAGCAAGATGTGTGTCCGCACTACACTTGAACTTCTGCATGTCAGAAAAGTTCGGAAAGCAAAGTGCTGGAAGGGAGTTTAAAGGTCTAGCAGTTCTTGAGAAGAAACCATTGGAGAAAAAGTGTGTCTTTCACGTCTCTACTGTACAGGGTTGGAATTGAGCTGCTAATTGGGTTTATCGGGAGTATTTACTTCAAGGGGGTACAGGTGTGTGTAGCTCGTCAAAGCATTAACCGTTAAAATACTTGTAGAACTAGCATAGGTATGCAACATTTCGTCGATAGGAGAGTGGTTGAAGCTTTAGTGACATTCCAGCACCTATCATGTTGACGACTCTCATTTGAACTCTGTCCAGGAGCGATCCACTAGCAGCAGGTGCATCAGATTAAATGTGACAACAATACTCCATACATGGGCGAATTCTGGCCTTGTAGATTTACAGGATACTTTCAGGCGTAAAAAGCTTTCTAGCATGGTAGAGAAAGCCAACATTCCTTGCAGCGGCCGTAACAATGCTCTCAACATATCTGTTGCAACTGATGTGTCCTGTGAACGTTAAGCCGAGGAGTGTGATAGAAGTACTTTAAGGTAATGTATATTTAACCATAGCTATTGGTGGTTGAGAAGGTTTCTTGTAATTATTTAAGGAGACAAGTTTAATTTTGGCATGATTGAATGTGAACATCCAATTTTGTCCCCATTACACTACAGATTGGACGTCTTCCTCTAGTGCTTCTGGCATATCCTTAGATAAGTGTTCATTCGTTTTCCCTTCGTGCCTGTCACAGAGCATGGTGTCATAAGCAAATATACCTATATTAGGGGCAATTTTATGAGTCAAATCATTTATGAATTAAAGGAAAGTATATATATCTTTTTGTCTTTTCTCATTCTCTCTGCCTTTCTCTCTTTCTCTGCCTCTGCCTCTCTGTCTCTCTCCGTATCTCTCTCTCTGTCTCTCTCTCTCTCTCTCTCTATATATATATATATATGTGTGTGTGTGTGTGTGTGTGCGTGTGTGTGTGGTTCTGTGGGTATAGGTTTTTATGGGTGTTGTGATGGTGGTGTGTGTGTGTTTATTGATTTAGGAGTATATACTTAAACAGCATACCTGGTATAGAATTGGTTTCTTTACTTATGTCCTTAATATACTTTTAATATTCTTTATAGTTTGATAATTTATGTTATCGTCCATATATGTTAGATTATGTTTATTTTATGTGTGGTAGTTATGAGAGTTTTTTTTATCTCAAAGTAGAATGATATTTATTGCAGTTTATGACCAGCTCCCCTCTACGATTTACTTAATTTCGGTTTCTCTATCAACTATGGGGCCTCTAGTTTCTTACACACTCATTTAGAAGAATACGCTTTAATCTTCACATGAAAGTGGTTATAAGGATTTTTTGTTAAGCCAAATCAAAATGCCCCTTACGCTTAAATAATCCAACGGAACGTGAGTATCTTTTTATGGAAATCGACCCAGAAAACTCGTGATGTCACATTACGTATGGCGCTGAGAATATCGATTATGATTATTCCAAAGTCATATAATGCATAATGGACTAATGTGTTCTATTCCTAATCTATAAGTTGAAAAACAATCGTGGACATGTAGAGCTTTTCACAAGTCTGAATTTGTGCGAGAGAAGTGTATTGAATAGCAACCTCTAATACAACAAGGTAATATAAACAACAAACTGAAAGAAACCCCTAGACGTGAGACTCAAACGGGCCTAAACAGAAAAAGCGGAGAATACAGTTGACAAATTTGAACATATCCTTCATACTATTTATAAAAATGTCTTAAACTAAAACATCCCGTAGAGAGAGTGTGAGAAGAGAGAATAAGGAAGACTAGAACCTATTATATTTTAAATATCAAGAGCAATCACATGGGTCAGAGATTTACTAGCAAAAATATAACACCAATATTCATAGATGGTCTAATAGAAGATTTGTACATACACTTCGTATCAAATTATTAACGAGTTTACATTTTTTTAAAATTATTTATGAAACGAGTGAATAAAAATCCATGAAACTTTGAGAAAGTGCTTACAATACTATTCATATACTTCATTCACAAGTTATTAACGAGGTTTAGAAAAAAACACAGTGCACACATAACTTGTTTATTGAAATAATTTGCAAACATTCAAGGGGCTAAAAATACTTAGATCACAATAACTACACAGCAATTTCTACGTTTACATAATTAGTACGGCCATGCGCGATTCTTTTATGAATTACTTGTAAAAGACGTTGGTCTACAGAATTAGTAAAATTTGTGATTTCGTCAACAGTTATTCCTCCCGATACCTCTTGGAGAGCATCCCACAACTCATCTTTACTGTAAAATTGGCGTCCACTGGCATAGAGACGTCGCTTCATGATACTTCAATGGCTCTCAATTGGGCTTACATCTGGTGAATTCGTGGATTACTCCATTTTCCATAGCCCAGAGAACCCCAGCTGTTGCAAATACTCTTTGCTTTTGTTTGTTGCATGCGAGGCAGCATTATCCTGCATACAAAACATGGTTCTTCTGAACATCAACCTTTGCTTTTTTTACATGGGGTTCACCACTTATACAGGGCCCAAAGGCCATTCAGGGATAAGGATTATTGCGTGTACAGTAATCAATGAGATAGTATTGTAGTAATTATTAGTATTGGGTGGTTAGAGTGCCTTACTTAAGGTGGAGGTTTGTCAGGAGTTTGTTTATGTTGAACTTGAAGACGTCCAAGTTGTAGGAAGGTGGGAAACAGGCAAGCGGCAGAGAGTTCTGCTGGCGTGCAGTTCTAAGAAATAAGCTTTTCTCGTGTAAACTACGTTTGGATTTAGGCACAGATAAAGAGTAGGGAAAATTATTGACAGTAGTTTCAACCAGACGGGTGTTTCTCGTGAAAGATTGGCGAGGGGGGACGATGGATTGGAGATCAGACGAGCCCCTGCCATGGAAATAACGATAAAACAAAGACAGGCTCGCAACGTCTCTTCTGTGGGAGAGAGGTTGCCGGGAAGAGAAAAGGGCATTCCCTACTAAACCACGAAGTCTATTTTGTACTCTGTCAAGGCAGGATAGGCTATTTTTAGCAGCTCCTGTCCAGATGTGGCAGCAGTACTTCATCCTTGGGTGTACTTGGCTTTTATACAGATAGCGTATTGCATCGGTAGTGAGATATCTTCTGGCGATGTAGAAAGATCTCACCATTTTCCCAGCGTCTCTGGCAACAGATTTGATGTACGTGTTCCATTTCAGATCAGAAGTAAAGGTCAAACCCAGAAGCTTGTTAAAACATGGATCCTTCCCAAGACGAGAGCCATCCATTTCAATTGATGCCAGATGGGGATCAGAGCGTTGATGATGTAAAGATAGAAGCTTGGTTTTGGATGAATTAAAGTGACCAGCCACCTCTTCCCCCATTGTACCACGTGCTCATATCAGAGGAGAGAGAATTATACAGAATTTTGTCATTTACGGCCTTTTATGTGTTGCCCTAGATGGTTGTGTCATCAGCATAGATGTCAACGAATGATTTAAGTATGTGCTTTGGTAGATCATTGATGTAGATCAGGAAGATAGTTGAGCCAAGGATTGACCCCTGGGGGACTCCAGCATTAATAGTGTGGGCCTCGGAATTCTGCCCATCAACCACTACTCTTATGAACCTATCAGAGAGAAATGATTTAATGATAGAGAAAACATTTCCAGTAATACCGTAGCTGGAAATCTTGTGAAGTAGACCCTTATGCCATACCTTGTGGAAGGTCTTCGATATGTCAAGAGCAATTGCCATGGAAAGGAAACCTTTGTCAAGAGATTCACTAATCCTATGTGATATAACCGTCAGCCCATCTGCTGTAGATCTTGTAGAGCGGAAACCATATTGCATGCTTCAAAGTACTCCTTCAGAAAAGCTATGTAAGCATTTGACGTCATTTTACACCTACCTTCTGTGACTCTCCATGGGCCAACTAAAGTACCTCCGATAATCCCAGCCCAAATTATTATCCCACCCTACCTTGTTGGCGCCTTTAACGCTGACGACGATGTCATCCATCTAGGACCCATCCCTTGCTCCACCCACCTTGCCTATTAAGAGTGACGCACACTTCATCCGTGATCAAAACTGGAGAACACTCAGTTTTCATGTTGTCCTCTGCCTATTTCAATCGGTTTTGCATGTGATGTTGCTTTAATGGAGGCTTTGTAATAGGCTTAACAGATTTTGCCACTTCTTTCAGAAGGCGACATCGAGTACTTTTTGAGGCATTCCTCAATCCGGCTTGGTCAAAGACTTCTCGACTTGTCTGCCCAAGTTTCCTAACAACTGCACGCTTAATTTGGAATAGAGAACAGCGTGAATCAACCTTTACCTTTATCATCTCTTTTAGGAAACTTTGTAGGGCCCTTGTCAAAGTTCTTCACAGTTTGATGGTATATTCCTCTCATTTTCGATATCTGGAGGGTAGTTTTACCTTTTGCTATTTTTCTGTAATAGTACTTTTTTCAGAATTATTCAAACTACCTGTCCGACCCATTTTATTGACGAAACAAATTGCCTTGTTAATAATTGGACACACTTCAAATACGTTGGATTCAGATATGACGATGGCAAGTTGTTTACATTGCGCGGAACAGTACGAAAATTTCACAGTACGCGCAGCTCAGCATTGCCAACGTTTCTAAAAAAATGTTATCTCGTTAATAATTTTACACAGTATATATATATATATATATATATATATATATATATATATATATATATATATATATATATATAGGTATAAGAAAGTGTTCACAGCGAAAGATATAACATGGGAGAAAAATGGATACCATAAATGCAATAAGTATCTCACGACATAAAGAGAGTTGATTACTCTTCACAGGCAGAATTTACAATAAAAAGTTTAGGAGTAAAAGTGACATGCATATGATCGATTATCTGAAGAGTATATAACCTAAACATCTGGTTTCCTATCCTAATCCGCATCTGAACCTAGACTAAATTTTAATTAGGTCTATTGTTTTACTGAGAAGATTTAGGTGGTAGAGAAGCAACATCCGAATTGGTTTTCTGAATAATATTTTATTTTAAATATAGAACAAAGTGTTGTGTTGATTATAGTGTCATAGGAAAAACCTGGAAATGTAATAAATAGGCTCGATCAAGAGTTATTAGCCCGCTTTGCTCGGAAAGAAAATAATTTAAAATGTCAGCAATTATAGCATTACATTGAAGTTTGTGGAGAAGAGCCGATTTTCTCTCTGTCGAACGTCTTCGAAATCTCAGTTCCGTTCCAGCTACTGTACAAAATCCCATTAAGCCACAGTTAAAATCTCTAAGCATTCTCTTAATTAAAAAAAGGACAAGGTGGATGTAAATAACTCTTAACAAATTTTACAAGTAACAAAGAAAAGAGTGTCAGGACACTACACGGTTGGGTACGGTTAATCATTTTAAAAAATATGAGTAACAGATAAATCTTTGCAGGGCCAGGAAAAATAGAACCGAGAGTGCAAGATAGATGTAAATTTAGCAATTTGAGAATGACAATAGAAATTGCATCAGAACCAAAAACCGAAAAGAACCAGATACATCAATGGCCATATGTACAGGATAAAATAACCTGGATACAATTTAAAGAGACTTGCCACTGTAAAGAACACTAAGATGGATTGTCCAAACACACAATATCAACTCTTTGGAGATTAGATATAATTATGAATTATTAACGTATACTACAATTTTTCCTCATGGATTGTTCTCTTGCATGCATTGCTATCTCTTATTATATCTCATAACAATGCTTGCAGTAGCGACTAAATAATTAGTTACAATAAGATATTGCTGACGCAAAAATAAGAGAACAACCAGGAAGGAGAATTAAGTTTTATTGGCACATTCGATCAGAAATAAAGTTGTTGATTCAAGCAAGAAGCCGATCAGAAACCACATTAATTGCATAATGTGGAGTCATACAAAAATATAACTCCCATAAAAGACCAAACATGAAGATGCGAAGTTCAGCCAGTAAACCTATTTTAGTTATAAGACACTGTTTGTGAGAGTAGACTGAATATCAACACCACCAACATCATGATAAGAGGATTACAATAGTGAAGGCGAGAAAAAACAAGCCAGAAGCAAAGCGATGAAAAATATATCAAGAAAGCATGAATATTGAGAGTCATTATCCAGAAAGCGTGTAAGAGAGGGTGACAATTTCTAAATGGCTATGAAATAAATAAAGTTAAAATAGATTCTATCAGGTAAATCCCTGAGATATGAACTGAGCTGTTAGAATCATAGGCATGGAAGTTCCCCTCAAAAAGAAATAGGGCATAACAGAGGAATATGAACTATATTTACTCTTCTGCTGGGCATATAATAAAGAACAGATCAGCCAATCTCAGAAGAGGAACACTACAAAAGAAATTAGCGGAAGTTGAGTGGGGCAAAGACGAATTAAGAAAAATAAAATGATACTTGGAAAATTTAAGAACATGCAATCTGGGAATCGATGCGACGAAAAAGAGCAAAACCCTGCCAATGCTTGACAGAATGAAAGCGAAAAAAGTAATACTATCTATGTTTATATCGTTGAAATCAATCGATAAACAGGATGTGTAAAGATTTGCCTATAAGAAAAAAACGGAACATCATGAAACATTTACCTGAAACCCCCTAATGTTGCTATAAGATATTATTTGTGTGGAATATTAGAAATCATTTAATGCAGTTGAATCATTTAAATATAAATCGAGCTTTTGAAAACCAATATTCAACCATCGGCTCTATATATTTATATTTTTCAAGAAACGTAGGTCAACTTCGTATCCTCGAATCTTTAATTATTTCAAAAAATACTCCCACACTAAACAATAGACTGGAATTGAGCTCCGCTTTTATAATATAAATTTAAAACATAAGAAAAACAATAATTAAAAAAAAAAAAAAAAACCTTGCTTGAATAGTCATCTCCCTTGATTCACAAACGCAACAAGTATTTCAAACATCAACTGATTTATTTTAACGTTCTCCTAACGTCATTTTTTGTTCTATATTTCGCGGTATCACGTGGCAAACTCTGCGGCTACTTTTCCAATTTTGAACACTCTTCCGCTGTCTTCTCTTGAAAATGGACTAATAAGTCTGAAATATATTGAGATTTACAACACCATTGAATACAACAGAGAAAAAAAAATTACTGTTGTTTAGAGTTAAAATTTGTGTCAAAAAGAAAAAACAAACAACAAAAAAAAAGAAATGTATTTCTTTTGTTTGCATTTAATTTTACTCTATATAAAAAAAAAATCTCGCATTGTTCTTGGCTTTTAATTTTATCTTATAATTTACTTCAACAATGCTTCAAGCAAACTAGAACCTACTTATATATATATATATATATATATATATATATATATATATATATATGAGATCTAAAAGAACTACTTATAACCCGCTGCAACTTCGCATTGTGACACAATGATATGTATACTTGTCTGAGTAAGCCTATCATCTCGTAAAATTTCAAAGTCTTATATTCGTGATTTTTTTCTACGAGGTAAACTTAATGCAGTTTTCATTTTGAAATGTCAGCGCACATCAAATCTGAAGATGGCGTGATATTTCTAAAATCTCAGCGCAATCCGTATGCATGCGGGTAAATAGATAAACCTCAACTGGCACCACGATTTGACAGACACAACACCATTTCAGTCTATGTATCTGTAATAGGTGTATGTCTAATATTCTTTTTGTTCTCTTTCCTTACAATTTCTTTTTTTCCATTTCAATGAGGGAAGTCCTGTGATACAGTTAGATCCGGGAGGAAGAGTCAGCAGAGTAATAAAATGTTGGAACATTTTGTATAGAATGAGTCACGAGTTCCTATAACAGGCCAACTTATATTTTTACATAAAAAATATATTTCTCTGTTTATTTTTACGTACGTTCAGTTCTATCAAGTACTGGGCACGTCAGGAAATTAGAAAATACTCAAAATAGAAGGCGGTAGAAGAAAGAGAATGTTCAAGTTGAACAGAATAACGAGAAGAGTAGAAAGAGATAAAAAGGGAAAATAAAAATAATCAGGAAATAAGACGATGAAAGAATGAACAGAAAGGTTGCGAAATCACGAAGATTACATTACATTACTATAAGGAATAGGATGTTGGGTAAACATGCGAAATAAACTAAGTTTAGGGGGTTTGAATTAACGTGTCAAAGAAACAAGTCGACGAAGGGGGCAGTTAGTTAAAGATAAATTAGCAAATAGGGTTTTCAGTGTGACGTTCAAACGTATACTTGAATGTGTATCAGAAATCCAGTCGGACACATACACAGCTGAGAGAGAAACAATAACATAATACCGAGGTTTTAGGTATAAAATAAAAATAAAACTGGAATCTCTATCGTTTAAAAATCATAAGATCAGCTAGACTCATAAAAAACATTTCAATTGCACTGACAGGGACGGTTAGAATATAAAAAAGGTATCTCGGTTTAAATATATGACACAGCGGGGCACGCACACACACATAAACAACAGACATTCCAACTAACACACGCACAGAAACGCGCGCGCGCACACACGCGCACACAAAAATCACATACTCGCACGCACATACCCACGTAAAAATTACTGCCATAAACCACTTTGCTATGACAGTAATTATGTACAGCTTTGGTATCATTGACTTGGCACAAAAATATATCAACCGGCTAGATGTAAAGACACGGAGCTACTAACGCTTCTTAAAATTATATATAAAAATCAGTATCTACCAAGACTGTATTTGCCTTGGGGAGAAAGAGGCCTGGGACTCTCAGAGATCAGTCATGAACATAGGGCAACTATTGTTGGCACTGGTCAGTATCTAAGAAGCTCCCAGAACCACACCCTCTCAATAGTATACAAACGTCAAGAAACAAGAGCAAGTAGAACAATATCAGTCACCGAGCTGGCTAACCATTTTGGTCAGGGATGTCTCTCAGATGAGGATGAAGCACCAAACAAGCCCGCCACAGAAATCGCAAGAACGAGCCGGCAGAAATATACCGGTCTCTTCCAAAGGATTAACCTTAAAGAATGGGAGCAACATCAGCGCGCTAAGTATTTGGAGGGGACTCTCTCAGCAATACATAGACAAAGAATGTTCTTTGGATTGGCTCAAAAGGGAAGCCCTCCACCATGATCAGGAAAGGGTTATAATGGTGGTTCAATACCAGGGATTGATGACATATGCATTCAAGAAGATGATAGGTATCAGTAATTAAAACAAATGCACGTTCTGCCACACGGAATTGGAAAGTGTGAGCCATCTAATATCAAGTTGCAAGGTTCTTCTAGGGGACGGCTACTATACAGCGAGACATGATGGAGTATGTAAGTACCTCCACTGGACCGTCTCTAAAAAAGTAAACATCCAGCGTAGCAGCAAGGCCTGTGAACATCAACCTGAAATAACAGTTTTAACCATACATTACGACCGTGTAATCCCTACAGCCACCTACCTTGAAAATTCGGCCGTGAAACCTGACATAGTTATATGGAATAAGACAGAAAAAGTGGTAACCTTGGTTGAAGTGAGTGTTTCTAATGATGCCGGTATGGACAGAGCTGAAGGAGAGAAACATACCAAATACCAAGGTCTCATGTATGATATGCAAAGAAAATGGTATCTTAAGAGGATATCAATTCTACCAGTTATTACAGGTGTCACAAGGCTGATGAAGAAGAACATAAAGTCTTACTTCACTAATATTCCTGGTGAACCAAGTACAAAAGAGATCCAGACAATTGCACTTAAGGGATCAGCGAGGATATTAAATGTGCCCTGGGTTGGTTTCAATAAAAAAAGCAGGGCAATGTTGGCAGCTGATTTGGCTGACACATACCCACCATTAAAATCTCAAAGGAAGAAAATTTAAAAAATAAATAAAAACACATTGACGCACACTCAAAAACAAACTCACGCAGACACGGAAAAACATCCACACAAAATAAACACAAACACGCGCAAACGCATACGCAGAAAACACACGGACGCTCACACGAACACGCACAAACAAACTCACGCTCACACCACAGACAGCTAGCAGAACACGCACACACTTAGAAAACAGCAGGGAGTAGACAGGAGATTATGAATACATAAAAAGTCAATTTACGGTTATGATTAAACGTTAGAGTCAATAATTATAATTTACATCTTAGTCTCTTTCAGCAAAACAAGGGCGTTGTTTGGCTGGATATTACACACGTATTTTGAGAAGAGTACTCAATATTTCATGACGAAATTACCCAGCTTTAGAACTGGTATATGGAAATTACCAGGAGATGTGTTCATTTTGCTAGGCATTGTGCACGTGCCACAGATGAACTTGTTTCATCATTTATACTGTGGAGGCACCCAGCATCGCACAATCGATCACGTGAAGAAACTTTTCCAGATAGGATACAACGATATATTTTCATCTCCAAGGAA
Source organism: Euprymna scolopes (assembly GCF_053919585.1). NCBI lineage: Eukaryota > Metazoa > Mollusca > Cephalopoda > Sepiida > Sepiolidae > Euprymna > Euprymna scolopes. Next base: position 59,805,248 of record NC_136503.1, on the reverse strand, counting down.
GATCTTTTGGGTACTATGAGAGATAGGGAATACTGGAGGGGTCGTGGTGTGTTCTATCCCGGCTGAGGCGGTAGGATTATGATGATGATTATAGTTAACTGTTTAAAGAGAAAAAAAAACAATGCTAACCGTAAATGTTTCTTTTGTCAGGAATTGTATTTTTTAAGGTGGCTAATAAAAATTTCCAAGTCAACAAAAAAAAAAAATTCAAAAAAGAAAAACGAAAAATTACATGACACGTTACAAATGAACGAAAATGTTTAAAATAAATAACATCGTTCACTTTTAAGTAGGGGGGATCGAAGAAAAAGCGAAACAATTGGAACCGTAAATGTCAATTATGTTTATATCAGGGGTATTTTTTAAGGATACGTTTTGTAGTGATAATGTCCATGTAGAGAACGATAAGAGTAAGTATAGGTAAAATTACGATTAGGAGCGATTAAGATTTTTTTAGTTGGTTTAATATTTATAAAACGATTTTGGAGAGAGACGATATGTCTGTGACGGTCTGACGCGTTCATTTTTTGAATAAGTTATTTAGTCCAAAATAATGGATTAGTAAATTCGCACACAAAGAGAAAAGCGGGAACGTACGAAAAGAGAAATTATTACTTTTTAATCGGAAACTGGAAAGATAATGGTATGTGTATAAGGTGTGTATATAGTCCCGCTGATGAGTGGGGAGGGTAAGAGGATAGAAGATTTAGAGGAAAATATAGGTACTACCTCATTCAAAGATGTGATTGTGATTGTGTTGCTATAAGGGTGTTATGAGGAACAAATATGTCTAAAATAGTGTTTTAAAGTTAGATAATATAGTGGCTAATAATCTAGACATAATAAATTTGTATGTGCCATATGTTTTTGAAAACCTACAGTTTTTTTGGTCCAAGGGGAATTTCCGCAATGATTTTATTATATGGTAGATTATATTGGATCCAATATATAGTAATGATTTTAAAAGTTTTAAAAAAAATTACTAATGCGCAACCACCGAGAATCAGCCTTTACTTTAATGCAATGAAGACATATTTGCTGGAAGGTTGAAAATGGGAAAAAAAACAATAGCTACTACGTCACATATGCATATTCGTACTGCCGCCATGCGACCCAAAACCTGGCAAATTCTATTTTTAACGTTTTTACACTTTGCATAATGTTTTCCCTGACTAAAACCCAAATATAATGTTTTGCATGGGTTCGATTAGCCTATATATTAAGTTTCAAGCCTGGAGACCAAAAACTGATAGATGAGTTTGGTAGGAAATTTGCTCAAAACATATATATATATATATATATATATATATATATATATATATATATATAGATATATATGGAAAAAGGTTTGTGTTTACTACAGTCTTTTTACTCAATTATTACGCAAGTATAAATCATGCAGAATATCTGCATGAATATAATTACACGTAATAGTTAACTAAAGATAATCATCCTATGAGGAAACCGAAGAAACTATATATATATATATATATATATATATATATATATATATATATATATACGTGCGCATGTGTGGTTTTATGCATTTCTGTATTTATAGTATGTATATATATGTGTGTGTGTGTGTGTATATATATATATATATATATACATATATAAATGTGTGTGCGCGTGTCTATATTTGTATAAACATACCTGTGTGCGCGTCTGTGTACTTTTCGTATTTCTCTACTTCTGTTTGTCTATACAACTAAATTAAAAGGTTGTCTATCATAAACAAACATTTTCGTGCGAATGCGTACTTTTGAACGAGGGGGTACGGCGTTGTGCTCTTCTGTTCAAAGATTTATCACATTTCTGGCCCAATTTTTTACCACACTAACTTTTACTCACGTTTTTTTAAGCTGCCCTTCCGTTTTATGCTTTTACTTACTCCATTTTCTTATTGCCTTTTCGACATTTATGTATTGGACAAATTAACGCAGCTTTCCCTTCATAAAATATGCCTTTAACAATATCGGCTTCTTTATAATGTAAAACAAGGCCCTCGTATTTCAGGTCAGAGAAGAAAGAGGAAGAGGAAGGGCGCCATGTCAGTTATGAAAAGAGCTGCAGAGCAATAACAATAACATTCCGCACTAAACCCATCGCGCAGAGATACGTGGACGGTGTTGAGGCAAAACGTACCCAATTATTTTATGAGCGGAACGAGCAGCGCCATGAAAAAACAACCTAATTCTAAATGTTATTCATACAAACAATCAAAGAAATATTTTACGACAAAGAATCGACAAGGGTTATATCCGCAGCATCCTGTTTCGGATTGACTTTTATATGAAGATACTAGGAAAATGAAGGTCTTCACATTTTCGTGTTTATTCTGACGTTTGTTTATATTATTAATACGAAAACAAAATTCCATTGTGTAATTTCCTCTCCTAATGTTTATCTTAGGAAAATACAATTGTTGGGATTGCTGGCGAACATACTTACAGGGTAATTATTATTTTTAGGATATAAATATATCCCCGTTATGCAGCAGGAAGCTAAGAAAATGATGTTCCACTTCTAAAAGTTATTTTTATAGAAAATGTGCATATGTTCAGCTAGAACAACCCTTTCAATACATCTAAGTAATTCAGTATACACACATCGAAGTAATTTCGTATATATATATATACATATATATATATTTCAATACCTCTAAATAATTTTGTATACAAATATATGTATAATATAAATATATATAACATGTATATATATATATATATATATATATATGTATACATATGCATATATGGTTAAGTGGCAGTTGTAGTTACTTGTAACTGCTTTAACACTTCACCGCTTACTAAGTTTCGACTAAATTTCAAACAATTATATAGTTATAGATCACCTCTTACGCTATATGTAAAAAAAACAAAACAAATCAATTTTCGTTCAGTAAAACAAAATATGATGATATTTCTGTGTTCAAAATCGTAAAATATGTAAAGAGGAGAGTGACGTATTTAATGACTGCTATCACTAGCAACAAGGTCGCTGAAGCGACTACTGTTGCATTAATTCACTGCTGTCGCGAAAATAGAAGTAACAAGTAAATAAGAGAGAATGAAATAAATAGAAAGAGATAATTGGAAGAGGTTATTCAAAGCAGGCAAGCGTCGTACATTGTTATTATATATGTGTTTATGGGGGCAAAAATAAGACTGAAATTAAACAAGAAAAACAAGTGAATTTATTGGAAGTCTGGAAAAATCATGGATTACATTAGAAAAATGGAAGCATGAAAAGTAATACGGGTAAATTAAAATATGGAAAAGTAAACAACTAGTTGTTAAAACTGGAAAAGAAACGGATAAGATATTGTAGTAAATAATATAATAATTTTATAACTTAAAATATTTCATCATTAAAATTTTTTAATTCCATTCTAACATCATATAATTAATTCTTAATGCTGCAATATTTAAGTTATAAATTTATCATATTTTTACAAGAATATGTTGTCCTTTTCTTTTCCAGTTTAAACAATTAGTCAATTATTTTCCATGTTTAAGCTTAATTATATTACTTTTCATGCTCGCATTTTTCTATTGAAGCACATGTTCCCACAGAAAAATTCCGTAGTAATTACCCCCCACCCAATGGTTTACTTCCACTGCCATTACTCAAAGAAAGCATGCGTACCGCAGATTCAACGGCCTTACATCCAGTACAAACAAGCAGAATTATATAGAAGCTAGAAGTAATTTTAAGAGAGGAAAAGAGACAGTTAAGACAGAATACACAGAAATAAAAAATCTACAACAGTGTAGTAAATAATGAGGAGTCAAAGATTCCCTTACTAACAAACAATCATGAGGTTGTTTTCACGACATACGAGAAGGCTAACCTGCTTGCCAGCCGGTTTGCCTCTAACTCCACATTGGACCCTGCACACAACTACCTCCCTGACTTTCCTTTGCGGACGGGCGCCAGATGATCACTAGATTATATGAAAATCACCCCTTCTCAGGTACATGGTATTATAAAAAACCTACACACCTCAAAAGCAAATACATCAAATGTCTCAACAAAACTTCCTGTCCTGGCTGCTGTACAACTGCTTCTGTGGTTCTAGTTTTCAAGCATTCTAGCGAAAGAACTGACCCATTAAATTATCGCCCAATATTCCGCTTTTTGCCAAAATATTTAGCCCTTAATTAATCAAGCTCTAGTATGTCATGATGGTTTTCTAAGGAAAATTAGACATATAGTATCACTGGACGAATGCATAATGTAATTGGATCCTTCTTAAGTAAGAGAAAAATCAAGGTTGTCCTCGACGGTCTTACATCTAAACAATATGATATAAATGCTGGGATACTTCATGGGTCTATCCTTGGACCTTTATTATTCTTGATATTCATAAATGACCTCCCTGATAAAATTGTGTCTGAGATGGGTATATTTGCTGGACAACACTCTCCATAAGAGGTTGTGGGGAAAACGAATGAACACATATCTAGGGATATGGCAGACACACTAGAGGATAACCTTTAATCTGTAGTGGGATGGGAACAAAAATGGAGGGTCACATTCAATGCTGCCAAGACTAATCTTGTCTCCTTCAATAATTACTAAAAACCTTCTCTGCCACCAATAGCAAGGACCAAGAACACATTACCTGACAGTCCTCAGCCTAATGTTTAATTGAAATAGATATGCTGAGAGCATTGCCAAGGCCACTGCGGAGGAGGTGGGCTCTCTTTCTCTCTCTCTCTATCGTGCTAGAAAACTACTTAAACCTGAAAGTATGATGTACCTGTATACGGCCACCATTCGCCCATGTATGGAGTATTGTTGTCACATTTGGGATGGTGCATCTGCTGCTTGGCTCTCACGTCTTGGCAGGTTTAAAAGAGAGTCGCCAACCTGATACGTCCTCAACTGTCATCTAGTCTTTAAGACTCTGTTCCATCGACGAAATATTGCATCTTTCTGCCTGTTCTACAAGTACTTTACTGGTGAATTCTCTGACAATCTTCAAGCACTTTTACTCCCTCGACGTAAACACCCCCGACAAACCAGACACCCAGCTATATTCCACCTCTACACAGAAGTGATTCCCAGATATGAGAAGGCCTTCTACTCCAATAGTTTCCTTCCCAGAACTGCTAGACTTTGGAACTCTCTTTCAGGATTCTGCTTTCTCAACTGTACTGGCATGAAGAAGTTCAAGTGTAATATGAACAGACATCTTGGTACTCATATTTTTTTCATAGCACCCCTGAAACGTATGCCCCGATTGAAATTGAACATATATATATATATATATATATATATATATATATATATATATATATTATAGAATTCATCTATAATTACACAAAAATAGTTATCATTATCAATATATTTATACGGTTGTGCATTTAACGTACGTTCATGTGTCACGGATTAAGATTACAATTTAATCGATCGGGAGATGCTATTAATTAAAAAGGAATATAGAAGGCGATAACATACTACGAGCATTAAATTAGTATATATATATATATATATATATATATATATATATATATATATATATATATATATATACACGGTGGTCACCACTTATAAAAACCTGGAAGCCACTCAGGCATAAGGTTTATTGCCAGTACAGTATGTTAGTGTGGAGATTTAATGAAGTGTCTACTTAAGGGAGGCGGTTCATCAGACATTTGATTACGTTGGACTTGAAGGCATCCAGGTTGTAGTCAGTTGGAAAGCAGGCAGACGGAACAGAGTTCAACAGGCGTGCAGTTCTAGAAAGAAGCTTTGTTCATGGAATCTACGTTTTGATTTAGGCACAGATAAAGAGTGGGGAAAAGTTGTAACAGTGGATTCAGCTAGAAGGGTGTTTTTCTTAAAAGATTGACAAGGGGGGCCAGAGATTGGAGTTCAGTCGAGCACCTGTCATGGAAATAACGACAAAACTAAGATAGGCACCTGCCATGGAAATAACGATAAAACTAAGATAGGCTCGCAACGTCTCTTCTGTGCGAGAGAGGTTGCAGGGAAGAGAGAAGGGAATCCCCCATTAAGCCACGAAGTCTATTTTGTATTCTGTCAAGGCAGAATAGGCTGTTTTTAGCAGTTCCTGCCCAGATATGGCCGCAGTATTCCACCTTTGGACGTACTTGGCTTTTATATAGATAGAGTATTGCATCAGTATTGAGAAATTTTCTGGAGCGGTAGAAGGACCCCATCATCTTCCCAGCGACCTTGGAACCAGATTGATGTAGGTGTACCATTTCAGATCAGGAGTAAAGTTCAAACGCAGAAGCTTGTCAAAACATGGTGCTTCTCTTAGACGAAAGCCATCCATTTCAATTGATGCCAGATGGGGATCAGAGCGTTGACGATGTAAAGATAGGATTTTGGTTAAAGATGCATTAAAGGTAACCAGCCACGTCTTCCTCCACTGAACCACGCGCTCGAGGTCAGAGGAGAGAGAATAAGAGAGAACTTTGTCATTTACAGCCTTTGATGTGTTGCTGTAGATGGTCGTGTCATCAGTATAGATATCAACGAATGATTTAAGTATGTGTTTAGGGAGATCATTGATGTAGATCAGGAAGAGAGTTGGGCCCAGGATCGACCCTTGAGGGACTCCAGCATTAAATACTGCAGCCCTCTGATTTCGTCCATCGACCACTACTCCTATGATCCTATCAGAGAGAAATGATTTAAAGATAGAGAACACTTTTCCAGTTATACCGTAGCTGGAAATCTTGTGAAGTAGGCCCTTATGACATACCTTGTCGAAGGCCTTCGATATTTCAAGAGCAATTGCCCTAGAAAGGAAGCATTTGTCAAGAGATTCACTAATACTATGAGATATAACCGTTAGCACATCTGCGGTAGATCTTGCAGAACGGAAACCATATTGCGCGTCACTAAGAAGGTTATTTCTGCTGAGGTGGTCGACAATATTTTTGTTTAATATATATATATATATATATATATATATATACAAGATTTAAAGATAAACACTTTACACATTAAATATCTTGAAAATTATAAAATCATTTTTTAAATTTATTTATTTACTTTTGTTTGGGTTGAAGGTCCAATATTTCATTAAAATTTGCCTCGCCAGAGTAATGAGTCCAGTCCTTAGGTTTATTTTGTTTTCTCATTTTGTTGGTATGAAGGAGGTAATTCGTTGGAAAAGAAAAAATTCAATTAAATTAAATGGACTTATTGTTAAAAGTAGAACAGAAAAGCACAAGATATTCTAGTACAAATATTATAAATTTGTTACTTAAAATATTGCAGCATTAAGAATTGATATATTATGTGTAATTCATGTTTTCTAGGCTTTGCATTGAAATAATATTTTCTTTTTTTTAGTTCAATATCATACGTATTGACCACAAACCATAAAAAATTATCAATTCTTTAATTGACTAAATAAAATCAATCAAATAAAAGACGTAATTAAGTAAATGAACAGAAAGAAGGAACAACAAAAAAGAGAAACGGGATACAAGCGGGACGTCGTAAGCGAACGATTAGCTGGACTGGTACCGCAAAAAGTAAGAAATTGAATTAATGGGGCACGTCAAAGGCAGCAAAGAGTATCACTTTTGTAAACTCTCTCTATATAACATAAAGAAGACGGCATGCAAACGACATTCCCGCTATGATTTATGAAGGTTTTTACGACGAAAATGGTAACCAACAGCCAATCAGAAGAAATCGTCTTCAAAACGTCAATATTGTAAATATTGCTATTGAAACAAAAAGCCAATCAGAGAAAAAAAAACTTATTCTGAAGACTTTTAAACACAAATTACTTAATTATAACTTTCGTAATAATGACCGAAAATTGATTTTTTTATTTAAAAATAACGTCCCGTAAGTGACCTATGAACTGTAAAAATTGTTTGCAATTTTGTCGAAAAATCAGTGATCAGTTAAGCTTTAAAGTAGTTTTACTTTAGGAAAGCGTAAGCTTTACTATACGTTAAACCACGTTTGTGGCTGAATGGCATACAACCACACACATACATACACACACACACATATATATATATATATATATATATATATATACAGGTGGATGTAAAAGTAGGTATACAGTGGTCAAAAAAAGAAAAAAACATAAAGTTTAAGGCATTTATTATACAGACAAACAAATGTTGCATAAACAAGTAATAATTAACACGTATAATAAGAAACACATGTAATAGGAAACCCTATTTCCGCAGGTATTCAGATTGCTTGCCGTCAGCATTAACACATTCCTCTAATCGAGCACGAACACTCATGCACACTCTAGAACAAAGATCTTTATCAGCATCAATTTCCTGACAAGCTTCCAAAATGAACAAAAATTCGACAGTGCGAGGCTTGCGTGCAAACACCTTATCTTTTACTGTGCCCCAAAAAAGAAATCCATAGAAGTTAAATCTGGCGTGCGTAGTGGCCAGTCGATGGCGCCACGGCATCCAATCCATCTGTTGGGAAATTTTAAGTCAAGTAGTGCTCGCACAGTGAGTGCAAAATGAGGTGGGGCCCCGTCTTGTTGAAAATAAAAGTCATCATTTTAGTATTGTTCACGTACTTGGGGTATTATCATATCGTGCAATATGTTTAAGTACACAGTTGGATCAATGCTTGTGTGAAGAATAATGGGGCCAAAACACCTTTGCAAGAAAGCCAGGCCCATACCATTACCCCGGGTTGATTTAGTTCTTTTTCAATAGTGATGTAAGAGTTTTCCGTTGCATAATAAACGCAATTGTGTCGATTAACGGCACCTGAGAATTTAAAGTTTGCTTCGTCAGACCATACAATTTTATTTAGAATACCGTTACCTTCAAGTTCCTCGCTCAGGATGTTTTCAGATAATCGTAAACGACGATCCGAGTCATCTTCCAATAAACCATGTATCAATCGAGGCGTGTACATCTTTAGACCGGCACGATTCTTCAGGCGCCCCAATGATCTACGCTCAATACCAAGTTCAGATGAGGCTCTGCATTTCGATTTCTGTGGGCTCTGAGTGAATGCCTGAGCAACTTTGAATTCATTTTCTTGTGTGGTCACAGTAATTGGTCGACCACTTCTCTGTGTATTCTGGATACTCCCTGTCTGATCAAAGTTGTCACGCAGTCGATAAACCGTGAGCATTGTTGGGGGAGGTGTAGCAAAGGTTTTGACCCACTTTTCTCTTACGCGTTCACTATTTTCTGTCTTCCAGTATTGTTTTAATATCCATTTTCGCTGTTCGTCAGTCAAATTACCGGCCATGAGTAAATTGCCAATTTAACTGAAAGAATAAAAATATATAATTCAAAGTACATGCACTTTAATCGAAAGGAAATATAATTAATAAAAACAAAAGACTAAAAGTATATGCATTTTTACTTTAAGGTATGTAGCTTTCAGTTCGATAAAATGTCAATACTTCCAATACTGTATACCTACTTTTGCACCCCCTGTATATATATATATATATATATATATATATATATATATATATATATATAAACAGGGGCGCCCAGCTTTCTCAGCCGTCAACTACGCTTGAATATAGCATTTTACTTTGTCCAAATTTCGTATATCTATATATCTTTAAAAGTGAAAGTGTCTCTCTGTGTGCGTCTGTGTGTATGTGTACATTTCCACAAGCAATAACTCTGTCAATCTTTAGTCTACAGACTCGAAATTTGATATACAGTGTATTGAGATTTGGGGAAATCGATGTGATCGGTTTTTGGCCAACAATTTCGCGATTAAGGAGTCAAAGTTCAGCGACTTTTTCTTTGAGAACTCTACCGAACTCGTCACACAATGTTGGGGCTAAACACTTGAACTCTTAGATATAGGTTCCTTGGACATGGATCTAAATTAATAACTTGATTTGAGCCCAAAACAATAAATTTTAAGGGGTCATAATAGGGGTCAAAGTTTTTAAAAAATGACCTCTGCGGTCTCTTCTAAATTACTCGGACACTTTTTGGTCTAAATATTCGAAATTTTACATAAAGGGTATTTAGAGATAAGGCAAGCTTTTTCATCAGATTGGGTCGAAAATTTTAGTTACCAATATATAAATGTATGTATGTATGTATGTTTGTTTGCATGTCTTCCTTAAACTTTCAATAGAGGCGACGAATTTTACCAAGATCAATATCGTTTTTAAGTTCGACCTTTCATATTACAAACATCGAAAAATTGGCTAAAAAATTGAATATCTTCCCCTTCAACTAGGCTGTTTTCTACAGTAGTGAGGCGTTCCTCTTAAATGATTAAATTTACCAAATTTATATTTCAAACGACTACGATATTGTCCTGTTGACCACTGTACATGCTTTATCACTTATCCTCGAGTAACCTCTAGACCTTGATAAGTGGTGATTCCTTCTAAAAGAAATTTTGTGAGATTAATGTTGGTTAAATGAAGGATAGAATGTTAGAAAAATAAGGATAATTTAAATAAAGAAAAATAGTAGAAGTAGAAATATAAGGAGAAATATAGACAATGTATTAGAACACATTAATAGAAACACATTTTTAAAATGTCTGAAAAAATAAAGTCCAAGGGATTTACAGGAATAATAAAGATGAGTTATGAAGCATAAATAAAAAATAGATAATATAAAACTATTTAAAATCATAGAGAAATATAGAAAGAAAGGCAAGATATACTAACACAAAACAATATAAAAACAGTAAAAATAAGCAATAAAAATGTCAGAAAAATCTGTAGTTAGAAATAAAGATAAGTGGTAATAAAACGAAACTTAAAGAAAAACTAGAAAAACCTAAAAACCAAGGAATAAAACTAGAAAAAAGGAAAAATGAATAACAATTACAATATCAATAATCTTACATAGAAAAGAGAACCAATAAAAACAAAGAAGAATAGATGAAAAAAGAAGGGAAGGACAGTTATAATAGTGATAACACGGGAAGCATCCACAAAATACAACCAACAAAATATAAAATAACAAAATGAAAAATAATACATGAAAATGCAAAATTTAGAAGTAGATACAAAAATGTAATAGAGCAGAATAAATAAAAAAAAAACTGAATGACCAATGAACAATGAAATACCGAGGAGCAACACACAATGGCTGACTTGGGATCTTTTAAATAACAAGTTAAGTTTGCACACAAAAAACACTAATTTACGTATTGTTTACTTCACACTGTCTAAACAAATAAATTCACGGTTGGAAATAAACGTACACCATGAATCACAATTTCAAACTACAAGAAACCGACATAACGCACATAAATCCCTCGTGAATGATAAAAACGAAACAACTCTACTGCATATAATAAAATATTTAAAGCAAGTCGGATGATAAATAATTTTACTTTTTGGACATGGTAAACAATTCGACTGTAAATTATATTAAACATTTTTATTTTACTGTAGCATTTTTATTAATGGAAGTTTGTTGTATTTTACAGGATTATATATATATATATATATATATATATATATATATATATATATATATATATATATATATATATATATATCAATGAATAGTACGAGGTTATAGAGCCTTGATTATATGCATGCAAATGAATGTATTTATTGAATTAATAATTTTAAAATGAAAAAGTTACTCTAAATATGATTCATTAAATACACAGCAATGTTTTCAAGAGATCTCGTCAGGTTCGTTATAAGTAAATTGTAGACCACATGCCCTGGGACTGGTAAATGTATGTCCTGCGTAAAATTTTGAACAATGTCAATGTCTCTGGAGAAAAATAAAATACAAATATAATGCTAATATGCTAGATATCAAAGATCTTTATTCAAATGCTGCTACTTCTCATAAGCCAAAATACATTATATTTGTTATATCACTGTATGTTTCTACATCAAACGCGTATTTATAACTTTGTTTCTGGCACTGCATTACAGTTTATAAATCTTATATTTAACAATATTAGTACAATTTTATATGTTTCATGTGTAAAATCAGACGTATCAATTCGGATTTGTTTAAATGGCCTATAACAAACAACAGATGCATTGCGATAAGCATCGGAATGTAGTACATATGTTTCACGTTATGTGTTCAAATTAATAAATTCTCTATGTATACAGTTCTATTTTTTTTAGTTCCTGTTGTTTCTGGGTGTGCTTTAATTTTTTCTCCGTTATATTTTTATGTAAGCTGCAGCTAAATGGTTACGCTGTATTATTTTGTCCGTAAAGATTATAGACAAAATACTATACATTTGTAGAACGAAAATAAAAATGTTTATTATAGTGACAAACAGAAGAATTAAGTTCAATATTTTTGAAGCATAAAAATTTTAAGTATTTAACGTCTCTTTAGGTCTGTTGCGGAAAATACTTAATATGCACACGTGTTATACATAATAACAAATGCACTGTACAAGAACTCTGAATACGACGAGCAGTTAAGAATGTATCTATAAACATATACTTCTAAATATAAGGCTCAATATATGTGAGTGTATCTGTCAGCATAGTGTACTCCAATATATTTTAATATTATAATAAACTGACCAGATGCAATGGTACTAGATGTTCCACGGAACAAAAAATGGATATGATAAATTTGCCTCGTACCAACCTGAACGCAGACTCACGTTGATGGGAGGAAACTTTATGATATACTACGCACACTCACAACGTAGACTAACTACAGGCGGCATCATACCCATTTTAAGTGGAGCAGGGATTTGATAGGGTACATCGCTTACCGCCAACCACGTGGTGGGGGTGCCAGAGTATCACTTATGACTAGAAACCCTATGCTCATGTACTACCAAACATGCCGTCAGATAGGGGATAGAGATTGCATCGTTTATTTACACAATACCAACGATGATCAGATTTAGTGGGGAACGTTAATTCATATCCATACTTTTCTGTTAAGAAAATCCATATTACTGCCTCCTTCGTGTTCGTTTGAAAAAGATTGCGTTTGTTTCAATACCTGAAAATGTGAAGTTATCCATTTACACCTATACTCGCTTTTCACGACATTTCATACTTTCATAAGTCAGATCCGATGTCTTGAAAGTCCTGTTTAGCCCAGTAAACGACGCGTATAACTGCTAGATTTATATATATATATATATATATATATATATATATATATATATATATATATATAATAGAATGTGTGAAAGGCGGTGCAATGTAGAGATAACGGAAGGACACAAGCCTTCCGTTACATCTAAATTGTACCGCCTTCTACACATTCTATTTAACTACATACTATACAATGCTTAAAACAAACTATATCCCCCTCTTATATATATATATATATATATATATATATATATATATATATATATATATATATATATATATATATATATATAAGACACAGATTAAAGATCAAGTGAAATATCCTGATAGATATGATTTTGAAGTAATACTTTCATGGTGATTCCAGCGCAAAAGCATAAGGCTCAATATTCAAAAATAGAGCAATATATAAGTTTAGTGCTTAATGTTATTTTGATTTTCAGATTTTTCTTTAACCACTAAACTTATATATATATATATATATATATATATATATATATACATATATATATAAAGGGGGTTAAGACAGTAGTCTAAAGAGCAAAGTGTATTTTAATGTGATAGTACAATTACTAATCTAATTAAAATACAAGAAAAAAACAGTGATCGTTGTAATTAAGATATATAATAAGCTCGATAAACAAATATCCTAGAGCTACTTAAATATTTAGTAATGTGATTGATAATTTAAAATTCAAATGCTAAGTTTATTTATTGTGTATTTTACATATAAAAAACTCACCCAATACTTTTGCTGATGAGGAGACTTTGTTTAAAAAACTATATGTCAAAATTGTTGTCCGTGGTTTAATGTCTATCACAATAAAAACATCGTTTTCGAAACGATCGTACAAATTATTGACTTTTTTCTGTCCCTTCTTATGAGACAGATTTTTAATTTTTAATTCTAATTTGAATTTTAAATTGTCAATCACATTACTAAATATATATATATATATATATATATATATGCATACATATACATACATATATATATATGGATATATATATTCATATATATATATGTATATATATGTATATATATATATATATATATATATTTAGTATCTAGCTTAGCTACTCTGTTGCTTAGTTTTAAAGTATCTGTGATTATTTTACTATCTATATTAATGTATTTGTATGTTGAGGTGAGATTATCATTTAGAAGTTTTAAGTATTTTTGTTTGGAGACTTTGCAGAAATTTTGTGATTTATCAACCTTGAGGTATATTTGCTTAGATTGATCAATATCTTTAATTATTTTGTCCATGTGGATTTGGAAAAGATTGTTTTGTTTCCGGAATGAAATGTGGTTAATAATACCGGTTAGGGCAGTTTCAAAACCGTTCGCTTAGTCTACAAAATATCTGTACTTAAAAAAATGAAAAAAAAAGAAAGATTGATCCAGATTTTAGAAAAAGTAGAAATGTCTATCAGCATGTGACGATATTTTGGAAAACGACATGTACGATGTATGTAAACACGAAAGATTTGGCACAAGAGCATAGCTGTTTAACAGTGTTTTACATGTACGGCACATTTTATGTAAAAGAAATATAAATAGGCTTCGCTTACGAACATGTTTAGATGTTTTAATATGTTTGTATTTGGGTTATTTTATTTAAAAACGATGGCCCTTTGGATAGAATGCAGCCATGTTTGTAAATCTCTGGAGTGTTCGTTTTTTAAGGAAAATTTACATTCTGGAATGAGCAAACAGTCAGTTCTCAGTCAATGAGAATTGTCAGGATGTGAGGAGGGAAAAATCGTCATTTTTGGAATGAGAAAATGGAATGACTATGTTATGTCTATAAGTATACGATCCAGATAATAAGGGTGTAACTTTATATCTGTCCAAATTGCAAAAACTTTCCCGTTATCGACGGGAAGCGGTAAAAGTACTTTTTATTTGTAGGGAAAAACAACAACTACTTCCACTATAGATTGCTGCGACTATGATGATGTTATGTAGAATTTGACTATGACGAATATATGTGTGTAAAATGGCATTCAAAAGTTACATAAGTTATTGGCTAATTATTTAGAGATAATAAATTTAAATGTGGCATCTGTGGGTGCAAACCTGCAGAAAAAAAAACATTTCAAAAAGCAGCAGTTGCGGGCATATATTCTTGGGAACACTTGAGCATTCCTTTATTTAAAACAACGGCACCTATGTTTTATTTCTAATATTTTGTCACAAGTATTTAAATAAATTTTACTCACTTACACTCAACATTGTTCTTAATAACCGAGTATATTCTTCCGTAAAGGTTCCACTGAATCTTGCTTAATGGGTTTTAGCGGTTTATGTATGTCTCCTATTGGGTAAACAAAAGGTTGTTCCTGTCACGGGCTCTCTTTCCCTCCTTTCTCTGCCTGTCTGTCTGTCTGTTTGTCTGTTTCTCTCTCTTTTATTTCTCCTCTGTCTCTATATGAATATATACATAAATACATATATACATACACACATATATAAATACGCATAATATATATATATATATATATATATACATACATAGCTTACGAATTATAGCTTTATATATATATGTGTGTGAATGTTCTTTTTTTAAAATGCAGTAACTCTCAATCATTATTTGATGCTCATCAAGTATGCTAATTGGGGTTATGTATAATATGTCTGTGGCAATAAATCCGAAATCTATATATTTCAATGTCTAAGTATGTTTATTATGATTTTACTTAGATGAACAATAATTTGTTACTTTTGAAAGAACAGCGAGTATATTTTTTCTATCTGAGTATCGATTTTCTGCTAATTCAATAACCAACCTTTGACTTTATTTCCTCACCTCTAATCGTTACCACAATAGTATTAAGATCACCATGGATACGAAAATATCCTGATGTAAACCACAACATGACAAAACAAAAGGCGTAGTTTTAGTTGATCCAGGACTATAATTGTTATTGAGTTATTTACCAGGAAGAGGAGCCACACGCAAATCATGAGCAACCAACGTGATGTAACAATGCAATTCGAGTTGCTATTATCTGTTTACACCCTATCAATCATTGAGCTTTCGATCTCCAGAATCGTGATCGCCCGGTTCGATCTGTTGTGAAGTGGTGCGTGTTGGACGGAAAAAGGCAGAAGTCGAAGTTCGTGACTTAAAGCTGAAACAAACAATTATATATATATATATATATATATATATATATATATATATATATATATATATACATACATACATACAACTCTCCACACGCACACACACAAACACACACACACACACATATATATATATATATGTATATATATATATATATATGTGTGTGTGTGTATATACGTGATTTTCTGTTTTTCAATTCTCGCATCTATTTTGATTATTCTCCTGGAAACTTTTAAAATCCATAGTTATTAACCGTAGGATGAAGTACCAAATTATTTTGTAATTTGCAAATTACAACGTATTATATTACATACTTAAATAGATATTGCTTACAAAACATAACTCTCAGTATATGTAAATTAATTCCTGTTATTTATACGTTCATTTATGGAGGCTATCTGAGGATACAGTTTTTCTAAACCGTAGTCCTGGATGCTTATTTATAATTTTTATCGAAATACATTGTATCATTTATATTTTATGGAATATCAAAATCTACTTGTTATTACAATATGGAAATGATAGTTGATTGCTTGAGAGCTTATCTAACATAAACCTGATTATATGCGAAAGTGCTTTCATATTATGTTATATAAACACCCTTTAAACTAATTCAAAGGAAACGGAAATTGGTGAAATATACATTATTAATGTCAAATCTCTTTTAATTAAATTCCTAACTAATCTATATTACCTGTCTCTTAGAAAAAGTTCCGCCTCACTTTTAATCTACTAATAATATGAGAAATATAACTATATATCTTCCACATTACTTACATCTGTCACATACGTTTAAAACTCTAAATTATTGGAAACAAATTAATAAATATGATAATAACTATCGGGCCTCTTATATATTACAGGAAATGATATTTTCAATACCGGTTATCTTTTGGCAAACCTGTACATGTTTGAAGAAAATATGATGAGCATTGACTTGTAGATTTACTTTTTTTTAATGAGCAATGCATGAAATAATGTACAAAACTTCTTTATATACAATATTTCACGTGAAGGTTTTTCCTCTTCTCTTCATCGGTAGAATTATGCTGAGGAGAAATTTTCTCGCTCACACTTTTCAAAGACCTAATATATGTCCATGAGTAAAGCAAGTTTCCGATAGGTATACCCCAGCCTTACGTAAATCTGTTATCATGCTCTATCATCTGCAAAAGAAATGGAGTATTAGTGTCGCTGATATTACGTTTAATTTCTTGGAAATAAAACTCGCTCGTGAGCAGAAGATCTACTCATAATTGAAGCTAAAATACTGTCGTTTGAAGCCCCAATACTTCTAAACGCGTTCGATTGGATAGTTTTTGCGTTATTGACAGGTTGTGAAGGAACATAATAATAAATCCAACTCTAAGATTGAGACGATGTGGAGTCATTCCCGAAGACATAACTGAATTTGTGAATTTTATTGGAATATTATTAACTTTCATTTTATGGTCTAATGATACTTGTTAAATGCCTATGTAGTTAATACTGAGGAGTGCTTTTTTGGTTGGATAATAAACGAATTATATAGTTACAGCAGAAATTTCAGTATTAAAAAACACATTATTGTGAGTATATATCCATGAAAATTGTACATTTATTACTATCATACAAAGGGTACGTTTTTAATTTGTTTACGTTTAATATGGATGCACGACAGAGGCAGCAGAGAGAGGCAGCCAGAGAACAACAAAGGAGTAGACGCGGACAGTTCAGAGCAGATGAAAGGCAAGGCAAACGAAATAGAATCAGAGAACAATAAGTAGGAGGGATCAACTGATTGATGAGAACGAAAATGCATATAATAATCGTATTAGAGTACTAATTCAGGGAAAATGAATCCAATGTATAGAGATGCAAGAGAACTGCATAATTCTCAAGTAAGAGAACGTGTGCGAAAAAGAGGAGATGCACTGTGTGACGAAGAAAACCAATCGCAACGAAATATCAACCCACAGCAGATAGGAGTTAGAAGAAGATCGACTGGTGACCCTGAAAATAGGAGAAATAAAAATACATTACGTGGACAAAATTCAGATGGTGTTCAATTTATAAATCCTTATAGATTATATATAGGGTCAAGGTATGTTATTTCCGAACACTGCCAGGCTTAGATTTCTAGGGAAAGCCTCTGGGAGAATTGTGGCCTTATACAGGTACAGGGTCAGTAGCTTTCTAGCCTGGTAGAGATAACCTACCTTCTTCGCAGCGTTCCTGTCAATGTTCTCAATGTAAGTGTTCCAGCTCATGTTTCGTGTGAACGTTAGACGGAGGAGTTTAAAAGATGTGCTTTCAGATAAAGAGTCTTTAGCCATTGATGGTAGAGAAGGTTTCTTGTAATAATTGAAGGCCACCAGTTTAGTCTTGGCAGCATTGAATGTGGCCATCCATTTTTGTTCCCATTCAACTACAGATTGGAGGGCATCCTCTAGTGTTTCTGTCATTCCTTTCGATATGTGTTCATTTGTTTTCTTGTTGTGTCTATTTTAAGGTGTTGTGTCATCAGCATATATACCCATCTCACAGAGAATTTTGTCAGGGAGGTCATTTATGAATATTAGAAATAACAGAGGTCCAAGGATAGACTCCTGAGGCACTCCCGCATTTATATCATATTGTTTAGATGTACTACTGTCGAGGACAACCTGGATTTTTTTCTTATCTAAGAATGATTAAATTATGTTAAGTATTCTTCCAGTGATACCGTATGATCTGATTTTCCTGAGACCTTCGTGATATACCCTGTCAAAAACCTTAGATATATCTAGAGCTACCGCTCTACCTTCTGCTGCTTTGTCAAGTGAATGGTATATACGCTCAGAGATTACAGTGAGAATGTAGCTGTGGAACGGGCTTGCCTAAATTCATATTGTTGGTCGGTAAGAAGTTTAAAATCTGTAAGGTTATGGACTAGAGGTTGGTTAATTATGGACTCAAATACTTTGGCAAAAAGTGGGAGGAGGCTAATGGGGCAGTAATTTGCTGGGTCAGTTCTTTACCCAGAATTCTTCACAACTGGTACTACAAAGCAGTTTTCCAGCAGGGGGCGCTAGGTTCAAATGATAGCTACAAATACGTGGAAGTGCTAGCAGAAGACTCCATCAAACTAACGGAAATGAAATAGAAAATAAGAAGAGAATACCTCAGAAGAACAAGAAAACTCTTCGAATCTAAACTAAATAGTGGAAACCTAATTAAAGGAACAACACGATTAAGATACTATGGGCCGTATATTAGGTGATATTGCAGGAGATGGATAACCAATCACAATTTCCAGTCAAAAACTAGCCACTTATTAACGTGTGAGCTGTCACATCTCTAATGGTTGTTGCATCTCCTGCAATATCACCTTGTACAAATGCACATAATTCACCATGGTTCAGGATGTCGTTGTCATAGATGTCATCCTGTCAGAATTATCCAGCTTCTTCCTGAGCACAACCTGCATCTTCAGCAACCACAGTCGGAGTTTCGTCAATCTTGCGTCAAGTTGCAGGATATAGTTATCTTTCTGATTCCATCATCAGATCACCTATTTAAGAAGAACTAAGGAATCTCAACAAGAAGACGAGGAAACTCATGACGATTCACAATCTACTACATCTGGAGGATGATATTGACCGGCTCTGTGTGAAAAGGGAGGACGGAGTAAAAGGTCTGTAGAGAGTATTGCAAATAACACAAAAAAGATTAGAAAAATGCATAATGCAGAACACCGAAAGAATAATTGATGCGGCAAATAATACGAAAAAAATTTAAAAAACGAAAAAAAAAGGAATAAGACGAGGAAAAACAAATTGGAAAGGAAACAGCGAAACGGACGATTCATAAGGATGAGAACAGAAACGACTAACGTAAATCTTTTGAAATTGCTACAAAAAGGAAACCTTAACAGGAAAACTCAATCCTTATTCAGCTGTACGAGATAATGCAAATAAAAAACATCCTATCAAAGCAAGGATCGACAAGATACAAGAAAACAGCAAATGCAGAATCTGTGGCCAGAGAGTCGAAATAATAATTCACATTTCAAATGAATGCAGTAAACTAGCCCCCTCAAACGATACAAAACAATAGACAAGACAAAGGGGGACGACAGTACATTTGCTATTACGCAAACAATTGGATCTTTAACACATAGACAAATGTACAGATACAAAGCTGCAGCAGTACTGGAAACAAGATTCAATGATACATGGATATACAATTTATTAAACTTATTCAAGTAAGAACACCAGATGCGATCATAATTAACAAGAAGGAAAAGTCTACCAGATTGTAGATTCTGCTGTTCCGTCACACTACGGAATGAAAATCAAAGAGACTTAAAATCGGAGCAAATATACGGAACTGACCAAAGATCTTAAAGGGATATGAAGATGAAGAAAGTTAAGATAACACTACTAATACTAGAAGCGTTAAGAACAATACCAAAAATAACTTTGAAAAGAGAATGGGAGAGATTGGGATCAAATGAATGGCAGAGAAGATAACACGAATTTTAATAATGAAAACTATAGATATATTAAGGAAACCCCTTGAATGCGGAGACTTATACCACACATCAACTACACACAAACTGGGCACAGAAACGACTAGATACAAACACAAACGCACATCATATGGATTCATGAAATCTGCAAAAATATAATTGAATAATACCTCCTATTTTTTTTTCTTTCTGAGTGTCACAATAAATAAGCACCACACCAGATAATGAGGATGAAAAGACCGAGAAGAGGAAGCATTAGCCAGATCTCCGCTGGATTAGAACAAAGAAGACTTTGACTTTTAACAGGCTCATTGCAACTGAAAATCCAACTGAAAACCAATAGTCACCGTCAACGAGAAATCAATAGTAAGCGGCTGTTGCAATAACGCAAACTCCTTTGCAAAGTTTATCGAAAGAGGTGGAGAGTACTGGAAATCTTGGGAGACATGTTTTTACACAGATTTCCGGTAACACCACAAATTGTTCTCAAAGAAAGAAACTTTAATGGTGCCTTGTGTGACTACTTCTAGTCAGTAAATAATAATAATAATAATAATAATAATAATAATAATAATGATAATAATAATAATAATAATAATAATGATAATAATAATAATAATAATAATAATAATAATGATAATAATAATAATAATAATAATAATAATAATAATGATAATAATAATAATAATAATAATAATAATAATAATGATAATAATAATAATAATAATAATAATAATGATAATAATAATAATAATAATAATGATAATAATAATAATAATAATAATAATAATAATAATAATAATAATGATAATAATAATAATAATAATAATAATAATAATAATGATAATAATAATAATAATAATAATAATAATAATAATAATAATAATAATAATAATAATACATTGTTGCTTTTATACTTAACTGGAATGTAGATAAATTTAAATGTTTGGATGCAAGAGAGGATATCAGCTTTCAATTCATGTGATTTCGTCGGGATTTTTGATCAGCTTGGCAGCATCACGCACATATATTTGTATGTTGCATAGCATGTTATTCGGCACAGGAGGAAATACGGGGCTTGGCGGTCCTGGTTGTATAGGGTAGAATAAGCTACAAAGTTTTCGAAAAAGTGTTTAGCTTTGTCCGATGCTGAGGAGATTACCTTAGGTCCGTTGATTATGGATAGACCACAAATTTTAATAAGGATCCTGATTGATATTTAACAAAATTGATTGGATCCAAGCTGCTGCTCAGCTAATTTTGTACTTTAGCGTGCAACTTTAGCGTTCTTTTTACAGTGGTTGCTGACAGTGCTGAAGGCGGCTTAAGTATCAGTACATCTATAAGGTTAGAAGCAATGGAAATAATTTGTCTGTGCGCAATGGGGGCAACACATTTTGGAGGGAACCAAGGCTAGCTGTTACGTTTTTTACTGAAGTTCTCTCAACGGTATAAAGCGGTGTATGCTTACAATTAATTAGTCCCTCTGGTCCGACACGATTGTGGACACACTTTTTTTAAACATGGGACGCAGAAAATAAATGTACGAGAACTATCTCAGTCAGCAATAGAGTATCGATATATTGTACGATGGAGAAGTATGTCGAGAGGCTTATTACATTTTGTTTTTTATCTTAACTAGGAAAATTGAGTGTCGGAAGATACCAGTGGGGACACATTTGTGTTCGTGAATACTCTGAATAAGGTCATAATCAATGGAGAAATCGTATTGTTTGGGTGAGCTAACCATTTCACAGTGTGAACATTGAAGTCACCACAGTCGTGAATGTTAGCTAAGCGATGCGCAGACAGCATATGATCATTTTTTTCCAAATCTGCTCTTAAAGATAGTAATTCCGCTGTTATTTGGGTGATAGAGTGCAAATATAAACGCATTGGGGTGAGCAAGCGCATTCCGAAAGCGCATATATGGCATACTATTGTCTTCTCTTGGGTTGTCTTTACAACCCATCTCTAATGACAATCTTTGGGGTCAGATTTCCATCTTTAATTAGAATATCTATTAATTACGAACTCATCCAGGGTAATAGTCAGTCAAATGTCTGTTTCATTTAGGAGGAATATGTCTAATTAGTCTCTTGTAATTGAATTTTAACCTCGGGAAGGTTTTAACGTAAACCCCTGATGTTGTAGAAGTAGATAAAGTAGTGGAGGTATGTGTTAGAAGTTGAAAGTTGAGCGTAATTGTGTATTCTTTATGGACACTTTTCATGGTGGAGTTGTGAGATTTGTGGAATAGTTCGATAGACTTGGTTGGAGAAGAACAGAGAGGGGCATTAAGAAAGAAAGGAAGAATATTTTTATAGATTATTATAAGGTAATTATTGCGGCATCTCCCGTCTCAGGTCAATCAACTGACCTCTAACTTCTTTGTAAACTGTAGCTCGTATACCAGGAGACCTCCACATTGAATTCTCAACGCCTCTGTGGAGGATTCTGCTGAAAAGCAAAACGCAAAGCTTTGCATGCACTGGAAACAAGATAGACAGCATTAGGGAGTCTAGTTACTAAAAGTTAATTCCATAAACGTTACAGGTTCTTTTTACATATGTACAACGTTCAGTTACTAAAACCTTTCAAGTTTCACAAATCTCTCTTCTTCCTTACTGGATTGCTGGTAAGGATGGCGGCGAGGAGGTCGTCATGCGGTTTTAGGAGCTGTTTCTTCTCGAAATTCGGCGCAAAATCTGTCAATTTCGAGCGGGTATTGACTTTTTATAAAGGGTAACAGGGTGAGTTAGACGATCCACCCAACCAATCAGCCTTTTCTGGGGAATCCATAGACCCAAATTGCGTGTGTGCAATTCAGCAACATTACCAGAGTTTTGCAATCTTAGACCAAAATGAAATCCCTTTCACACTACCCCAAGGGTCAAACCTCTCATTCGGAAGCTATTCTGAACGAGTGTTTTCCAGGTTAACCAGTAGAAATCTCGTTCAACAATAAAATATATATCTGTTTTTTTTTCAAGTGCAAATATATCACTTTTGATACATGCCGTTGTCCGATATTCAATTAGACAATCTTAGCATATTTACCCGGTCTTCCTCAGGTATCAGGGGGACTGAACCTCCCTAATGTGGAGAAACTCTCTCACTCAAGATAATCATGGTACAAATTACCCAGTAATATGATATCTAGATGATTGTTTCAATGCTTCGTTTCAAAGTATTTGTTGTTGAGGTGGATCATTTGTATATACCGTGCACTAGTTGTTGTGGAACACTGATTTATTTAAAATTCGACTTTATTACATGTATCCACGAATACTTCTCGGCACTTGAAGAAAAAGTGGTGTATTTAAAATTCGGTATTTTCTCATGAGCTGTCGAAATCTAATATAAGATATAATAAGGATTAATACCTAAAATGAATAAGAACATGACCAGAACGAAAAATATATAGTAGAGACCTAACACGGGAATAAATACATTGGCAGTATCATTACAAGATTAGTCCGGGTCGTTTATGGGATAGTCCCTATGCAAACTGATGCATCTCGACTAAAACACTATGCAACTAATGACGGTACACATTGCACTTCATCCAAAAAAATATAATGCCGACCGACTCTGCGGGATATGGAAGGATTAAATAAACGTGATTGGTTTGCGTATAAAACTGTGTGAATCACACGCAAGAATGAGCGAACATTACATAACGCGGGACATATTAAGGCTAACCTACACAGCAGGAAACGTTGTAAAAAACACGACAGATGAAAAAAACGCGAGAGGTAAGAAGATACAAGTGTGAGGAGAACTAGCTACACAGATAATTAATAAAAATGTATAAGAATAACAAAAAAGAGAAATCATACAAACAATTAGATATGGTTACAAAAAGGAAACTTAAACAGAGAAACTGAACTAATAATAAATGACACACAAAATATCGCGTTGAAACTCAAGTATATCAAAGCAACGATCTACAACATGCAAGAAACAGAAACTGTGAGCACAAAGACGACACGATAACCGAAATAATAAATGAATGCCGCAAAATAACCCAAGATAAATAAAAAAAAGACAAGATTTAGCAGTGCATTCAGAGTATGCAAGAATATAGTGGACCGAACAATTAATAAACGATACCAGCTTAAACGATACCAGCGTACATGCAGTAGTAGTTCAGAAAGAATATTACAAATCTCAATGGGGAATGGGTGTAAAATCAGAATAGAACCTGTTCAAGCATAACGATTGAATACCATAATAGTTAATATTAGGAAACTGACTGCCAGATCGCTGGTTTCGCCGTTCCAGCAGCCCACATGTTTAATATCAAGGAGATAGCAAGGCGGAGCAAATTCCTGGAAACTGGCCAGGGATTTAAATATATATGGGATATAAAGATGTGAAGATAACATCAATAATAGAAGGAACACTAGGAGCAATCTCGTAAAACTTCCTAAAAGCATGGAATATAGTAGAGCCAGGAAGATGAGTGAGAAGATACAATATACAAAAACAATGAAAGCTATTGAAATATTAAGTAAACCCTGGAATTCAGACAATATTGTTATTGGGTACAGACGATAACCGGCTATATGAATTGCAACAGAAAATTAAAAAAAATTAGAACATCACAGCGAATATATAAAAATAAAAATCGTATAATGCTAAGCTACCCCCCCAAAAAAAATATTGTAGTATAGAAATTAACTAGCACAGCACCAAAGAGTCGTGAAGCATTAAAAAGGATAAAAACATCTCCAGGTCTGGGACTAGCGAGAAACTTTTTGCACCCCCAAATTCCCTTGGAAGCAAATCATTGTCGCCAGATAAAAATCATTGATAAAAGACAGTTGGGATAACAGAAAGTCATTTGCGAAAGTTATCGAAATAAGTTACAAGTATTGGAATTCTGGGAAGACTTGTCAACAAGAATTTAGAGAACAACATATGGAGGTTGCAGATATAAATATTTGATTACAGCCTCTGCAAATGTTCCTAATAATAATAATAAGAAGAAGAAGAAGAAGAAGAAGAAGAAGAAGAAGAAGAAGAAGCATAAGAAGAAGAAGAAGAAGAATAATAATAAGAAGAAGAAGAATGTATAAATGCTCAGATCAGTAAACCTTCGAAAGTAATGTAATTTCTTTTTTTGCCAGGTACGTTCTAACGGTAATCCAGCGTAGGCGGATACGGAAGTTAGGTCAAGATAAGTATGGTACTAAGCGAAATTAATGGTGTTTGTTTTAGACTTATGATCGACATTAATTTTATGAGCTTTTTATATGTCTTGTTTTCTCCATGGCTGATCACGCATGCGCCGACTTCAAAGACGTCCCTGAGATAGGAAGGCGTCAGATAACTTGGCGGAATGTAAATGTGCGTTTCCTGTCAGCTCCATTCCTTTAGCGCAAATAGACATAACAGTAAAAAAAAATACATATAGAAATAGTTATGGCGCGAAATGATGGGTGACTGAGAAGTTTCTGCTGATTTCAGTTCACCACGGCAAGGAACATATGTGTTGTTATGTGTTTTGTAACGTTTATATCGAATAATAAATGTGGTAAACATTTACAGCTATAAACTATATGCAATTATTTTATATATATATATATATATATATATATATATATATATATGGGGAGTGTCAGTGTGTATATGTATACCATAAAGATACCCGCTCTAGGGTAAGTAAATTAAATTCACTGAAAAGAATAGCTTTAAACCATTGTATTTTCTTTTTAGAGATCAAAGTATATAATACAGGGTGGAACGTTAAAATTGTCGCCCTCCAAAAGACGACATGATTTCATTTCTGCTTGAAGAAAATCAGTTTACTTTTGTTTTGTTGTTGTTTCAGACCATCTACAGGTTGGTTAGTGATATACAAATCTCAAGGATTTTCTACTAAGGCTGAAAATGACACAATATTCGCCGAGTAAGATCCGAGTTGCGCAGCTATACAAATGCTCTCTACCGATCCAACATGACAGCAAGCCCATTGCCAACACACTCTAGATGCATGGCTCGGTTGCTAGCAATAATTGTGACGTGCAAAGGTGAAAAACCCCAAAGTTTCCGGCCACGGTTACAGTCGTTTATATGGTTTCAAGTGAGGGCTATATCCTACCACCCAGCATCTTCGAAGTCGGTTTGAAAATAAACACCTAATATATGCTGAAGTGTGTGGTGATTGCACCAGGAATGATATACAGCTCACAAGTTCAGAAAGGGTCAGACTTGTCTTAAGAAATATTGATACGACTTTGTACCCATCGCTCAATGCCCTCATTTCTCCAGCGACCTGAACATCATGGACTACTTCGTTGGGTCAAAGGTAGAGAACATCATCCACATGATTTCCCACAACACCAAAACTAGCATGATAGCCGGCATCCAAAGAGTATTCGCCGAGCTCTGTCCGGTGCTTGTGGAAAAGGCATTATCCCAGTTTCAGGCCCCTGCTGAGGCTTTGAATTAGGTTGAAGGCGGATATATTGAATAGATGTAAGCTCTAATAAATAAACCAGTGCCCCGAATTAATTATTGCAATAAAAGTTTGAAAATAAAGATATAGTGTTATTTTATTAAGGCAACAACTTTATCATTCCGCTGTGTAGTACAATTTTTAATCGTTATTTTAATTTTAACAAAAATCTTTCACATTTTTTTTACATCCTGGATGATCTGCTAAATTAAAGGGTTCAGTTTAAATACCCTATTGAATACAAACTGTAAATCTTTAACTTTTTTTATTGGATGTAATAAGCCTATTGTCTTCTATTACAAATAAATCTGAATGCGCCGTAAAAGAAATTGCACGTTTGAGAATATTTATTGATTCTTTGTTTATGCCTATATTTTTTGAAAAGGCAAACACAAAATGAACAAACACCGTGTTTAAACTCGCTTCTCATAAGCTCATTTTATAGTGTGTTTTTTTTTTGTTACATATTTCCGAGTGCATTGCATCCTAAAAACTCTATAGTACTATTGTCATTGGTGGATATGAGAGCAGGAGAGATATAAGAATACAATGTGAATTTATTATTTAACATTGCACTATTCTGTATCATTACCTAAACAGCATGTTTCAATGAAAATATATTAAATAATTAATATTCCAGAAGTGCAGTTTAAGCTTAAGAGAGTGTGACCAAATCGCTAGTAGTAATAAATAATCCTTGCTTGTTTACAAGTCATTAAAAAATATGTGTACCTTTCAGTTTATCTTTTTAAGTTTAAAATATAAGATTTGTAAGAGACAATCCGCTTTGGTATGTAGTGTTTTATGCTTCCCTAACAATTTATTGAATCCCTAGTGTATTATATCAGTACTATACCTTAGTAACCCTTTTACTTTAAAACGTAATTTTAGACACATTCACACGTTATAATTAAACCCCTACATTTCATGCTCGGACCAATACAACTACAGTCACAGCAATCTTCAGGGAAAGTTGTTTTTATTTCCGTTTGAATATAAAGGTATTCTGCGTTGTCGACATATATAGGGTTTCATCTTTCGTAACTGGATCATAAAGTCATACACATAACATCATATTGTTACATGATAGGGGCTGCCCCCTTTTCATGTAAGTATAAAAAGAGGGAATTAGTTTAATGTAAATATGAAATAGGATAGTCAAGGATTCAAACTTGCGAAGCTATACTTGGAATTGAGAATTCCAATCATAAGTTAAAATAAACACAGAATGTTATAAATGGAATGTCCAGTTAAATTGTTGATTCTGTTAAAATATTTAATAATACAATTTGGATGGAAACTATTTACATTCTTAGAAAGAAAACATAATAGAAATTTTGGTTACATAATTAACAAATAGGTTAAATTCCTTTATGAAACAAAGAGAATGGAAAATGTTATTGTAAAGTGAGTTACATAAAATTAGGTTAGAGATGGATTCATGCCATGGGTCTTATATACACGTGCTCGGTCGTGCAATGACGTCTCAAGTTATGAATTTAGTTAGATAAGTGAGAATCGGAATCATTCTGAGCGGTTCAGATCGATTCTCCGTTAGAAGTGAGAGGCATTTAGAAATAACAATGTAACAACTTTGAATCCCCGAGATAAAATCATGTTCGACCGGTTGAAGAAGAAATACACCTATCATCATGTGTTTTTGTATCTGCGTCATCGTGTTGTTATTCAACAGAAAAGGTATTGCCCATTTATGTTATAAGAACCTTGATAAAATCATCATCTAAAATATGTGTTAGAAAGTATATGTGTCAGAGTATAAATGTTATAGAGACACTCCCGTTAACAGAATTGTCAAAAGTATAAATGTCAACCTATCGGTCTATCTATCTAGATAGCAAACAACCTCTCAAAGTGTAATTCTATGTACTCTCTCACTTTATATATAAATAATTAGGTCACCAATATGACATAATATATAAAAAAAAACATAACTATACCCCCCAAAAAAAATCCGTAAATATGTTGAAGCAATTATATCAACAACTATCTTAATATACTGCCTAAATATATGAGCGCAAATTGTATCCATTTTGTGCATTCATACCTCAATTAACAAACATGCCGTTGTGTTTGAAATTAGGGTCTGCTTTTTGACACAATTACTTTTTTTCCACCGATGTACAACGCTATAATTTTACATAAATTTCATTATATAATGAATCGAATTCGCTGGAGTATTTTAATAAAATTTCTTTTCCGAACTGATTTTTGAGATTGCACACACGTTTATGTTTTTTCTTAAGGTGGTGGTGGGGGTGAATTTGTACATTAAGTCTATATCTATAATTTTCTTTAGAATGACGACCCATGTTTTCGACTATGCTGATAAAGAAAATCTTATTAACATTTTTCGGAGACAAGGCGTTTTAGAGATATAAAGATATGTGTTATGCATTGCGATTCCTTGGCTGCCAGGTTTATACGTGCACGCGGTAAACAAATTTACTTCTATCTTACCGACAATGCAACCTGCCATATTTTCTTTCGCATTTGCGGTAGGTTATACTGACGACGATAATCAAGGTTGAATTTGTGGGAATTATCCCCGCCAACACAAAACAAAAAATGGTGGCTGTCGACTCTGTAAGCTGTTCTTTACATATGGATCTTGATAGAGTCTATTCTTAACGCCGTTCTTTAGTGGTGTCTAATCCAAAAGCCCGTCTAAACATGCAGTGTTTAAGATGTTTATTCCAAACGACGTTCATAACATGAAGATAATCAAAGAAGTGAAGTGAAAAACAATCGTAATCGTTTTTTACGTGTTAAAAACATACCATAAACTAGAATTTATATAAATACTATTGGTGGAAGAGGTGGAAAGAAGTGGAAGAATTGAAAACAAACAGTTAGAGCTAGAACTGCTACCACAGATTTCGATCACTAAATAATCCTTATACAGTGAGAATCCGCAACCTCTATATCTTCTGTTTATATTTTCAATTAGTATTCTAATGGAGCATTTTTAGTAATTTTATTAATTCATAATTATTTACGCATTCACTTAATTGATTTAAAAAAATAAAAGTTGCTTGCATGTTATCGCCCCAAATCATCACTAATCACCAGTGAATGTCAGATAATTTCCTTTTGGCAATAGCCGCAAGTGTCTGCAATTGTTCAGCGACGACACTGGCCACGAACAAAACCATAGTTTACATTGGGGGAGGGCTTATACCGCGCAACGTTAGTTAACAGGTTTTGCTCGTAACATATAACTAAAGGACACAAAACAAATAGTTTTAGCTCATATTTAATTATTTTATTTGTAAATAAATGATTTTATTGGTAAATAAATTATTTTATTGGCATGTTTAGCGAATAACCAAGAGTTTACTTACTATCCTTTTTCTATTCGCTTTGAAATGCTCACACTTATTTTACCATCTAATTGATAAAAATCAATACGGAAGTTCTCACAATTAACAATTTCATTTGAAGATGTAATTCGTTTCTGAGAAGGTTTAGTCTTAATTTTTATGACGCCGACCTGCTCTCGTATCGTAAGGAATGCTAATATTTGAAATAACCCTACGTTTTATTTGTTTTGTGTGTTTTTAGCGCGACAATTGAAAAATACAAATAAAAATCCTTTGATGCGTTTATAATGATATTAGATGAAATGCGTAAAACCAAGTAAAAAAAAAAACAACATTTAGGAATTTATCAAATTATAAAAAAGAAATTATATCTTGATTTAAAATGAATCTTTCAATGAGATTATACTTTTTAGGCGATTATGTACGAACACATAGAAAAAGAAAACAAATACTTATTGCAGAATTTGATGTGGTTTGAATTGCACCTATAGAAAATGACACTCTATTTCCGCGTCATTCTAACATTTACAACAGTTAAACAATTTTTCTACCCCTACTCTTAATTTCATTCAAGTAGACCTTCATACACAACTAAAACTTCTATTGTAATACCGAGCTTTGCACTACATCGATTTCTACTGCAGTTAAGGTTGCTTTGTCTATTTTTATCACAGAGACCCCATTCCTCGTCCATTACTTAAAAGACGACGTGCGAACAAGTGACTGCGTACATCAGGTATCCAGCAGTGCCATACATTGTATCCCATTGATGCGAACAGTTACGCCCCGCCGTGCGCATTTACGAGAGTTTTTGGGAGTGAGATTGGCCCTGAAGTTTCGCCCTCACCTGCTCGTTTCCTAATATTTCATCAGGACTTGACTGTATCGCGATACAGTAGACGACTTCTGCCATTTGATTAGATCCATTACATTTAACACACGGCAGGGTTTAATCGTTTCGGTTGATGTACACTGTATCGACTGTGCAGCACCTTTAAAACTTACTCTGTAAGCCCAGTGCAGTTATTTTAAATATCACAGGAGCGCGCTAGCATGTGTGACAGATCTAGTTACTTTATCTGGGGGAATGCTCAAATTATATTTTTTACTGCATGTTCACGCAATCTAGCAATGAATGCACATTCCACACACTGATCTGATACGCCGTCAAAGGGGATCACAATCCTGTGTAGTTCTCCCAAAATGGTATCCACCGTTGTGGGTGTAGCTGTTAGTGAGTTCGTTTCCTATAAATACGAAAACGGCTGGGTTGATTTTTATGAAAAATCAACGAAGTTACTTGGCAGTGTTATTAAGGCGTTTTTTTTTGTCGGAATGTCTTCGATGAGTATTAGTATTCACCAATCGAAATAATTCAACAAAAAAAAAAACGAACTGCCGATTTTTATAAAAATTAATATCTTATACAGCATCACAAGGGCTTATGAAAAAAGTCAGTACCACACAAACCAAAAGCCCCACCACGTAAAATCGACAGTAGGTTATTAAAAATGAAAAGGACAGGTTTGTAAATGAATTTTCAAACACAATTTACCAATGATACGTGATTTTTTCATTGTAAACTAAAGTTCAAGCACATTGTCATAGCCCAAGCAGTAAGGCCAAGCATATAACATCAACATCACGTTATTTGATATAATAAAATCGCGTTAAAATAAAAGTTTAGTGCACAATTGTACCATGATACTTG
Source organism: Euprymna scolopes (assembly GCF_053919585.1). NCBI lineage: Eukaryota > Metazoa > Mollusca > Cephalopoda > Sepiida > Sepiolidae > Euprymna > Euprymna scolopes. The sequence goes on along the minus strand of NC_136503.1, from coordinate 59,773,071 downwards.
ACATTATCTTTAATGCAAGCCATCATATATAAAAATAATTTTATAAAAGCAACAGTAAGTTATTTTCGGTGTAATGTAGATAACAATATACATTGAACTTAATAATTGTGAGAGGCTTGTGAAGCTTCCTCCTGGCCCATTTTAATGGGTCCTAAATTTGAGCAGCCAATGCTCGAACAAGACACTATGCCTATTTATATACTTTTATGAGTGTGCGTTCTTCTGTGTCTGTGTTCCTGTGTGTATTGCAGTTCAGTTTTATACGCGAAAAACATGAGCCCTCAATTCATAGGACACGTAGAAGCATTTCGGTAGCTTAAAACCTGTGGATTAAGTTTTACGTGGTTTGACGCATACTAAACTCACATAAATAATTATGAATAGGAATAACATTTATTCAAGTTAAATGCAACCATAACAATATACAACGGGCCTTAAATAATATTTTAGACTTTTTGTACAATGAATTTTACACTGTCGGGGACGCTTGCATATTCTGTGTGCTATTTCTATATATCTAGTAACAGCTAGTTAATTTTAAAAAAAATTGCCATCTGGACGTGAAGAATACTTTAGAAGAACGATATGCAATAAATCCTGCTTTATACTTGGCAAAAATGCCAGAGGAACGTATGTACCTCTACATATTGCTTTTGGGTCATCTTGCATGGATCACGTATCAGTTTTGAGTGGCATAAAATATATCAGGAAAGCAGAAAAGTTGTTAAGGATACTAAGAGGTGTATGGAAATCGTGGTGTAAGACCACCGGAGTTGATTGACCAAATAAAATTTCAGGTATAAGGATCGTCGTATTTCTATAAAGACAATTACAGTTTGATTTCAGTGCTTTCAAATTTCACACAATTATTTTCTAAGAATTTGAACAAATGCATGAGTCTACAGCAACGTCTTAGTCACAGAATATACGACCAAATAGCCATCAAGGCAGTTACTCACGTTCCGGAAAGTCTAGAAGTTTCTACTCGTAACTTGTGGTTATCATCTAAGCTCAAGGAGAACGTTAGGTTATCGTTTTGAGACGATTGAATAGATGACACCTGTGTGACGAGGGTCAATGAAACTTCTATGGAGCTTTCCAGAAGTTGTTGAAACAGTTCAACAAGTATAATTAAGTCGTAGGAGCTTACTTCGAAAGAGACAAGAGTTCCATGAATGTAGTATCAATAAAACTGCCCATGCAATAAATGTGTGAAAACTAGCTGAAGTCGCCTGATTTATATATATATATATATATATATATATATATATATATATATATATATATATATATATATATATATATATACATTTGAGTTTTCACTGATATAAATAACTTTCTTTTTCAACTTAAGAATTGTCAAAGCATACTTCTTAAATATGCCTAATCATGGACATGCACGAAAATTAATTTGCATATTCCTTTATAAAATAAGCGTTCATTAATTAAGTATTCGCTTTTTAGATATTTTATTTGATAATCGGTTTCATTTAACATATTAGGATACATCTTTTATGCTTAGTTTCTACATTGTGTATAACTGCGTGAAATTTAGAAATAAAAATTCTAGCAAACAGGCGTTTATGTAATTTAGGATTCGGGAATATGTCATATCACAAAAAAATTTAAAGTCAGTATAACGTGAGTTAATTCGTAAGCTTCAAAATTATCATTTTTTAATCGAGCATTAGTGCATTGTTTTAACAAAATCAAGACAATAAAGATTGACAGCAAGGATATTTTGGGACTATAAAATACTGGTTTTAGATCAATAAAACTTGAAAACTCCTTTCTCAGTAAATAATATTTCTGTTGTAAATTAAAAAAAACACGGTGATATCCACTTGTATAAGAGGAAAACATAGCGGAGATTGATAGTATATTTATAAATAGTGTATTATAAATGGGATGTTTGTAGTTGAAAAAGAATTTTATGCGGCACATACTGAATTGAAATTCATCACATAAGGGAGAACATTTTTTTTTTAAATAGAGCAAAGAGATACCTCAGAAAATGAAGCCTTTTAGCAAACATGATTTAAAACTTTTGAAATATATCAGAATACCAATAAAGACGCACAAAATAAACTTAACATGTTAACCTGTTGGCCCAAAATTAAACGGAGATTATTAACTAATAACTAAATCCAAACATCATAATAGGAATTGGTTAACACATATAAAATAGCAAAAGTTTTAAATTAAACAAGTAAGTGTACCTCTATTAACAAATTACCGTAAATCAAAGGAAAACATATAAAAGGAAAAAACTTTTAATCCAAAATTTTTAATGTGAACTAAGCTAGCATTGAATAAAAAGTAAAACAACCCCTCTTTTCCTTCTAGAATAAATTTCAATCAAAACTCCGTTTTGAAATTACACAAATAAGTATGTCGATATAATTGAAAATAGTCAATATTAACATTGGATACAAAAGAAACATACAAACAAACCATACGGTAGGAACGTAGAATGTCAGGTCCGGAATTGGGAAAAGTAATAAACAACTACACACACGTGAATGGTTACAGAGATAAACAACTGAACACAAGTAATTGGTTGCAAAGATAAAGTATCGTCTAATGAAACATTTAAAAATAGAGATACGAAAATAGGTAGATATAAAAAAGCATAACAAACGGAAAACGGTAGAAAACTCTGAAGGAAGAAACGTAAGTAATTTTTATAGCATAGGTATTTCATAAAAAGAAAAAAGGATTCCATAATGTTCATTAAGAAGTGATTTCTGTATGTTCGAAGTGAGTTTGAAATTTTCCGAATAGTCGCGAGACGATTGTAACGGACAGTGAAAATACACTACTTGTTGCTATTAATCCGATCTTTGTTGTCTTGAGTTATTGTTAAAAAAGTATCCACACACATACATATATATATATATATATATATATATACATATATATATAAATATATATATATTGTTTTAACAAACTTAAGACGTAATATGAGAGTGACAGTGTAATTCCTGCGCGAAACGGATTCACTAAACTGCTTTCCTAATATTTGCTCTACAGATTTTAATATGATATATGAGGTCTGTTGTCGTTAGAATGTAAAGATCGCTAGTAATGAGTCACTATTACAAAATAGAACAGTTGATAATGACAGGAGTAAATAAACTTACGTCTTAGCATAAGGAAAGACACGTTTAAGCTTTAAGTCACTTCATTGCTAATCCAGTTCATCCATCTGTCGACGGTGAGCACGATAAGGATAAAAGCTAAATATTAAAACAACGTCTTAGTCCGGAACTTAGAATATATCTGTTTCGATTTATGCTGATGATACTAATTGCATGTTTCGATTTATGCTGATGATACTAACTGTATTTTTCAAAATGTTCAAATTATTACCATGTATATCGGTTACAGTGAAATAACCACTAGAGAAGTTGCTTTTAATAATAAATACGAAATATGCATGAACGAAAACATCTTATGAAATGGTATTTTACGAACTGCTAGTTTATATATATATATATATATATATATATATATATATATATATATATATATATATATATGCACGCATATATGTTTTTCTTTATTACAATCTATTACGTATCATTGACCGAACTATAAGTAACATACAGCTTCAATAATTCATATTTATTAACATAAATGAAATGTCGTACAAAATACAAACAGAAATTTCAAATCACATTGTTTAATATTTTAACGAATAAATTATTACGAAACATAGTAGCTTTTTTAGCCAGATAATTGAAAATATGCGTAAAATGAACAAGGAAATTTAAAAAAAATGTCTGGTATAGACGGATCAACAGCTAGACCATATATTAGTGGAATAAAATGTATAATCTTTATAGAAAAATAAATGTATGTCAGTGTATTTCTAATTTTAACTATTAAACGAATAAAAAGGTGCATTAATAAAACTGAGTTGTCTATAATACTTACATTTTCAGTGATTTATATTAACATGTGTGGAAGAAAAACGTAAACAATTAAGAAGATTACGTTTTTTTCAGGACTGGTTCTGCCAAAAAATAATATTCCATGCAATCTCAGCTCAGAAAATCTGTGTATCGACCTATCGATATTCCTGCCTCTTGTCTGCTTGCAGATCTGTAAAATACGTCTAGACTGTTTTTTTTTATAATAATAACTTCCATAAAATTGTATCGACGTCCATGTGTGTGATCGAATCATATTATTGGTTTTTATTCATTACTGCTGGCATTTTTTTTACCTATTGTGAAAACAAACTGCAAAATGACAGTGCGAACAACATCTATCATTTAATGCGTTGCTACTGCATATATATATATATATATATATATATATATATATATATGTATATATGTGTGTGTGTGTGTTATGGCTTGCAATAAGCCACAAAAACAGACCAACAGAATAGAGTTTAACAATATATTACTGGAATAACAACGAAAAAAAGTTTACAACTACTTATTAAGTTATGAAGTATTATTATCGATATTATTATCATATTATTTACATTATTATTACTATTACTATTGGTTTTTAAGACAATCGTAGATTTAATTCATATATTTGTCATGGATTGTAATAAGCAACAAAGAAAACAAAAACACGGAATAGAGTCTAAACAATGTATTAAAGGCTCGTAAAAAGGTTGAAACTGAAAAGAGTATGACACGTCAGCGAGCAGGTGAGGGTCACTCTGGTGTTTAATCCACACCTAGGATCAAAATGTCTATGCTTTATATAATGGATAGAACAGTCCATTTGGAGGGTGATTCCCCACAATACCCTCCTCCCAAGCTGATTTCCGCGGTGATTAAAATCAGTATTTTTCCTTTAGGGGCAGACCACCAAGAGTCTGTGCGCTTCCCCTTTCTGGGGAGCGTCTCGGTTCTGAAATCCCATTTGGAGGGTCTATGTCAAAACAGTCATACACTGTTTCAATCGCCTCACTGCCATCCTTCGGTGGTTCTTCTTGATCCTCGTAGAAGCGTTTCCTTATTTGGTTCAGGTGTCTCTTATGTTGGAAATTTGGGTCCTGAATGATGTATGTAACGTGGGTGATTCTTCGTAAGATCGGGCCCTGTTCCCAAAAAGAAAGGTTATTTCTAAAATGTATAAAATACACGTTATCTCAGCTGTTAAACCGTTTCGTTACTATTGTAGAGGATCTGTTGTATACTATGTGTTTGGGTAGCAGTTTTTCAAATATGGATTTTATTTTCCGTCCAAATATGATTTCTGCTGAGGATCCCGCCTCCGATTTCTTCGGAATTTTCGTGATCCTGTAAACCTGTAGGAATTACTGAAGGGCCATTTCTATCGGTGTACCGGACGCCTTTGTTAATGCCCTTTAAAGTGTATCGATGAAGCTTTCGGCCTGGACGTTGCTTATGGCGTGGTACTGGGGTGTCGTAATATGCTTAACTTAATACGTTTCGCAGAATTTTCTGAACCCTGTCGAGGTGAACTGTGTAGCGTTGTCGCTAATCAAACAGTCGACAACCCCAAACCGAGCAAACAATTCCAATAAAATATTGTAGTTGTTTCCGTGGTCGGTTTTTTGGCATCTTAGTACCTCTGACCATTTAGAGTAAGAGTAAACTACTATCAGGTAGTAAAAATCCTCCACAGGTCTCGCATAATCGATGTAGATCATCGGCCATTGTTGTTCAGCCATAGGCAAGGTTTATATGTTATCGGTGGTGCTTTTGCAGCCAAATCACCGCCTTTACATCTGTTCACCATATCGGTAATATATTGGTCCATAGCTGACCAATAAATAAAACTTCTCATTGGGTTTTCATTCTGTTTATTCCTGGATGCTCCACGTGAAAACCCCTGAGAATTCTTTTTTCAAGGGTTTGGGGGATGACAACTCTTTCACCGAATAACTGTATTTCGTCGCAACAGAAAAAATGTCTGAATTGATGTCACCCAGTCATAATGTCTGCTTCGTGGTTTAAATGAAATTGTCATTTAGGGATTCTGACTTATTTCTTTAAGTGTAACTGGAGTTTGCAGATAATATTGTTTATCATGGTTTTTACATCACTACATACGTAATACCGCGATTACTAAATCTTCAAGAGTTTCCATTTTGGCGGGAATCAGTCACAATAGACCGTCTGCATGGGATAGTTGTTTTGAGATGAGAAATTTAATTGTAAAAGTTTCCCATCTTAGTAGTCGGTTCGTAGTAAATCTTGGAAGCCCCTCTTTTATCTCAAAATGGATATCAACGGCTTATGGTCGGTTTGTAAAAAAATGTCTTCCGTACAAAACTGGTGGAATTTTGAAACTGCAAATATAATTCCTAGAGCCTCTTTCTCGACCTGAGAATAATTATTTTCCTCTGGCAAGAGAGTCCGTGATGCGAAAGCACTAGGCTGTTTCGAGCCATCCGACATTCGATATAGCATGCACGCCCCGAAGCCATATTGACTAGTGTCGCTAGCTACTATTATGTCGAGTGCTATGTTACAGTCGCTATATTAACTGAAGATATTTTCACACATTAATCTCGGTTTTAGCGTTTCTACTCGTATCTTACATTATATTGTCTATATTGTATGAAGAATGTAACCTGAAATGTCTTAATACTACCAATATATAACAGCAATACTTTGTTTACATTAAAAAACATATTACAAATTATGCAAAACACAGATTTACAAGGACTTTTAATTTTAATCACAGCAAATACTTAGTAGGACATGTCATAAGCATATTTTTAATGATTAAAGGGTGAAACCTTAAACCAGAATATTATTTATTGAAATAAACATTATTAAAAAAAATTATGATTATAAAATAAATTATTTATATTAAATAAACTTTTCAAGTAATGCAATCAACCAGAAATATAAGTTTAGAGGTATGTGAAAACAATTAGCAATTTAAATTAGTTTCTAAAGAAAACCAATATGGGTGTGTACCTAAAATAGTCAGAGGAATATTTTATATTAACATGATTCTTAAATTAAATATAATTAAAATATGTCTGCTTCAATGCAAACATTTAGACAGTCACTGTAATATTATATTAATATACATATACATTTAGCATTACGTAACTATGAGATAAAAGAAATACATGTAAAAGCCACACCATAAAAATATTACCTGCACATAATCTACCAAACGATTTGCAGTATTTTTATTACATCGCGTAAAAGTAATGAATGAAACTTCCTTGTTTTAATAAATTAAAGCTGTCCAACATGGTGATTTATTGCAGACGAGCGTACGCCGCTCTTCATAATTTATAGTAAATCCCTTTTTTGTGGTTATTCGTGATACCGGATAATTATTATTATTATTATTATTATTATTATTATTATTATTATTATTATTATTATTATTATATTTTTTATTATTATTAGTAGTAGTAGTATTAGCAGTAGTAGTAGTAGTAGTAGCAGCAGTGGTAGCAGTAGTAGTAGTAGTAGTAGTAGTAGCAGTAGTAGTAGTAGTAGTAGTAGTAGTAGTAGTTTTGTTTTTTATATCTAGGACTTTTTTTCTCGCGTACGGATATTTTTATCATGCACGCTCGCGTATGTGCATGAGTATGTGTATGTGTGTGCGTGCGATTTCTGAATTCTGTTCACACTCAATGTTCTGCCTTTAGGACCGATAGTTCAATCACAAAAGTATGACCTCATTTTTCGACATAGCCCCAAAACAAGCATTGATATATTTAATCAAGTTTTCTTCGCTTTTGAAAGCGTGTTTCTCGGGCGAAAGTAACACATCCGCTTCAGTACGACTTCTCCTGTCATCTTGTTCGAAGCATTTATTGTCCATCTTTTAAGACATGCCTTTTGCTTAGGAATGCGAATATATTAAGACTTCATCTGACGTATACACTGTATAATATCGCTTAGCTACAATTCTGCACGTGGGCCATTGTAGTTACAAACCAAATTATACATTTGATACACGCGCTTTATTTCATTACATCGATGGATCCATATAAAGCTAGATGAGAAAAGGCAAAATGTGTAAGTTATGTTTGTATGAGTTTCCGTATATAATTCCATGTATAAAAACTTACCGAAACTATAGAAGGTTATTTTACACGACATCCTATATATATAATTGTTGTGAACTAAAACATCCTACATTTATGACGAAAACCACACAGCTACACACCCACACGCACACACACACATATATATATATATATATATATATATATAAATAAATACATATATATATATATATATATATATATATATATATATATATATATATTGAAATATATGAGGTTAGAAGAACGACCATGTGCGTATCTGTATTCTTTTTAAATAAACAAAATTTATTTATTTAAAGTTTCAAATGTTCGGCTTATAAAGCCTTCATAAGGAATTTTCTTTTAAAACAATACAATATATATATTTCTTTTTTTTTCTTTCGTGCTATCATGTCATTCAGCAGAGTTTGTTGGTTGAAGTTAGAGAGTGTGCATTGTGAGTTCAGTGAAAAGCGCTGTCCATGCGCAAATGGGTAGTTTAGTAGTGATCCACTTTTTAAAAATACAGATACGCACGCAGTAATTTTTCTAACCTCATATTTTAAATTCCGTTTTCTCCGTGCTTCTAAAAAGTGGATTACTACTATATATATATATATATATATATATATATATATATATATATATATATATATATATATATATATAAAAGCGAAAGTGTTTGTGTGTGCGTTTTCGTGTATGTTCAAGAATTTTTTTTTTTCCAACAACCGATCGGTTGCCTCACAACTTCTTAAAACTTTTTATATCGCGCCTAATGATAATATCTACGAGTTAAGAACCGGGTTCGCCTGTATATTTAATTTGCTCGACCTTCAAAAGATACATATTCACCAATTTTCGATCACCGCACGTGTATTACGCTTTTTCGTATGAAAAAAAGAAGCGAACAGACTAGCGGTTAATAAAACACTGTCCCGCACTCAAAGTTTACGTTATTAACTCGTCAAAAACGGACAACTGCCAAGTCGCACTTTTTGTTTCCACACTTTAATATTTTCCAACTGCGCGTCAAAGTTTCGTTTTTTTTTAACAACCCACTATTTTTGTCTTACTTAAGGCAAAACCACACTCACCTCCAAACACCCGAGCAACGCCCCGTTCCACCTGCTAGTAATCTACATATATATAAGGGAAAATGTTTGTGTGTGTGTGTTTGTATGTCTCGCAAAAACTTTCGACACGGGCCACGGATTTTCGGCAGATAGGTATCATTTTAAACCTCCTATCTTCGCCCGATAAAATATCGAAAATTTGGCAAAAAAAATTAATTCCTTCACCCTAAACTGGGCCATTTTCTACAAGGAGAGTACCGAAAACATCGTTCCTTCATTTTATCGGCTCATGCTACTACGAAAATGACGTCATGTATTACCGAGAAAACGTTCACGTTAGTTTAAACTACATGCAAGTGTTTTAAAGGTAGAATTTTATCCATTATAAAGTGTATGTTCCTTTGCCGTAGGAGTAAACTGTCGGCCATATTTTCCGCCTTAACCTCGAAGCTTCGGATTCGAGCCTGTCTTTCTACCTAAACTTTTTTCCTCTTTTACACCTTTTTTCTTTTTTTACGTGTGTTCGCTGTTTTGTTTTGTTTTCGTTTTTCCAATTTTTTTTAACATAGTGTTATTTTTAATAATATTACAGCAGGGCCACCCTCTTTTACGTACACACCTCCAAACAGCCGGGCAACGCTAGTATATATATATATATATATATATATATATATATATATATATATATATATATATAATTCTATTAGAATTTTTTTTTGTTTCTTCTAGTTGTTCTGATTTTAGGAAAACATTGCTGTTTGAACATCCATGGAATATACAAATAATGCCTTGTATTCTCTATTTTGTGCAATAAATCTGGTGAATGTTTGTTTGCATGAATAAATTATATTCAGATATATATATATATTTACATACGCACAAATATAGATACATTTCGTGTGTCTAGGTGTTTGTTCTTGTGTATTTGTCTGTTTGTGTCCTTATCCGTTCAGATAATTGTAAGAACGTAAGAGAAAAACAGCTGTCGATAGAAACAGATGCAAGGGTTGTAGAAAAAAGCAGATGCATTTATATTTCCTTTTCTTTACACACACACACACACACGCACCCACACACACACACACACACACACACACATATATATATATATATATATATATATATATATACAGTGTATCATAAAAGTGAGTATATACCTAACATTTCTTCAAATACTAAAGTATATCTCTTTAGTGGACACCACTGAAAAAATAATTTTTTGACTCAATGAAAATAGTTTGTCTGCAGCATATATACAAGAGTTAATTTATTTTGCCCTCCAAATAACTGAAAATATAGCCATTAAAAGCTTAATCCCTGAAAACAAAAATGAGTACACAACTTACGAAATCTTGTCAATATCAAAATACAACATGTCAACTCTCAATATTTTTTGTAGCCACCATCATTTTCCAAAACTTCTTTTACTCTCCTGGGCATGGAGTTTACCACAGCTTCACATGTAGCCACTGGAATGATCTTTCACTCTCTAATTACGACGTCTCCAGACTGGCCTATATCTGAGACTTTGCCCGCCTTAACCTTCTGCCTGAGGATGCCTCGAAACTGTTCTATTGTGTTCAAGTCTGGAGACATACTTAGTCAGTCCATCTCCTTTGACCTTAGGCTCTACAGTAAAGTTATGTTTGTCTTGGATTGTCATGCTGAAACACTGTCCAGCGACCCAGTTTCTAAAAGGAGAGAGTATTACTCCGCTGCAGTATTTGAGAGTACATGCTGCAGTTCATGTTTCCCTTGATTAAATGTAACTCTTGAATACGCGCAGAAATCATGCAGCCTCAGAATACCACCACCATGCTTGACTTTAAGCATGCCCCACTTATATTTGTACACTTCTCAAATTGTTGTACATGACGATCACCCCGGGATGAAGCCTCTTCTGTAGGCAATACACAGGAAAGCCTGCGAACAGTTTGGTGAAGACATATCAACAAAGCCCGTAGATGACTAGAACAATGTCCTATAGTCTGGTGAGAGTAAATTTGATTTGTTTGTTGCTGATGGTCTTAAGGATGTTTGACGGCGACCGGGTGGGCAGTACAAAGATAAGTGTGCCATGCCTACAGTAAACCATGTAGGCAGGAATGTCATGGTATGGAGCTGCATGAATGCTGCAGGTATTAGCGAGTTACATTTTATTGAGAGAAATATGAATTCCAACATGTACTGTCAAATACTGCAGCAGAGCATGATATCCTCCCCCCAGAGATTGGATCCCAGACCAGTGTTCCAGCATGACAATGACTCAAAAAACACATCGAAGACCACCACATCTGTACTGAATAGGCTGATGGTTAAGGAGATGGGCAGACCAAGCTTTTCTCCCGACAAGGACCTAATAGAGCATCTTTGGAACATAAGGATAATAAATTATCATTTGTGTATTGATTCACTTTCCATGAATTTATACTAATTTTGATATTACACGTCATTACGTATTTATAATTCCCTTGTATTGCGTTATTTAAAAATATCAATCTACACAAGAGTCCGTGTTTTCTGGCAATTAGTTTTGTATCGATGCATGCTCGATAATTTTGGGGGGAGTAATAGTAAATTTAACAATGTTTTCACCTAAGATGAAGTTCATTAAATATTCCTATTCTACACAGACATCTGATTATTTCCTTGAAATTATTTAAGTGTTGAATTTTTAGTATTTTTTAAAATGTCTACTAATGTCGAAAATACACGTCAGTGCTTAATAGAATACTCACCCAGTATGCTTAGGTTTTAAATATCCCAAATCTACACAAGCACTCTATGATGTACTTAATATTACTTTTTATTCGTGGATTTTCTCTTATTTGGTAATTTTTCGAAAAAAATGTTTATCCCGTCATGAGATGTAAGTATGTAAACTTTATTCACTTGAAATTCGATCGTTTAAAATATCCTTAATCCACACATAGTTCTCTTGTATTATTTTTCTATGGATATATTTTTAGTAATGTTTGAAATTCATACGAATTTCAGAATTACAATAATTAGTAATGGTTTAGCTGTAATGCGTTGCTTGAAAATATCCGTAATCTACATAGGCACAGTATTCATTTATTGTAATTAATTTTCTATTTAAATTTTCCCTAATTTTGTAATTAATACAAACAATGATATGAAACTAAAGTGGTAATAATGTTTTCCAGTAATGTGAAAAAAGACACAGAAAAGAAAACACCATAGTAACGATCGGAGCGACTAAGCATATTATTATGCAAATTGACTTATTAAAAACTTTTCTATATAATTATATTAGACAGGTCGAAAACGGAAGGAGGAAATAGTTGATTTTTGGAAGGATGTTATTTAAAACACATACCATAAATCAAGTAATTATCAACCAGTACGAAATTTTCAACGATTATTTAAGGATAAATTATATTTATAACGATGTACTTTATTTTTAGAAATCGATATTTATATATTTTTGTTTAGAAAACCTTATTTTTTACCTATGGTTAAAAGTATACTTAAAAGAATTATCCAAAACTACACAAAATAAACTGTATTGTTTGGGATGGTTCCGATTGCAGATTAAACAAAAAACTTTTGTGAAGATATCAGATCTGAGGTTTGAAAATCCGAATTTCGAATGTGTGTAATTTTTCATCTTTTCGTATTTTTAAGTGTGAAATTCATTGAAAATATTAATAAAAATTATTCTCTTTTAGATTAGCAAAAAATAATAAATTTTCACTTTTCTGGAAAAACACTACTTTGAAAAATAAGTTAGTAATTTTCTGTAAGTGAGCCTAATAATACTAATATAGCATAAATAGAAAAATCGTCGAAGACTCGATACAAAAACAAAAACATATCGATAAATAATTGCGAATTTTGCTTAAAAAACGATAATGTTTTCGGTAACTTGTCGTTACGTGATATTACCTCAGCTATGATAGACAATGAGGCCTACAAACATGTGTCTGCATCATAAACTGCTGTTATGGCTATCGTTTTTTTAAGTGGCAACAATTTATCCAGGCCCGGAAGCCACTCAGGGATAAGGGGTATTTTAAGTACAGTACATTGGTGTGGAGATTTAATAAATTTAATAAACGTCTTCGTAAGGGGGCGGTTCATCAGGAATTTGTTTACATTGAACTTGAAGATATCCACGTTGTAGGCCGATGGGAAGCAGGCAGACGGAACAGAGTTACACAGGCGTGCAGTTCTAAGAAAGAAGCTTTGTTCATTGAATCTACGTTTTGATTTAGGCATAGAAAAAGAGTGGGAACGTTTTTGACAGTGGATTCAGCTAGACGGGTGTTTTTCGTAAAAGATTGGCGGGGGGCAGAAATTAGAGTTAATAATCTTTCCAGCGACCTTTGCAACAGACTTGATGTACGTGTTCCATTTCAGATAAGGAGTGAAGGTCAAGCCCAGAAGCTTGTTAAAACATGGGGCTTCTCCAAAACGAGAGGCACGCATTTTAATTGAGCCCCAAATGAGGATCAGAGCGTTGATGATGTAAAGATAGGAGTTTGGTTTTTGATGCAGCCACGTCTTCCCCCACTGAACCACGCGCTCAAGATCAGAGGAGAGAGAATCAGAGAGAGCTTTGTCATTTACAGCCTTTGATGTGTTAGCGTAGATCGTCGTGTCATCAGCATAGATGTACACGAATGATATAAGTATGCGTTTAGGGAGATCATTGATGTAGATCAGGAAGAGAGTTAGGCCAAGATGGACCCTTGAGGGTCTCCAGCATTAATACTGCTTGCCTCTGATTTTTGTCCATCAACCACTAATCTTATGAACCTATCAGAGAGATATGATTTAATGATAGAGCGCACATTTCCAGTCTGGAAATCTTGTGAAGTAGGACTTTATGCCCTACCTTGTCGAAGGCCTTTGATGTGTCTAGAGCAATTGCCCAATAAAGGAGGCTTTTGTAAAGAGATTCACTAATCCTATGAGATATAACCGTTAGCACATTTTCCGTAGATCTTGCAGACCGGAAACCGTATTGCGTGTCACTAAGAAGGTTATTTTTGCTAAGGTGGTTGATTATTTCTCTATTTAATATGGATTACATCAACTTACTCATGACACACCGGATACTTATTGGCCTGTACTGAGAGCGAGATGACTTATCACCTGAGTTTTGTAATACAGGGCATACTAACGAGGTTTTCCAGGGTTTTGGAAAGCACTTCCCCTAAAGACAACGCTTAAATAGTTTCTTAAGTATTGGGGCACGTTCTAGTTGAACCTTTTTTAACACGATAATTGGGATGCCGTCAGGGGCAGTTGCTTTACTGCAATCAAAGTTCTTGAATAGCTTTGCGACCTCATGCACAGATATTTGTATGTTACCTAGCGTATTCTGTGTTATAGGAGGATATATGGGGAGTAGATGGTCTTCGTCGCATGGGTAGAATTAGCTGCAAACTTCTTTGCAAATAGTTTGGCCTTGACTGAAGCTGACGAAATGACCTCTGGCCCATTGATAATGGTTGGGATAGAACGCACACTTCTGTTCAGGATCCTATTTGTTATTTGCCAAAACTGGTCGGACCCAGGCCGCTGATCATCTACTTTGGATTTAACAGACTGGGAATATAGCTCTCTTGCATTTTTTATTACTCTTTCACAGCGGTTGCTGGCGTTCCTGGGAGCACTTATTACGTTGGTAGCTATGGAAAAAGTGACTTTTGTGCGCGATGGCAGCAGCACATTATGGGGAGGACCATGGCTGGCTGTTAGGTTTTTGTTGGAATTTTTTAAATGGTCTGAATCGCTCTATGCCTACAATTAACCATTCGGTCAGGTCTGATCCTATAGAGGACACATACTTTTTAAACATGGAATGCAAAGGTAGATTAGATATACATGTACGGAAGCTATTCCAGTCAGCCATAGAGTATCTGTATACAGTACAGTGGAGGGGTACGTATGTGGCCTTATTACATTTCATTTTTATCTTAACTGATACGACGGAGTCGTCGGAGGATCCTAGAGGAGAAGGAACGGAACATGAACATAGCTCAGGGGAAGTTGAGAGAAAAAGATCTACGAGGCTTGCATATTGACCTGTAGTATCGGGCACACGGGCGGGCTCGCGAACAATCTAAGTGAGGTCATAAGCAATGGCAAAATCATGACAGAACCTCCGCCCCCTGTCCGTCTTATTTGATTGGGTCAGCTATTCAATGTTATGGATGTGGATGTTAGTCGAGGGATGTACAGACAGGATATGGTTTAATTTCTTAGATATGCTCTTAAAGATAGTAACTCTTCTGTTATGGCGCTATTGAGGGCAAATATAAATTCAGTGCTGTAAGCAAGTGCAACCCGGAAGCACATATAAGGTACATTAGGAGCTTCTCTAGAGATATCTCTGCCATATCGGAAGCCATCTTTAATATAGGCACATATTCCATGCCCATGGCGATCTTGGGGGTCAGATTTAGATGTTAAGTTGGAGTATCCGTTAATTATGAACTCATCTAGGGAAGTGGTCGGCCCTATTCCAGTTTCGTTAGAAAGAATATGTCCGGTTTTGTTTACTGTAATTCGGTTTCAACCTCTGGAAGGCAGGAACGTAGACCCCTGATGTTGGTGAAGGAGACATGGTAGTAGGGGTCTACGTTGGAAAATGGGATTTTCTAAATCACGTCAAATTCTAATGGAAGTTTATTTCACAAATTATGCGATAAATAATTGGGGAAAAACAATTTAATATAGTTTTTGGAAAAATAGTTTTATATTGTTTATTTTCACATTCAAAATGAATGTAATTACGACATTAAACATAATTCAAGTTTTACAATAAAAAAAATAATGTATGGTTGATGCAAAACAAAAATATCAGAAAACCAATGCAGTTTTAGATGTTTTGTACAGGTATTTCCTAGAAAATAATTAAAGCTTGAAAGAAATTAGTATGAAGAAAATATAAAACTAAAATAAAATCATATTGAAGGTATTCAACCATTAATTACGCTTGGGATTATTATTTAATTTAATGCTTTAAAAAAGCTATTTGCCTGTTTGGATACATTCAAAATATTTTAAGTGTAGGAGTGACCACAAATAGAAAAGGAGGTTATGTCATCCATCGTTGTCGATAAAAACACAACCATCATGGGTTTCGGAGTTAAGACAAGTGTTCTCTATAATTGTTTACTCAAAATATTAGCTGAAAATACATTGGGTACTTACAAGACGGACAACGAAAAAGTTTCCAACATCATAAGTGAAAGTTACTTGTAGTGGAAAGCACCGGATTCGAAATTAGAACACTGGGATCGTGATTTTGTGTCGTTAACCACTGGAGCATTCCTAACCCCAACTTATCATAACACTCAAGTACTTTCTATTTTATTTGATGATCATTATTCATTAATTTTTTATGTTTTTTTTCAACAACCTTTTATTACTTTGTTTTCGCTGGTGTTGATTATTAAGTTTCCTTAGAATTAATGGCAAGATAAATGAGATAGTCTGTGGCGTCTCGAATGAGCTTTGGATAATATTGTACCTCATCGGTTTTTTTTAATCCATAAAAATGAACAATAAAGGTTACATTTAACCAACTTATGCTGCTGATATAAAATTTATTTAATTTTGTACAAGACTGGTAAATAGATAATGAGATTTTAATGGTTTACAATGCAATTTTCGTTTTATTGTTGTCGATTAATATTTTCTTTGTTTATAATTCTAAACGTTAAACCATTTCTCCTTAATTATTCGACGTTATCTACTTACGAGATGTTTTTACTATTCATGATGTCAGTTATTTTCACCTCTTCATTCTACATCTGGTTTGTTTATTACTCATTTCTACAAGAACTACTCATCTTAATCATATTATTATTTGTATTGAACTTATTTGTTTTATGATTCATATTCTCTGTACAATCCTCATGCACTTGTTTTCTTAACTCCGTGTTTTGTTTTTTTAGCTTCAAGGTAATTTCTTTTCATCTTATTTCATAATAACTTCCACGTGTGTCAATTTGATTACGTACACTTCAAGGCCCTCTAGATATTTTTTTATTTCCTATATTTTTTTTACATATATTTCCGGTACGCTTCAATTTTCTTTTGTTTTCTCCAGTCTTTCCTTCTTTATAAAAGAGCGCAGACAAATCCTTTCCCAATTCATTTGAATATAAATGCTAAGATTTAGGTGTGTCTTTATTTCTGTTTCTTCTTTCTTGTATATGTTGCAATGAGTTTGGGATCATCTCTCTCTCTCTCTCTCTCTCTCTCTCTCTATATATATATATATATATATATATATATATATATATATATATATATACAATGTGGCACACTTCTTATTATGCGCTAGTAAATGTGCATACAAATACATTTCCTGTGCATGATGTTAAGTAAAATAAAGCACGTGCGAGATAGACTTTTCAGTGAAAAAATGGTAAGAACATACAGAGAGTTTATGATAATTAGAGTAAAAATTCTATTACGTGAATTGCAATGCATATTCAACGATAATAAATAAAAAAACACATTCTGGAAGAACGAGTGATTTGGACAAGATATCGTTTACTGTCTTTTTAAAATCCAAGATACGACCATAGAAACTGTAAAAGATTTGGGCCAGCTGATTTTATGTTGCAAGAAGTTACGAAAGCATAAATACAAGAGTAATTATAGACGGAATAAACTTCTATTTAAACTTAGTAAACCATTTAAACTTAGTAACTTAGCTGTATAGGCACGATCTTAAACATGAGACCAAACTGCGAGAATTACATGAGATTGCGTGAATCGGTTGGTAAAAGTAAATATGATTACGTTGTGATACGGAGGCAATAGACTACCAGATTGGAGATAATTTTGAAAATATTATGCGGTTTATGCATTTTCCCATAAGCGGGATGTACATGTGACAGAGAAACGAGTGTTAATTTACATTCCTGTATATTCAATCTTTGAAGAAATTTTACATAGACTTCTTAGGATTAATACCACACCAAATATAACTAATTCGCTTAAATGAGGTGTCACACTGGCATCCGATAATAATTGCATCTGAGCAATTCTAAGAGACCAGTCGAGATATACAAAGAGTTTCAGGGAAAAAAAACAGAGAATTTTTTTAATTTGCAGTTAGATTCGGAGATTGATTTAGTGACTAACCCTTCCATCGATTTTTCTAATCGATTTAATATGCTTTAATTAAAGCATGAGAAGAAAGCTGTTAAGCACCTAGTGTCCCTTGAAGTAAGAAGCGCAAATAAAAAAAAAATTGAATGCCATCAGGAATCTAACACATTGCGCACTCTAATCACACATTTAACTTGTATTTACAAGTTTCAAGATGATTACAAACTTGTCACTTATATAGTGATCAGTAGGTTCTGTGTGTTCTTCATCACTCGGATATCTTTCTGATTACACGATGTAATGTGCTTCATTAACCGTGTGCACACTTACCGCCAGTCGATGGGTCTTCAGGTGACGTATTTGCGTCCATCTCAACTAAACAAAGATACACTAACCTGAACGTATTGATCGACTTTTGAAGACATTTTCTCGGCGTGTGAAGTTCTTTTCGATAGGTGAATTACATCAACTTGGCATCGTGACCAAGCTTAATATGTTCAAAGACTCAATATCAACTATATATAGTCTTTTGAAAAGTTTTCCCTCGGTTTTTTGACAAAAGTAGCATTGCATGTGCTACGTAACATCGTTATATAAATGTATAAGTGAAAATGTCTCTGTGTGTATGTACCTGTGTACATTTCCCTAAAAAAATACTCTATTAATTTTCAGTCTAGAGACTCGAGATTTGACATAAAGAGTATTGAGATTCGGAAAAATCTGTTTAACTGGTTTCTGGCCAGAAATATGGCTGACAAAGTGTAAAATTTCAAAGATTTGACCATTGAAAACTCTACCAAACTCCTTCGCCAATTTAGGGTCTAAACACTTGAAATTTTAAATGCAGATTACTTGGATATGTATCAAAGTTATGATTTGTATTTGATTCCAGAAAGTAAATGTTAAGGGGTCAAAATTCCTGATCTAAATATTTAAAATTTTAAATAACGGATATTTAAGGATATGGCAAGTTTTAAAATCGGTTTGGATCGAAAATTTGAGCTGCCAAGGGGTAAAAGTTTCTAAGATTTGACCTTTGTGGTCTCTAAAAATCTATACATCCATTTTGGGTCTAACAATTTGAAATTTATACGTAAGAGGTATTTTGACAGGCGGCAAGCATTTTAATCAGTTTTGAAGCGAAGATTTAGCTGTCAAAGTTGAAAGAGTTGACCTTTGAAAATTCTAACAAATTTCTCCGCCAATTTTGAGTTTGAAAAGTTGAACTTTTGATGTAAGCAAATGGGACATCGATAAACCTTTCTATTCTGATTTGAGACCAAAATAATAAGTATTAAGGGGCAAAACTGTGGTTAAAAATTTACAAAAATGACGTCTGTGGTCTCTATAAAATGACTAAGATTAACGTTGGTCTTAACATTTGAAATCTTACATAAAGTGTATTCACACGTAGGGCAAGTTATGAACAGTACATAAGGCCCGAGCAAAGCCGGACTGAACTGCTAGTATTATATATTTAAGAATGTTTCCACCATACTTTCTTGCATAGTCGCTTCGCTGCAATAAATATATTTTTTTATTTGTTTCGGGTATAGACTCTCACGTTTCCTTAATCGATTGTGTAGTCACTGAACATTTTTATGCCCGTAACGACAATCTGATGTAATTCACATGTCAGAAAGAGTGCACACGTGCAAGGAAATGTCTTCAAGAGCCGATCGATATCGCAAGCCTAAGGTATATTCGTTACAGTGTCGAATACAATTTTGTTCAAGTTCTCAATGCATCGCATCCTTATTATTATTATTATTATTATTATTATTATGATTATTATTATTATTATTATTATTATTATTATTGGCTCACATGGAGCTTTCACAAAAGTCAACAAACGATCTGATTGGAAACCCGTGGTGTTCTCTGGAGGCTGAGTGACAACAAGTCTCCACAGACGTCCAGTTGTCTCCACCTCCTTCGATAGCGTTTGCAAATTAACTTGCATCATCGCAACAAACTCTTACCATTGATTTTTCGCTGGTAGTGGTCATTGGTTTATACTGGAATTTTAGTGGCACTAAGCGTCCCCAAAGTCCCAGCTCTCTTTGCGCCCGTCCAACCGTGGTCCGGCTCGCGCTCTCTCCTCGGTCTTTAGTCCTTCTTGACCCTTCTCAGCTCTTTGGTGTTTTTATTGGGAGGAGCGGTGGTGAAACTATAGGGGTATGCATGATGGGGGTGTAGAACTTATAGATGTGCAGCTTTTGCGTTCTTTATTCCCTGTAACTCTTATTCGTTATACTGTCGTCTCCGCATTCAAGGGGTTTCCTTAATATTTCAGTCGTTTTCATTATCGTTAGTCGTTGTACTGTTGCAGTTATTCCTCTGATTCCAATTTCGGAAATTCTTTTTTCGAAGTTTTTTCGGAATTGTTCCTAGTGTTTCTTCTATTATCGGCACTATTTTGATATTCTTCATCATCCAAATCCCTTTTAACTCTCTGGCTAGCTCTGTGTATTTGCTTCATTTCTCTTTTTCTTTCATATTCACCCTGTGGACAGCTGGGACAGCAAAGTCTACGATTTTACAGGATTTTTCTTTCTTATTCATTATTACGACAGCTGGTCTTCTTGCTTGGATTGGTGTGTCCGTCTGTATGTCCATGTCCCAGAGGATTTTATGGTTCTCGTTTTCGAGTCCTGTTGCGCGTTTATGCTTGTACCATTTGTATATACGCTTAAAATGCAGTCGTTTTCACAATTCCCAGTGCACCACCCTCCACACTTTGTCCTGCCTGTTTTTGTATTGCTTTTGGGGCAGTTTGCTGCATTCACTTACTATATGGTTTATCGTCTTTGTCCACAGAGTCTGCATTTGTTGTTTTCTTGTGTTTTATCGATTATTGCTTTGATATGGTTTGTTCTTATCGAGTTATCTTATACTCCAGTTATTAGAGATTCACGGTCTCGGTTTATATCTTCTTTTCGCATCCATGTCAAGAGGTTTTCGTTTCCTTTATCTTTTGTCATTCTTATGACTCTTCCATGGAGTTGTTTCTCTTACCACTTCTCTTTTCTCATTTTATAATTTGTCTCTCTGCTTTCTGTTTTGTTTTGTTTTTTCAGTGTCTCTCGCTGCCATAATTATCCTTTCAGTGTGTTGCATTATCTATATTTCTCGTCCTTTTTTCGTGTCATTCATACAGTCTTCTATACAGATCAGTTCTCTCCCGCCGTCTTTCCTTTTTACGTAAAGCCTGTCAATATCGTCCTTTGGGTGTAGTGCATTATGCATAGTCATGAGTTTCCTGGTTTTCTGGTCGAGTTGTCTCAGTTCTTCTTTTGTCCAACCCATAAACGGTCCAGAGTATCTTACTAGTGATACTGCCCATGTATTTATACCTTTTATTAGGTTTCTTCAATAGAATTTCGTTTCCAGGAGTTTTCTTGTTCTCCTGAGGTATTACTTTCCAATTTTCTCTTCCATTTCTGTTGATCTGATCGTCCGCTTCCAAAATTCCCAAGTATTTATAGTCGTCTTGTTCCCCTAGTTCCCTCATTTCTGTTTGGTTAGGTAGTTCCATGCCTACTGTCGTTTCAAGTTTTCCTTTTCTTATAACTATTAGTGCGCTCTTTTCCACTCCAAATTCCATTTGGATATCTTGGCTGAAGATCCTGGTTGTGTTAATTAGTGTCTCTAGCGCCTTTTCGGTCCTTGCAAAAAGTTTCAGATCGTTCATGTACATCAGGTGGTTCATTTTGTCCTCTGTATTGGAGAAATTATATCCGGCTTGGCACTTTCTCAGAATACTGTTCAAGGACATCATGACTACTATGAAAAGTAATGGTGATAGCGAGTCTCCTTGGAAGATGCCTCTTTGTATGTTAATTTCTGTTATGTGTTGTCCATCAGCTGTCAATTCCAGTCTCCATGTTTTCTTTGCATTTTCTATAACATTGGTGATCCCGCTTGGTATTTTATACATTTTTAGGCATTCTATTATCCATGCTTGGGGTATCCTGTCGTACGCTTTTTTGTAGTCGATCCATGCCATGGCTTAATTACTTCTCCTTTTTACCTCGTTTAGGATCTTTTGATCTATATATAGCAGGCAATATAGAAGGCAGTTGTGCTGTCAGTATCTTCCACATAGTTAGTAAGCACGTGATTGCCCTATAGATTCTAGGGACGGTTCTTTCTCCGTGCCTTTCTGTAGCAGTGTAGTCCTGTTGCTATCCAGTCTGGTACGCTTGCTTCCTGTATACATCTTCTCAGGTTTTGGGTTAGCCTTTCGTGAAAGGTTGTGAATTTTTTGGAACCAGTATGCATGTATCCCGTCGTGCCCTGGTGCTCTCCAGTTTGCCATTTTTCCTATGGTTTTCTTTAGGGTTTCCTTGCTGATTTCATTCACTGTTCCTTCTTCGATTTGTTGTAATTCTTCTTTCATGTCTTTCAGCCATTCGGCATTTCTGTTTGTGTTCTCGTCGCTCTTCCCATATGTTACTCCCGTAGAGTTTTGTTTCTGTCGGGTTATGTTGTTTTGTTTTTGTTTTTCCTCCGTTCACATTTTGGTAGAATTGGCTTTCATTAGTTTCAAATGTTCGGTTTTGTTTGTATTGTTCAGATTTATATATATATATATATATATATATATATATATATATATATATATATATATATCGTCTCAATCTCGCTTCTTTTGCTTTTATTTTTTGGTCCAGTTATTTATGTTTCTAGTTTAGCCTCTCCCTGCCCGTTACATTTCCAATATTCTGTTTTCTCTACATTGCTTTCTTCCTGTTGATAATTTTGGTTTCTTTTTTCCGTTTGTGTAATTTAGTTTCTATTGTTGTTTCCCATCCAGGTTTTGTCGGTCCGCTTGCCCCCGGTTATTTTTCTGATTTGAGATTCATACTTACCATTCTAGCGCCTGCATGAATGAAGTTGCTTAAGTCTGTTACTGTATTTGTTGGGATATGTGGGAGGAGCTTGTTAACCTTCTCTGTTTCTGTTTTTAATTTCTTCTGCTCTTGGTTCTTTAACGATGGAAGCTTTGTTTTTCCTCGTTCATCAGCTGTATTATTTTATTTATTTTATTTGCTTGATTCTCTGTTAGTTCCGTTTCATTGATCTCAGTCTCCACGTTTGTAGACTTCGTTCTTTGTTGGTCCTCAGCCTTTGGTGTTTTTACTTGTGAGACTTCAACTTGTGGGGTTTCTCTACACGCGGTTTCGTTGGGGGGATGTTTCTTGTTCAGTTTCATCATATATTCTTCGCTGAATTTTTGTTAGATCTAGTTTAGAAAGCCAGCCTTTCTTGAGTATCAGTCTTGCTTGGTCCGCAATTCATTGTTATGTCGTATGGTAGTTACTGGATAGACTCCATAGTTCTTTGATTCGTTTCCGATAATCTCCATATCTTTATTTAGGAGGACTTCTATAATAGCATTCCATTACGCGTCTATTCTCTTTTGTTGTCCATTTCTTTCTTGTTTTTTTTGTTTTGATGGTTATCATGGCTATGCGGTTTGTTCGGTATCATTATGTTCCCGGAAATTAGAGGTTATACTTACCTGTTCAGCGTCCATGTTATTTGAGTTTCTGAAACTAGAGAGTTGACCAACATGCGCAGGATGACGAGCGAGTCCCCCTGATGGGTACCAAAGGAGCACCTTCCGATCATGACACCCAGATCTTTCTTCTGGATCCCATGGTTTTGATAATTTGAAATTGAAATTTTTCATATATTGGTGTTTGTGCCAGCACTGAGCCCAGAATTAATTTATCTGTGGTGCTGACGCAAAGCTCCCATGTATACAAGAAGTATCGTGCACTATCACACATACATATGGGACATGAACAAAAATAAATAAATAAATAAATAAAATTAAAATTAAAATTAAAAAAATTAAATTTCCAACTAAGTATTCCACAGAAGTAATACTCTGAAAGAGGGTCTTTTACACCATACTTCTTTGCCGCTGGAAATGTTGGATGGCAAAAGAGGAAGGTAATTTTCCCCGTGGCCGTGGTAGTGTTAAATTCCCTCGTTCCGTGTCGGTAAAAGGACTGTTTTTTGTTATAAATTGGAACTAACATTTAACTAGATATTTCGCCAGTCTGCCATCTGGTTAATTTTGCATTCATTTTTAGAGGATTTTCATAATATTTGACTTGACAAACAGAATTATGCGTTTATATCGAAAAAAAAAACTGTTTTCTGAAATAAATTCGAAGTAACATTTAACATTTTTTTAACAAAAATAGGATGTAAACTCACATTTCGTTGTTTTTTTTAAAGAGTTTTCTTACAGGAGCGTGCTAAACATCCCTACTTGGACTCCTGTATTGAGTTAAATGCCAGGTCTTTGGTGAGTAGAAGGTTATCGTAATTTTCCTTATAAATATATATATATATATATATTTATTTTTTTACTATAATAATTAATTATATATATATATATATATATATATATATATATATATATATATATATATATATATATATATGGGGGTGAGAATTTTAAAGATTATTATTCCGAGAAAAAAACAAAAGTAAGAAGACAGATTTATATAACTGCGATGTGGCTCAGCTATAAAGCCAACCCTAAGTTGTAAGAAATCTATTTAAGCATGTAATTTATTAATTTGATATATAAAAAAATGATCATCAGTCGTCATAATGACGTTACCTTATATGCTAAAGTACCTCATCACCATACGAGATGGATAGACCAGGAGATAAAATTACACCATTAACCGTGTTTATTGATTATTACTTGTGTACGATGTTGGTATTTATTTGAAAGTTGCTGAAATGTCTTTTACGCCAGACCATTAGAAAATTTTACGTTTTTGCATTTCTCTTGTCCTGCAATATATTAAATTCATAAAAAAAAAATACGAGAAGTCTGAAGAGTATAGTCTCTGATGTCTTTTATTTTTTTTTAACCGATATTAATTTTCTGTTAGATGAGATCTTGATTAAATTCAATCAGCCTCAATTCAATATTTTCCTTTCATCATTGATGATAAAGATATCGCATATTTTAAATGCCAGCTTAAGATGATTAAAAACTATTCAACAAATCAAAAGTGTGAAGATATTGGGTGAGAGCTTATATACTTTAAATCGGAAGATATCAATATTCGAAACATGCTTTATATTTGTCAGTAATGAAAACATCTTTTAAGACAACCCCAACCGCACTATACATACATGCATAAGCATACACACACACACACGTATATATATATATATATGTGTGTGTGTATTTATTATGTGTTTATATGTATATATATATATGTCATATATATATATATATATAATGATTTTTCTTAAAACGGACATTTATTTATTAGGTGTGGATTTATTTATTTATGTATTTTTATTTATTTGTTTATATATTAGGGTTAGGGAATGGAGTAATTAGGGTTGGGGGTTGGAGACCAAAGCAAATATAGACGTTATCTTCAACAAGTGTTTTCTCAGTCTACCTGGTGTCTGCCCGCTGCCAGTCTAAAACCTATGTTAGGTAGTGTATTTTAATTTTTTCTTCTTCTTTTCCTTCTTCTTCTTTTTCTTCTTCTTTTTGTTCTTCTACTACTTATGCTTCTTCTTCTTCTTTTTGTTCTTCTTCTTCTTCTTCTTCTTATTATTATTATTATTATGATTATGATTATGATTATTATTATTATTATTATGATGATGATGATGATGATGATGATGATGATGATGATGATGATGGTGTCTGTTTGTGAAAAGGTCAAGATTCACCCGGATCTGGTGACCATCTCTGGGACTCGTAACGATTGGTTACGGGAGAGAGAGGGTAAGAAAAGTATGAGACGTAAGAAAGAATGGGAAAGAGGGGAAGAAACTAAGAATGATGGCGGACGATGAAGAGGAGAGAAATGGAGGAGAAGGAATGAAGAAAAAGGAAGAAGGGAAAGGAGAAAAAAGAGAAAAGAAGGAGATAGGGGACCGATACTTTGTTTAATAATGGTAGTTTGTTTTCTCTCGCCTTTCCAAACCCTGTCCTTCTAGACCACCTCTAATATTGTTTACCATTACATTTATTAATATATTTATAAATTTGCTATTAATAGTCTAACACGTTTCGTAGTAACAGTAATTGCAAACTCAGAATATATATCATTAGTAAACCTTTAAAAGTCAAATGCAGTCATTCGTTATAGCAGCGATAATATTTATCAAAAAACGGAGGGTGATTGGGAATTCGTTTGAGTTATTTGCTACTAATTAGCAATGACATTACTTTACTGAAGGTTATATGAATTATTTGTAAACAGTAACACCCACGCACTTTGTACACGTAAAAAAAAAACTATGTCTATATCCGCTTTGCCCCGATAATTAACTTCTCAACCGCCAACCGTATCTGCTCCATTTCTTAACCCCAACATATAAATAAATAACTAAATAAAACCAATAAAAGAATTAAATGATAACATCCACTCCTAATCAACCTTGTTCTCCGAACTGCTACACTTCACTTCCCGGCCTTTTTAACTAAAAAGCTTATTTTGTTGAAATTTGATTTTCGTTTTTCATTAAGAATTCCTCTTTTGACTGGAAGCTTTGTTGCCTTTAAGAGGTCTCTAGTAAATAAATACTCTAAGACCGAAACATGCTCATGAATGTGTGGCAACATATTACTACTCATGTAAAGATAAATTTAAAGTGTAACTTGCTTTACTTCAGTATTCGACCTTCTTGTATAAACCTCGTTATATTTCAGTGATTACCGCACCTCTGGAAAATAGCAACCTTTAATTATTAATATATATATATATATATATATATATATATATATATATATATATATATATATATATTATCAAAAACCTCTACATTGATAGAGAGAAGACTAGAAATTTCTACTATGGTTTCTAATGTTCTCGAATAACATCAATAGGAGACTTGATTCCGAATATGTATTATGCGTTATATCTCCTCTCTTTTTAAAATAAGGTACACCTATGAATATCTCCATATAAAAACTTCTTATACACTTGCCGTGTTAAAATCTATCGATTGCTGTTAATCATGACACACTGCAGTAATGATTCCCGATTTCGTCATTTTGTTTATGTATGAAAATCTTTTAAAAAAAAAAGAGATATAACATATGAGTCATATTGGAATCACGTCTCACATTACTGTTATTTTATATGATTTGTACACACAAAAGCTAGTTCTAGTGCTACCTCCATCAAGGCCAAATGTTTTTAGGGAAATATTAGATAGTTTGATAATCATATGCAAAACTAGGAAAACAATTGACTATGATTGAAACATTTTATGGCTGTAAAACGTGTAATACTAAGCCTCTGTATGATCACTAATCCCCTTAATGTGCGATCTTAGGGCAAAGGTCACATAGCCCACTAGAAAATGCACGTCATTAGGTTTCTGACGAGATTACATTTGTAAAATTCTGATCACAAGGCGCTATGATTGTGAACTTATAAAATTGCCAAAAAGACAGTACATCTATCTATCTATCTATCTATCTCTTTTCAATCTATGTCGGCCAACTAATCCTCTGGCTTTCGTCAGGTGGTAATGAAGATCTGAGGAATAGTTGGCCAAACGTCGTGAAACAACAACTAAAAAATATTAGGATAACAGTTTGCAATAAATAAATTAATACATAATACTCATCTCAATAATTAATTCCAATTAAATAACATTTTATAAGAAAGATCAGATAATAAATAAACGTGGATTTATAAGGCCAAAAAATAATCCAATCATGATCACCCTTCGGGGCCTGTGGCGCAGTGAATAAAGACGTTAAATTCTATGGTTCCCGGTGAGCATTGTCTAGAGATAGTTGTTTCTACCCTACCAAAATTCGGCCAAACTGTGGTGAGACGACAACAACTATGAAGGTCAGTAATTGCTTAGGATTAAATTAAGAGACTCGGAGTTCTAATCCCGTCGCGGTCACTATCTGACGAAGGCCATAAGAATCGTTTCTTGTCGCTGAAGACTGTACTGGGTAAATAAAGTCAGTCAGTTTAGCTTGCATGCACAGATAATCATATAATTATCATGCCCCTCTGACAGACGATAAAAACATTTAAAGATTAATGTTTTAATTTCAACAATATTTCTCGCGATTAACGGTGGCCGAATGGATTTGGTCCTTCCTCATGTAGTCAGAGATGACTTCTTTGCCGGATTCGAATCTATCGACTGGTGTTAATCGTGCTACGAATGTCTGTAGGTATTTAATAATTATTATAGTAAATAATAATTATATATATATATATACATATATATATTATATGCCTACCTTAATTAATCACATAAATTAATATACGAATTTTTAGTATTTACTTAAACAGTGCTCAATATATAAGAAGAAATAGGTAGTAAGTTATGAAATATATATATGGCAATTAAGCTACACAAAATAATCAGCGTTTAATTTTCGTCAAAATTCTACAAGCTACAAAGAAGATTCCTCGTTTCCTTCTCGTAAAAATTCGTCGTAACTTACTATATGTATATACCTATGAAAGTGAAAATGTGTCTGTGTGTGTGTCTGTCCCTCTGTCTGTCTGTGTACACTTCCCTTCCAAATAACTGTCAATTGCTCGTCTACGGACTCAAGATTTGACATAAGGGGTATCAGATGTAGGAAAATCTGTTTTATCTTTTTTCCGTTAATGTTACATGGAAGGGCGGTCCCCTTATCATGTAAGTAAGAAGACATACTAAATAAGTCCAAATTATATTAGGATAAGGTTAGAATCGAACCCTGTAGGCAGGTGTATGAGATAATAGAGAAGGGAATGTTAGAAGTTAAGTCTATTGTTAATACTATTCGAAACAGTTAAATATCGTTTATGTCGAAAAAAGAGTCGATTGCCCATTCTTTTAGAAATCTGAATATTAAATATGTGATGTAAAAGAATGAACAATGCAAATTATAAAATATATTGTTTAAAAAATGTTAGATATTAGAATTGAGGATTCTTTTGTTTACTAAAGGTATGTTTGGACAAACATATGAAAAGCCACGTGAAAATTAGTCACGCTTAAAAACACACTTCCGACATCATAAACAAAGGAGATTTCTCAATATAAGAATCTAAGGGTTCGTAGTTGGTAAGCTGGTCACTGAAGAGTTGGTCAGTTGATGAGTTAGAGTCAGTTGGAGAGGAACCCCCCTTAGGAGCGACGGGAGAATAAACCATGTAAATTAAAGTTTGAATTCCTAATGTCAGCGATCGATCGATTGAATAAAGAGAAAATATGTTTGTAACTGTTTGTCTCGTCATTCCTTACAACAGCAATGCTTTTTACTTTCATCGTATAACGAACTTTGTACAATCCTTCCAAGTAGTATGTGTCCTCCTCATCATTATAAGTGAACTATCTACTCCTATCTATATGTGTATAAGAACAGTTGCATTATATCATACAGTCAGCATTAATATGAAACCTTCAAGAATTGTCACAGTCGTCGTCATGATGAAAGATATACAAAATATCTCCCTCATTATCATTGTCATTCGTGTGTTCTGAGTCCTCCTATTACATTATAAGTCCCAAATAGTCACCTCTATATAACATTAGTAATTTAGCGGTCAATGGGTTTAAGTTCAACGATTTGACTTTTGAGAACTCTACAAAACTCCTCCGCCAATTTTTGGTCTACACAATTGAAATTTTGAATATATGTTACTTCGATATGAATCAAACTTTATACTTTGATTTGAGCCCAAAATAATACATTTTAAGCGGTGATAACTGGATCAAATTAAAACAAAATGACCTCTGCAGGGCCCTACCATATTGCCCAGGCATTTTTTTGTCTAAACATCGAAATTTTACATTACGTTTATTAAGATATAGGGAAAGTTTTTAATCGTTTTTTTTAATGAAAATTTTCCTAGCAAGAGGTTAAAGTTTAAAAGATTTTACCTTTGCGCTCTTTAGCAAACTATTAAGCGCATTTGGGGTCTAAACATTTGAAATTTTACATAAAGGATATTCAGACATCCTGAAAACCTTTTAATCATGTTTTGGGCGAAAATTTCGTTAGCAAGGGGTCAACGTTTACAGAGTTGACCATTGCGGACTCTACCAAATTCCTCCGCCAATTTAATATAAACCCTTGAAATCTTAGATGTAGGTTACTTGGACATGGGTCAAACATTTTAATCTAATTTAAGCCCAAAACAATAACTGTTTCAAAATTGGGTTCCAAGTTAAAAAAATTGACGTCTGCGAAGTTAAGGGAGCCTATTATATAGAAAGGTATTACCGTACATCTTCACACTTTTTAAAATATATACATATGCACATAAAGTTATGAAAAGTACATAGCGCCCGGGCAAAGCCGGGAAGAAACTGCTAGTATATATATATATATATATATATATATATATATATATATATATATATATATATATATATGTATATATATACATACTGCTAGTATATATATATATATATATATATATGTATATATATATATATATAGATATATAAACTGGTAATATATACAATTGTGAAATGCGTATCTTATTCGTTTTACTGGACGAAACTACATGAAAATTTGCAGGTTTTTAGAAGATTATAACACTATTCTATGTTTAAACTTTATGCCAATTCTTAAAAAAAGAATCTATATTTTCAATCCAATTAAATATTAATTTAAATAAATATTCATATTAAATTGCCTTATATTTGTAAATACAGTGTCCTGGCAAGCCAGTTTTTGTCTGCTGATTTGATATCAATTTTACTTAGGGATTTTATTGCTCGGTTGTTTCCCTTTTGGTCTTGCCAGGCCACTAATATAGGTTAATACCGGTGATTAAGTCGTTGCCATCTGCTATCGAGCCACAGGATTCGTAAACTTGTTTCCGAGTAACACAATATAATTTACTTATTTATTTCTTTTTGTTCTTAGTTCGTCTGTCTCATAAGATAGGAAGGTCTCTCAGAAAAGGTCATGTCTTATAGACACAATTGTATGCAGACATTTGATATGTCCTATATGTGTTTCGTTTTATGTAAACTTTATTGTTTTTTATCTATTCGAATTACATGGTTATCATTTGCATTGGCATTTCTCTGTCGGAGGCTCCTGCGCCACTTACCCTCTCCTTGGTCGAGGTAATGGAGTCTAGCAAGAAAGTAATACGTGCGTGTGGTTTTTAAACTTTTATGCTCTCTATGATATTTCACTTGATTTTATAATAATTATATAAGTATTAATTATTTATATCCCTCTACTGTACGTATCTTATATTTATATTTTACATATAAAAAGCATACTGTTTCACTCAGACGGGTAAAGGGCAGGGGACTATATAAACATATTTTTTAAAATCAGTTTTCTTAATTCCATACGTAGCATATTTCAACTTAGACGGAAAGGTAAATGGAGATTTTAGGCTTGATATATAGGGCCAATACAGGTCTGTAATTACGTAAAAAAGATGGTTCTTCACACCACATCTAAATGCAAACATGTTCGAACAGTAAACACACACATCTTCCGAGAGAAGAAACTGTCGAACATTATATGCCATCATTATTAGAGAGGTGGACTCTTGTTGTGAGTCTATTGTTTATCTTTACTTTAGTCGAAGTTCTCAGAAATCAAGGGGTCCATAACCAGAGGCTAACACTTGAACTCTATATGAGATACATAGATATTCGAATGTTCAATTTAATTTTTTTATCTCTCAAGCACTGAGTTAGTAAAGAATTGAGAAGATACTTTTCCTCTCCCCAATTAACCATTTTTATACGTTGTAGTATATCTTTTATGTTGGTCTTTTTGGTCTTACTGGATTCCAGGACAAAAAATTATCTAGTCTGGTGGAGTATCCAGCTTCGTGCTATTACTTGAGGTAATATCACTTAGAGAAGGTGCACCATTCCTCAGAAAAGCTGCGGAGTAGCCGTAGTGAGGAGATCTTATTTGAGCTGCGAATACTATGTGATTTTGAATATTTGGTCAGGGTTTACGTCTATGGGAAAGTATCCTCATGCCAGATTGTTCTGACAAACCCCTGTACAGAGAGCCCTCAGACACTCGAGGACAGTGTCTAGTAGGCACTCAAGTTTCTCTCTTTACGGAATGCACTTCATTAGGATACTTCAAATAACCTTCGCTCTATCTTTAATATATTTTCACGTGTTAGCATTGCATATGCTACTAAATTAATTACAATGTGATTTTTCTTGCATTTATTTCTGTTATATACGCCCCCACCGTCTTATAATTTGAGATATTATCTTTCGCTTATTACAGTATGTATACGTTTTTCTTTCGTTTGTTTACTTGAGTTACTAGAGGAAATATGTACTATGCGCTTTATATAAAGCAATTCTTTTAAACACCCTTTTTTAAGGATAGATTTTAAACTCTTGCGACTTAAGGTTACCAATCTAAAATGTTATTGAAACAAAAAGCTACACTCCAAAAATGTATTTTTAAAATTTACATTTTTATTAAATTAGGCTTTTTACACATGATCAAAATCATAAGATCAGAGACAAAAATTCTATTAAAATACAAAAAATACAAAAATGTATGAAAAGTGTATGAAAATATTCAACAATAAAACTTAATAATGAGTTCTACCGCCACTGCTTATGATGCCTTCAAAAATTCTTTCGGGCATGCTAGAAATAATGGTTTCTAATAAGTTGCGGGGAACCTGCTCCAGTTTCTGAAGATAGTTTCACGAAGTTTATTTTTTGTTGAATATTTTGTGTAATTTCGAGAAATCTGTCTTGTCTTCAATCTCCAAACATTTTCAATTGTGTTCAAGTCCCTTGAGCATGCAGGATGTCACAAGAAATGGGCTCCATTTTCATGTAGAAAGCTGAAGGTCCGTCTTGCAGTGTGGATTGCAGCATTATCCTGTTGAAATAACCATCCATCCCTACACAATCGATGCCCCTCAATCATCAAATATGCTTTTTGTTGCATGCTAACATAACCAACTGCTGCCTGACGCGACCCTGCACCACCTTGTGCTCTATCGGCTCTCTATAAGAAAAGGCACTCCATACCATTACAGGCTCTCCACCACTAGAACGTATGGTAAAAAATCAAGGGGCATGTATTTGTCGTGCCAATATCGCTGCAAGCAACCAGGACCATCTAAATTTAATTTTTCTCATCAGAAAACAGACCTTTCTCCCACTTCTCAACGTCCCAGGTTTGGTATTAACGTCCAAATCCTAAGGCGGCCCACTTTGCGACGCGGAAACAATTGAGGAATTTGTTTACGCTTTTTATTTACCATTCTTTTTTTTGTCTGATGGTGACTGGATTGCAATCAGCATCTGTAACCGCCTTATTTTGACTAGAAGAATGTCCTCTGTCATTCAGAACAACACGTCTGATTCTCCTACTCAGTGCAGGAAAAAATGGGGGGGGGGGCTACAAAAGGAATCTACTCTTTCATAATTCTCAGGTTTTTTTAGAAAGTTGCAATAACAGTTTTACTGCGATTTACCTCAGGTGCTAACGCTCGCTGTGACAAACCTTGCTTATGGAATCCTAGAATTCGAGAGCGCGCAGCTTCGGTTAGGTTTCTTGCTTTAGGCATGGTAACACCTGTACACAGTGATTGCTAATCTCTAACTGAACAAAAACATAAGAATTACCATAAATCTAACAATTTATACCCTAGGTCTTATAATTCTTATTATGTGTAAAAAGCCTAATTTAATAAAAATGCAACTTTTTAAATAACATTTTTGGAATTTACCTTTTTGTTTCCATAACATTTAGAGTGTAGTATTAGTAACATTAAGTCGGAAGAATGTTAAAATCTAGCCTTAAAAATGTTTCATTTTAAAGATTTTAAAGTCGTCTTACATTTTTGATCAGAAGTGCATATGAAACGTTCTAATCAAAATGCATTTTAATTTGGAAAAGTAAAGGATATGTAAACGGTAAAAATGTCACCCTGTGATTGTCGAAACTTACATCAGTAACGGGTTAATTAAAGCTAAATCAGTGGTTTATTATTACGTGGACAATCCCGGGGCAGAATCGGTGGCCTTGCTGACCTAAATTTGATGGTTGGATATGCAAACGCAGGAAGGAAATATAACTTCGGAAATAATAATAATAGATTTTGTGATTGGAAACGTTACATGGTGACAAATAGGACTGGTTTATCTTGGTTATGCTCTTGAATTGAAGGTTTTTAGGATTTCACCGTGTGGAACACTTGTGTGGAAAAGTGAAATCCTGTTGGAAGAATCACCTAATTAATATGCACGAATAATTTTTCCAGTTTAAACAATCATATTGAATCCACATTTGACGTAATAAAGATAGGTTTATTATACTTCTCAAATCTCACACTGTCACCTCCCTATTACAGCATGCGCAGAGCGATTTTTCGCAAGTCGAGAGCAGATCAATCTAAATGAAGTAGAGAATCTAGCCTATACCTTCCACCACTCGTGCTCCACATTCTGTTCACTGACCGTTAGATAAAAAGAAAAAGAGGTGGAGAGAAACCGTTGTCGAAAAAAAGTTCCGTTTAAGTCCCACTCTAAGCAGGCGGCTTGTTGGAAGAAAAAAGACAATGCCTATAGTTTCCCTTTTCTTAACTGTAATATGACATTTCTGAATCAAGAATTTATTTATGAATTACTCTTCATAAACGAAACCCCTAAGTCTTACATTAAGGGTGAATTATTTGTTGCGTACGAAATGCGTGAATAACTCACAAACGAATGTTACACGGTGGGAAGATTTCTTTCAAGAGAGAGCAAGCAGGAAAATGAGACGACCAAGCCAGCGCCCTCAAATTTCGGTCTGCGACACGAGTATTCATGAACACTTGAGTTGTTCACTTTGTTTCTTTTTAATTGTTTCTTTTATGTTGGTTCTTTTCCTGCGCTGCCACTGTGGGGGTAGAGAATGCATGAATCGGGCGTCATCACCGTTATCATAGAATTAACTAGGACTTCCGTAGGAGTTCGGAAATTGCAACCACCTAGTTATGTATCGGGGAACATAACGGTCTTCACAGGGTTATATCGTGACCAGGACGTGCCCCTTGGAAATTCCATAACGGAGTGTCATCGTGTTATATTTGTCATGTGTGGCTAGAAAATGGCTTTTGACTGGGAGAGGCCGGAGTCTTCATCGTGTAATAAAAATGTCAGATTCTATTTTATTTTTCTATTTCGAAATTTAATTTCGATGATATCGCATATATATTCAAGCTTAAAACAATATAACTGGTACTTGTAATATTTAATTATCCTGCTCCTTCCACGTGGTTTTGTGTTGCTGCTACAATACTTGAATTTACAAGGATTCAAATTGTATATTTATAATGATTTCAATATATATCTATACATACATATATATATATATATGTATATGTATATATATAAAGTGAACATGTCT
Source organism: Euprymna scolopes (assembly GCF_053919585.1). Taxonomy (NCBI): domain Eukaryota; kingdom Metazoa; phylum Mollusca; class Cephalopoda; order Sepiida; family Sepiolidae; genus Euprymna; species Euprymna scolopes. Next base: position 59,737,496 of record NC_136503.1, on the reverse strand, counting down.
GTGTGTCTGTCTGTGTGTCTGTGTACATTTCCCTACGCAATAACCCTGTCAATTTTAAGCCTACAGACTTGACATTTGATATACAGGGTACTGGTATTTGGGAAAATCTTTGTAATCCGTTTTCGGACAGGAATTTTGTTTTTAAGGGGGCAAAGTTTAACGATTAGCTATTTGAGAACTCTACCAAACCTCTCCGCCAATTTTGGTAGAAACAATTGAAATTTTGGATATAGGTTTCTTGGACATGTATCTAACTGAATAACTTTATTTCAGCCCAATACAATTAATGTCCAGGGGTCATAATAGGGGTCAAATAAAAAAAAACATTGACCCCTGCGGTCTCTACCAAATTACTCAGACAATTTCTTGTCTAACCATTTAAAATTTTACATAAAGGGTATTCAGAGATAGGGCAAGCATTTTAATCGGTTTGGGTCGAAAATATTTTGTTACCAATGTATAAATGTATGCGTGTATGTATGTTTGAATGTCTGCCTAAAACTTTCGATAGAGGCGACGGATCTTTACAAGATCAGTTTTGTGTTGAAGTGCGACCATTATGACGACAAATATCGATAATATTATCTTCACCTTCATGTGGCCAATTTGCTATAGGGGCGGGTCGCTTTTCTCGCCGAAATTGTCGAAAGTCTCCTTTTGATTGTCTAGCCTTAAACGTCACTTACTGTTTGGTGGTGATCGTACCAGCAAAGACGTTAGGTGTTTTCCCGTTCCTTTCCTAATTTTAGGTACGGGTTCCAGCCTACCTTCCAACCACCACTTTTTTTTTTGCTGAACATTCACCTCCAAACACCCTGGCAACCCCGGTCTGAAATGCTAGTATATAACTCTGGTTTCCTTATCAGGTGGGAAAATACATTACTTTCAGAAACAGATTAACAAATAACATGTTCCTTTGTACAACGTGAAAATAAATGTAATCTGTCGAATATCTTGATCATTTAAGTTATCAGAAAAGTCATCATGCACATTTAAATATAGTTTTAATATATATGTAGAGATCTATCTGCAAAATAGATGTAAGCTATTGGCGCATGGATCCCCAGTTTTTATAGTAATATTATTATTTTTTAAAAATCCGTCGTTTGATTACTGTAGTAATGGGTTGATTTTTAACATTTTATAGAATTACACATTTTCAACAGAAAACAAAGAGAATTTGAAAACGGATAACATGGTTTCCTTATTCGCGCTGACAAAAGCCTGTCGTAGAATAAGATGATCACTGTCAGTAAGAACCTTTAAAGTGAAGCTTGACATATATTTGTGTATCGTACACAGATTAGCCTACAAAATGTAGCAAATATTATTCAGAATGTGAAATACATTACACCATCATGATATACAACACGTTTTACCAGTGAATTGAGCAGTGTATGTACAATACTTATTTATCTAAATGCCAACATGTATTTGCCATATAATGCTTTATAGCTAATACGAAAACCTTCAATGTGAAATTTGGTAGGCTTCTTTATACTTCTAAGAGAATATAAGTGACAACATTGAATATTTATAAGTTTATTTCAATGTTAAAAATTGTAATTATCATTTTAAACAAACAGACATCGTCCATAGGGATAAAAAGTTGCGTAGAGCAGTTTTTACCAGATTTCTTCGCCTTGTCTGTGGAGACAGGAAAAAGTGAACGCCCATGCTTGTTCGAGTTGGTAACATAGTACAGCCGAAAAGCAGCTCTACCTCTGACTAATCTTGGGCGTGTTAACTCTCGAAATAACGCATAAAAAGGGGACTAGAAAAAAAGAAAGAGACAAAAACAATCTTAATGCGCGTGACAAATTTTGTTGTTGCTGGATATATCCTTTTGTCTGTTTTTTATGTTTTTTATTACTGTATAAAGCTTTCGTTATCATTTTGTTTGGTTAATATATGCTTATAAATTGAACTCCGACTTGGTTGTTTGTTGCTGAATTGGAATGTAATGGACATTTATTTTTAGTAAAATCCTATTTTTATTAGAGTATAGCGCGTGAAAACGTAAGGAGAAAGATGCCCTCTGACGTTGTAGTGAATCGTGATCGACCGTCCAATCCAACTGGAAGTGAATTCTTAACAGAATGGTTCTTTTCTGTTTCGAGAAGGAGATTTTTCATTTTTTTTTTTTGTGAATTATTTCAATCATCAGGACTCTGCGGCCGCATTGGTCATATTATCTCTTTAATTGTCGCGGCCGACTTCTAACAGGGCCTATTACCGTAGTCGCAACATGAACGGTTCGTAATTTTAATGATAATAAGTGTCATCTTTTATTTGCAAAAAGTGTCATCACCCATTGATTATCATGGTACAAAATATAAGGTCTGAAGGTTCTTCGTCCTAATTTTCACATTTATTAGACCAATACAATGGGTATTTACAAAAAAATTCTGAAAAAAACTGGTCATGTTAGAAAATTACTTACATTTGAGAATATTCTATACCTCTACAAAACTACCAAGAACTAATGTATGGAGTATTTTTGCACTATAAACAACGATTCTATTCTCATCTCATCTCCGCAATGTTGAATCTTTGTGGTTGTTTAACAAGTACTTTAACAGAATGTGCTCTGATGAACATAAAAAAATTGGTCTGACAAGAGAAAAACACCATGGCTTTCACAATTTTAGTACGTAGATTCCATATTTTTTTCTACTCTATTAATTTCTTTCCCCTGACAAGTATACTCTGTAATACCGGGGTTAGTCCTTGCTTCCCTGACAGTAGGTATAGTTTTCTGTTGAAATGTAACGCAAACAGGCGTCTTGTCACAGAGCCACCTGTTAGCATGTGCATATCCAATTATCTATACACACTGCTTGGATTAAAATGAGTTCGCTAGTCGGCTATCATTTGACACATAACCCGCTACTGAAATTGATGTAACAGAAACTTATCTTTATAATAACAAGGTAAAAACTTCGATCATTAATTCATATAAATGAACAAGCATTTCCACTTTAGTAATGCCGATACCCATTTATTTGGAGTGTAAATACGTCCTGAATGAAATCAAGATCAAGTAGAAACCATTTGGCTTCAAGAAAAAGCAGCGTCCTTAGCAAGAGCGAGATACAGATTGCAGAAAAAGAAAGTAAGATCTTAAGACATTCAGCTATCTAATATAATACCAGCTCCCCCCCTTTCTTATTCTAACTCAATCCTGCTGGAAAGTATTCTACCGGTATCATTTTATAAACTCATTTAAATCCATTATTATTTATATCGAGGAAATGATTAATTACACACACACACACACGCACACACACACACACACACACACACACACACACACACACACACATATATATATATGTTTTAAGAAAAATAGAAAAACCGAATGAAATTATAAAAATAATCAACGTTCCGTCCCTGTTTCAGAGAACATCTTCAGGATATTGAAGTAAAAATGCAAGAAAAGAAAATCATAGACCATACGAAAAAGAGGGCAGTTTTTGAATCCTACTCATGTCGGGAAGGACAAACATATGTGTGCGTATGGCAAGGTTGGATTGTTCAATGTCTATATATACACTTTTAAAAAATACGTTAAATAAATATGTACACGTGTTTTCTTTTTTTTTCTATAAACTTATTCATTTTGTTGAAATATTTAAGGAAAAACGGTTAACCAGGATCTGTTTTGATATTCTGTTCTTTGATCCTCCGCGTCGTTTTTATGTTTTCTTTTTTAACTTCGCTTATTCTTAGGGTTTCATTAACACCCACACACCCCTCCAAACACTCGGGCAACGCCGGGTACCCCCCCCGCTAGTATATATATATCAGAGCAACTAGTTAATAATTTTATCGAGCTTTAACATCAGGTTGAGATTACTTTATAAATATTAATTCTTTAATATTTATAATATACGTTAGTTTTACCCTCTTGGATGATTTTGATAAATTTAATTGTAATTTATATATATATATATATATATATATATGCTTAGAAATTTCGATAATAATATAAAAGTGTTAATATTTCCTCCCATATATTCATTAAGATTATATCAATTTTAAGCAAATCAGTTTTATATTTTATATAAGCTCATCAAAACCAGTTTTGCGTCTTGTCGCTATTCTGATAGAGCATTTCCCATGTGCGTTTTATTTATGTTGCATTAATTTAAATAATTATCGTGCGATATGTGTACTCTTTGTCATATTCTTAATTCCAAATCCTCCCTGTATTTAGACAGGAAATATATAAGATAATTTTCTAATACTTGCGTATTTGTTTCTTAGTTACCTAAAGAGTTTATATTTTCCTTTTCTGCCGTCAACCATGCAGGGCCGCACGCTACCTTTTTTCTCTACGCTAGTTTACACATTTATGTCATTTTAGATTTATAAATGTAATTTATGGTCCTATTTTTATTTTTTAATAAAGCCGGATATATAAACGCTGGGGAATCATCTTACAGTAACAAAGAACGCACCCATAGCAATTCTTACAAAACACTTATTTTGCCATTCCTCTTTGTGATAAATGAAATTGCAACTATCAACCCAAATGTAATTCTTTATTTTTAAGGCTTTAAGGTCTGTTACTTGTCTTCCCAAAACGCCGGCACAAATATCCGGCTTACACTATGTGATTCCCTACGTTTCTTAATCTCTGGGTACATCCAATAAATCCGCGTACATCTTTGTCAACAGATGGCATGTAGCCTTTTGAAAAAAAAACATCTCGAAAGATCTGCTCAGATGAATAAATAATAGCGGACATTTTACTTATAAATTCGTCCATGAAAAAGAGCGGATGTGAACTATCAACCAATAAGAACAGGACCAGGAAAAGAAGCATAAAAATCTTTTCATGCGTAGTTTAAGTGCGCGTATCCGGTTACGCTTTCACCGGACAGGAAATTAAGATCGACTGGAAAACATGGAAGAAATCGATCACATCTAATCTGTATTTTCTATTTCTTTCAGCTCTGATTGAATTTTTATTTTTTCGGTTGCTCCTTTTTCACTTCCCATTTCAGCACTTCTTTTCTATTATTTTCAGATTTGCTGCCTGACAAATGGCGCTAGCATTTAAGATAACACTATCTTGATTATTACAGCCAACCGTAAGTATGATACCTTGATTTTTCTTCAGATACATTTCTAGGCTTTGTTATATGTAAATAAAATCAGAACAATCATTCTCTGCGTTTGTTATAAAAAAATATGTAAGCATATGTGATTCAGACCAACAGAACGTCAACGTACTGAAAATTCGGAGAAATCGATAAATGTATATAGTTTTAAGACGATATGCGTGAATATATCTTATAATAAAATTACTTACACCTAGCACGTCAAACCATTTTTATCAACTTGCGAATTTAGCGATTAAAGACGTGGCACAAATTTAAACTTTGAAATTTGGGGAGCGATGACTTTTTTCCTACTTCAATCATCTTTATCACAAAATATAACACATCAGTTTATTTGTACTATATAGACATTTCATGGCAAGCGTTTGACTTAGCTACTACCTATGCTTCTTTTCTGTAGAACATTCGCAAGGAGAAAATCGTCTAACTAAAACATTTACCAACAATTTTTCTCATTCGTCATCTGCTCTTATAACTAAATAGCAATATAATAAGACATTGCAGTCTTTGAAACCGAATAATATGCGGCTGCTCTTCAGCTGGCTCTAACATGCTCTGGTTCAATCTAATGTAAAAAAAATATTTGAGACGCACTTTGAAATAATTTTACCGATCAAATTCCTCCATTATCCATCATCTTGGAGTTGTTTCACCGGCCAACTGACAGTCGTTAAAATTTATCGTCATACAGTATTTTCATCAAGGTTTTCATCACCGGTGATCTCCATCTATTAAAAAAGACAAACATCTTGAATAAGCCCCCGCTTATACTGACATAGGCTCTTATTAGTGTATGCAGAAATAAAAATGCATTATGACTATCTTATTATTGAATATCTATAAATACTTAAATGGTGACTGCTCCGACGAACTGCAAGCACTTGTACCTCCTCGATGTGACTACCCCCGACAACCCCGACAAGCAACTAAGTCGCAGCCCTTTACAGTAGATATCCCTAGATAAAAGAAAGCCTTTTACTCCAATAGTTTCTTCCCCAGAACTGCAAGTCTTTTGAAATCCCTTCCGGGATACTGCTTTCGGAACTGTACTCATATGCAGAAGTTCAAGTGTAATGTGTACAAACATCTTTTTACCCATCTCCCTTCATAATTCCCCCGCAAATTATAATTATGCCCCCGAGAGTAGCCCCCTACTTCAAAGTGGCACTTGCCTTGTTTGGGGTGAAGATTGAATTATATATATATATATATATATATATATATATATATATATATATATATATATATATATATGAAAATCTTTTGAGGGGTACAGAATTTAATGATGGCTACATATACTCCAATATACATAATGATTATTTAAAAAATAAAAAATTAAAATAAAGGCCAGCTAAGGATCGAAACCGGGTTAGCTGGCCTTTATTTTCATTTTTTATTTTTTAAATAATCATTATGTATATTGGTCCATATGTAGCCATCATATATATATATATATATATATATATATATATATATATATATGTGTGTGTGTGTGTGTGTGTGTGTGCCTGTGTGTGTGAATTATGTAAACATGTATATACTTAAATATATAGCTACATATATACATATACAGATAGTATAGTAAATCGAACGATTTCTCGGTTGCCGTGGGAATGTTGATTGCCCATTGTTTACTACACTGTTATAGATTTGCCACTGCCTAATTTCTGAGCTTCAATATGTTTTCTGGTGGTCGGTGTATTCTTTCTATATGTGACTATTTCCTACTTATGATTACTTCTGCTTTTTATACACTTTTGTCAATTGGTACCTGATTTATGTCGAATATGTCTGCGGTATGCATGCTTACTCTGAGCAATGACAGCTGCGCTAGTGAATATAAACTCCTTTTGACTGTGGGGTTTCCTTTATAACTTACGTGTGGAAACATGTGCTTCAATCGTCGCTTTGAATCATTCAGTAGTCTCCCATGGAACATCTTTGATGTAATACCTGAGGAAATCCCAGTAAATTTTATTGCTGTACCTTGTCGTTTTGAGCAGTGACTGTTCAACGTCAAACATTGAGAATGTATTGTGATGGCCAGCGGGATCATTATTCCAAAGAGGGCAATGAGCATTTTTTACACAATCTCCAAATACTACGGTAAGTAATAGGGCTAGAAGTGAAATATTCTAGTCCTGTCGATCTAGAATACGTATCAGGGTGGTAACTGTCTGTGTCAGGGAATGTAATATAGGAAAAGTTGTGTATGATGCTACCAACTCTGTCAGTGTAGTTTGAGAAGCAAAGCCAATTACTGCGGTAGGCATTAAAGATGTTAAATAAATATAGTCTTCGGTCGAGACAGAGTGATAAAGAAATAATAATTTACTTATGCTATGTTGTAAAATTAGTCTAAAACACATGAAGTCCGCGCAGCTATCTGTCAGACTCCTTAGGACATGGAATATTTTGTATTGCTGATATTGATAAATAACCTCCCTGATAACATTATTTCCAAGATGAGTATATTTGCTGATAAGACCACGCCCTATAACAAGCAGGAGAAGGGAACGAATGGACATGTATCCAAGGTAATGGCAGAAACAATAGATGACCACCTCCAATTTGTAATGGATTAGGGACAAAAATAGATGGTCACATTAATTATTGCTAAGACTAAAGTTGCCTTCTTAAAATAATTATAATAAACCTACTAAATCTCTAAAAACCATGGCTAATGATACATTACCTGAAAGTACTTCGTTCAAAATACTCGATTAACCATTCAGCGGAAACATGAGTTGGAACAAATACATTAAATGCATTGCTAAGTCTGCTGTTAAAAGGTGTGTTCGCTCAACCGTGCTAGAAAGTTACTTATGAAAGCATTTTCATCTTCTACAAAGCCACAATTCGCCCATGCATGGGACATTGTTGCAACATTTGGGCCAGTGTATCTGCTACTAGTTTCTCCCTCTTAGACAGACTTCAAAAGAGAGTCGGCAACCTGATACCCCCTGCACTATCAGCTTGGCTTCAGTAGCTCTTCCATCGACGAAATGCCGCATCCTTCTGTCTGTTTTACTAGTATTTTTTGTGGGGGGTACGCCGAGGAACTACACAACCTTGTACCCCTCAATGCAAATACACCCGACAAACCCGATAAAAAGCAAAATCACAACCTACAACGTAGAAATCACTAAACGTAAGAAAGCCTTTTCTATGATAGTTTTTCCCTAGGAATTCTAGACTTTAGAATTCCCTTCCAGGTTCCTGCTTCCTTGACTGTCCTGTCATGCAGAAGTTCAAGTATAATGTATATATATACATCTTGCTGCTAAACTGGCTGCATAGCATCTCTACAACTTATGTCCCAAATATTAGCCTTCTACATCAAAGTAGCACCGTGCATTGTTTGGGATTAATATGCAAAAGAAAGAATGATGATTGTACTATTTTATATATCTTCATTTTCTCAAATTTATTAATCTCGACTGATCTACATATATACTCTGGAAGAGTAGCACACACACACAAACGAATTAATTACATTAATAGACTTATTCCCAATAATTAGATGTATTAGGACAAACATACGTATTATATTATAACAATTATGTTAGATCTTGTGTTTCCAGATTGAGTTATTATTATATTTTAAACATTATTCCAACAATCTTACTCATGTTATAAGATAATGTTATTATACGAATGTAATATTCATATTATTCATAATATATTCATTCAATCATTCGAAATATAATATTCATATTATTTATAATATATTAATTCAATTATCCGAAATATTTTTCCACCTAAAGTGTTTATTTCACAATATTTTAGCAGATGTAAACATCGATCATTTTTATATGTATCTTGTTGAACTTAAGAACTTGAAGAGGCCCGGAATTCTAAACGAAACCAAAGTGGACACATGCCGTCTTTTCAAGTAAAGTGGTCCGAATCATACAGGAAAATAACAATACTTATGCAAGAAATTAGAGAAATAATGTCTGGTAGGTTTATTATTATTTTGATATTTTCGCTTTTTCTTCTCATTGAATGAAATATTTGCAAAATTTCCGATTTTGATGCTAAGTTTCTATTCATATTTAAACAGCAAAATATTTTGCTGGGGTGATGTAATTTTACTTCCTCAAAACAAATGTCTAACATCAGTTATAAAGCTAAAAACAAAAACAAAAAAAATAGACATTAAAAAATAAAGATCCAATACCTGAAGACGTTATGTTTGAATAATTTCTTTCTTTGAACCTTTTCGCTTTCGAAGGATTTTTCTGATTTCCGTTTCTCTTACTGTACCAACACGCAGAGATTTAAATGAAATTTGCACATAAATATCTCTACAAAACTAAAAGTTTCAAGATTAAATATTGTTTCCTATTTACAGTTAGTAATTACACTTTTCCTGTAATTAATTTAAATAAATCCAACATAACTGAAAAGGAAAACAAATATGTGTATAGGTTTGCATATAAAAATACGCATTACATATAATATTAATTATAAATATAAATGCATATACTTATGATCTTTGAAATACACATCATGAATGTGTGTGCATCTGTTAATGCTGTATACAATGTGTGTATACATAATATATATATAGATATATAGATATATATTTAACTTGTTTTGAAGGTGATAGCATCTTATTCAAATACACTTCTATAAATACATTTGATTTCAAACCAGAAAATGATTAATAATTGTAAAAATGTTTTTTTTATTTTTCTTCCACCACTTTGCGTCTTTATCGATTCCCCATATTGACTGCGAAAAAAGAAACATATTGCTCTAAAGGAAATACATAATTAAACATTAGAAAATATCGGAAAGAATCGGGCGTCTAGGCGATAAGATTCACTTTAGCTTATCAATAGAGATAACAGTCATAAGAGACATGGAGACTCGTATTAATTAAATTAAACATCTACTTTGCGATAGGATAGCAAAGTTAAGAGAAAATAGATGCACTGATTGACACGGCAGGTAATTAAAGAAGGACTCTCTCAAAAGAAGAACCGCCTAGTTAGACGCAAAATAGGCTGATGTTTATCGACTTATTATATATATATATATATATATATATATATATATATATATGCGTGTGTGTGTGTGTTTATATATACACGTATGTGTATATCTATATACATCGATGTGTATATATGTATATATATATGTATATGTATATATATATTCATATATGTGTATATATATGTATGTGTATATATACTAGTATGTGTATATATGTATATATATATATATATATATATGCATCTGTATTACAAAATATGTGATATTCCCGTGTTTTTATAGCTGTTTAGCTTACACATGCACACACAGATTATATATATATATATATATATATATATATATATATATATATATATATGTGTGTGTGTGTGTGTGTGTGTATTATCATTATGAAAACACACACTATTAGCATAAATATTTCACAAAACTCCTTCAGTTAACTGCCAATATATTTCAAGTCGGCCATTAGATTTAACTAAGTTCAATAGTGAGACGTCTTGTTTTTTTTTATCTCAAAAATAAAACGTCGATAAACCACGAACACATAGGCTATACCATTAAATGGAGTTACTTTCGTTGTCCAGACTTTTTTTCTGAATAGTCACCAGCGATTCTCTATGCATGCTAAATTATGCTGCGAAAATTGTCACGAATTGTTGTGATTCTGAAATCGACAAACCATCTCGTAACTGGGCTGATATGAACCACGTCGTCTTAAATGTTATCTAATGACGCAACTGTGATTGTGGTGCACTTTATTGCCATATATTGCTACGTTATAGTATAATACCGGCACCACCTACATAGTGAGATATGAAAGGTGTATGTCATAAATGCATGACTTCAATTATCATAGGCTATCAAAGTATTATTTACTGTCCTCTTGTCTATAACTATATTAACTGCGATCGTCGATTGTCGAAAAATATACACCTTTACCCACTAACAAAACGTACATCTATTTATTTTCCCCACAAATATAGACGTTAAGTTGAATTATTTATTAGGGGATGATGCTTCATATTTTTCATCAGTGATTTGGCTCATAATATACGAAGCTTAATATCGCTATGAAACTATATTTATCAAGAGTGTACCTTATTTATATGTATTGCATTAAAATTTAATGCATGAAAAAATCTGATTGCTGGCATATTATGGTGTCGAAACCAGAGTAATGGTGCTCATCAAAATAATTTTCTCATTATTAACGACTGAAAAAAAATCCACACTTATCGAAATTAATTACTCTGGCAACGTTAAATGCGATACAATTTCTTTGAGAATACATTGTATTAAAAGGGTGGTACATCAACAATATCGTTTTCTCACATGTATTACTTTTACATATGATTTCTTTATAAATTCATTGATATATTTAACCAGGTTATAGCTAGGTTATAGTCAGGACGACTTGAGATTATCAAAGAGTAAAATATACTAGATAGAGATTTTTTTTTTCAAGTGCAACGCGTCCTGGAAGAAATAATTATTTGTCTTTTGTTATTGCGTTGTGGTATACGTTACTCAATAAAAAATGGCATGTACCGGCAACGTCGGATAACCCTGCATGTCTAATATATATATATATATATATATATATATATATATATATATATATATATATATATATATATGTGTGTGTATATAGTTATATGCATTTATCTTATATATATATACGCATTTATCTAATATATACATATGTCCATACCTAATAGATATATATATATATATATATATATATATATATATATATATACACTTGTGCCCGATATTATTCATACCCCCCTTGAAAATTGAGTTTATTAGGTGTAACTTTTGTAAGAATTTATTGTTTACGTCCATATTGATACATATTCTTAATAAACCTCTTCTGATCATTTTCGTCATTTTAAAATCTCGGGATACTTGTAATAAAAGAAATATACAGCTATTTATAAAATCTGCAATGTTCAAAAATAATCATACCCCCTTATTTTTTCAGTATTAATCGAGTTTCTGACTGTTTGTTTTCTGTTTGATTCTTATTTTGAATGCTTTTATACAACCTTTGATTAATTTCATTTCGTTTTTTGCATTTTTCAGAAATTAAAACGATATCAACTGAAAACCAATAAAAGAATAAAAATCATTAGAATGGGGAAGAAAAAAGAGCTTAGTAATGATCTTAGGACTAAAATTGTGAATTCACATAAGGATGGTTTAGGTTACAAGTCAATTTCCAAGAAATTTGAGGTCCCTACAGCAACAGTACAGAGCATCATCAAAAAATTCCAGAGCCACCACACAACAAACAACTTGATTGGTAGAGGAAGGAAAAGGAAACTGTCTGCTAGAGCCACCAGGAATATTGTAAGAAGTGTTAATGCAAATCCAACCACCATTATAAGGACATTTTAGAAAATCTGGAGTCTTCTGGCATAAAAATATCAAGGCAAACATTGCAAAGGACTCTGCATGAAAATGGTCTGAAAGGAAGAAGACCAAGAAGGACTCCATTGCACACCGGAAAACACATTGCAGCACGTCTAAAGTTTGCTAGGACCCATGTGAATTCTCCAGAGTCCGTTTTCTCAAGTATTTTGTGGACTGACGAAACAAAAATTGAATTGTTTGGCCATATGGATGCTTCTTACGTTTGAAGGAAGAAAGGAGAAGCTTACAACCCAAAGAACACCATACCCACGGTGAAACATGGTGGTGGTAGCCTAATGTTTTGGGGCTCCTTTTCGGCTAGTGGTCCAGGTAGTTTGGTCAAGATAGATGGAACCATGAAGAAGGAGCAATATTTGTAAATACTCCAGAAAAACATTAGACAGGATGCGGAGAAGCTCCATTTAGGACCAAACTGGGTCCTTCAACAGGATAATGATAAAAAACATACTGCCAAAATAGTCAAGAAATGGTTTGAGGATAATCAAATTAATGTTTTGGAATGGCCTAGCCAGAGTCCCGACCTGAACCCTATCGAAAACCTCTGGCACATATTGAAAACTGAGGTTAAAAAGCGGAAACCTAGAAATTTGAGGGATTTGGAGAACTACTGCATTGAAGAATGGTCAAAAATCAGTGTTGATGCTTGTAAAAACCTTGTTGATAAATATCCCAAACGGTTACAGGCAGTTATTAAGAATAAAGGGCATGCTATTGACAATTAGTAAGAGAGGTATGAATAATTTTGAACTAGTGCCATTATTGTTTTTCTTTGTATAATGTTTCAAACTTGCATAATTTATTTATTTGTTGAGTTTAAATTAAATGCTTATGCTTGATTTATTGTTTGAAATCCCTCTAATATTGTCTACCTTCTGGTTTGAGCAATATTCTTATAGAAATCTCAAAGATCCGAGGGGTATGAATAATATCGGGCACAAGTGTATATATATGAATATATATATATATATATATATATATATATATATATATATATATATATATATTATTTTTCTTTTAATTTAATCCTCCACTGACGTGTGTTTCGTCGTCGACGACTCATCAGAGAGGCTGTATCTAGCGAGATTCGAAATCAGGATCCAACGGTAATGAGTCTAAACCCTTACCCCTGGACCATCTTGCCAACTGTCTGGATATATCGCGATTTACTTAGATGTTGTTTTGTTTGGATTTTAGCGATATGTTTTGAATGAATTTAATAATTTCCAAAAGTGCATTTTTACCTCAATGCGAGTTGGGAATAATTTTCCCTTGTAACCAATTTGGTACCCCCACATGGGGAGCAGTATATATATTATTTTCTTTTTAAATGTAATCATCCAGTGACACGTTTTTCGTCGTCTACGACTCATCAGAGTGGCTGTATCTAGCGAGATTCGAAATAATCCATTCTGATGAAATTTAATCGATTCAATATGAAATAAATTATCTGTCACGCACTTTCACACAAAACCATAGACTTTACAATAATATATACAGATAACTTCAAGATGCGTTTAATATTCCCTAAAAATTATTTCAATTATAAACATATTTAATTAATATTAATAGAGAAACAAGTGTAAACGGATTTTGTACTTGTTTGTAATACATACTTAAATAAGACTTTCCTAATAAAAACTACTTACATTATTGTGGTTAACAATTTTTTAAAGCTGACTGAATATTTTCGGTGTCAAAAGATTTTATTATTCATTTACCCTATTATATTTTCTATTTTTATCAAATAAAAATATGCAGAACATATTATAAGTGAGTCACTTTGTAATGTAATACTAAGTAAACATTGCTTGATAGATATATCGTTGGGAAATGATATATAGAGGGTAATCAGAAAAATGAGGTACCATATAAGTAATGTTTCAATGTTAAAGTAATACTAGAGTAGTGGTGGTCCGTTTGATCAGTATGTTATATTAGCTATGGAATTAATGTATGAGCGTGACAATTTTGACGTATAGAAAATAGTTTTTTTTGTGATATAAGAGAAACATTTCTATCAAAATATATTAAAATGAAAAAATATATAGATAGATTTCTATGAGTCGTTCTGTTTATAATTGTTTATTTTTGAATAAATAAAAAAATACAGCCATTGCATTATAAGTGAGTTGCCATACTTATAGGTAAGTGTACACTGAACAGATATCATAATACTTCAAGTTAAATTCAAATTTTTTATATCTTTTAATTTTAACGCAAAACATAATTGGGACGCTGGAAACGTACATAATAAACAATACGTTTTATTGCCGCGTTGATTATTTATTTGTAACGCAAATAAAAAACATATTGTCGGAATTTATGTTGGTAGTGTAGAAACAAATGCATGAATGTTTTTTTTAAGTAATGTGTGTTAATAAATGGCGTTTATTTTTTTTAAATGAAGGGGGGAATCGCCGTTGTAAAATGCTCTTATGGTTGTCAACCTGTTAAAGTGTGAGAAAATTGCGTTAAAATAACTTAAACGTAACACGGAAATGAACCATGTAAAGAAATGCAAAAAGTATTAACAATTGTTCATTTGGATAATTTAAATGCGAAAAAAAAACAAACAATTGGGACGCTATAAACATGCACAGTAAAACAATGTTTTATTGTCGCGTTGATAATTTGTTTATGTACGCATGCTCATTCTGAAGTCGTAAACCGCTTGTTGGGTTACAACAGCCGTTACAATGCCATTTGAGTTTTATAATAATTTCAAGTTTGGTAGACTGTCTTCATTGAATATAATATTGTAATTACCTTTGTTCAGATTTGTTGAGACGACGTAGAATGGGTTAAAGGAGTGATTGACGAACTAATTTCCACTAACATTTGGATTTACTTGTCGCTTATTCCTTAAATTGTTTTGCCTTGCAATAGGAAATAAATAATGCGAAAACTATTCTAATATTACATAGAATCATCTTGAGACCAATGCAATTTAATTCCAGTATGAATAAACAATAGACAATCAACAGACCTACCGTGTCTGTTCTGTTTTGAGGCTGTATCTGACGTGGCCCATAACAAAATAATAATGAAGTACCTTGCAAAATGGTACATAATAACTAACGTGATTAAAGGGTTTGTGTTTTTTTAATATTGTAATTGTTAATATTCATTTAATTCTGTTTTGAGGCTGTATCTGACATGACCCATAAAAAATAAGAAGGAAGTACCAAGCAAAATGGTACATAATAACCTTACGTGATTGAAGAGTTTGTGTTTTTTAATATTGTATTTGTTAATATTCATTTAATTCTCTTAAAATCGTATGTAAAGTAGAAAGGATTAATCAATATGGCGACGAAGCTTACGACCTGGTGTGCGAGACGTTAGACAAGTACATTAAAAATTGAGATACAAAAAAAACGTGATAAAATATTAGTAATTACCGTGCAGCGCAACTTGTAATTATTGCACACAAAAGGTAAACATTTCATATGGAGGCGATGTAAAATATTTTTCAACAAAACGTTTAAATAATACACTGCTATATCTAAGCAGCTGCATTTTAATAAAATTTCCATTAGTCGAAAAAAATATTACGCTTTAATTGTTTATTTTCCAACGCAGATGTCTCTGTTAGGAATACATAGATCACCTAGCTACATTTATGAAAACCATCTACGCTGAATATAAGTATTCGTCGAGACAACAATTTACAATGATGGGTGCTTACTAACTTTTGTAAAATAACAATCGCACATTTAAACTATATTTAATTAGCAGACCACGAGAGGTTGTTCGGTCGTAACATGCGCATAAATATTATAGTTTAATTAATACATATACTTACTCATTGTGAACAGAAATACCGTAGGCATGAAACGTAAAGTTTAATGTCGTTTTTAAAAAAATAAGGAAAACAACCGGAGAAAACTGAGACATGTGCATGTGAGTATTATGAGCAATATTTTAATCGTTGCCCTGTTAAGAACCTTTTCTTCTGAATAAAACTGATTACATTTTTCTCACGCGTCTGAATACCCTGTATACTAAATATCAAGTATATAGATGAAAAATTCGTTGAGTATATTGGTTGAGAAGTGTCCGCACACATTCTTACTTTTATAGATATATAAATAAGAAAAAAAGTAATGATAGAAAAAATTAAATAACTATTTTTTTTAATAAGTAGGTTCATTTAAATAATTTTCAGACCAGATCCTAACTACTGGCTCCTCGGAAAAAGAGCCTAAGACATAATAACCGTATTAATAGGGTAATGCCTAGTTCCTACCAGATAAAACCTTTCGTAAATATTGACGTCTGACCTGAAATAATAATTTTTAAAAAGTGGCCATTATTTTACCTTTTTACTGCCCAAAACGAAATGGTATTCTGATTGGTCAATAGGAAAAATAGCATTTTTATTCCATAAAACAACCGATCCATGCAAGTGAGAAAAATATTTAAAAAAGCATAAAGAACTTGACGCGTTCATAAGTTTTCCAAAAATCTTGGATTGGACATTAAATAACACGGAAAGGGTATAAATCTTCTCAGGCAAAACAAACTAAAATCTATAAATAATAACAGGACGAAGACCCGGCTTCCTCCACCGAGCATATAACACGAGGAAGACTCTAGTGTTCATCGTTCCTAAATATATTCCTAGATTGTTCTGATTCTAACACCATCGGAAGTCTGAGCAGCTTATTCGATGAAAAGGGTTGTCAAACTGCGGATCGGATGCCGGGTGATAACTGGGCGATCCGCGCTTTCTTGACGGAATATGCTGAAAAAAGGTTACTCTATGTGTTATGATCCATCTGTAGTTAGTCACACGTCGACAAACGGTGAATAATCAACTCTGATGCAAGTTTTGGTTTTCGGTGTAAGAATTAATTATTAAAACAATTCTAAGTTTAGAGCACAATTAAACCATAGCACTTGACCTTTAAATGTTGTACCTTAAGTGAATTGATTTAATAAAATCAATATTGTGGAATAAGTCACTGCTTGGAGGCATGTGAAGCTTCCTCTGGGATCTATTACTAGTAGCAGTCAAATGTATTTTAAAAAAATCGTTGATTACACAGATCTAGATAACAATAAAAGTATAAGAAGGTGGTACGTTTGTTGAGCCTCACTTCATTCCGGATATCATCGGATCCATCTGCTAGTACCTATATAAATAGTGAAAATTATTTGTCTAAACAAAGATTTGTTGCATGTTTCTCTTCGAAAAGAAATAAATTACTATTGAATGATAATCGGGAGATAACCCCCTACAGAGGTAAAGAGATATTTTTTCAGTAATGTTGGATTCGTATTGATTCGGAGAACAGAGTGTGTTCATTTCTAATACGCCCGAGTTGTCCTTAGAGAAATCAATATAATTCTAGTTTAATAACCTTTTCCTGTCGATGACGTAGCAATGTAAGGTTAGAGGAGGAACAAAGAGAACTGGATATTGTAGAATCAGCCGTTAATGAAAAATATAAGCATACATTTTTCTGGCCTGTAAGAATAAAATTTAATTACTTTACATATGACACACACATACACCCCCATATATATATATATATATATATATATATATATATATATATATATATATATATATATATATACATATATATATATAGCCTTTGAGATTTGAAAAAAGGAATAACTCGACCGCTATGTGTATAATCTAACAAAAAATATTTGTTTACCTCTTGTAAATCAACTATTTTATTATTACAAAAATTTCAGTAAATATTCAACAAAACGTATAAATACATCACCAGTTTCTTTACATAGCATCATTCATATTATTGTTCCATAGAAATAAGAATCATTTCTTCGGATGCCAATACGTAGTATAAAAGTGACAATGGAAACATAAACAATTCAAGACTGTGTTTATTGATACCGTTAGAAAACGAATATATCTAACTTTATACACAAGGAAAACATGTAAAATCATACCCTTGAAATAAATATATTTTAAAATGCAAAGCATATATTAGAGATTCATTTTTTCATTAAAACATTTCAATATGAAGACTATAATTGAAAAAAAATTCTGAAACACTCAATCATCCCAGCAGCTCAAAGAATCAGACATAGTTACTTACAATAATTACTGAAGAAAACTCTAAGCGAGATCACAATAAAATGGACATTTAGCATAATATAGCATTGAGTATTTCAGCGAAATTTATATAGATTAACCTAATAATTAAATACCTTTGTTAATGAAACAATAAAGGTTTTCTATGCATTTATTCTACAATTTTATTTTTTTAAAAGGCAAGTCAAAATATTATATCATGTATACCATGTTACTAATAATCAGCCATCTTGATATTTTATGCGTTTATATTTTTATAATTCATGCCCAGATTTGTTTGTATCCTGATACATTTCTATCGTCCCTGGAATAAATAATGTTTGTTTTCGAAGAAATAAAACTGAAGCGAAAACTGATTACGTACTTGTTGTATAATTTAAGTTTCGGTGGGTGCTTGACGGAACGATGCGTTTTTTCCTCTTTCAAGTGTTCGTCTTTACTTTTGTAAGCATGAGGTGTATGTAGTTGTAGCATCGAAGACTTTTTCCCAAATGAATTTCAAAATCAGAGAGCTAAATGAAGGCGAAATTTTGACTACACGCCGAATGTGTAAATTTGACCTTGTTGACCTTTAGCATGATCACGGCTTTTTCAATACACTATTCTAACGATCTCACAGCCAGAGATGAAAGAATTCACAAATGATGAGACATAAGTCATTCTAAGTCATCGCATATTTGAGAGTCGTAAAATAAATTAGTTTTTCCCGTTTCTTTATTTAAAGAAATTTTATCGACTGGCGGGCGAGTGATTTACGACTTTTACTCGCCCCAAGAAATTTTCAATCGACTGTGGCTACCAGTCGTGTAAAGTCTCAAAGGCTGTATATATATATATATATATATATATATATATATATATATATATATATATATATATATATACGTATTCATGCATATAATCCATATATCTATAAAAGTGAAAATATATCTGTGTGTGTCTGTGTCTCTGTTCGAATTTCCCTATCAAATAACTGTCAATTTTCGGTCTACAAACTCCAGATTTGACAAAAAGGGTATTGAGATTTGGATAAATCTTTTTAATTGGTTTTCGGCCGGAAATTCTTCTGTTAAAATCCAAAGTACAACGATTTGACCTTTGAGAACTCTACAAATTTTCTCGGACAATTTTGGGTCTAAACACTTGAAATTTTAGATATAGGTTACTTGGACATGGATCTAACTTAATAACTTGATTTGCGCTCAAAAGACGAAATGTTAAGGGGTCATACTTGGGGTCAAAGTTTCAAGAAAATTGACCTCTTAAGTCATAACCAAATAACTCAGGCAATTTTTGGTCTAAACATTTGAAATTTAACATACAGTGTATTCAGCCATAGGGCAAGCTTTTTAATAGTTTTTATTTTGCTGAATATTTTGTTTCCAAGGGGCCAAAGTTCGAAATATTTGACCTTTGCGATGTCTAGCAAACTATTCAGCCAATTTTTCTCTAAAGATTTGAGATTTTACATAAAGGGTATTCAGATATGCAGCAAGATTTTAATCAGTTTTGGGGCGAAAAATTGCAAGATGTCAAAATTACAGAGTTGCCCTTTGAGGACTCTACCAATCTCCTCCGGCAGTCTTGGTTCTAAACAATTAAGATTTTAGACGTATGTTAGTTGGATATAGGTTAAACATTTTGTTTCAATTTGAGCCCAAAACAATATATGTAAAGTGGTTAAAATAGGGGCCAAAATAAAAAAAAGGTTCTTATGCACTTATTTATCCGCGCTATTTTTTAAAACGTATTTCCAAGTTTTATTAAAGTTTAATGATATGTGTTTATTCAATTGTAAGGTTAACGTACAGAATAGGTACAAAACACCCTCGCCACCCCATGTTAAGAATGTTTTTTTTTAATAATAACGTTATTATTTTAGCACGGACAAATAAGTGCATGAGTAGGAAAAACAATGATTTCTACGGTCTCTACGAACTTTTTTTGTATGGTAGTAAAGAAAGCCTCTCATATAAAAAGCGTTTACCGTACATATTCACGCTTTTTAATATATACATATGAATATGATGTTATGAACAGCATGTCGGGTCCGAGCAAAGCCGGGTGGAACTGCAAGGTATATAATAAATGTATCGTATTTTTCTGGGTGTAAGTTCAGTAAGATTCCTGTGTTTATCAAAGAGGGCGCAATGACAATCAGAGCGCAATCGTAGTGCATTAATATATATATATATATATATATATATATATATATATATATATATATATATATATATATATACTCACTTGTGGATACATTGTGTATAAATAGTGTCCAGTCTAGAATTCATGGAAACCAATAACCAGTAAAATAATCATGATCTGTCGAATCAGGAACTTAAACATATTCTTCTTGTTTGAAAATCCGTCCTCGTTTTTAATAATAAACTTTTACCAGGAAAGATTCGCTTCATATTTTCATATTCACCCCAAATTACGGATTTAGTTGGACTTTGCTTCTTATTATCAACTTGAAGAATAAAAACTGGAAATAAAACGTATATAGATGATGTCTGTTTCTTTTTTTAATTAAACTGTTGTATTGTTATTTCCATGGCAATTGCTTGTCTTGTCTCCAATCTCTCGTCCTCCCTCGCTAATCTTTCACGATAAACACCCGTCTAGCTGCAACCACTGTCTTTAATTTTCCCCACTCTTTATCTGTGCATAAATCAAAGCGTTGATTCCATGAGCAAATCTTCTTCCTTTTGCCTGTTTCCCAGCTGACTACAACTTGGATGTCTTCAAGTCAATCATTTAACAATGCCAGATGAAAAGCCTCCTTAACTAAGACACTTTACCAGATCTCCAATACTAACGATTACTACGATACATTTCCCTTGATTACTGTACGCGAAATAACGCTTATCCCTGAGTGGCTTACGAGCCTTGATAAGTGGTGACCTACATGTAAAAAAAATCCGTGAGCATTCATTATACGAGTGTAGGCTGAATGTTAGATATGTCTTAATTAATCGAGAAACTAACCTGAAATAATAACGGACGCGTATAATAACTGGTAATATTGAAATATGTAGTTACTAGAAAAGGAGGGGTATAGAACATTTGGTAAGTAAGGGTCGATATACTAAATGATACATCTTTAAGAGAGTGACTCTTTCCGAAACAAAGAAAGGAAATGGCGGTACTGAATAAAAGTGAACGATGCTTTGGACAAACCCTACTACAGGTATCAGTTCGTTGTCTGATAATATTGAGTTTTATCTGTACTGCCTATATTTGCAAAGGGATATTGTTTTTTTTCGAACGAAATATGTATTAAGATAAATAAATAAATTACAAGATAATCATAAAAAGGAATAATCTGGTTTCTGATATTCATTTTCTGATTAACTTGCATATGGCGCAATTTTTCTAAATAGCTAATTAAATTGGTTAAAAGATTCTTTGAATTTTGCATATATATCTATTATGTATATCTTATTGACAACTCTCTGTTTCTTGATACAATGAAATTCTTCATCGAGTTTATTTTACTACAGTTTTTGGTGTGGCTAAATTGTCCAATTTTAGATTAGCAGCTATGTTGACAGATGCTGAAGTTATAGTCAGCGGTAGGAATAGTAGGGGAGGCTGGAGAGAATTGTATCCTCTCTTGCCTGTATACTCTCCTTTGGTCATATTGTCTTTCTCTCTTCCTTTCTGCAAATTGGAGGTCGTTCCTGATCTTTGCTCGCCAGGCTACGTTATCCGATATCTCTGACTCGAGATCTTTTGAGAGACCTCACCGGTTTTGCTGTACTAATATGTATATTTATATGTGTGGATGATTTTTCATTAGCGGGTGCATGAATGATTTTTAGTTGGATCGATATATATTTTTTTTCACTTTAGGTGCTGAATATTCTTGAGCATTTTTAATTACAGAGTGTCCGATAATTGGACACTGTAGTACAATTTGATTATAACTACTTTTTGGATATTACATTGTTTTTAATATTAAGATTTTATTTTCCCTGCATGTCATTATAAATAATAATTATTGTTTCAAATTGGCTATCACGAAGCGTTATGCATTTATGTAGCTGATACTATTCCTATAAGCAAACTTATGACAATGTATATGTACATTTTTTTACAAAATGGGTGCCACTATTCAAGGCCTGACGGCCACCCGAAGATAAACGTTACATAATTTTTATATTCCTATTCATATATTTCGGTTGGTTTTTAAAATGTTTAAGTAAATGCCTATGATGTTATTCGTTATAAGAAAAAAGCAAACTATTTAGCGATTCAGCGTTAATCGATATGTAGCGCTGCATCTTTACTCATTAGTATAACGATGATAACAGCATATTCTTTTCCTTATATTGATTCTCAGGTATACATATATATATATATATATTCATTGATATCTTATCTGTTTTTATGTAAAGTGCTGTTGCTATCGGTTGGTTTATTGGGACTAACTGTGTTGTATTTATACTCGAGAGTGAAACCAATGAAAAGAATATACTGTTGTCATAGCTCTAGTCATTAGTTTCTGAGCTATCGCCCTGATGACACAAAGAAGTAAACATACGTTTCGCTCACGGTCAGACGGATAAGAATAGTTAAGAAAAGTTCAACTTAACCTAAAATTGTGTACATTTGCGCATGCATACTAATACCCTGTTTCGTCTTGTATGTACATATATATATATGTATATATATATATGTATATATATATACATATATATATACATATATACATATATATATATATAACTATTGGAAATATATATGAATTTTTTATACTATATAGTTATTTTTGCATATTTATTAGATTATTGGTATGATTTAAATTATTTAGTTAACATTTACTTAGCATTTAATTATTCTTTTTTTCTTTAATTCTTAAATTTATATTATTTTTCATTTTTCTGAGATTTCCCGGCATCACTTTAGTTATGAATATTTAAAGTTATTTATGTATTAATGTTTGTCTTAGTATGCATATGTTTGTAAATTCTATACGTTGTGCCTTAATGTGGATATATTTTTTATTACATTTTCACCCTAAACAAGGCACATTGCCACTTTGTTGTAGGGGGCTACTATCAGGGACATAAGCATCAGGGGTACTGTGTAGGAAGTTGGGAAGCAAGGTGTCGGTTCATGTTGCACTTGAACTTCTGCATGTCAGTACAGTCGGGGAAGCAGGGACCTGGAAGTTAATTCCAAAGCTAACTGTTCTGGGGAAGAAACTCCTGGAGTAGAAGGTTCTCTTGCATCTAGGGTTATCTACTTTAAAGGAGTGGGATTTAGATGATTGTCGGGTTTGTCGGAGGCATTTACGTCGAGGGGGGCACATGTGCTTGTAGTTCGTCACAGCATTCATCGTTAAACTACTTGTAGAACAGGCAGAGGGATGTAACATTTCGTCGATGTGACAAACACTGGAGTTTAGCTGACAGTTCAGGGCCTATCAGAGTGGCGACTCTCTTTTGAACCTTGTCTAGGAGCGAGAGACTAGGGGCAGATGCACCAGCCCAAATATAGATACATTAGTCTCCATTTTACTACCTGTTTACATAGGCATCAATGTATCTACTTTTATTTTAATCGCTCATAAATCTCGACACGTATATTTCTATTAACCACACCATACCCACACCCCCTTTTTTGTTATTTGGGCTCACTTTCGATGCTTCCCTTTTCCCTTTGTTTTCGATTGTTCTATTGTTTTTTGTTTTACTTCTTTTTTACATTTGGTTTCTATTAATTACCTTTTATATTTTCATATATTTTTATTTTATATTCAATTCATAATATTTTTATTTTTATCTATATTATAAAGAGGCGCAGTTTTCCCCTTCTGGGCCGACATGCAGCAGGTTTACGAGAACAAAGGCCACATACAGTTTTTTTTAAGTCTACACTATTTGCCACTGCTTCATGTAACTTTAGCACGACGTTATATACATATTTAGGCGTTACATTAAAAACTTACGTTAATTCCGAGGAGCGCCACGATCACAATCTTACCTTCTAGAAAGAAATTAGTTTATATGTTCCTCTTTACCTATCTTCTACTTTCAAAGCTTCCACAAAACATCGCCAACATTTCTACTCATTTCTATTGTACTTAACTTATCGCTCGAGATATACAATTAAAATATATTTCACTTATTCCTATTAATATACGTATATCTACCACTTGTAAGATTTTAATATGTATTAAATGTGAAATAATCTAATCAATTTCATTATTATAATATTGAAAATATAAAGTATAATATGGCAGAACCATCGATTTAAACATTGAAGTTTTACGGCATGCATTAGATTAGATCCATAAGCTTTCATTAACGCTTAATAGTTAATAATGGGGCATTTCTTAACATATTTTAATGCATTTGGTTTGCATTAAATGTATAAGAATTCTAAACTTAATTTTTAGTATTACTTTAATTGGCCATTATCGAGTGAAACATTTCGTAAGAATCACTTTTGTTTAAGACATCAATTCTATCGGTTATGCGATAGGAATGTGTCTAGTACATTTACAATTTAGTGTATGTTACCTCGTGTATACACACTTTTACACAATATTTTATATAAAATATCTAATTATTATACGTTTCGTTTCGTTTGGTTATTATACAATATAACACCACTTCCCAATTTATTTAATAGCGGATCAAACCAGATTTAAATACAAATGCCAAGCTTCAAGTAGGTATATTTTCAAATATTTATCAACGAATTAGTTTTGTTCTTTTGAACTACAGCAGATTAATTTTTCGCTGCCGAATCAAGCAATTTCGGATACGTTAATGCTTTAAGTTGCTTATTTCTTCAAATTCTAATTTCATTATATTGCTTGGTTGTTTTACAACATATCAATTCTTAAGGTTATTTAGTGCATTATTTCGCAATTAGTTTCTTCTGTTACACGATCTTAATAATCATGTGTGCTTATTGATTTCTTTGTAGAGAAAAAATCGTTGTTTGTTTGGGATTTGCAAAGCATCATTTTGTTTTATATAGAAAATTGACAACAAACAATGACATCAATTCTTAGTGAACCTTTGGTCAGAAAGACCGCATATTCAGAAAAGCTGACCTAATAGCATGAGGTATACGTTTTGGAGTTTTTGCATTGACAAAATATATCATTGGCCATCTGTGCTTGTTTTAATGCTTTTCATATCATCGGTTTCATATTAAATTACTAAAAACATACAATCAGATCTTTATTGTAAATTTTGTTCCGATTATTAAAGGTAATCACACTTGGATATAATCAATGAAATCACATGCAGTGCATATCTATTTTAAATGCAATCGCCAGTAATCTTATTAAATAGACATCTTTGGTTTGACAACATATTGTTTTCAAAAGCAAACGTTTTGTGTAAAGTAACTTTTTGTATCGATTACCAAAGTAATCACAGTTGGGTTCGGTTATTTAAATCAAAGTTCTTGCATTCATGTTTACCACATCTTCCTAGTGATCACTTGAGTATATTTCTCTT
The DNA here is from genome assembly GCF_053919585.1 of Euprymna scolopes. Classification (NCBI taxonomy): domain Eukaryota; kingdom Metazoa; phylum Mollusca; class Cephalopoda; order Sepiida; family Sepiolidae; genus Euprymna; species Euprymna scolopes. Next base: position 59,711,373 of record NC_136503.1, on the reverse strand, counting down.
TCCTCTACAGTAGATCACTAAACCCATTACTTAAAAAAATACTGCCAGAGAGAAAATATGTTGCGTCTCATACTTATAATCCATGTTTTACTCATGGTTACCCTCCCAGTCGAAGCACACTGGTAAGAAATTATCTTTTAACTTTGTTAACTTTGGATGCACTTATAAAAACATTTATGTTAACTTTTTTATGTATTTAAAAATATTGCTAGATTTTTTTTTAATTGTTCGTTATAGCCAAGATCGCTTGCTTTCTTTTGACTTTCGGTTTGGCTGCCCATTTTGAAAATCACATATAGTCAACTGGACAAAGGATCAATATTTTACATGGATAAAAACAAGCATTATCTGAAGGGGTGAGAATTATTATTAAGAACGAACTATGTATTGCTTTGTTTTTACATGGGGGTCACCACTTATCAAAGCCCGAAGGCCACTCAGGCATAAGGGTTATTGCGTGTACAGTCCCAAACGTGTTGACTGCGGAGCATAGACCGAATATCAAGAACGGTAGAGATCTTTAATATTTAATTGTTTATCCAATTAAAATATTGCATACTCAGATTATGAAAGTATTTATTATTTTTGTTTTTGTTTTGATTATAAAATTATTTTTAACATCGATATTTTTATTTGCAACACTTTCTATTATTTGTAGATTCTTGACAGTGCATGACCTATCAGGTTATTATTATTATTTAGGTTATTTTCAAAAATGTCATTCTCTGCTACCCGCGACCTCTATTAGACTCCTGCTACTTTAAGATGCATAGTTGTCTACCTTTAACGGTAGAACATTCTCATGTAATACTATCGTATGAGTTTTAATTAGCTTAAATAAACACACTGATAGTAACGTCCCGTGTTTATACATATGCGACAGATGGCATTGATAAGCGCTTGATAATTTTAGGTCATAATATTTTATTTGGTTGGGTCCTAAACTGAAAAGACGTGACCCAGCGAAATAATTTCTAGATAACTATATATATATATATATATATATATATATATATATATATATATATATATATACATATATATATATATACATGTATATATATATATAGAGAGAGAGAGAGAGAGACTGAGAAAGAGAGTGAGAGAGAGAAAGAGAGTAGGGGGGAATAAAAAAGAGGGGACGAGTACAGAGAGATAAAGAAAGCTAAATATTTGAACTAAAACTCAATTTTAAATATTTATTAAATAAAGTGTCCGTATACTAATCGTTGCTTTGAAAGAAAATTGCATTTATCTTTGTTATATTTAAATTTTGATTTAGATTTTGCATTACTCTTTGATTTGTTACAAAATATAATTTCGTTAGCGTTATTGATAACCCTATTATTGATATAAACCTTCTACATATAATGGATTGCAATTTTTTAAGTGCAATATTGCCCTATATCATAGTGGTCAAAACAAAATTTAGATGTCTTCCATTTTGTTGAAATGTATAGCAATAGTTATTAAATACTAAATAATAAATGTTCGCCAAATTTCAAGCTTTTTTTCGCCACCAGGGATTTAGAATTTGATGATTTTTATTTTCTCTTATACAACTTCACTTAAATATTTAAATATTCTATAGTTAATATTAGTTCAGGAATTTTGACGAAGATTAAATATTTGGCTTTAGTATGATGATACTTTGATGTCAATATTATTACGATACTGTTACATGTGTTTGAATATATCATTATTGCTTAGTAAACAATATAGAAAGAGCTAAATAGATGTAAGCAGGATGAGACACAAAGCAGTATCAATCAGGGACTTTCATCAGTTTATTAACTCTAATTCAAAACCATCATAATTTATTTTAATGGGTTCTTCTAATAAAAAAATATCATTATTTTGTTAGATATTTTTTGGTATTCATGTTTTTATATTCAATTACTTTACGTAGAATCTGTACATATGAACATGTAAGTGTGTAATAAATATTTTACTGAGTGTTTGAAAAATCTGTATGTATATATATATATATGTATATATGTGTATATATGCATATATATATATATATATATATATATATATAACTTGAGTGCCATCAGTTAGAATCGAAATCAAAGCATACAAGTATCTACCCTCATTCCTAAGCCTCTCAATCACACTCAAATGCATATATATATATGTATATATATATATGCATTTGAGTGGAGCACTGTCGTAATTAATCTCACCCGCTACTTAATCGGCTGAAAAATCCGACGCTCGCTCTTTGTTTATAAAATAGGAGCGTCTCTTTATATGGATAATATCAAAACAACATTCCAGTTAAAAAAAACATGTTTTCGAAGTCGATTTCTCAAAACAGTAGCAACAAGAAAATATATACAACAGTGTTGACTGGTTTGCCCGCTATATTTGCAGATTTACTTTTAAATCAAGACCGTAAAATTTGTATCTAAGTTTTTTTTTTAATTTGCGATATAGTTTACTCTCGTATATTTGCAATTAAACATAAAAATAAATAAACACATTTTAATACTTTCAAACAGGAACAAAGCACAACCATGTAAGTGAAAGAACTAGCTATTATTGTAATTAAATGTCGATTTTGCTCTAAATCATCAAGCGGTTGGAAACACGACCGTAAAGAAATTGACGGTTTACTTTTCTGTTCGGTCTCTTTTTTGTATTCTTAATTTAAAATAAAATAAAATATGCGACTCGATTTTTAGCAAAAAACAAAACCATAATGAATGCGTCTGCAGTGTCGTCAATCCTCCACTTCTGAATAGATTTTAAGATTTGATTGTAAAATTGCGGGATAAAATATACATTAAAGCAATTTAAAAGTCATTAAAACATTAAAAACAATCTCATCCACGTAGGTGGAAAATATCAATTATTATCTATGGAATCAATTATTTTGTGACAATATATTTTATTTCTAAATACTTATATAAATAATTAGATCTTAGTACTTCCCATAAAAACTTACTCCTTAACTTCTTTTCATTATAGATGTCTTATTCACTGTGATAGTTTACTAAATATTTTCCCTTTTTTCAACAATACTTTTGGTGGGGTTTAATGACGAATTAATTCTGTTCATTTGTCATCCAAACTTGTTTTTAAATATTTTTGTTTTCTATATCTCACTCAATGTCTTGTTTTCTTAATATTTTATACCTTCACTTAAAAAGTTTTCAAACATAGAAAATATACGTTTTTTTGATTAAATTTATTATTTTGTAAATAAATTTTACCCTTAACATATTTTGATCATTTTTCTTTAATTTATTTTTTTGTGGTTTACTGATTAAGACTCTTAGTTTTACTATTTCTATTTTGGTGAGCGTAATAAAAGGTTTTCCTTTTATTTTCCTTAAACAACATCCTTAAACATCCTTAATCCGTTTTGTCATTTATGATTACATGTTTATTTTTTGATTTACTAACTAGTTTTCTATTTTATTAATGTTGATTGCTTATTGACATGAACAACAAACTAAAACGTTTCCCATTTTTATTTTTCATGAAAATGTATTCTTCAACTTATTTTTCATAATAAATATCCTGTTTTATTTTTTTTGGTGACTTACTGAATAACATTTTACTGTTTTTAACATTTCTCTTTCCGGTTAACTTATATCACAGACGTCATTTAAAAGTTCATTTTTAATATATAATTGTCATCCTATTTATGTTTAGTAAATATTTCCGTTTATTTAACATTTTTCTGCAACAAAAGGCTGCTTTGAAAATCTTCTGTTAAAATTTTCATCAAAGTATTATACGCTAGCCGTTAATTCCAGGTAACATAAGCGATATACCTTTATAAATTTACTTGTTTTATTGATGTTTAAATAATATGTTCATCATCAACACTTCCTAATTTTCTGTTAGTTGATAAAATAGTCCCCAGTTTTCAAACAAGAAAAAATGTTCCTCATAGAAGACATTATCAATTCACAAAAACGATGCTATTCTTTTATGCCTTACAATCTCCAATAATTTCTGGGAATTGCGCTGATAGCTATCACTTCAATTTTATTATGGTAAATCAATTAGTAGTGAAATAAAAAAATAGAAAATGCAACGCAGAAAACATTATTCATACCGATTAATGATTCGGAAGAATGAAAGCAATCTAATTCTGAAATGATTCCAATTATAATAACACTCCATTAACAATTGCAATAGCACTGTTGCTAATTATCCGATTGAATCAGACTAAATTTCGTTATAAGAAATGTGTTTATTTGCGAGGTGCAGTTGTACATTATCATCAGCGTTAGTAGACTAATAATTTATCTTTATTTATATGTAAGCAGTCCATGTTATATTCATGAGTAAGCTTAAAATGCATTTTTATAGGTACGCTAGTATGTGCACCCTAACATATACATTACATTCACATTCGCTGTTTGGGTTCATATACAACTACTCTTACTTATCGTAAATTTTCGCTGGATAGCTACAATATCACAGAGCGTAGTTTGCGACAAATTATATCCCGCATATATATCATGGTAGAACAAATTGTTGGCTCTGTTAGCTGTTGAATTACCCCCCTCCCTCCCGAAAAAAATTGATTACTACACTTGCACATACTAACATAGTCATATAGTAAAACAATTCCAAACGAAATCGACAATGTTAAATGCGTTTAAATTCCTAGTGCTGACACTGACAAAGATTTGGAAGTATAAGATTCATAGACCTTTTTGTATATGAAATCCGACTTTACCATACATGATAGGTGGTAATACACTTAGTGATATCATCGAACATGAGCTTCTGAAACAGTTACAAAAATCGATAAATATTCTTTATAAACATAAAGGTCAGTAGTTATTGGCGAGAAATTAGCAAAGATTAACAGGTTATTGCCTTTTCTATTGCATTTCTTAGAAATCGGGCATCAACGTAGAAAACAAGTTGATTAAATATTAGGTTGATTCGAAAGATTTTGAAGAATTTTTCAATGTTGATAATAAATTATGCATTTACAATAAGATTTCTTTATAATGCCGTTTAAAGAGGATTTTCCGCACTATCACATCGTTTTAATTACAATCGTTTTAACCCAATTAGACATTCTTTTCAGGAAGTTGAATAAAGACTGAAAAAACAACGAATTCTCACAATTTTATTATTTTAATTCTAGCTAGGCTGAAAAGCAGCTGAAACAGTTAGCGACAGCAACAAAACATGTGTCCTAAGAATCACTACTGAATGCACAGCACAATACTGATTTAAGATAATTTTTGGCGGCGAGGAGCGTCTTAAAGATGATGAGCGTAGTGATCGCCAATCAGATGTTGACGACGATCAAGCAAAAGCCTTAGTCAATCTGAATACATGCAAAACTGCTCGAGAATGTGCTTCTAGATTAAACGTAACGTATACGACGATTACCAACGTTTTTAAAGAACTTGGAATAACAAAATTCATGATAAATGTGTGCATCAGGAATTAAGCGACCACCATATAAACGCCGTTATGAAGTGTAACCTTCCCTTTTTTTCTGCCACAAGAAAAACACCCTTTCCTCGACCGGTTTATGACTTGCTATTAAAAGTGTTTTTTATACGATAACCGTCGACGCTCCGTTCATTGGCTAGACACCCATCATGTCCCACAGCACTTCCTGAAGCCAAAGCTGCACACTAAAAAAGCCATGCTGATTTTTAGGTGCCTGTGACCGTTCTAATTCCTTAGTCTTTTTTAATGCAGGCGAATCCATTACGACGAAGAAGAGTTGTCAACAAATGGATAAAACGCATCAGACACTTCGACCACAACACCCCGCTTTAGTAAACAGAAAAAGGCCAATTCTCCTCTCCGACAGTTCACATCGCTAAATCGACCATGTAGATGTAATACTAGTTGGACTAGGAAATTGCATCCTCCTCTATTCTCTCAACACCTATCACTTGACAACTCCCACATTTTCAAGTATTTCGAAAACTTTCTGCGTGAGAAATGCTTAAAATATCAAAGCAGTATACTTCATCGCGACCCGAACACAATATTTTTATGTTCCTGACATAAATATACTTGTTTAGAAAAAATACATTTATTCTGGTGCTACTTATTTCGATTAATAAATGCTAGTTTTAACCGAGATATGTTCATCTGAATTCAAAAGTTAAAAGTACAAGGACTTTCTCGTCGACCTGATAGATGCGTAAACTCGAGAATGAAGACATTGATATTACCATTAAGCATAGAATATATACAACTTTAAATGCGCAAAATTTACAAAACATTCAGCATGAGAAGAAAAGTATTGCAGAAATGCATATATTTTCAACATAAATGAAATAATAACAATGAAAGATACATAAGCAGCAATGAAGCTGTATGGTGAATTCTTTCACTTCTTACATATGAACAACGTATAAACTATTGTTTACTTAGCAGTACGTATAGGCAATGGACGACGTGTGTATATACAGCGATAAATAAGCAACAAACTCACTGAATCCACCGGGATAATATTAGTAGCTTTTTAATGTTATCTCAAACAGGCACGTTTGTAAAGACACTGCTCTACTGGAAAGACATATGCTTTGACACAATGTATGAGTAGAACATCATTTGAATGCCGCAAACGGGAATAGCGCGTTTAAGGGCAATATTACATTTTCAGAGAAACTATAATGCTGTAAACTATCGACTGTTAATTATTAATTAGAAAATGAATGCTTCTTTCTTCGCATGTCGTTAGTAAATACCATCAATTTCTCTCCAGTTACATTATCGATTGCAGCAGATATACCACATTCTCGATAGTAAATTAAACTCTGAATTTACAATAAAATGACAAACACTGTGACGTGCTCATTAATGGTACGTGTAAAACATTTAATCCTATTGATATTCGTGCATTGTTTGCACCCATACTTGACCTTTGCTTTTCGGTCATCTCCCCATAGGGGGAGATGAACGAAAAGCAAAGGGTCACTATAAGGGGAGATGAGCGAAAAGCAAAGGGCAACTATTAGTGTAAACAATGCACGAATATCAATAGGATTTAATGTTTTACACGTATCAAAAATATAACTAAACATCGATATCAAAATGTTTTACACATAGCAAAGATATAATCAAAACGCGATGCAAAATGCAAATATTTACTTAGATCTTACAGCAAAAAAAATAAATAATTAACCATTAAATATGGTTGAAATTTGTCCTTAGAAATCGCAAGTAAATTACGAATAAATCGGAAATACCAACCACAAATGGATTTACTGCTACCTTTTTGATGTAGAATTGCGTCGTGAATAAAATAACACCACATTTGTTCTCTCTCTCTCTCTCTCTCTCTCTCTCTCTCTTTCTGCCCCCCTTTTTATACAGAATGGCCATTACTAACCAGCTAGGGTTCTTTTTACAAATCGTCACCATTGACTACGATCCTGCGCCTTTCTGATCCACGCAGCAACGATAAAGTCAGCGAAGTTCTGCACGCCTTCTGACCTTTTTGTTTTTGGTTTTCCATGTGCTCTTTTCCCAGGGGTTGTACAAAAGAGAAGATCGTTTATTCTGGCCAGTTGTTGTAAAAATCGCCATTTCTAGTCAATCATTTTTTCTACGGTGTAGTCTAATCTTCTGCAGAACATTTGTACATGTTTTCATTATGGGTCCCCGAAGAATCTACAGTAGCACCACAACGAAAAAAACAATTTCCTAATGTCGATTTTCTCATAATAAATATATATTTTGTTATATATCCAATAAAATATGCGTCAACTAAAACTTGGGAAAAAGGTATTTTACAAACATATGAGGCAAATAGTAAGTAACGTGATTGGAGAAATCTTATTTTTCAAGGTGCGAAGAGAAACTGGTAATTTTTTAAAATTATTATTGATTTTTCTAGCCATTTGACCATAACATTTTCATGCATCATTCTGAGTAGCTGTGAAATAGCTACCATGTTTGGGATGTATGCACAATGGCGTACAAAAATCGCTCGTGGTTCTTACAGGCAAGATTTATGTGGAAATGTAAAAAGGTTTTTGAATTCAGTATTGTTGCCTTTACTTAATCGACGATATGAAACATATGATACTAATACTTATCGCACGCGATTTTACGTTCATTTTCACTTTAATTTTAGTTCAGATATATGTGCCCAGCTGTCAACCGATTTATCAGCGGGTATATTTTTAGGTTAATTGTTGGTAAGGGATATCGGAAACGTCTCGAGTGAGTTCAGTTAAAGGGAAAATTTCGTAATTTAGTGAAATGAAGAAATTAGATACACTCTTACTTTCAATTATTCAAATATATTATTCGAACCCAAATTGGCGGAGTAAGAGAACTATTCATGCAAAGACACGACAAACTAGTCAATTTTATTCAGCTCAACAGTATATTATTATAAGCCGACTATGGTCCAGGGTTAAGGTAGCATCAAATATAAGGTCGCGCTTAACCCTGGGGAAGTTCGCCGATTATATCTTGTTTTTGTAGGCTTTTCAGATCAAGTATGGCCCCCAAAAGTAACACAGTTGACAGGGTGACAGGAATAATTCTAACAACACCACAGCTTTACCTTGATCGCCTACACGGGAACAGGGTTAAATGATGGTCTCCGGTTATTTTGCTTTTACAAGAAACGTCTAAGTTGGTGCGGCTATACGCACTGTCATTTCTTGGTGATCCGCGGCCCACAACCCTCTCCCGGAGCACAGGTTGATCTCTACTTAAAAATAACTTAAGTTATCCATCCAGTCCGGTAGCCATCTTTACAACTTCGCAGAAGCAATAAGTAAAAACTCCAGTCGTTCGCTATATTTCTTATAAAAAAAACATATATATATTAACTAAAACTTTATAACTATAAAGTTCTAATGTATATCGCCGCCCAAAGATAAATGTCTAGGTGGTTAGATTTAAATAACTACGGAGTCGAGAGTTTAACACCTGTGGCACCACCTGCGACCGATAGCGCTTTCATCCGCAGAACCTGTTAACTATAATTCCGAACACACCTTTTGTGTATCGTAAATCTCGATACCGCAGACTGGCAACTGACACATTTTCGTCTTTTCTTTCTTTTTTTTTTCGTCTAGCAGGCAGCCAGCTGACTGGAGTGACACGGAATACAGGTGGAAATAACAATCACTAAATTTTGATTCAGTGCTCAGACACGGCCAGAATGTCAGAATAAAAACAACTCCGCCTTCCCAACCGGTGATCTTGCCAATTTGTAATATCGTCTAAAACTCTATCTAAAAACGTTCGTGCATACACTTATCTAATAGGAGATGATGGCGGAAATGGAGTTCCCAAATCCAATCACGCCAATCGAAGATCGCTGAGTCATATTCTCTTTTCTTGTAATTGGTCTAGTGTTAATTCTACATAATCGCTTATCGAGGTAAATTTCCATCGAACTGTTCTCACGCCAAGTCGGCATTGAGAGATGGGTCCTGGATATAACTTTAAACTATATCCGATGGTGAAGCCCCAGTTTACGGTCTTTAGGGAGTGTGGATCAACCCTTTAATTGCTATTGCTTCAAGGTCCACTCTAACCTGGAGTGGTAACATATGTTCGGGTCCCAACTATGGGTTATATAGAGACTTGAACAAAATATATATTCCATTAAAAAAAATCTTCAAAATAACTGGATTCGGCATGAAATAACCTGAAAAGCAGATATGATGTAAAACAACAACAACCAAGCTTGCCAGAGGTCTTAGGGTCTGATGCTGCTCTTGGCTGTAGTATAAACAATTTTTACATAATTATATCTCGAAATGAATTGTTTTCGATGCATAACAATGTTAGTATCAATATACTATTATCAATCTCAAATCCGCTAACTAAAACCACTTTCCTTGGTGTTGATAGCTTTATCGAGTAAACAAATGAAGTAATCAAGCTAATTGAAAATTTTCCGGGATTGTTCAAAAAATAAAAGCACACTTAGTTCTAATATAACCCTTAATAATGTAAAATTCTCCCACCATAAGTGGGTTGCTCATATTATCAATGAAAGTCTTATTTTCTAAAATCCGTTTTGACAACTGCCTTCAGATTTAACCCTATCTGATTATGATATCTTGTTCATAAAATATGTTCAGTTATATTGAGTTATGTACGTTATTTAATGCATGTACACGATATCTTGTAAATCAATCCGATTAAATACAAGTGTTTGTTTTTATTGCAGGAATGCCTATGGTATCCCTTACTCTACACTTCATCCATTCTTTTTGGATTATAAAATACAGAGATTGATGAAGATGTTCTTTTGCAGAAAGGTTTGCCAGTGTAGTAGATATCCAATGACAAGGTGGTATCCGTTGCTCAGGAATGTTGAAACTACATTTCCGACTATGAGCACATATTCTACTGCGATAAACAATGAAGGGTCATCTACTATACCTTCCACTTCTTGGACACCGCATATTAAGACAACGCTTACAAAAACAACTGCACCACCTATTAGTACTTCTACAATACCTGCCACTTCAACTATTACGATCACAAGCGAAAAGTATTATTCGACATCGGAAAGTGAGACGTCCATGACAACTGAACCTGGCACACCTACAACGTCGTCAATGTTTTCTAGTACGGCATCACCAACTGCGTCCACATTTACTACGCCGAGTACTACATTTTTACAGGAGACGTCCAAGACAACTGAACCTGGAACACCTACAACGACGTCAATATTTTCTAGTACAGCATCACCAACTGCGTCCACAGTTACTACACCGCCGGCATCATTAAATGATACCAATTCTCTAAATAATTCGATGAATGCGAATGTAGCTGAAAATAATATAATCCCGAATACTACACTTCCAAATACTAGCACCACAATAACTAAACCTGGAACAAGTACAACGATGCCAAAAACAACTGCTGCAACTTCTACGAGTGCGTCTACAATTACACCTACAACAAATACACCCTCGCCACAGCTAAATGATACCGATGAATTATATGACGTCTCTGAAGTTTACAACGCGTAATAACGATCCAGCAAGTACATTTATTAAAATTAAAATTTCTATATCGTAGAATAATAGTAAATTATAATAGCAATCACGCCTTAAGCAATCAACTGCATCGAGTATCAAACTAAAACTATACATGGGCAAATCACGTAACAGAGACAGATAAATCGCTATAACACTACTTAGACTTTGTTGCCACAAATAATACATATTAGAAAAATAATACTAATACTAATACATATCGGGCAAGTGAGTGTTCCAAATATATATCAAGGCTAAGAAATTAAAACCTCTCTCTTTAAACACCTGAACTGATAATAGTTTATTCTATTCAACAAAAAACGAAAGTGTTATCCTACAAAGAAATGAATAAACAAATTACATACACCGCAATGAAATAAAACGTACATTTTAATCTACACAGAACCTACCCTGCTCATGACCTCATAAAGGTGCCTACGTCTAACATGCTCTAGCGACCGAATAAGATATTGTTGATTAACTAGACCACGTATTATTGAGCTCAATCTGTTGTTTACGCGAATAACGTAGATCCCGATAATAGCATTTTTCCAAAAGGATTTTGAATATGACCCTTTCTCTTCTTTAATAAACATAATGACATGAATGTCAACTACGAAGGCGATTAATATCTTTATTATCAATATATATATATATATATATATATATATATATATATATATATCAATTTAAAAAGTACTATTCTCAAAATAACAATCTCTACTATGCTGATGTTATAATGTATGATATTGATTAAACCTAGTAATTAATAGGCATATACATGCATGTAACTTAGTTTTGGGAAATAAAACTTACAATGTAAACTGTTTTGCCCTTTTCTTGTTTGTTTTTGTGTTTTTTATTGTGTTTAAAACAACTTTTGGTATAAATATTCTGTTGGTATATTTTTCCATAATACGACAAATCATGTTAGTACACAGGTTCTCTTCAGATCAACGAAGTTAAGTAACGTTTAGCCTGGCTAGTACCGGATGGGTACCCATTTGGGAATTCTAGGCGCTGTATGTACTTTCCGCTTATCTCGGCACTGTTTCCAGTCGCCCTGAGCCGCCACTTGCCACTGGTGTTTAACTATGTCGACTCAGGAGCGGTGTGGTTGGAATTTAGCAACACTTGCCGCAAATAAATCACGCGCAAACTTACTGTGGGTAGCCATAGTCTTATGGCTACCCACTTACTCTGGGTATCCATAGTCTGTCAAGATTGAAAGAAGACATTTTATACTTTTAATTTTAAATAACGAAACAGAACCACATTCAAGTATTACATTTTCACGAACATTCTCTAAGATTTAGCTGGTTGCCTTCTGCCATATTTTTTCATCTGAATTGTACAGGAAAAAACATTAAATTCACCACTTAATATCATAGTAAAATTGTGTCCTTTGGGATTTTAATCAAACTCTGCTTTGCTCAAACCACTTTCGCACATGTTGGACTCTTAACGATATTATTTATAAGAGCGCTGAGTATAAGTCTATACATTTAATTATCTAATATATAAACCTCACTATGTCTGTGTGTGTTCGTGTCCGTTTTTACAAATTGTATCTCCTCCTAGACGAATGACCGTTAGATGAGGTGCAATATTTGAAACGATTGCATATAGGGGGCGCAAATTATTAGAGGTATATATTCGGCTAAAATAATGTCTAAGAGGTTCAAAAAGGAGGTTAAAACATGAAATAAATGACAACCTGACGACACATAGCGACAATGGTGTCGTTTGCGCATGCGCACGATCTGTAACAGAGATTTATTTATTTGGTAAATTTACAAGTCCATAAAAGCAATTGTTTGGTTGGTGCAATGCGTAGCGCCGTCGATTATTAATAACAGTGTTCCGGCATCGAGCTCCACTATTTCTTTCTTTTCTTTTTTTTATACATTCCGATATTCTGGACTCTTAAATGTTTCGTAATAATTATAAAAGAACACGTTATAAAAATACGGAAAACTGTTTTTGCTGTATATAGCGAAAATGTCCTATTCTAAATATATAGGATATATTTTACAACGGCTTATTTGTTACATTCCAAAAATCACGTAAATATGTCCAGTATTATTTATTGACTAGATTCCTAAACTATTAAACCGATCATTCGGAATTTTAATTATGTGTATATGTCTGTATATTTGCATGTATTTGATTCGCTCCTAAATTAAGTACCCGATCAATATAAATGTTAATTATGTATATATGATTATATATTCCTGCTCATTGGATTCACGCCTAAACTAATTAAACGATCATACTTAATTTTATTTATGTATACATGCCTGTATATTTGTATGTATTGGATTCACTCCTAAAAAAATGAACAGATCATTATTAATTTTACGCATTTGTATATGATTTTGTATTTCTATTATTGGATTCCCTCCAAAACTATATAACCGATCATTATGAATTTTAATTATGTGTGCATGTTTATATATTTCTACGTATTAGATTCACTCCTAAACTAAGTGACCGATTATTATGAATTTTAAGGATGTGTATATGTTTATAATATATATATATATATATATATATATATATATATATATATATATATATATATATATATATATATATAGCAGAAGCAGCAATAACTAAAATGAGGGAAAACAGAGCTTACCTTGGGTATGTCTGTTGTGTCACCAGTTGGGGGGAAAAAGAGAATTCCAAGATGGCGTCCGGGGTTTTTATTAGCATTTACCCCATGCAACTCTCGGAAAATCACGTTTCTGTCTCATGTGATTATGCAAATGGATAATTCCCGGCCACTATAAAAGCAGGAGGCTAGAGACGAGTCGGCAGTGTCCTGCAAACTGTGTGTGTGGGTATTTCTGGCGATTGGAGTGTGTCTTCTTTTACCACGGTTATCACGGACAGGAATTCCCTCTCTTCTGGAGGTGGGCGATATTGACTATTTTGAAGTTGTACTGTTGCTGACAGAACATTTATTTATTTTTTTTTTTGCCTACTACATTTTTGTTTCAAGCTATTTCGGCCCGAATATGGCGAAGGTGCGGATAAGCAGTGATATTATCAAGCCGTTCTCTAGCGAGGGAGACGTTGTAGCGTGGCTGAAAAAAGTGAGACTTGTCGCACAACTTCAGCAGGTGGATGACGTAGCGAGTCTGCTACTTTTATACCTGGAAGGCGATGCACTGGCCCTCTACATGGAAATGGAGGAGGACGATCAAAAGAAAATAGACCAGATTGAGGCTCGATTAAAGGAGGCATTTACTGATGACGCGTTTGCAGCATATAGAAAAATAACTATGGTTAGATGGGCTGGTGAATGTGTGGATGTGTACGCCAACAAAATCAGGCAGTTGGTTGGATTGGCCGGATTCACAGGAGAAAGCTCAGAGAGACTCACAAAATTAATTGTAGTCACTGGATTCCCTGACACCATCTCAATTGCTCTTCAACAGGTGCCGAACATCAAAGCCCTGACCATGGGGGAGCTAATGTCGAGAGCGAGAATTTTGACGACGACTGGCGAACAAAATCAGGATGTGGTTGCGGCCACACGCTCACCCAACAACAGGGCCCAGAATAATCCTGTTAACGTGACCTGTTTCAAATGCAATGTTAAAGGCCACCTTGCAAGGGACTGTCGAAAACGTGGAACACGGTGTTACCGTTGCGGTGAGAGTGGACACTGGGCTCGGAACTGCTCGGGAAACGAGCAAGGGGAGGACGCATAAGCGCCAGTCTCCTTCCCAACCAAGATGTGAACACGACGCTCCCGGTGATAAGCATCCATGTTGACGGGACGCGATGTTTGGCGCTTATTGATACAGGATGCTCCAGGACAATTTTACATGCAGACCGGTGCCGGTCTTGGAGAAAAACAAACGTAAATGTCAACACAATTGGTGGAATGTCCCATGCGTGCTGCGGTGTTGGAACGGTCTCTGTATCCACTGATGAAGGTGTGTCTGCCAGAGTTGATGTGTTGGTGGTGCATGGCAACCCACTGGGATTTGACTTGCTTCTAGGGATCGACGCCATAAAAGCTCTAGGAGGTGTCATTGTCAAGCCTACAGGATCAGTGCGGCTGGGCGCCAGGAAAAGTATTAAATGCGCAGCCATTTCTATCGATTAACCAGATTTCACTGTTACCTTTGACCATCAAAACCGAACGTGGACCGCATCGTGGAAATGGTCTGTGGACCACCCCCCCTGAAAGGCTGCATAATCGAGTGTCAGAGTACCCAGTGCCAGCAGAAATTCGTGAAGAATGCACGCAGGAGCTCCACACCTGGATAGATAATGGTTGGCTCGTGCCATACCCAGAGGATAAATTGGGACCCCCCAAAGGTCTAATTCCCCTGATGGCTGTGATACAGCAGAACAAAGCCAAAGTGCGCCCGGTAATGGACTACCGGGAGCTAAATCATTACGTAGACGCATTTACGGCCAACGCAGATGTTTGTGCGGCTAAGCTGTGTGAGTGGAGACAAAAAGGTGCTAACGTGTCTCTACTGGACCTCAGAAGAGCATACCTACAAGTCCGGGTCCATGAGACACTGTGGCCATACCAGACTGTGGAAATCGATGGGAAAAAATACTGTCTGACCCGTCTGGGGTTTGGTTTGAATGTGGCTCCCTTGATAATGAGAGCAATTGTCAGCGAAGTACTATCTCAGGAAGAAGTTATAAGCCGCGCAGCATCTGCTTACATTGATGACATTTTTGTCAATGAAGACGTGGTGCCCGCGACCCGTGTGAGAGAACACCTCGCGCAGTTCGGGTTGGAGTGCAAGAACCCGGAGCAGTTGAAGGACGGTGCACGGGTGCTGGGATTGGCAGTCAGGATGGAACGCAATGAACTGCGGTGGAAGCGAGGAAATGCAATTCCGGAGGCTCCCAGTATTGTTACGCGACGAACAATCTTTTCCCTGTGTGGTCGACTTGTCGGGCACTTTCCGGTGTGCGGTTGGCTTCGTGTGGCTTGCGGAATACTCAGAAGGAGAGTAAGTTCGGTAACGAAGGGCTGGGATGATGAAGCAAGGGACGCCGTACTACATCGTATGATGTTCGAAACCTTAAAATCTGCACAGCAGAACGATCCGGCACAGGGAAATTGGTGTGTGGACGGCAAAGAGCTGAATGTATGGGTCGATGCTAGCTCCCTAGCAATTGGGGCAGCCTTGGAGATGTGTGAAACTGTGCTGGAAGATGCATGTTGGCTGCGACCTGAAGATGACTCTCAACATATCAACTTGGCTGAACTGGATGCCGTATTGAAAGGCATCAATTTGGCTCTCCAGTGGCAGAGCAAGGTGCTACACATAAAGACATATTCTGTTTGCGTATACCATTGGGTCTCAGACACGCTAACTGGAAAGGCGCGAGTATGCACCAAAGCAGCAAGCGAGATGCTTATTAGGAGGCGATTAAGCACTCTTAAGGAGCTCGTGAAAGAGTACGGGCTGACAGTGGATTTGACGCTGGTTCCATCAGCACGAAACATTGCTGACTGACTGACACGAGTGCCACAGCGGTGGTTTGAGGCAATGAAAAAGAAAAACGGTCTTGACCCAGTGATAGGCGCGGTCCACACAGACGAGCTGGATGAGAGTCAAATCATGGCTATTCACAAAGATAGTGGACATCCGGGGGTGCGACGCACTACCTACTTTGTCAGGAGAAGATGTCCAACCACGACAAAAGCAACTGTCAGGACGGTCATACAGAAATGCGAGGAATGTCAGTCCATTGACCCAGCGCCAGTCAGGTGGGAAAAGGGAAAGCTGGAAGTTAACGAGAATTGGCAGAGAATTGGAATGGATATCACGCATTATGGCACCTTCCATTTTTTTAACTTTAACAGACTGTGGTCCATCGCGTTTCTCCATTTGGAGGAAATTGGCAAGGCAGGACTCGGCAAGCGTGATTCATCAGTTGGAGGCAGTGTTCCTCGAGCGTGGCGCGCCGCATGAACTCCTTTTAGACAATGGCACAGCTTTCTGCAGCAATATGTTCCAAGCATTTGCATGTAAATGGGGAGTTCACTTGCGATTCCGCTGTGCATACGCTCCAGCCGGGAATGGCATAGCGGAGCGATGTCATCGTACAGTGAAACGAATAGCGGCTAGAATGTGTTGTCCCATACAGGAGGTTGTCTACTGGTATAACATCACACCAAGAGACGACACATCTCCCTCCACTGCGCCTGCCAATAGGATTTATCAATATGAAGTTCGAGTAAAGGAGACCAATCTCGCAACTGCGTCCCCAGGTCCCAAGAACAGCTTTTACCAGGTTGGAGATCGCGTATGGGTCAGAAGACCGCAAAATCGATGTACCACGAGGTTCGGCAAGGGTGAGGTGACCAAGGTGATCAGCCCTCAGTCAATTTTGGTGGACGGTGTGCCTCGTCACGTGAAGGATTTGCGCCCTCGCCATTATGTTGTTACATCGGAGGAAGAGGGAGACTCAGACAGTATGATGTCTTCTGAAAAGACAGAGAGTATGATGCAGGACGACGAAGAGGATTTTGAGCCATATAATGTACATACTGAAGAAGCGGAGGAAGGACCACCCGTCTTGCTTCTACGAAGGAGTACCCGACAGAAACGAATACTGCCCCCCTGCCCTGATTGTGAAACACCGCCTATGGAGCAGACTGGTGGCAATAATGGCAATGAGGAGGATGACAGGGAGGAAGTGCTGCCTCCGGTTCTTCGGAGAAGTACCAGACAGAGACGACTGCCCCCCTGCCTCATTTGTGATCATGAGATCAGGGGGGAGTGTAGCAGAAGCAGCAATAACTAAAATGAGGGGAAAAAGAGCTTACCTCGGGTATGTCTGTTGTGTCACCAGTTGGGGGGAAAAAGAGAATTCCAAGATGGCGTTCGGGGTTTTTTATTAGCATTTACCCCATGCAACTCTCGGAAAATCACGTTTCTGTCTCATGTGATTATGCAAATGGATAATTCCCGGCCACTATAAAAGCAGGAGGCTAGAGACGAGTCGGCAGTGTCCTGATAACTGTGTGTGTGGGTATTTCTGGCGATTGGAGTGTGTCTTCTTTTACCACGGTTATCACGGACAGGAATTCCCTCTCTTCTGGAGGTGGGCGATATTGACTATTTTGAAGTTGTACTGTTGCTGACAGAACATTTATTTTTTTTTTTTTTTGCCTACTACATTTTTGTTTCAATATATAAATATATATATATATACATACACACACACACACACATATATATATATATATATATATATATATATATATATATATATATATATGTGTGTGTGTGAGTGTGTGTGTGGATGTATTGGATTTTTCCTAAACTGATTAACCAATCATTATTAATTTTAATTAAATTATATGGTTATATCTTTGTGTGTCTAAGATGAACTATAAAATATATTAACTGATCAGTATTAATTATATGTAATGTTGATGTTTGTATAGGTCCTATTCTGACACTTTTGAAAGTGCTTGTGCAGTATCGATCTAATTTGACAATTTTAAAATTGCTTTGGCAGTATAGGCCAGATTTGACAATTTTGAAGGTGCTTCTGCAGTATATGTTCAATTTGACAATTTTTGAGGTACTTGTGCAGTATATGTTCGATTTGACAATTTTGAAAGTGCTGGCGCATTATAGGTCCGATTTGACAATTTTGAAGGTGCTTGTGCAGTATAGGTCTGATATCGATCTAATTATACAATTTTTAAATTGCTTTGGTAGTATAGGCCCGATTTGACAATTTTGAAGGTGCTTTTGCAGTATAGGTTCAATTTGACAATTTTGTAGGTACTTGTGCAGTATATGTTCGATTTGATAATTTTGAAAGTGCTTGTGCAGTATAGGTCCGATTTGACATTTTTGAACGTGGGTCTGCAGTATAGGTATAATTTGACAATTTGGTAGGTGCTTGTGCTGTATATGTTCGATTTGACAATTTTGAACGTGCTTGTGCAGTATGGGTCTGATTTGACAATTTTAAAAGTGCTTGAGCAGTATAGCTCCTCCGGCATTTTTGAAGGTGGCTATGTGGTATAGGTCCGATTTGACAATTTTGAAAGTGCTTGTGCAGTATAAGTCCGATTTAACAAATTTGAAGGTGCTTGTGCTGTATAGGTCTGATATGACAATTTTGCAGGTGCTTATGCAGTATAAATCCGATTTGACAATTTTGATATGCTTATGCAGTATAGGTCCTATTTGACAAGTTTGAAGGCGCTTGTGCAGTATAGATCCGATTTGACAATTTTGAAGATGCTTATGCAGTATAGCTCCTATGCAGTAGAGGTGCTTCGACAATTTTGGAGGTGCTTGTGCACTATATATTCGATTTGGCAATTTTGAAAGTGCTTGCGCCAGTATAGGTCCGATTTGACAATTTTTAAGGTGCCTGTGCAATATGAGTCTGATTTTTTTTATTTTTAAGGTGCTTGGACAGGATAGGTCCTCCCCCAATTTAGAAGGCGCTCATGCGGAATAGGTCTGATTTGACAAGCTTGAAAGTGCTTGTGCAGTATAGGTTCGATTTGACAAATTTGAAGGTGATTGTGCTGTATAGATTTGATATGACAATTTTGAAGGAGCTTGTGCAGTATAAGCCCTATTTGACAAGTTTAAGGTGCTTGTGTAATATAGGTCCGATTTGACAAGTTTGAACGTGCTTGTGCTGTATAGGTCCGATTTTAGAAGTTCGAAGGTACTTGTGCTGTATAGGTCTGATATGACAATTTTTAAGGTGCTTCTGCAGTATAGGTCTGAGTTGACAATTTTTAAGCTGCTTGTGCACTGCAGTCTTAATTCGAATATATTATTTTTGAAGATATTTTTACAATATAAATATACGTATCCATATATTTTTTATTAGACATTCTTCTTGTTTTATGCACATCTATGCCGACAGTTTTGCGTATACAGTGAAAGCTCATTTGTGGAAAAGACTACAACATTTAGCAAATACACATAAATAGACATGTAGATATTTTTATTGGACGTCGTGCATGGTTTCTGAACACTCATCGATACCAACAGTATCGTATAAACTCTTCAAATGTAACGCAACACAAAATTACATAAACGTATCGAGTTTTGTCATTTTTTCATGAGAAAAAGGTACTTGTACGGTATCCTACCCGAGAAATAACGTACTTGTGCAGTATAGTAACCATATAATAAACAAAAGAAAATTTACCTGTGGTGTACATAAAATAATCCCAACAGAAAATTATGTAATATATTCGAGTAATATGACATTTGTATAAGAAATAAGGTGCGTTTTAATATAGCACTATATTATAAAAACAAACTCTCAGCTCTGATATATGGAAAAGTTGGTACAACAGAAAACGTTAAAATCATCGAGTAGGTGTATCTATATATCGAAATAAAGTATTAGTACATTATCCTACCCAAGAAATAAGGTACTTGTGTAGCATAATACTCGTATGAAGAACAAATCTATTCCTACCTGTGAAGTGCATAAAAGTCATTAAAACCGAAAACCACGTTATATAATCGAATAGCATGACTTTTAAATGAGAAATAAGGTGCTTCTTCACTATAGCAATATATGAAATAACCAACAAATTCTTACTCTAGACGCACAGAAAATTTAGCACAACAGAAAATTACTTTCGAGTTCTTTCATTTTTAACGGTTTTAAAAACGGTACTTCTACAGTATCCTACCCAGGAAATAAGGTAATTATACAGTGAAGTACCCACGTGAAAAACAAAGAAATTCTTATCTGTTACGAAATAAGTTATCAAAAATCGAAAATCATGTCATATATTCGAGTAGTATAGCATTTTTATAAAAAAGCCGGTGCTTCTTCACTATTGCACTTTGAGGTAAAAACAGACACACCCTTACCTGTGACACACGAAAAATTTCGCACAATATACACTTTTTAAAATAATTGTAAATATGTGTTGTACATAACCCGCCCTAGGTAAGGAATATTGTTCCACATACGTGCTGTAAATTTCCTGTCCACTGAAGGTACATTCGATACAATCCTAGGGTAGGTAAAATATCCCTTTGCTCAAGATGCTCGCCGGGTGATCTTGCTAGTCTAATATATAAATCTTACTATGTATGTGTCTCCGTTTTTCAAATTGTATCTCCTCCTAGACGGATGATCGTTAAACGACGGTCAATAGCTCAAAAGATTGCATTTTTTGGTGCAGAATTTTTTTAGAGGTATATAATCTACTAAAACAATTGCCAAGGGTGTAAAAAAGGGTTCAAACTTGAAACAAATGACGTCTTGAAGAGCATAGCGTCATAGCGTCCTTGTCCGCATGCGTACATCGAGTAAAAGATAAATCTATTTATTTAGAAATTTTACGCAACTTTTAACGCCTTTGACCCACTGGTGCAATGGCTATCATGACCGATTATTAGCACAAGTGTTGCGGTTTCGATCTCCATAATGTCCATTTTTACATTCCGATATTCTTGATTTTTAAATGTTATATAATAGATACACAAGAACACTTTTATTAAAAAAATACACAAAAATGTTTTAGATTTACGTAACGAAAATATTATAATCAAAATATATATGATATATCGGCTTATTTGTTACATTCCAAAAATCATATAAATATATCAACTAATGGAATTTGTATGGGATTTACTCCTAAAATCATTAACCGATCATTATGAATATTAATTATGTGTATATGTTTATACATTTTTATGTCTTGAATTCACTCCTAAACTAATTGACGGCTCATTATGAATTTTAATTATATGTATATGATTATATATTAGTATGTCTTGGAGTCACTCCTATACTAAGTAACTGAACATTATAAATTTAATATATGTTTGTAAATTTGTATTTATATCTTATTTTAAAAATCGCATAAAATCATCATTTTTTAATGAAATAATCTGTATAAGAAATTCTATCAAAATAATAAGGTGTTTGCATATTATAGCACTCATATGAACAAACAAAGAAAGTATTACCTGTGTCATACATAAAAATTGTTCAAATAGAAAATCAGGTTTAATATTCGAGTATTATCACTTGCATATGAGAAATAAGGTGTTCTTTACTATAGCACGCAGATAAAAAAAACACACACACACACACACAAATTCTTACCCCTGGCGTACAGAAAATTTAGCACTACAGAAAATTGCATAAACGTATCGAGTTTTAATTTTTATATTAGAAAAAGGGTAACTGTACAGTATCCTACCCGACAAATAAGGTACTTGTACAGTATAGTACGCATATGAAAAACAAAGGAAATTTTACCTGTGGCGTACATAAAAGTAATAAAAAACGATAATTATGTAGTAATATAGTATCAGACCTTACCGAATGGTTAATTGTAGGCCTACCAATTCATACCATCTAAACCTCCCAACAAAAACCTACCAGCCAGCCATGGCTCTACACAGAATGTGCTGCTGCCATCGCAGACAGAGATCACTTTTTTAATAGCTACCAACGTAATAGATGCTCTGAGACTAAAGCTGCTTTCAGGAACGTCAGCTACCACTGTAAAAGAGTAATAAAAAATTCAAGAGAACTATATGCCCAGTCTGTAAAATCCAAAGTAGTTGATCAGCGGCTTGGTTCCCACCAGTTTTGGCAAATAACAAATAAGATCCTGGACAGAAGTGTGCGTTCTATCCCAACAATTATCAATAGACCAGAGGTCATAACCTCAACTTCAGACAAGGCCAAACTATTTGCCAAGAACTTTGCAGCTAATTCTACCCAATGTGACGAAGGCCATCAACTCCCCATATTTCCTCCTATAACACAGAACACGCTAGGTAACATACAAATATATGTGCATGAGGTCGCAAAGCTAATCAAGCACCTTGATTCCAGTAATGCTACTGGCCCTGGCGGCATCCCAATTATAGTGTTAATAAAGCTTCAACCAGAACTTGCTCCCATACTAACGAAACTGTTTAAACGTTGCCTTAATGAGAAGTGCTTTCCAACACCCTGGAAAACCTCATCTGTATGCCCTGTATTTAAGAACTCGGGTGATAAGTCATCTCCCTCTCAGTACAGACCAATACGTCTCCTGTGTGTCATGAGTAAGTTGTTGGAATTAATATTAAATAGAGAAATAGTCAACCACCTCAGCAGAAACAACCTTCTTAGTGACACCCAATATGGTGTCCGTTCTGCAAGATCTACCGCAGATGTGCTTACGGTTATATCTCATAGGATTAGTGAATCTCTTGACAAAGGCTTCCATTCCAGGGCCATTGCTTTTGACATATCAAAGGCCTTCGACAAGGTATGGCATAAAGGCCTACTTCACAAGATCTCCAGCTACGGTATAACTGGAAATATTGTCTCTATCATTAAATCATTTCTCTCTGATAGGCTCATAAGAGTAGTGGTTGATGGACAAAAATCAGAGGCCTGCAGTATTAATGCTGGAATCCCTCAAGGGTCCATCCTGGGCCCAACTCTCTTCTTGATCTACATCAATGATCTCTCTAAACACATGCTTCAATCATTCGTTGACATCTATGCTGATGACACGACAATCTACAGCAAAACATCAAAGACTGTAAATGACAAATCTCTCTCTGATTCTCTCTCCTCTGATCTCGAGCGCGTAATTCAGTGGGGGAAGACGTGGCTGGTTACCTTTAATGCATCTAAAACCAAACTCCTATCTTTAAATCATCAAAGCTCTGATCCCTATCTGGCATCAATTGAAATGGATGGCTCTCATCTAGAAGAAGACCCATGTTTTGACAAGCTTCTGGGCTTGACCTTCGCTCCTGATGTGAAATGGAACACGTACATCAGATCTGTTGCCAAGGTCGCTGGAAAGATGGTAGGACTCTTCTACCGCTCCTGAAGATATCTCACCACTGATGCAATTCTCTATCTATATAAAAGCCAAGTACGTCCAAGGATGGAATACTTCTGCCATATCTGGGCAGGAGCTGCTAAAACAGCCTATCTTGCCTTGACAGAGTACACAATTGATTCGTGGCTTAGGGGAGGATGCCCTTTTCTCTTCCCTGCAACCTCTAGACCACAGAAGAGACGTTGCAAGCATATCTTTGTTTTATCGTTATTTCCATGGCAAGTG
The DNA here is from genome assembly GCF_053919585.1 of Euprymna scolopes. Classification (NCBI taxonomy): domain Eukaryota; kingdom Metazoa; phylum Mollusca; class Cephalopoda; order Sepiida; family Sepiolidae; genus Euprymna; species Euprymna scolopes. The sequence goes on along the minus strand of NC_136503.1, from coordinate 59,687,316 downwards.
CTCGTCTGAACTTCAATGTCTGGCCCCCCTAGCCAATCCTTTACAAAAAAACACCCGTCTGGCTGAATACACTGTCAAAAACTTTCCCCACTCTTTATCTATGCCTGAATCAAAACGTAGATTCCATAAACAAAACTTCTTTCTTAGAACTGCACGCCTGTGGAACTGTGTTCCGTCTGCCTGCTTCCCCCCTGACTACAACTTAGATGTCTTCAAGTCCAACGTAAACAAATTCCTGATGAACCGCCCCCTTAAATAGGCACTCTAAAATATCCACACTAACGTACTGAACTTACAACAACCCTTATCCATGAGTGGCTTCCGGGCCGTGATAAGTGGTGACTACCTTGTAAAAAAATATTATATATTCTAGTAGTATGACATTCATATAAAAAATAAGGTGATTCTTTAATATAGCACTCTAATATAAAAACAAACTCTCATCTATGATATACCGAAAATTTAGCACAACAGAAAACTGTAAAATCATCGAGTAGTTTTATCTGTATATTAGAAAAAAGATATCTGTACGTTATCCTAACGAAGAAAACAGGTACTCGTGCAGAATAGTATCCATATGAAAAACAGAGAATATGCTACTTGTGACATACATAAAAGTTATTTAAACCGAAAATCACGTTATATATACTAATAGAATGTCTGTTTAACGAGAAATAAGGTGCTTCTTCAAAATAGTACCCAGATGCAAAAAAAAACATTCTTACTCTAGATGCACAGACGATTAAGAACAACAAAAAATTACTGAAAAGTATCGAGTTGTTTCATTTTTAAATTAGAAAAAATGTACTTCTACAGTATCCTACCCAGGAAACAAGGTAAAGTTAAGTAACCATATGTAAAACAAAAAAAAATCTTATCTCTGACGTACATAAGTTATCATAATCGAAAATCATTTAATACATTCGAGTAGTATAACATTTATATAAAAAACTGTGCTTCTTCACTATAGCACTCTGATGTAAAAACAAACTCTTACTTGTGACATACCGAGAATTTAGCACAACAGAAAATTATGTAAATAATTTTAAATATGTGTCGTACATTACCCGCCCTATGTAAGGATTTTTTTCCGCAGACGGGCTGTAAATTTTCTGTCCTAGGGAAGGTACAATAATGGCATATATATGTTGTGTAATACCTATCATATGGTAGGTAAAATATTATTTTGCTCAAGATGCCAAATGATATATAGACTCCCTCTATTCTAAAAATAACAGGCATGTTCAAAATTTTTCTCATTGTCTTATACAATCCGGAGTAACGCCGGGTGGCCTTGCTAGTCTATTATAGATTAATGAGAAAACTGAACAACATAGTGAGAAAAATACATTAAAGGGAAAGTGTGGTTACTTTTTCCATATTATATATAACTACATTTTCTCAATTTTTACTTAGCTCTAAATATTAATGTTAGTGTACTAAACAATTTACACATCTAAATGCAATTATAAATGAATGCTTTTTTTCTAAAACACATCATGGAATAAGTGACAGAAAGCACTTACGTAGGTATTTTGTGGATGAGAATTAATGTGAGAAATTCCATATACAACCGCCATCTTTCTTTAGGCCGGCTATACAGTTCTAGTAGCCGGCCTGTTATTGGTTTAAATTTGAATGAGTCAGGTGATTTGACTTGGCGCCTTTTTTTGTATTCTTGCGTTTATTTTTCAGGCTAAGAAAGAACACGGAACGGTATAGACTCAAACCAGCAGTTCCCTAACTAGACAGCCAAGACAATTCCTTCATGGAAACTAAACAGTAGGTGCAAGAAAGACACATCTCTACAAGCAGAGGCAACTTATTTTGCTGAACCTATTCAAACCAAGGACATTCTACAACTTTTCGACATGTTATCATCCAGTTATTGGATCTTATCTTATTTCTCCTTGAGTCTTAATGGTTGGTTTTTCGGTTGGTTGGTTGGTTGGTTGTGTTTGTTTTACGGCATATCAACCCTTTTCAGGTTATTTAATGGCGAATCCAAAGATTTTGAAGTAAGATCTTTTAATAGAAAATATTGGTTATTTTCAAGTCGGTTTCTATTTAACCCATAATTGGGACCCTAACAGGTACTACCACTCCGGGTCACAGTGAACCTGGGAGCAATGGCAATTAAAGGGTGGCTCGACACACCCCAAAACCCGCAAGCTGGGGCCTCACCACTGGATGTAGTTTAAGGTCATATCCAGGACCGAGTCTCAAGGGGGTGTCATTATGCCTGATTTTAGGCGCCATCATTCCAGCCGTGTTCGCCATGATCTTCATGGATTCTTCCAAAGGAACAACGAACTAACATTCCAACAATAGGAATTCATACTAAAGGCGCCATGCATATGGTAGCAAATCGGGCCACAGTTTTGCAAAAGGAGTTAGCAGAACCGAAGAACTTTCATTGCTGTTACATTGTGAATATATTTTGAGTTTAAAGGTACAGCTATTGTTTGTGGCATTCATTTGATACTGCAAAGAGGAAATTGAAACTTCTTACATTAATTAATGTGTAAATACACACACACTTAAAGCAACATAATGTAATGATAATCTTACCTTACAATATTTGCATATGAAAAACGTTGTCTTAGTGTAGAATCAATTTTACTTTAAAAAAACGTGCCATCTCAGTCCGGGTTCGACACTGCATCCACACAATTAATTACACTCGTTACATTATAGATAATAATAAATTCTATGGTATAGTAGCAATAAAATAAGTGCACAATGAACGAGGCATAAAAAATGACGAAGTTAAGCATTTGCCCCCTTCCCATTTGCCCAAATGTCCTCAGAGGAGCAGAAATCTTAATTGAAATGTACAAACGGTGCAGTTTTAGGCCTTAACATATGTAAATTTTAGTTCTGCACCATGCAGAATAAAGAAATGGCTAACTACTTCATTTTCCGCCGCCATTTAGCCCCCAAATCCACAAGGCCTTAACATATTAAAATGTTAGTTCAGCACAAATGAAAACTGCAAAATAGACATACGTAGAACATTTTGCACAAATATGATAAAATAATCTCCCCCAAAATAATAGTATTGTCCTAGCTCATATTTAAAGATAGTATGCTTAAATAATTTTATAAAGGATTCGTCAACTCCGAGCACACACACACACACACACACACACACACATATATATGTTTATATATATACATATATATGTATATATATATATATATATAGAGAGAGAGAGAGAGAGAGAGAGAAAGAAAGAGAGAGAGAGAGAGCGTAATTTGCTGTAGGCGATAAAAAAAATTATCTAGGCTAGATAAAAATTAATATAGTATATGTCTTACCCGTAAATATACTGCAATAAAAGTGAATAAGTCAATTTAATTTTGATAAATTATCAATTTTATAAATCATGTCCACATATGATATGCGAAAGTAATTGTGCGAAAACTTGTTCAACTAAACGCAAGTAGACCTAGTTTATATGAAAGATATAATACTATATATATTTATGCATATGTATATAGCTTTTTCTTTATTTTTTATTCATTTATTTTATTCGGTTATGTACGCAATCACATATATATATGTGCATATTACTCTGCATTATTCACTTTTCCCAATAGTACAATATCAGTGCAGACTTCAGCGGACGTAGCAGTCTTGAATTGATGGAGAAATTAAATTACTACTGCTATTTTCAAGAGTTTTTAACCAACAGTCACATTTTAATTAAACGCTTAAAACCCAAGTGAATATAAATTGTAGACACGTTCTTTTATCTGCCTGGTGGGAAATATTTCCTTTTTAATTAGCGTTTGAACCACACACACACACACACACACATACACACACACACACACACACATATATATATATATATGTGTGTGTGTGTGTGTGTGGTTGTGTGTGTGTGCGTGTGTGTGTGCACTCTGTAGCATAAAAAATTGTCATGCATGGTTTACTGCAGTACCTTTTTAACTATTATTGTACTATACAGTTTACTAAACTAACATTGTATTATAATTGCTGTTAAAAAGTATAAACATTACACCCCACAATACTAAATATGACGCAGAAGTAGCGACTCTTTAAAAATATAAGTAATAAGTTTAACACAAGTGCGCACTCTTTTACTATAAGTAAACAGGATCTTAGTATATAAATACGTGGGCCTGAAATCCCATTGATACATAATTCTGACAATACTTTCGCACAGCCATCCCTTTATGAACAAAAGTGAGGCTTGACCTATTAATACAATAGAAATACACCAGTAAATGTCAACTGTAATTTAATTTGGATTGCAGTGCAACTATCTTTTCTCATTGTCTTCTTTTTTTTGTTTGTTGGAAATCAAGGTGACTTCATTAGTACATTTCCTAACTGGCCTAATCTGTGTTGCCAGGATTAAATTAGTAACATATTTCTACTGACACGTCTACATTTCTATACCTTCTTATTTTGTTTTTCGATCTCTCCTTCTCACTCCTTTATTCCAAACCTCTTTTCTCATCCGAATTATTTTCATTTCGATGGACGTGCGCCTTCACACAGACACACAAAATCCTCCTTCGAATTGATTTGCAGAGAAATAGCCATCATTTTTCTTCCAAATTAATATATTATAAAATTGAAATGCTACTGACGTAACAGCCATTAATTGACTAGTTTTACTCTACATTTAAAGTATTATTGATCAATGACAGCACAATCATGAGAATATACGAGATGCAATGCTGTTGTGTTGATTTTCCAATTTAGCCGCACGTTTTCCTATTTGGCTGGACATTCTAACATTCACAAAACCCGAGCGTAGAACATTTACACGTTTTAACTTAACTAACTGACAGCATTTTATAGTAATTATAACAATGAATGCAGTTGCTCCTAAACAAAAGTATATTATGTAAGCCACATATCATCCAGTTGAAAAGGGCTGCTAGGGGACTATTACAATACAATACAGCACAATGCATTATGTAAATATGTCCAGTAAATCATCTGAAAAAGATTGAGTAATCAAATTAGCATCACATCCTAGAACATGCAAAGAATAGGCTATTCATTAGAAGTATACAATTTATATAGCTACGATTTTAGGAAAAACAGTAATTAAATCTGACATAGTGGTATAAGATAACGAACAGTAGTAGGAGGTTATTGTACCTAATGGTTGGTTAACCAGAGATTATAAAGAAAAAAATTATGAATATTACTTTCTTCTGTGCGACATAAACATAAATTGAAATCTTAGACGAGAGAATAACAAAAACCATACAATTACGCTTTATTAAATTGAACAACTGTGAGTTCTTTTCTATTTCGAGATATCTATACAATATTATGCGTGTAGCTTCGATCGATATCATCGTGACATATATTTAAAAAATGGTTATCTTCAAGTCTAACGTAAACAAGTTCTTGATGCGCCGTTCCATATAAGTTAACAAATTTACCGAATTGGTTACTATATTTTCCAATTTCTACTCTTTAACACTTATCCTCGAATGGACTTTTGGCTTTGATAATGTGGTGAGGCCGGTGTAAAAAAAAGTAAAAAAAAGTTAAATGTGGCTAATAATTATTAAAGGTTAATAACACAAAAAGAATTGGTGCTGTAGGTTATAATAATCATATTAAAGCTATCATTATTGCATAAAATAATTAATGAGAACCAAATTACTTTCCTTTATCGTCACTAGTCTTTCACTCCTAAATAGAATGTCAGCTTATTTACACTATCAAATTGGATATTTTATTTTATAATTAAAAAAAATATTACATTGCAAGGAGACTTACACTATTTTCTCCCCGTGTTAGGAATTGTTTACCAGATAATAAGGTTATTATATTAACACAGTTCGTTATAAAGTCGTCGTTTTTTTGTTTAAATACATTTTTATTCATTTTATTTTTGTTTGATTTGAAATAAAAATATTTCCATTATTTATCTATACAAACCAATTAAATTAATTTCGTGAAAAAATTTTAAAAAATATGTTTTTTGTTTATATTTGTAAATAAGCTCCCAAATTTCTCCACTGAAACAGTAAGTTGCCTGGTAAATCTATTCTTTCGTAAACAAAAGAACGTAACAGATTTTGTATAATTATAAGCTTATTACGATGAATAAAAACAAAACATGTAAGCCTGAGTATGCGTTTAAACGAGAAAATATCATTAATTCTTGAACATTGGAGTATATAAATAACACCAAACTATTTGAAAATCGAAATACTTATTGTATAAATTCTTAATTAAAATAAATCGATTACTTGTTTCTTAGAAAGAGAGTGTGTGGGGTTGGCATGTAATATTTACCGAAAATAAAATTTCGTTTAATCTAGATAATCACTCAAATAGTAAAAAATGAAAAACATAATGACGGGGAGAGGGTAGACATTCTTTTTACACAGGAATCACCACTTGTCCAGGTTCGGAGGAAAATTGGGGATAAGGGTTAATGGGCATGCATTAGTCAATGTGATTATAGCGTAGTAAACATAAGTATTGGGAATTTATAAATTGGATTAGTTAGGGGGACGATTCAACAAGAAATTGTTTACGTTGGACTTGAAGACAATCTGGTCGTAGTCATCTGGAAAGCACGCCATCGGAAGAGAGTTCCACGGACGTGCAGTTATGCGCTTTGTTCATGGAATTTGCATTTAGGTTTCGGCTAAGACAAAGAGTGTGGGATATTATTGATAGTAGTTTGGCTAGACGAGTGTTTTTCGTGAATGTTTGGCAAGGAGGGCATAGATTAAAGCTCAGATGAGCATTTGCCATGTAAAAAAAAACAGAGGCAGGCTCGCAACGTCTCTTGGTGCAGGGAGAAGAAGAGGGCATCCCTAATTAAGCTACGAAATCTTTTTGGAACTCTGTCAAGGAAGGATAAGTTGCTTCTATCAGCTCCCGCCCAGATGTGGCCTACCTGGCTTTTATATAGGTATGGATTTCGATCAGGAGTGTGATATCTACTGAGATATCAATCTCAGTAGCTTGTCAAAACATGGAACCTCCCCAAGACAAGAGACATTCATTTCAACAGATGCCAGATTGGCTACATAACGTAGATGATGAAGAGATAGAAGCTTTAAGAATTTTATAAATGAGCGTTTAAACATTTAAATTACATTTTTAAACAAATGATCTTTTGATGGTCTACTTAAAAATATAATGTTAAGCGTTCATTAAAAAACGTATTAAGTACTTAACTAACGAACGACCAGTACCAGTAATAACTTCACACTCAAAGCTTAATTCACAAAAAAATCTGACTGCAAAAAAATTCATTTTTTCAATTATTTTTATTATAATAATCTATAAGACTCGCCCAATAACGTCTATTGAAAAACACGTTTTCAAGGGAGACGTAAATCATTATTGATTCAGATGCTTTGAAAAGATTAGATTAAAAAATCTATATCTTCAACATAAAAAAAGAAAATTACTTTTAAAACAAAAGTTGCACATTAGAATAAAGACTGTTTTATTAATTATTATAGTCGTTTTATTTTTAATTTACGGAATAGAAAACATTGAAGAATATAGAAATGTTAATCGTAATATCCCCCTTTTTTACGAATATAAATTATAAACATATTGATTTTAAATTCTTTTTGTAAAAAGATAGCACATTACGGAACCCTCTTTATGAATAAAGATTTTAATATAAAAGAAAAATGTTTCATTAATTAAGATTTTTAAAAAAATGTTTTCTCTTAATTGAAACATTTTCGTCGAATGTTGCTTCATTAATTAAACAAATATTTATATTTTATATATATTTAAACATTTTATTAATTCTTTATTCACTTAGTAAAACATTCTAATCAGGAGACCTTTGTAAGATTTTAAGTACCCCATTTAAAAGCGATGTTTTATCCCCCTTGCCCTTCGTTCACAGGGTATATTTCATGAGTCAGGTTGCTCCTATAATTACTATGATTATTACTGATTCAGATGTGTTTGTGTCGTGCATACAATCTTAATATTTTGTAATCATTTCACTTCATGCTTTGTTTAACCAAGCCTTATTGGAGATACTTTCTACTACGATTGCTCCTTTTTGTGTGTCCCATACTACTATCTGAGGTTCAATAGCTGCATTTTCTATATATGTAGCAAGATGAATTGTTTAGTAATAGTGGATGATAAATGTCATATTTCCAACTGATTGGAATACGAAAACATCCCTATTTAACTTTGAATAAACATAATTTATGCCCGGATTTATATATTTTTAATTGAAAATTTTATACATTTATAAATTATTTTTTCTCTACAGTATTTAACTTTTTTTTCATTTCATAAAGATAAAGTGATTTTTTTAATCGAACTGGAGCCACCCTGGGATTTTAAAATCGAACATTCCTTTGAAATTTTTCATTTGGATAGAAATTACCTGAAGACAGATTGCACGAAAAAATGCGTAATGAATGCCCATATATATATATATATTTATATATATATATATATATATATATATATATATATATTTATATAAACATATATATATATATTCACAAAAGAAATTCAATTAGGTGTATGATATGAATATAAATACATAAATTACTTCAAAAGTGTCAGCTTATTTTTTTTAAAACACAACAAGATTTAAATATGTTTTCGATAATTATGTCATATATACAGAAAACTTTTTATATACGGGGAATTGAAAACAAATATTAAAATCATTAGAATTCACATTATTATTGATCATGGTAATTTTCAACGTTTAAATTTGTGTGCCATTTTAACTTACGTGACATTACTTTAAATGTCTGAAAGGGGAAACTACTGATTTGCACGAGAAAGCCGAAAAGAATTAGATCGATAGATTGTAATCGGGTTGATTTTTAGGTCAGACACAATATAGTTTTATTACTAAGAGTTTTCCTCTTATTCACATTTTATGCTTGTTTTTAAAACCCCATATTTATAGTATTGGAACTACCATACGTTTTTTACCCGCAACTTCTATTAGACGACTGTTTAACTTGATTTGAAAATCAACATCGATCTAGCAAGGTTTTTATTCCTTTTATTATTCTCCTGAGTTTTTGTTCATCACTTATTTCAGTGTTTCCTATTATAATTACATCTCGATCCAATCTTCTAACTTAATATGTCTACATATACTAACAATGGAATATTATTTCACCTGACAAGTAAGAGTAGACTATTCAACTTCTAAGAGTAAATATTTTCAAACCTGTTGAGATCTCTATTTCCATCGTTTAATGTCGCGTTATTTTTTTACGACTGACAATGACCATTATTTTACATTAATTTCTGTCCTGTCTTTTCAGATTTTCAATTATCGAATTTTCCAACCATTCGACTAAAAACTTATTAAGCCAACTCTCCTTAATATTGTTTTTTTCCTGTTCAGTGAAGAATAATGCAGAACAATGAATACGATGGAAAGTGTCCACCGGTTTATCAAATGAACAACAACATCGACGCATGTATGCTAATGGGAACTAAGAGGTGTTTTAATGTTACGTGTTTAAATACAACTAAATCAGTTTTTATGAACCATGAATATAATGGTATGTAGCACATACTTAATTAAAGAGTAATATAACTGGTGAGTGTAAAAGTAGGAAATGAGATTTTTCCCGAAGCATATAATCGTAACACTAGTTGTTTAACGCGTAAAACAGAGCAGTGATCCTTTCTTAAAAGGAGTTAATTAGTAGCCAGTTAAAACACTAATACATCCTTTATTCAAGGCTTGAGATGAATATTATTTACTGCTAATAATGTTCGTACATATCTAATGTCGTAATTACAATTAAACGTTTAATGGTGGAGGGGGCACCCTACATAGAGATTTTTTTATTTTCTCTGACAGGTTTTGAATAAAATAGAATACTGGAGAATTGGACTCATCTAAGTTGCCACTTAGTGCCATGCTCTAATACCTTAACTTATAGAGTTTATAGAAATATGACGCGCGCGCGTAGAACAACTTTCATTCATCTAATGTCTGGTGGTTCTGAAAAATAATTTCATGCATCTCATGTCATGCGTCATGCAGAAGGAAAAATATTAAAATACAAACACATGTATGGTATTATATATATATATATATATATATATATATATATATATTTATTATACTATAATATTGCAATTACAATAATACTTCCAATAATAATAATAATTCCAATAATAGTAATAGTAGTAATAATAATAATAATAGAAAGGACAGGCATTAGATAGGAAAAAGTTTTTTGGCGGCCATGACACCTTAGACTTAGACCATAGATAGATGTCTTTTTTATCAGTCAGAGTCTGTCAGCAATTCCTCGAAGTACATTACCATGGCTCGTCGTTGCTGGTGGACAAGCAGGGCGTGCGTTTTAGGATGCGCTCGCTCTGATGTTTCACGTTCACGTAAGTGTCGGTTCCCTCGAGGATACATTTTGCTTCCTCGACGTTCTGTGGTGTGAACCACATTTCCTCTGTGAATATGAGACTCTTGTCCACACAGCTGCCGAAAGTGAAGTTATCACTTGCCTGGCATCGCATTAGCCCGGCGTTCATCAGACCGTTCCTGATGCTTCTTAGGATGTACGATTTGCCCGAATTGGATGGTCCCGTGATGTGCAGTGCGTTCTTTTTGGGTCGTATCTTATCTTGTCCACCAGCAACGACGAGCCATGGCGACACGTGGCCAACGAAAAGCAGGCCATGATCAACAGAATGTTCCTGTTTGCTACTCGGACAGCTATGGACGACCTCAAAGGATGGGGTACGCTGGAACTGAACCCGCTGATGTGGCTGACTATATGGCGCAAACACATCACTGAATACCAGCGTGACGGATACATCCCGAAGGCAGGCAAGGCGACTGTACAACCGAAACCATCCAGCAGGTACACGTGGGACGAGGAGGACGAGCACAGTCCGTCCAAAAAACTACGAGTACGTGACGTACGTCGAAACTTACTGCCAGAGATGAACAATCAGTGCGAACTAGACCCTAACCAACCAGCCCAGGTATGTCTGACACACGGACACCCCATAAACTGTCCAACACCACCGAACGAATCCGATACAACATTACCTTTCACAGACTCAGACCTAGAAGAACTTATGACACCTAGCAACTCACCGTCAGCGCCACCAGACACTGACAATAAAGACCTCATAATAATAACTGACAGCGACGACGATAAAGAAAACAACGACGAAAAAAAAAAAAAAACATCAACGAATTCACTTTAATACGGGACAGGGAACTGCACACACGCATACACATAACGCACAAACAAACAAAATCCTTGCAGACATTGATAATGTACTGCGAGGAATTGCTGACAGACTCTGACTGATAAAAAGAAATCCATCTATGGTCTAAGTCTAAGGTGTCATGGCCGCCAAAAAACTTTTTTCCTATCTAATGTCTGTCCTTTCTATTATTATTATTACTACTATTACTATTATTGTAATTATTATTATTATTGGAATTATTATTGTAATTGCAATATTATAGTATAATATATATATATATATATATATATATATATATATATATATATATATATATATATATATATATATATAATACCATACATGTGTTTGTATTTTAATATTTTTCCTTCTGCATGACGCATGACATGAGATGCATGAAATTATTTTTCAGAACCACCAGACATTAGATGAATGAAAGTTTTTCTACGCGCGCGCGTCATATTTCTATAAACTCTATAAGGTAAGGTATTAGAGCATGGCACTAAGTGGCAACTTAGATAAGTCCAATTCTCCAGTATTCTATTTTATTCAAAACTTGTCAGAGAAAATAAAAAAAATCTCTATGTAGGGTGCCCCCCTCCACCATTAAACGTTTAATGGTGGAGGGGGGCACCCTAAATATAGATTTTTTTTCTAGTTTAATCAGACGAGAACAACATCCGTCTATATAAAACATATAAGATATTAACGGATATATATTCAAGTCAAAACAATGAAAATAATATGCTGTTGTCACAGCCCTAGTCATCAGACAAATATATAACCTTAGTAATTTATGAATGACTAAAATATAACCTTAGTAATTTTCAATAAACTTTAAGGGGTAATATTACCACAGACTTTGTATACGTAATAGTTACATAGTGTATTAGTTTATCAAAGTGTGTGCCGTTTTGTAATTACGGCATTAGATATTTAATGTCTAACTGTGTCGGATATATACCCGAGAGTCAAAACAACGAAAATTATATTCTGATGCCACAGCACTACTTATGACATACCGACGCTAGTTTTGTTATGTTTTTGTTTGTAAACAATATAAGATACAAACGATTATTTTATAGTCTGTAAAAAAATTGGAAATTTTGTAGATATAGCTAATGAGGATATTATTAGTTTAGTAATTTTTCCAGCGAAACTAGACCTTAGTTCAGCATTTTTTAAAAATTATACTGTTCTATATACATTTTTTAACATTGAAAAAAATGCATGTTTATTGCAACAGATATATTATATTCAAGCGGCATGCCTATATTCATTGAGCACGCCTACAATCTATCTTGTATTGGGATTTAACCGGCTAAGTAGTACTCTGTTTACTTCCATTAACCATTTGTCATACAGGAGGGACAAAATGAGCCTGTGCCTACTCTATCTTTATTTTCATTAAAAATGCTCGTCTAAGCTTCAGTCAATGCTCTTTACGCCAAACATTTACAACAACCATTCGTAAACCTACAATCACAACTAACAATTGCCCTATCCAAATCTGAACACGCATTACAGGAAAAAAACTTATTTCCTCGAACTGTTTGTCCATGGCATTTTTTTTCTGTTAGCATACTTTCCAGATGTCCAAAACATGGTCGTGTTCAAGTTCAAGGTAAGCAAGCTGTTATTGACTCGTCTCCTTGAATAATATTATTCTATCCACCCCTTCAGTATTGATCACTAAGCGGGTGTCTCAATATAACTTCTACACTAATAAACACTTTTGTCGAGTTAGCTCTCTGTATTCATAGCCGGTTACTCTTTTTTTAAATAAAAAGAAAACAACACCCAAAAAATGATTTATTTAATCTACAGTCGACACTTTTCTTTGGGACACTAGGACTGGACAGAATCGTTTGATAATTCATAATTGCATGATAAGTGTCGGCAATATTGGAAATTGATTCTTTAATCCTCAGAAGAAAAATCTTAAGTGTGAGATCTTTTCTTCTCCGTGGATTATTTTTTCTCTTGTTTATTTAGACCCATATATATTTGTTTTTATTTGGATTGCATTCAATACATATCAACCAACTAAGAAAACATGTATTAAACACTAGTAAAATCCATGCTATTGTAATGCTGTGAAACATGACCGATGAAATATAATGAACTAATATAACTAAAGGTTACGTCGCATGATTCCGGTTAGGTTTCAACATTTCCTCTTTAATACCAATGCTCTTCCTAGCTGAAACATATATTTTCTATGACAAACTGTCTTATCAAGAATTGCCAAGTAGTTGGGAAAAATAACATACAAAAATTTATCTCAGATAAGAATATCTCTAGTTAACGATGATTTATCACTACTGATATATATTTCCAAAAATAGGGTAACCTCTTGATATACATCTAGTATAGTTTGCGATAACACACAGTCAATATAAGATTAACCTAGTTGTCTAAAATGCGCATGTTATAGAAAATAAAAAGGTTAAATACAGTTGTGAGACAAACCTTATCTGGATTATCTTTCAGCCATCGTTGAATCGTTGTCGGACAATGCCATATGATTAATTACGATGATTTCTTGCTTCGATCATTTAATCTATCGGTTATGATTGCCTTCTGTTTAGGGTTCTAAAAACAGTCACACAAAGACGAAAAAGAAGGGCGCAACGAATAGATAGACGACCAACTTTGTCACTGATAGTATCTTTGAATTAAAATCTTATTATCTAAAAGTGCCGAAACTATTCAATATGAAACTTTACAAATAATGGATTAGTTATCTCAATATATGTCATATCTCATCTTGCTGAACATTCATTCTTCTGTATAAAACAATCAGACACATACACACACCCGCACATTTATATATATGTATAAATACATGAATGCATCCAAATACACACACACATATATATATATATATATATGCATACATATATATATATATACATATAAATGCATACATAATTATATACAGGGAAATATGTATACATGGAAGTATATGTATAAATTATATAGAGAACATATATATATATATATATATATATATATATATATATATATATATATGCGTCGATTATTAATATAAAATATAGAGACAAATACAAATATATACATGTAAATATATATATATATACAAAATACAAATATATGTATATATATATATTACACAGTCATCACCACTTATCAATGCAAGAGGCCACTCGAGGATAAGGGTTAAAGAGTGTACAGTAGAAATTGGACAATGTAGTAATCGTTAGTAATGGACATTCGGTAAATTTCTTAACTCATATGGAACAGTTTATCAAAAACGTATTTATGTTAAACTTGAAGACAATCATATTGTAGTCAGCTGGAAAGCAGTGCCACGGAAAACAATTCTATAGGCGTGCAGTTCTTAGAAAGAAGCTTTGTTCATCGAATCTACGTTTAGGTTTAGTCAAAGTTAAAGAGTAGGGGAAATTAGTGATAATGTTTTCTGCAAGACGGGTGTTTCTTGTGAAAACTTAGGAGGGGGCATTAGATTGGAGCTCAGCCAACCACATGCCATGAAAAAAAAAACGATAAGGCAGAGACGAACTCGCAACATCTCTTGTGAGAAAGACATTGCAGGGAACTGAAAATGATATCCCCTATGAGGCTACGAAGTCGATTTTGAACTCTATAAAGGCAGGATACGTCCTTTCTAGCAGCTCCTGTCAAAATGTGCAACAAAACACGTCCTCGGACGTACCTGGCTCTTATATTGATAGCGAGTTGCATCAGCAATTAGATATCTACCGGATCGATAGAAGGATCCCACCATTTTCCCAGCGCCCTTGGCTACGAATTTAATGTATGTGCTCCATCTAAGATCAAGAGTAAAGATCAAGCCCAGAAGCTTGTCAAAACATGAGGCCTCCCCAAGAGAGGAGCCATTCATTTCAATTGATGCCAGATGGGGATGAGAGCGTTGATGATGTAAAGAGAAAAGCTTAGTTTTAGATGCCGTAAAGTAAATAGCCAGCTCTTTCCCCATTGTTCGACTTGCTCAAGATCAGGGAGAACTTTGTCGTTTACGGTTTTAGATGTGCTACCACAGATATCAGTGTCATCAGCATACATGTATATGCATGATGTTAGGATGTGATTTGGAATATCATTAATGTAGATCAGGAAGAGAGTTAGGCCCAGGGTGACCCTGGGGGACTCCAGCATCATTATTGAAAGCTTCTGAGTTCTGCCCATCAACCACTACTCTTATGAATGTATCAGAGATAAATATTTTTATAATTAAGAAGACATTTCCAGCTATACCGTAGAAGGACATCTTGTTAAGCAAACCATTATGCCATACTCTTTCAAAGGCCTTAGATATGTCAAGAGAAATTGCCCTAGAAAGGTAGCCTCCGTCGAGACACTCGCTAATCCTACAAGAAATTACTGTTAGCACATCTGTTGTAGATCTAGCAGAACGGAAATCATATTGTGTGTCACTAAGAAGGTTATTATTACTGAGATGGTTGATTACTTTTCTATTTAACACAGATTTAAGCAACTTACTCATGACGCACAGTAGACTTATTGGCATGTACTGAGAGGGAGATGAGCGATCACCTGAATTCTTAAATACAAGGCATATGTTTATATAATTCTAAAAGTAGACAAATG
This sequence comes from Euprymna scolopes, assembly GCF_053919585.1. Taxonomy (NCBI): domain Eukaryota; kingdom Metazoa; phylum Mollusca; class Cephalopoda; order Sepiida; family Sepiolidae; genus Euprymna; species Euprymna scolopes. Next base: position 59,671,472 of record NC_136503.1, on the reverse strand, counting down.
TATATATGTATATATAATGTATACTCCTATGAATTCGTTTTTCTTTTGTGTGTATTGATATTCATATTAAAACCCTCTTTTCTATTTATTTAAAAGAAAATACAGTTTTCTGATATATGGGTTGTGGAAATGCATTCATTAGCAAAAGATCTAGCTAATTTGCTTATTAGTTTAAACATTCATTTTAATTAATTCTCTATTACATTTTTCGGTTTTCTTTTGCGATGATCATCTTTAGTTAACTATTACGTGTAATTATATACATACATATATTCTACATGATTTATACTTGCATAACATTTGCGTAAAATCTTTACAGTAAACAAAAACATGGTTCCATATATATTTATACGTATATATGTTTGTTTAATCTATTAGTCTATCTATCTATATATCTATAAAAGTGAAAGTGTCCGTGTGTCTGTCTGTGTACATTTCCCTACGGAATAACTCTGTCAATTTTAAGTCTACGGACTCGAAATGTGATATACAATGTACTGAGATTAGGGAAAATCTATGTGATCAGTTTTCGCCCAGAAATTTGGCTGTTAACGGGTCAAAGTTCAACGATTTGACCTTTGAGAACTCTGCCAAACACCTCCGATAATTTGAGTATAAACACTTGAAATTATAGATATAGGTTTCCTGGACATGGATCTAACTCAATAACTTTATTTGAGCCCAAAACCATAAATGTTAAGGTGTCATAATAGGGGTCAACTTAAAAAAAATAACCTTTTATTTTTTTTTTCTCAGCATACACTTCCAAATACCAGGGCACCCCGGTAAACCTCGGTCACCCCCGAGCACCCATTCTAGTATATATATATGTATATATATATATATATATATATATATATATATATATATATATATATATATATATATATAAGTGAATGTTTCTGTGTGTCTGTATGTCTGTCTGCCTGTCTGTGGGTGTGTGTATATTTCCCTACCCAATAACTGTTAATTTTTAGTCTACAGACTCGTAATTTGATGTACAGGGTACTGAGATTTGGGAAAAACTATGTGGTCCGTTTTTAGCCAGAAATTTGGCTGTAAACGCGTCAAAGTTCAACGATTAGACCTTGGAGAACTCTGCCAAACACCTCCAACAATTTCGAGAATAAACACTTGAAACTTTAGAGATAGGTTCCTTCGACATGGATCTAACTTAATAATTTGATTTGAGCCCCAAACAATAAATGTTAAGGGGTAATAATAGGGGTAAAAAAATATTGACCTTTTTTTTTTTTTTTTTGTTCAGCATACACCTCCAAACACCCGGGCAACGCCGATCACCCATTCTAGTATATCTATAAAAGTGAACTGGTGTGTGTGTCTGTGTACATTTTCCTACGCAATAACTCTGTCAATTTTCAGTCTCTGAACATCTTTGTAACACGTTTTCGGCCAGAAATTTGGCGGTTAAGGTGTCAAAGCATCTATTTGACTTTTGAGAACTCTACCAAGCTCCTCCGACAATATGAGGTATTTACACTTGAAATATTTGATATAGGTTCTTTAGACGTGGATCTAACTATATAACTTGATTCCAGCCCAAATAAATAAAGTTTAAGGTATCATAATAGAGGTTAAATTAAAAATAATTGACCGCATTTTTTGCTTAACATACTCCTCCAAACGCCGGCCTGAGATGCTAGTATATATATATATATATATATATATATATATATATATATATATATATATATATATATATATATATATATATATACTATACATCTATATATATCGAACGGGTGACAGAAAGACACACACACACACACATATATATGTATATCTATATCTATCTATATATATATACATGTATATGTATATATACATGTATATATATATGTATATATATAAATCACAAGCATGAATATTGGATTATAGCAGTTGGCTTTTAAATGGTGTATTTTTTAGATAAGTTTTCCTTATTATAATTTAAATTTCTATATAAACTTTAAGAGAAGCAAAATGTTTTGTTTGTTTTTTTTACATTTTCATCCCAAACTAGGCACATTGTCACTTTGGTGTAGGCGGTTACTATCAGGGTGTAAGATCTTCTGGGGTACTATGATGGGATTTGGGCAACAAGATGTCGGTTTACGTTACACTTGAACTTCTGCACGTCAGTACATTTGGGGAAGCAGGGACCGGGAATGGAATTCGAAAGTCTAGGGGTTCTGGGGAAGAAACTACTGTAGTAGAAAGATCTTTTACATCTATGGATCTCTACTATGTGGGAGTAAAATTTAGCTGCCTTTTGGGTTTTCGAGGGTTTTTACGTCGTGAGGGCACAACTGCTTGCAGTTCGCCAGGTCATTCTCCGTTAAAATACCTGTAGAACAGGCAGAGGGATGCAACATTTCGTCGATGGGACAGAGGATGAAGCTTAGATGCTAGTTCAGGGCCTATCAGATTGGCGACTCTCTTTTGAACCTTGTCTAAGATCGAGAGACTAGTAACAGATGTACCATCCCAAATATTACAGCTATAATCAATACATGGGCAAATGGTGGCCTTATAGATGTACAGGATACTTTGGGGTGTTAGTAAGTTTCTAGCGCGTTAAAGAGAACCTCCCTGCTTTGCAGTTGCCCTGCCAATGCTTTCAATGTAATTGTTCCAACTCATGTTTTCTGTGAGAGTTAGGCCAAGGAGTTTGAAAGATGTACTCTCAGATAAAGTGTGGTCATTGCTATTGGTGGTAGAGAAGGTTTCTTGTAATTATTGAAGGACACTAGTTTAGTCTTGGCGGCATTGAACGTGCCCATCCATTTTTGTCCCCATTCTACTACAGATTGGAGGTCATCCTCTAGTGTTTCTGCCATTTCTTTACATATGTGTTCATTTGCTTTCCTGTCGTGCCTGTTATAGAGTGTGGTGTCATCAGCATATATACCCATCTCAGAGGCAATTTTGTCGGGGAGGTCATTTATGAATATTAGAAAAAAACAGAGGTCACGAGATAGACCGTTGGTCCACTCCCGCATTTAGATCACACTGTTTAGATGTACGACCGTCAAGGACAACCTGGAGTTTCTCTTATATAAGAAGGATTTTATTATGTTTAGTATTCTACCTGTGATACAGTATGATCTAATTTTTCTGAGGAGACCCTTATGCCATACCCTGCCAAAAGCCTTAGATATATCTAGAGCTACCGCCTTGCCCTCCCCGGTGTTGTCCAGTGAGTGGTATATACGTTCAGGGATTAGTTAGGATGTCTGCTGTTGAATGGGCTTGTCTAAATCCATATTGTTGGTCAGTCGGAAGTTTAGTATCTGTAAGGTGATGGACTAGAGCTTTGTTAATTAAGGTCCCAAATATGTTGGAAAAAGTGGGGGGGGTCTAATGGGGCGATAATTTTATGGGTCTGTTCTTTCGCAAGAATCCTTGAATACTGGTACCACAGAAGCCGTTTTCCAACAGCCCGGAAAGCACGATTCGTTAAGCCATGTGTTGTAGCATTTGGAGAGAACTGGAGCTACTTCAGCTGAGCATTTTTTAATAGCACAGCTGGGATAAGATCGGGTCCACATGCTTTTGAAGTGTCAAGTTTTTTTTTATGATAGCATGCACCTGAGCAAAAGTGATTTTCAGATCGTTTAGCGTGGTGTCTGTCCGCATAGGTAAGTCAGGTAGGGTGTGGTTGAGAGGGTCCAGTGTTGAGTTTGACGCAAACCGACTGACAAGCATGTTAGCCTTCTCGGTGTCGTAGCAAACAACCTCGTGGTTGTTGGTCAGTGGGGGAATTGTTGATTGCCCATTATTTACTACACTGTTGTAGATTCTCCAGGATTCACGAGTTTCTAATTTCTGTGCTTCGATGCGTTATTAAGTGGTTTCAGTAAATTCTGTTTTAGCTGACAACTGTTCGAGCACTTGCTTCTGAGTTGGAGGTAACCTTTGCAAAGATTTTCAAACACTGAAGAAAAATTGTAAAAAAAAATCTTAATAAATATGTGTCTCACGAAATGACTGACAACGAAAAGAAACGCCGTTGTGAAGTATCATCTTCCCTTATTTACGCAACAAGAACGACCGGTATCTCCGCCGGGTTTGACTATGATATAAAAAGTGAGGTCTTTATGACCACGAGTTACGTAAAGCTAAGAGGTTAAAGGCTGACAAAGCTGAACGACATATGTCTGCAGTAATTAAGCTGACAATAGTGCCATAAAACAGCACCTAACATCCGACGATAAAAACTGACTGTAACCGACATTACAAATTTCTTAACTAAAAATAGTAAAATTAGATATATTTACAACTGCACACGATGACTAAAATTATTAAAAGTCATGCTTATAAAAAAAACTACAGCTCTTTTTAAACCGGATCTTATTTAAAATTATATCATCAGAAAAAAGGTACTTTTTAAAAAATATATTAAGCTCACATATGGTTGTCGACCAGATAAGAGATGCTTAACGCGTTGAATTTTATAAACACCAAGGTAATAGTTATGTGAAACATAGTTACATAGATGAAAGTTTTAAAAATCTGTATTTTTTTTTAAAAAGGAAATACTGAAATTACAAACTCTCTTATCATGTATTAAACAAGGAAATTGATAAAGACCACGACGACAGACGAATTATAATCAAGGAAAAAATGGATCAGACGAGTTATAATCAAGGAAAAAATGTATCAGTAAAATCACATTTGATAATAGTCTTTATATAAAAGCCTGAGCTTAGAAAATATTATTATCATAAGTGTGATTAATCAAATTACCCATATGTTTCTGCATTATATCAAGAATACTGCAATAGTTTAGATAGTCACAATAGTTTATACACACGGTTATATCAGTTGTGACAGGAGCAACTGGCCTAATAAAAAAGAACCTTCAGAAATACTTAGAAGCAATCCCTGGGAAACCAAGCTGTAAGGAAATATAGATAGCAGCCATAAACGGAACAGTGTCTATTCTTAAAGGAGCTCTCGGATATAAATTTAAATTATAACAGAATCAAGTGTTAGCTCCAGGAAGGAGCTCCTTAATTTCTTCAAACGACCAAAAGTAAAATCAAAAAGAGACAATCGTAGATATGTAGAAGTTGAAACAGACCTCACGTGTTTCAACCAGGGCGGACCAAATGCACGCGAAGCAGAAGAAACGTGCCCCTAATGTATGAACTTCCAGAATGTTTTCCTGAGAAAAAATAACCATGAATATGAGTTCTCTACAAAAGCAGCGTCAGGTATGTAAATCGATTTAAAGATACGGCGTTAGTGTAAACTGCATTATCAGAAACATGTATTTTCATATAAACAATACACGAGAACATATAATCTGTCCGAAATTAGTTGCACATTTTTATTTGATCAAGGGGAATACAAGGTCGAATGATAAAAATGCATTTTATAGATTTTATTGAAAAACTGAATTGATGTAACTTTATTATGTAGTAGAGTTTACGTATATTCAATGTAGAGCCCATCAGCTTACATAACCGCCTAGATACTGGTTTGAAACTAGAAACATGGCTTTTCCACAAGCACCGGCAGGCAGCTCAGCAAATACTCAGTGGATGGCAGTGATCAGACTAACTTTGACATTTTGGAAGGTTATGTTGGTGATGTTCTAGACGTTTGACCAAATGAAGTAGTCCACCGAGTCTATGTCAGGGAGGAGGAAGCTCAGTACAGGAAAGATACAACCCTAGCAGTCCTTCTGAAGCAAATCCTGGGTCTCTTTGAACTTGTGGGCAGCATCGAGTCCTACTACCACACCTAGGGTGTGCCACCGACTACCTGTTTACACCATGTCATCACCACAATTTTAGCACATCCAGGCACACGTTGGTTTTGACTTTGAAGCCGACTTCGAAGGTGTGGTGTGGCCTGATGTGGCTCTCACTTGAAACTATGTCAAAGACCATAGCTGTGACAGGAAACATTGTTTTCATCACCCTGACCACATCACTGTTATTCGTGGTATTTTACCAATGCATTTTAAGGATGCCTGCAATGATCCTGTTTCATAACTTGGATAGCTAAAGAGCATGAATTATATAGGGACGTATATCATTACTATTACCATTGGGATTTATACCAACTGGTTTACTAGTAGATGGTCTGCAACAAATCAGAAAACCGGTTGTAACCGAACGGAAATTGGATTATATCGTTTTTTTATTTGTCGACAATTTTATCGTTCCACCATGTAGACGTGGAAAAAGGTAAGCATAGAGCGTTGTAGATTTTAACGCAACTGGATCAAACATCAATAGCCATTAATATAAGGAATTCCTTGCTTTTGTATTTTTCTCAAAAACGCTTATGTTCATGCTTCATATTCTAAACAAATTATACATGAACCGGAGCTAACGGATATTAATATATACATTGGAATAATTACATCAGACGTGTGATTTACTAGTTACATTACATTTTTAGTATTATTTATTTAGTTAACATAAGTGAGGAAATAATATGTAATTGTTAAAGTACATTGTATATTTTGCAAATATGTTTCATTTATAATTATAAACTGTAAATATACCAAAAGAACAATGTTTAATTCATGTGTATGCTTAAGAAAGGCCATGCAGTATATTAACGTAGAATATTATTGTTTTGCCAATACCATCCTATTCATTGAAAACACATACAATAATTTAAAAGATTATGGCGCAAATAGAAAATCCCTGTCCATTAATTTCCTCTGGTTTGAAGGTTAACATTTTTATTTGTATATTTATCTCCGTTTATTCCCCATATTTGTTATTATACTTTGTAATCTCTTGCTCAATTACTGGATGAAACTTCTAATATGTGGATCGGTATCTGTTGAGGTTCCAAGGTTAATAATAATTCCGAAAAATCCATTATATCAGGAAATTAATCTTCTTCATATTCGAAAAGGATGACAGCGTAATTTTATTTCATAGATTTATATGAAAATACTACTTATTGCTATCAATAACATAATGTTACTTGCTTCTTAAAAAGCGTTAAAAATAAGTCCTACTAAATACAGGTTACATAATGCATTCAAAAATTCCGTAAAATTGTAAAAAATTGTCTATGATTTATATATGACAATTAAGATGCATTATACACTATTACCGTTTCTTTAATACAATAGTTTATGCGAGTTATCATCAGATATTATTTCCATAGACAGGAGTATTTATGAATATCCTTGTTATTTTAGGAATTAAACTTTCTCATAAGAAAGGCTACAATTAACATATTTATCTTCAGCAAAGATAAACGTATACGTTTCTATTCGCGTCGATACTTAATATGGGAAAATCCAGATGGTCCTAAACAGGCAGTCTTAATTTAAAATAATAGGAAATATATAAATAAAATAATAGGAAATATATAAAATGAGTTCACTTTTACTCACAACGGAAAAAATAAAGAACAACCAAACAAATAAGAGCAGCATGTCCTTTTCTCTTCCCTGCAACCTCTTTCTCAGAGAAGAGATGTTGCTTGTTTGTGTCTACTTTATCGTTATTTTCATGGCAGGTGCTCAGCTAAGCTCTATTCTATGGTCGCCCGTCTCCAAACTTTCAAAAGAAACACCCGTCTAGCAGAAAACGCTATCACTAGTTTCCCCCACTCTTTATCTGTGCCTAAACCTAAGGGTAGATTCCATGAGCAAGGCTTTTTCCTGAGAACTGCACGGCTATGGAATTGTCTTCCGTTTTTCTGCTTTCCAGCAGACTACAATATGGTTGTCTTCAAGTCTAACATAAACAAGTTTTGGATGAGCCGTTCCATATGAATTAACAAATATACCGACTCTCCATTACTAACGGTTACTATATTGTCCAATTTCTACTGTACACTCTTTAATCCTTATCCTCGAGTGACCTCTTGGTCTTGATAAATGGTGATGCCTATGTAAAAAAAATGAGAAAATACTAAGATTTGTCTTCTCATCTATCTTTATAGTAGCCGCAGAGATTCCCCAATGGACAAAAGTATCGTAGGTTTGCAACAACAAATGCAACATATAAATTCAATACAGCTAGGCTAATTGCAACTATCTTATGTAGTTTTCGAATACAGATTAACATTCATATACATTTAATTGTGATTATAAAATACTATATTACATTCTATGAGCAACACTATCACAATCGCAACATCGTTAGAGAAAGAAGTCTTTATTTTTCTCTATAAATATTTACTCCTACTGCTATCAATAATCACTGCGAGGAATTCCATACATTCCAACAGATTCTGTGAATAGATCGATTGTAAATGGTTCATATATGCATAGATCTAAGATAATATTTACAATTTCCGCTTCATAAAACTTAAAGACTTCCACGCCACAATCTGTCCTTTCTAGTTTGGCTGAGCTCTGATATTATGTTGGTGAAAAAAATAATATCGTTTTTAAATATATAGTAAAATTCCATGATAAAAATAAAATAATGAATTCAAAGATAAATTATAAGCCAGAGCATTTATTCCGTAACACCTGCTACCTAAAAGACCATACAACCCTACTTGTATTTTGACACATTAGGTGAAAACACAGAATATTCACATCATATAATGAAAGTTCTATGGTCAGAATGAGCTTTTTAGATTCTAACGCTGTTACTTCAGCACGGAACATTTATTTGGACATAGGAGCCAGTGCCTGCTATTTTACTGAGCCGGCTGTGATTCCCACTAACAATCGTAGTTTATTTGTTTTTTGTTTTTTTTATTTTTTACAGTGGGGAAGCATACCTTCAACGGGTAACGCTGGTACACTGGTCCTACTATTTTTAATAAGGAGTGGTGCTTTTGATATTTCATGTCTAGAATTTTTCGGAGTAAATTCTGTTAATTTATCATAGTTGCAAAACACTATTTTCGAACAGCTCTGTGCCATTAATTTCATTTGGTTAAAATTGGCTTAATTCAATGTAATTTTAGTGACGTTTTACTTGACAAGAATTCTAGTAGTCTACTGTCATTCAGTTTAAGAACGAGAGAATAATCTAAATTATTATTTATTAGATCATTCTGGGCATTCCAAGATCAGGGGCGTGTTCACCACATCAGTTGGTAGTTCCTAGTTTTATTCAGTTCGAAACGAAGGAAATGGCTTTAACTGTATTTATAATATTTTATTGATATTAATCTATAGTATGTTTCTATTTTCATTATTTTTTTGGGTTGGGTGGTCTATTTTTCCCGAAAATGACTGGGGCGATGTCGTGGAAATTATGGAACGCAGATAACAAAGTATCATGGCATATAGTCAATGCACATAAAGAGATGACTATGGATTAAAATAGATTGAGATTAAATGCAAAAATATCACACATAAAATACATTAAACAAAACAATTTGACATAAATCACCCATTTTAAGTCAACAGAATATACATTTATTCCGTCTTTAATTGAAGAAAACGTATAATGTAATCAGTATCAATATTTTTTTATTATGAATAATACAAACTAAAAGTTTTCTTTACACATGCCCACATCAAAGAGTACCCACTGACAACCACAAACGCTGTTCTCTGGCGTCTGTGTGACAAGAGATCTTATCATTTCGTTCGATAATATTTGCAAATAACTCTCGGGTATCCAACTATACATCAGCTTTGTTAGTCGTTGAGCAAACCTGCCTTAGCTTAATACGCGGGACGTTAGATACCTGGATGCCCACTACTCTTATGTAATTCCATGGTTTGATTACGTGTCATTACACCACTAATCACAAAAGAAAGATGTATAAGATAGGTTGCGGATTTTATTCTCTCGAGCAACCTTTGTGGTACTCGAGTAATTGCTTTCACAAATTATGATTCGGCGGGGTCAGAGCAAAATCCATTTGCAATCCGTTCATCGTTTTCAATCCTCAACGGACCAATGCTCTACATGTCCTGATATTTCCGGTGAGCGTGTTAATTAGCTACTGATACACGTTTACTGAGTTTGTATTAAGTGTATGACTTTGCACTTCTATTATAAAGCCAGATCGATGCCCTGATGTCGCATTGAGTTCAACCAAGATAATGTGCTGGATGCCGTTCGTAGGTTGCAGTGAATACGCATCTTCAAGAACCTCATCATCAAGAAACACGTCGTTCGCTAGAAAATAGCGAACAAAAACCGAACTACTAACAAGCGACTGTTTGTATTCGGAGTTCATTAATGTGCCAGATATTATTCTGATAAAACGCAAACACCCCTGGTAGTTTGCTTTGTCTTGTTTCTTATTTTCATCCGACTATTGATGGTAAATATCGAAAAAAACCTCCGACCCTGTAAAGTCCTGAGAGTTTTAGAACTACAACCACTAGTTCTTACCATTCTATAATAGATGTTGCTCAGCTACATCTCTTTACGAGTTTTACTTGGTACTTTCGCTCAGCAATAATGTCAAGATATCTCTTGTTACATATTTTGTTTCGACATCTTTTAGTTATTTTCACTCTCTATCCACTGAAACGAACAACACGAAGAGATCGGTCTGACTTAGAAATCACGATTCTTTACACTCAAATATTTATCGTTGTTTGTCACTCATATCTCTGTCGCATCTGTGAAATTAACAGAAAATCACATAACTCTATTAAAATCAGATGCATCAGCTTTGTAAACATTCATAGGACCCGTTGAATGTTTCAGTTACATTTTTCTGCAAAGATTAATTGAATAACGCATATCTATGGAACTGATTGGGGGCCTACCATAAGCCTCATGCAAGTTATCCATGAGGAAATGTGAACTCTTTTATAGATATGGACATGGCTGTAACGATAATCGAAACAAATAGAATATTTAAATTAAAAAATGCAAGGTAAAGTAAACACAAGTTAAATATCTGGCGCAAATGTAGAATACAAAAAAAACACCCGTCTAGCTGAAACCACTTTCAGTAATTTTCCCCACTCTTTATCTGTACCTAAATCGAAACGTAGATTCCATAAATAAAACTTCTTTCTTAAAAGTGCACACCCGTTGAACTCTCTCCCGTTTGCCTGTTTCCCACCAAACTACAACCTGGATGTCTTCAAGTGCAACATAAACAAGTTCCTGATGAACCGCCTCCTTAAGTAAGACGCTTTATCAGATCTCCATTACTAGCGATTACTACGTTATTACCCATTGGTTACTGTACACGCAATGCCCCTTATCCCCGACTGGCCGCCGGATCTTGATAATTGGTGAATTCCTTGTAAAAAAAAGAATAACACACAATAAGTTTACGTAAGAAGTGGCAATATTAAGCTTCAGAACAAAGTAATATTGCATATTAGGTTCGAGGAAGAGAGAGGTAAGCTTTAATTATCGAGAGATCCGCTGAGTGATAGATCCTAAATGTACGTCCTATAAAACTTGGTATTTAATGAAACCAAGCAGCATTAAAAATAAATAAATAAACATAGACGCTATGCCACTGTTAAACTTTTAAAGGTGAGATATATTTTATAATGCCTTTTCACGTCTATGTATGAAGAGGAAGGTTACATTTTTATGCATGAAATCCGTGCTACACACAGTCATATATGTAGAACACCATTTTACTGTAACAATACATATTTTATTAACTGAAGGCACTTAACCGTAAACGACACATGAAAAATAGTTAACAAAAGGCAATGTACGTAAATACGTGATTAAGCTCTAGATGATAAGATCACACTTTGGACAAATTTAATTCTTCAGCATAAATACGCACTAGAACACACGGTTTCGACAATCTAGTTTTCAGTGTTCAACAATGTTTCTCATAACAGATGGCCGGCTTCGTAAACACGTGTCATGTCCGATTGCAATCGTCTTGACTAATTCTTCTGTAGCGTGATGCTCAATTCCCTCTTTCAGGATCTGTAAATAAGCAAAACCTGCGCTATTGGCGTTCTAAAGAAAACAACAGAGAACTTCATCTACGTATAATGTGTACCTGTTCGGTGTGCACTATCTCGAGTTGGCAAAATTGTCCCTTGTCTTTTTCGAAGAAAACGAACAGGCAGTATCAGTTGCATCGGACTGTTATGTCAACAGTATTAATGCGTGTTTTCTGCAAACACTTAACCAGGTAGGCGAGGAAAATGTGTAGTGTAAGCAGGAAGGACAAGAGCACACACAGCGCGCGCGTCAATAGCTGTTTTGCGGCAGAACTTCCCAGGATACAGCATCTTTTTGAAGGGCGGTCTGAATTGTCCAGCAGGATTCTCTGATTCATCACCATGTTACTATTTTCATGGGGATGTCTGAAATCCAATGTTTACAGCGATCCTCCAACCACATGTAGTAATTCGAAAAACCAACATTTGTCGAGCTGTCGGAAAGAGTTGACCGAAAGTTCAGAGTTTGATCAACTCAGTCTATACAGAAGAATGGGCACCATCTTACGGATATCATCTTTAAAACTGAGGAAAAATAAAATTTACATATAGATGTACTTGAAACTCAACGAATTACATGTATATCTGCATTACTTACGTCACAGGGCCCTGTCGATGGGGCATTAGATTACGCTGAATGCCCCCCTGCAGAGGGTAAAAGTCCCTCAATGGGGGCCCTGGATATGACCTTAAACTATATCCAATGGTGAAGCCCCAGCTTGTGGGCTTTGAGGAGTGTTGAGCCACCCTTTAATTGCCATTGCTCCCAGGTCCACTCTGACCCGGTGTGGTAGTACCTGTTAGGGTCCCAATTATGGGTTAAATATAAACCGACTTTAAAACAATAAATATATTCTATTAAAAAAGTTTTCTTCAAAATCTTTGGATTCGGCATTAAATAACCCGAAAAGAGTTGATATGCCATAATACAAAAACAACCAACAACCAACTTACGTCATAATTTATAATGCAAATAATCATGTAATAGGTCGCTGAAGATATGTAAAGTGAATTGCTACAATTCAATAGAAAACCACGTAAGACGCACATTTCAACAATACAACAATACGAATGACAATAAAATACATATGTGTCTTTGGAATATTTACTACGAAATAGAAGCGTCGAATATTTATAAAATTATGCTAAAGAAAGTAATTAAATAATTGAAAGGAAACACAAAGTAAAGGCAATGAATACTAAGAACAATGGAAATATATCATCTTGTGAATTAAATATCCTTTTGTAAAATACTGAAAGCGCATTATGACTATTTGAATATATAATATAGTCACAATACATACACACACGCACACACATATGTATATATATATATATATATATATATATACATATATATATATAAAATACGCTTTTATTTTGTTCTTAATAACTGTCTTTTGCTTTGTGATCCCCTCCTACTATATATTAATTCATATATATATATAAATATATATGTATACATATATATATACATATATATATATATATATATATATATATATATATACACATGGATGATCATATTTATTGGCACGGTAAAATAAAAGTTAAATTTTGTCTAATAAATTCTAAAAAAGGGATTAAATTAAAGAAAATAACAAAGTATATTATGTATTTTTAACTGGCCTTTCCGATGCAGAAATCGGATTTTAGAAAAAATAAATAACAAAGGAACAACAAACATAATTGCAAAAAAACCCTTGTTCAAAATTATTGGCACGGTTTTTTTTTTAGTATCAGTATAATATCAATCAATTTCCGGTTTACGTGCTTTCTGAACTTTTTTATAGCCATATTATGCTCGTTTAACGCTAATTCAGTGAATAATTTTTTTCAGATAATTTTTTATAGCGATTTATTTAAACTATTATAAGTGACTAAATTATAATTTTCAATCGCCATGGTTAAAACTAAGGAACACAGCGAAGACGTCAGGAAGCTTGTTGTAGCATGCCATACCAATGGGGAGGGCTATGATAAGATTTCAAAGAAGCTAAACCTTCCCAAATCCACTGTTAGAGCCATAATAAACAAGTTCAAATCGCAAGGCCACGTTATGAGTTTAGAGGGTAGAGGGAGAAAAAGGATTCTTTCCCCAAGAGATGAACGGAAAATTGTTCGACAAGTAAAACAAAACCCAAGGATCTCTGTTGGGGAGATTGTTGATGAACAGAGCACCTCTGGAGTGAATGTATCTCGACATACAGTTGGTAGAGTTTTGAAGAGAGCTGGTTTAAAAGCATGTCGTCCGAGAAAGACTCCCTTATTGAAGCCTATGCACCTGAAAGCAAGGCTAGCCTTTGAAAAACGTCATATTGATAAAGATGTTGCATTCTGGAAACGTGTTCTATGGACTGACGAAACGAAAATAGAGTTATTTGCCCATAATAAAGTGTCTTATATTTACAGAAAATCTGGCGAAGCTTTCCTGCCTAAGAACACCATACCCACAGTGAAGCACGGTAAAGGCAGTTTGATGTTTTGGGGATCCTTTGCTGCCTCTGGACCAGGGCGACTTGTTAAGGTAACAGGTAGCATAAAAAAGGAAGATTATGTTAAAATATTGGATAAAAACCTGAAAGACTCTGCTAAAGAGCTCTCACTTGGTCGTCGTTGGTGGTTCATGCAAGATAATGACCCAAAGCATTCGGCTAAACTGACTAAGAAATGGCTTGAGGACAATCATATTAATGTTTTAGAGTGGCCATCACAAAGCCCAGACCTTAATCCAATTGAAAATTTATGGAGAACATTAAAATTGAGGGTAATGCAAAGGAAGCCTTAGAATCTTATTCAATTGGAGGATTATTGTCAGGAAGAGTGGGCTAAAATTACTACTGAAGAGTGCAACAACTTGGTTGTAAACTATGAAAAGCGACTGAGGAAGGTAATCAAGGCCAAAGGCTATACAATTGATTATTAAATAAATCGTGCCAATAATTTTGAACAAGGGTGTTTTGCAATTATGTTTGTTGTTCCTTTGTTATTTATTTTTTCTAAAATCCGATTGCTGCATCGGAAAGGCCAGTTAAAAATACATATTATACTTTGTTATTTTCTTTAATTTAATCCCTTTTTTAGAATTTATTAGACTAAATTTAACTTTTATTTTACCGTGCCAATAAATATGATCATCACTGTATATATATATATATATATATATATATATATATATATATATATATATATATATATATATATATATACATATATATATATATGTATATATATATATATTCTTGTGAATTATTTCAATTTAATATCCTTTTGCAACGTACTACAAACTCCTATATATATATTACGCTTTTATTTTGTACTTAGTCTTTTGTGATTCTCTCATACTAGTACTACTACTCGCTTAATGTTATAACATTCCTCAAAAGCTTAGTAAAAGATTCGGATTCATCGTCACTTTTTTGCGTTTTTTATATATAGAAAAGGGAAAATAATTTTATGAAGCACTCAAGGTGTTACATCAAGACACAAAAAATGAGGTGGTCGGTAATGTCATTTCCAGAGACTGACGACTTTGATCGATGCCTTGTCGACATATCGATCGTCTCAATGAATTAATAGCTGTCTACTACACAAAAATGGTCAGTCTGTGCTGTATGCATCAGGGAGTGGAGATACTAGCGAAGGGGAGCTTCATGAATAATAGCGCCAAAACGACGAAAATAAATAATCTACGCTTCTAACGTGTTCCAAAAATACACAAAGTGTTAAATAATAGATGATGTATTATTTCTGCCGGAACATTAAGGAATTATGAAGTTGTTTCTGCTCGATGTGTTCGGAAAAAAAGTTCCATTGATCAGTTTAAACTAGTCAGTCTTGCGGGAATATTTCTATATATCACACGAAACGAGATTTATTTCTGGTTGGAAATTAATTCTAACAATAGTATTATACATTGATGGACCCATATATATATATATATATATATATATATATATATATATATATATATATATGTGTGTGTGTGTGTGTGTGTGTGTGTGTGTGTGTGTGTGTGTGTGTATGACTACTTAAAGTATACATATATGCGTAAATTATAAATATAAGCCTGATGAATCCTAGCGTGGACGAAATGAGGAATATTCTATGTAGCTTAACTGCAATATATATTTTATAACTTACTACTATATATATATATATATATATATATATATACATATATATATATATTCATATATATATATATATATATACTTGCAGAAGTACCCGTCGTTGACTGGGTTCAAAAAAAAACTACAAAAAATTGACTGTTATTGATGAAAGTATGATAGGTTATGAAAAGGAGGGCATGTGTAGTTTATATAAACATTCATTTAAGTAGAAATCGCCTCTAATTTTGTTTTAATTACTGTTTTCTGAAATTATTTCAAGTAAAGAGCATTAAAAACTATTTACAAAACAAAACAAAAAACATGAACTTAACTTCTATTGACTATGGTAACATTTATTTCTTGTATATATATATTTTTTCGTGTAGTCGTTTGTTGGCTTTTATGCTAAACACTCTTGCTAAAAAATCAGGAAGAAATATCGAAAAAAAAGAAGAAAAAAACGGTTTTAAAAAATAATGAAGCGTTGCTTACTTTGGTAAAATAATCCGAAACAACAAAATTGGATATTAAAAAAGTAAAGGCTTAATTACTTAAGTTTTCAAAGCAACGAATCGATATAAATATGAATGAGGAAAATAGCGCCCTTTTCAAGCAGGACAGCTTAGTTTCAGTTTTACAGTATTGAACGGCGTAGTATTGCGCCGTCTCATTCAGGGTTGTACTATTGTAATGTAAAGAAAACGCAGAAAGGGTTGTAATCAACTGAATTCCTTCTAGTACACTGATAAAAAAGCTTAAACAGATATATAAATAAAAATAAAAATGTTATGTAAATGTTTTTAAAAGACACGTACTCACGTGAGCAGGATTTCTTTCGTTCTTTTGACACGATAAAAAGTAACGTTCTTATTTTTTATTATTTATCGATTTATCTATTTTCGAAAGAGTGCCACGTGCAACTGGAGAGGGCAAAAAAACATAGGTATGCAAAATTTGTGTCGACAATTGTCTAAAGTTCCGACTTTTTTTTTTGCTTTCACTTTAATAAGAACGTGAATTTAGTAGGTGAATTTATTCGACACAATATGATTCAACTCCAAAAAATAAATAAAAGTTAACGTGAATTAAGAATAAAGTTAACGTGTTCTTGTGGACCCTTGCCCATTTTCAAACACCTTGTTAAACTTTGTGACATATTTACATTCTTTGGAGGCCAGGCACGAACGCACACCCAAAAATTTTATTATACTATATTTCTTCAAACTGAAACGTAATTATCAAAGTATACTTACGCAAATAGATACGAAAATTCTTTGTTAAATTTGTGCCCTATTTTCATGGAGTACAGACGTGAACGCAGACCCCACAATTTTATTATACCATCCCTATTAAAGTTGACACATACTTATCAAAGTATTTTTATGTAGATCTATATCAAACCCCCTTGCAAACGTTTTTTTTTTTCATTTTTTATTTCCATACTTGGGGGTCAGGCAAGAACGCCAACCCCACAATTTTTATGAACCACCGTTCTGTCAGATCGAATATACCCATTCCTGATCCTCCATACATCTTCTATCATTATATGTAATCAGTTTTTTTTAAAATAGTCAACCGTGTAGGAGCCTATTCGTGACCAGACACACACACAAACACACACAGACGCTCAACTTTATATTATATATATATATATATATATATATATATATATATATATATATAAATATATATATATATGTTCACACACTGCTGATCAAAAATTTAAGACCACTTTAAAATCTTAAAAAAAAAATTTTAAGGATAGCTTTTAAACTCTTCCAAGTAAGGTTACCAATAATAGAATCTAAAATGTTATGGAAACAAAAAACTACATTCCAAAGATTTATTTTTAAAATTTACATATTGATTAAATTAGGCGTTTTACACATGATCAAAATTATAAGACCAGATACTAAAATTCGATTTAATTGTACAAACATGCATGAAAAATGTATGAAAACATTCAGCAATAAAGGTTAATAATGAGTTCTACCTGTACTGCTATTGCTGACTTCAAAAATTATTTGGGGTATGCTAGAAATAAGGGTTTCCATTAAGATGAGGAGGGACCTGCTCCAATTTATGAATATCTTTTCACGAAGTTTTTTTTTTAATATTCTTTGCCATTTCGATAAACCTGTCCTGTCATCGATCGCCAAACATTTTCAATTTGGTTCAAGTCCAGTGAGCACGCAGGATGTCCCAAGAGATTAACTCCATTCTCTTGAAAAAATCTCCAGGTCCGTCTGTAGTGTGGACTGCAGCATTATCCTCTTAGAATAACCATCCATTTGCAGACAAACGGTCACCTTCCATCATCAAAGATTCATTTTGTAGCATGTTAATATACCCATCTGCTGTCTGACGACAAAACACCACCTAGAGCTCTATCGTCCCTCTGTAAGAAAATGCACCCCAGACGCGTACGGACCCTCCACCACGATGACGTGTGGAAAATGTCAATGGGCATGTTTGTTTCATGACAATATCGCTGGAAGCCATCAGGACCATCTAAATTGAATTTTGCTCATCAGACCAGAGGATTTCCTCCACTTATCAGCGTCCCAAATTTTGTATTCGCAATAAAAAACGGCCAACTTTGTGACGTGGAAGCAATCGGGGAATTTGTTTGCACTTTTTATTTACCATGCTTTTTTGTAAGTGTCGTCTGATTGTTATTGGACTGCACTCAGCATATGTAACACCCTTGTATAGCTAGACGAAAGTTCCCGTTATTAATAACACCCCGTCTGATTCTCCTATTCAATGCAGGAGAATTTTTTTGGGGGGGGGGGTAACAAAAGATTTTGCTTTTCCATAAGTCTTAGTGCTCTTGGGAAATTGGCAAATAATAGTTTTACTGCGATTTACCTTAACGCTCGCTATGACAAAACTTGCTTATGGAATCCTAGAATTCGATAGCGCTTAACTTCGGTTAGTTTTCTTGCTTTAGGCATTGTATCACTTTGAAAAAGTTCAATTAGCTTGACATGTATCTAAAATATTACGGAGGTTGGTAATCTATATAAGAGAACAGATTTGATTGGATAAATCATACAAGAATTACACCATTTAAAATAGAGGCGGAATGAAGCTTGGGCCATCCATTCTGAAGGGTCATTGCTAAGGTCCACGCAGGCATAAAAATTGGAATTTTATTTCGATTTGGATTTCTTCTACTTACCATCACGCTAAGGACATTACCCCACATGATTTTAGGATTACCACTATACGCAGATACCATAATTTCATATATGTCTTTTTTTTCAACTTTTATTTTGTTTATATATGTCTCGTGAAAAGATGTAATCTTTAATAAATATTCTTTGTATGTGCTGAATAGCAAATTTATTTCAAATCAGATCTAATATTTTTCTAATGACTTCTCCTTTTTCCGACATCGTAAAATGATGGGTTTAGGAAAGTAATTTGAATTGTTCTACATCGAAAACACATTGGTTAAGGAAAGTACTCTGAATTGTATTCTTTGTTCAAATAATAAATTGATACTTGGATTTAAAAATTGTATTTTCCTTAATGAAATTTAAATATAAAAAAAACTATGAATAACATTGGTACTAACGAGTATCTTGATCGTTTTCCTTTTGCGTTGGAATTGTGTCACATAAAAATATGATTTATGACTTGATATAACGGGATTCAATAATCTGTGTTTCTATTCGCATCCGATATATATATATATATATACATATATATATATATATATATATATATATATATATATGCATATATATATATATATATATAGGAACAAGTAATTATATATATATATATATATTTATATATATATATTTATATACATATTCGAACTAAATTGTTTTTTATAAGGTCTATTAGCGTAAACATAAGGAATGTTTGTGAACCAATTTATGTTAGAAATATAATGTACTTCAATGAAATAATTTTTTCAAAGTTAAACATTCCGGCAAATGTTTCTTTAAGCAAAGATCAAGACAAAACATGTCTTAAATTTCAATTAAACCACAAAACAATAAAAAAGTCTTGTGACAACAATGAAAAACAGAGTTATATGATTCTATGTTTCTCTTTTGATTTACGTTATTCCATAAACTGTTTTTCTCTTATTTTATGAGAAAAAGTTTCGTTATGAAAAGAATACCATAAAATTTTAGGTCGTGTATCACTATGTAAATATATTCATGAATTCAGACGGTTAAAATTTGAAGCAGAGAAGCGGGTAGTCTAACCGGCAAATGAACATGCCTTTTAATGTTCTGTGTTTTGTATTGTTTTTATTATACACACGTTTATATTGCTGTTATTTAAAGTAGACAAAGTAATAATTAATTGTACACACCATCTTTAGTCTCTAGATGTACTTCTCTTTCTTACTCTTTACCTCTTTACACCCAAATACGCACACACACCCACAACCACACATGTATATATATATATATATATATATATATATATATATATATATATATATGTATATATATATATACTAGAGATATAGATAGATAGGTATAGTCATTATATTGTGGTGATGTGTATAAACGAGTATGCATAACCCTTTACTAGTGTATATAACTTTCATGCATTTACGTGCCTATTGGATGTATATACTGGTCATATATTAATGAGTTTTCCTATATTTTTCAGATGGAGTTCAACTTACATATGCCATTTACAACAAAGCTACGAACGTATGCCAGCTCCATAAACATTTTATATCGTCCAACAGTCTTGGAAGGTCTTGGAAAAAATGTACACAACTCTTCTTTCAGAAACCAAAAATCTCAGTTATGTTTTCAGCAATTTTATTTCCACTGTTTTCTATATTGGCCTATGTTACCTACATTTAATAAATGTTGGACCCACCGGCCCGGGTGCTCCGAGACATAAAAACGGGTATGCTAGAGTATTATACTACTTAACGCTAAATGCACAATAGAGAAAATATGTATAAGTGGAACTCAGCGTAATAATAAGTGTAAACAGATAATTCAAAAGGAAACCACGAACAATGAATAAATACCAATTTGGAAAGGAATGTGTACACTAATTAAACTTTCTGAAATCGCTTGCATTAAGAAATTCATATAATATTTGGAAATAGTAGACAAATGCATTTTATATCAATGCCAAAACGTACGCTTTACATCTATATTTCGTCTGTCTTATCTCTTTCCTTATATATATATATATATATCATATTAAAGTAGGCTGAAAATAGATTCATAACCTTTTATGTAGATACATAAGAAATTACATATATATATATATATATATATATATATATATACATATATATGGGGGTGTATACGTATTGAGCACTTTCAGAGAAAGAGAGAGATAATCTTATTTTTATTCCTCCATGTTTTCTGTTTATTATCCTATATTCCGTTCGTCATCGAGATATATATTACAATCAATACATAGTAGCCATATTTAGTCGACTTTGTATTTCAAGATCAACTTGATTTTATTTTTTAAGTTAGACCACTTTGCCAAAATTTTAACCAGCAAAAACCTCGATCGAATGTAACTGTCAAGGCTAAATACCTTGCATATCAACTTCTATATCTGCAGACAAAAATTCATTAACGTGTTTAGAGACAAGATACTTATATATTTACTCTGTGTTGTTGGTCTATATTTTTTAATTTGGAATTGATATGAAACGAAGAGAAGTGAAATTTCACACGGTGCATAACAAGCTACATTTTCCCTCTGATATTTGTGGAATTTGATTAAATATTTAGAAAGTTCTGTTATTGTTTCTATTTTTTGATAATTTTAATTGTATATAACTTTATTGCAAGTGTCTAAAAACGTATATTTTCGGTTATAAAACAATATTCTAACTTCATATTTTATGTAATAAAAAACATATCCAGTAAAAATATTAACTAAAATCAAGAACGGATTTCGCATTATTTTGTCGAAAGAAAATATTTATTTAGCAACCTCCCATGCTTCAAAATCACTTTATATATCCTCAAAAAATGTCAACTGATTGCGTCAATCGGCGAATTTAAGATGATATGATGTTATAGGAATCTTCCAAAATCTACCTCCAAAATCTTTCGCCGAAAATTGAACACATTTTTCATAAACTTTCATCTTTAATATTGACCAGAGCTGCTCAATTAGGTTTATATCTGGAGAACAAAGAGGCCGTGTAATTAAATTTTTCCAATAATGAAATAAAGTAAGATGTTATTGCCTTGGCTGCATCAAAATAAATTTGGGGTGACGCACCTATTTAAGGTCATCAAGCCATGGTGAAAAATGCTCAATTTGTGAACTCTTTGCACTCGAAATGGTTCAAATAATTCATAGCAGATTATTCCAGCCCACCAGAAACACATTCACCTCCCTATTGGCAGCGAAATCGATGAGGCGTTGGGAATCCCAGAGAACTCCAAACTTTGGCCCACCTATCTGGTCCATCAAAGCATTGCTTTGCCCTCATCTGTGAAAAGAAAATTTAAAAGCTGGTTTTCATGTATTTCTGAGCCCAAGTCAAACATTTTTCCTTGAGTTTGCTTTAAAACAGGACTGTCAACAGGCGAAATGCTTCTTGCAATTCCATTTAAGGCATTGCACTGTGTTTTCCTCTTAAATATAGTAGCACTTCTTCTGCTTGGCTGCCTGATGAGTTGACGGCGAATATTTCTAACATCACGAGAAGAAACTGCATTTTGTGTGTTTTTGCCCTTCCTTTGTTTGATGTTTGTGTTTTCAACGAATGGAGACATTGTTCTATGACATCTTCCAAGCCAATTGGCTCGATCTACGAGAAATAAAACGTTTGCAAAACCTGCAAAAACACCTACCTTTTCACGAGCTGTCAGTCGACCCTGTCTATGCATTTTGGGAGACTTGCAATAAAGTGATACACACTTAAAAGTATTAGAAACAGAAACATTAGCATAACTATCAAAATATTTGTTCTAATCTTACACAGATCAGGGATATGAGGGAGTTGAAACTCCCAGGCTAACTCGATTGTCATCTTTTAACTCAGAAGAGTGACCTAGCCACGTGAATTCCTGTTTCTCACAGTTCTCTCTCTCACGCTGGACCCTCAAACAGTCAACATGTAATAGAGAACACGCTTATCCGACGAACCTGTCAGCCGCTCATCAATCGCAAGTAATGTTGCTCATCTTTCAACGAACTCTTATTCTTTCTATCTCTAAATTGCATTTTTTCGCTGATATATACCGGTACGTTTTTCGTCATCATCATGCGACCTTTTGCTTATCAATCCTTCTACCAATACATTCACAATACACATTGGGGAGGGGATCGTCTATCAAACAAGCAGCCCATCCTGTCCCTCCTCAACAGATATAATGCGCCTAGTTATTCTTTTTCAGTGTACCAAATCCCAATTCTCTGCGTTTCATAGCAATTTTAAAATAAAAAAAGGATGGATATGCAATAAAGGACAATACATATTTTTTCTATTTTTCTATTTCGTTTTCTATTTACAAAATTGTCATCCTTATATAGTTAAATTCTCTTTTATAATTTAAAACTTTGGAGAAATAGGCTCATGCAAGTTCTAAGTCTATTTCTACTAAAATAATTTTGTTAAGGTGTTCCCCTTCTCTCCTTATATAAATGAATTCTCTTTTGTTATTTAAAACTTTATGTACGTGCTAACTCTACGATAGGTTAAAGTAAGTTCTTTATCTTTGGGAAATTGAACTGCATTCTTTATTTTATTTTTTACAGTTTTCTTTTTTATTTCCAAGCGTCTTTAGACTATATATAGGGTGTTTAGATATGTATGGCTTTGTTTCATTCCTGTTATCTAATTTGCCTTTTCTGGTATCTAAGATACTTAAGCTTTTCTGCATTTTTATTTCCATAACATTTATATGCTAATAAACATGCCCCAGAATAGATCTTTTAATCTTAAACTTTCGTAGTATTAATTTATCTTTTTTAGAATATATTTACTTTTTATATATTAGTATAAATAGCAACCATATTATTGTACATTTTCTTAATGGGGGAGTCGTATTATCCACTGGAAGGCCATGTATTTAAAAGCTATCCTGTTTTCGAATCTCCGATACAGCTACATGGTAAGAAAATCAGGATCTTCGTTTTCTATATACTAAATTTTAGTTACTGGGTTATCTTTTCATCCTTATATAGTTAAATTCTCTTTAATAATTTAAAACTTTATAGACATCGGCCTATTCAACTTCTAAGTCTATTTCTATTTAACAATTCTAGTCACATATTCCCCCCTCATCTCCTCATATAAATGAATTCTCTTTTGTTATTATCACTTTTTAGAAGCCGGGTTCTGTGGATGCTAAGTCTGCGATAGGTTAACTTTAGTTTCTTTTTTTCGGGAATTTAAACTGCATTCTTTATTTTTATTTTTATATCTATATATCTATAAAAACAGAGATGTGTGTGCCACAGACGATTTCTGATTGGTTAATCCAATAATCACATCTCCTAAAAAACTATGGTTCCTACGGCTTACCTTTACCATAAAATATTATGGCTTTATTTATTGCCCATCTTGGAAGGGTTAAATTTTTTCATAACTTGTTATTTACAAATTAAAAAAAATACGAAACTTACACAATTTAACAATCCAACCTACGACATCATAGCCGCCATTCTGGTGCTAGCCGCAGACACGTACACACAACACGAAAACAATGTTTTGAAAATCTAGCAAAAATTAATTTTCCTGAAATTTTTCAATATTTAAAAATAAAGTATGCCGGCTGATAAAATTTTAAAACTTTTTTTAAAGCTAGAAAGATAAAATTTAAAAATACTTATATATATATATATATATATATATATATATATATATATATACATATATATATATATATATGTATATATATATGAAACTAAACTAAAAAAACGCGCGTGGTCTTTTCATTTCAGGTTTGTATTACTGTACACATAGATTCGAAAAAGTTGTCAAAAAAAAAATTTATAACAAATAAATGTTATTAGAGTCAAGATAAGTTACTTTTCTACCAAACTGGATATATTTTTCGTGTTTTTATTCAATGTAACATATTTATTCAGCTCGAAAAACGGGTTTGTATTACTGTACACATAGATTCGAAAAAGTTGATAAGATACGAAACAATATGCATAATATAAACACAGCACGAAAACACGCGCACACACGCACACACACTCACGTCCACTACCGTCCTTGGCTACGTCACGTTGTTATAGCAACACGATAAACAATTTTTTAATTTAATTTTTTTTAATTTGATTTTCTTCATTTCTACGCAAATATTACGCAAATATAAATCATATAGAATATCTGTATGAATATAATTACACGTAATAGTTAAATAAAGATAGTCATCGTATAAGAGAACCGAAAAAACACTAATAGGGAATTAATTAAACACGATAAAAAATATGCACATTAGCTAGATCTTTTGTAGATGAATGCAATTCCACGACTCATAAATAACAAAGTTGTATTTTCTTTTTAAATAAATAGAAAAAAAGGGTGTTGATAAGACTATCAATACACACAAAAAATATAGATTTATTTTTGGGTAAAGTTCCCCCGGGTTTTCCTTTCACTTCAGTAAATAATGGGCTTTTGTTATATATATGGCGTACTATTATCCTTATATATATGATGTTTATGTTTATATATATATATATATATATATATATATATATATATATATATATATATAAGTGATAGTGTCTGTGTGTGTCTGTGCGTCTGTGTGCATTTCCCTACGCCAAAACTTTATCAATTTTAAGCCTACAGATTCGAAATTTGATATACAGGGTACTGAGATTTGGGAAAATCGATGTGATAGGTTTTCGACAGAAATTTGTCGATTAAGTGGTCAATATTCAACAATTTGACCTTTGAGAACTCTACAAAACTCCTCCTACAATTTAGGGCCTAACCACGTGATATTTTATATATAGATTCCTTGGACATGGATCTAACTTATTAACTTTACTTGATCCCTAAACAATAAAAGTTAAGAGGTTATAATAGGGGTCAAAGTTTTAAAAAATTGACCGTTTTTTTTCTCAGCATACACTTCAAAACACCTGGGCAACGCCGAGCACCGATTGCTAGTCTATATATCTATAAAAACAGAGATGTGTGTGCCACAGACGATTTCTGATTGGTTAATCCAATAATCACATCTCCTAAAAAACTATGGTTCCTACGCTCTTACCTTTACCATAAAATATTATGGCTTTATTTATTGCCCATCTTCGAAGGGTTTAATTTTTTCATAACTTGTTATTTACAAATTAAAAGATACGAAACTTACACAATCTAACAATCCAACCTACGACATCATAGCAGCCATTCTGGTGCTAGCCGCAGACACGTACACACAACACGAAAACAATGTTTTGAAGATCTAGCAAAAATTAATTTTCCTGAAATTTTTCAATATTTAAAAATAAATTATGCCGGCTGATACAATTTTAAAACTTTTTTTTAAAGCAAGAAAGATAAAATTTAAAAATACTTATTTTTATGTAAAACGCGCGTTCACTCGTGGTCTTTTCATTTCGGGTTTGTATTACTGTACACATAGATTCGAAAAAGTTGTCAAAAAAGAAATATATAACAAATAAATATTATCAAAGGCAAGATAAGTTACTTTTCTACCGAACTGGATATATTTTTCGTGTTTTTATTCAATGTAACATATTTATTCAGCTCGAAAAACGGGTTTGTATTACTGTACACATAGATTCGAAAAAGTTGATAAGATACGAAACAATATGCATAATATAAACACAGCACTGAAACACGCGCACACACGCACAAACGCACACACACTCACGTCCACTACCATCCTTGGCTACGTCACGTTGTTATGGCAACACGATAAACACACAGTAAATTTGATTTTCTTCATTTCTACGCAAATATTACGCAAATATAAATCATATAGAATATCTGTATGAATATAATTGCACGTAATAGTTAAATAAAGATGATCATCGTATAAGGGAACCGAAAAAAAACTAATAGGGAATTAATTAAACACGATAAAAAATATGCACATTAGCTAGATCTTTTGTAGATGAATGCAATTCCACGACTCATAAATAACAAAGTTGTATTTTTTTTTAAATAAATAGACAAAGGGGTGTTGATAAGACTATCAATACACACAAAAAAATATAGATTTATTTTTGGGTAAAGTTCCCCCGGGTTTTCCTTTCACTTCAGTAAATAATGGTCTTTTGTTATATATATGCCGTACTATTATCCTTATATATATGATGTTTATGTTTATATATATATATATATATATATATATATGTGTGTGTGTGATAGTGTCTGTGTGTGTCTGTGCGTCTGTGTGAATTTCCCTACGCTAAAACTCTGTCAATTTTTAGTCTATAGATTCGAAATTTGATATACAGGGTACTGAGATTTGGGAAAATCGATGTGATAGGTTTCCGACAGAAATTTGTCGATTAAGTGGTCAATATTCAACAATTTGACCTTTGAGAACTCTACAAAACTCCTCCTACAATTTAGGGTCTAACCACGTGATATTTTATATATAGATTCCTTGGACATGGATCTAACTTAGTAACTTTACTTGATCCCTAAACAATAAATGTTAAGAGGTCATAATAGGGGTCAAAAATTAAAAAAAAATTGACCGTTTTTTTTCTCAGCATACACTTCAAAACACCTGGGCAACGCCGGGCACCGATTGCTAGTTTTTTATACAAAGCTTCTTTAACTCTGTCTGTCACTCTCTGTCTATCTCTATGTCTCTCTCCCTCTCTATCTCTCTCTCTCTATATATATATACACACATATATATATATATATATATATATATATATATATATATATTAGTTGGGGACGAGTAATCAGAATCGGGAATCGGAAAAATCGGAATATATGAGGGTATCGAAATGTGTATTGAAAAATCTGTACCGATTTATCGATTCCAAAACGATTCTTTTAATTGTATTTTTATTTGATTTTGTTTAACGCAAAATGTATATTGCTGGGAATAATAATAAGCTAATAAGCATTTATTAATTTAAAACGAGTAGTGATGTTAAAATCGAAAGATCTTCCCCCAAATGTATATTATTTATGTTTAGGGAAATATCAGCACATTTAACATGTGTGTTTCTACGGGAATCGGAGAAAAATACGGTTATATAGTTAACTATTGTGAGATTTAAAAAACAGAAAAAAACAAAAACAAAACAGAATCAGAATCAGTAATTATATCGGAATTGGGTATTTTGAACGGAATCGGGAAAATATTGGAATTGACCCATCGCTAATAAATATATATATATATATATATATATATATATATATATATATATATATATATATATATATATATATAATAACTGATTTCAAAAGCCAAAATAATAACTTCGATGACGTCACCTAAAATCCAGAACAAAACGTTATTCACTCCAGCATCGTCCTCTATAATTTGAGCTTTCTGGCAGATGAAAAAGATTTAAAATTCAAACAAAGCAAGATATGAATGAATTTGCGCACGTGCAAAAATAAACGAAATACGTACGCAAATTGAAATGGACATTTTGCATTTCAGCTTGCCGACATATATCTGTACTGGTTATTCATAATCAATATTTGGTGTATGATTACTATTTCTTGTAAATCCCAGTGTCCCCTGATCTGTAATTTAAGTTTCTCAGTTTAATATTTCACAGAAACACACATACACTCGTCTACTTTTCCTACATAGAAAAAGTAAGCAGACTAATTTTTGAACCCGAAACTGATGGACCGGAAAAAACGGTTTTATTGTCACAAGCAAGCAAGCAAGCTGCTCCGACTTTTATATTATAATAGATGATTATTAGTTTCGTGAACTCCATGCTTGCGCGCTTCTTATATGTTTTTATTCTTTGCAGATGCGTCATTGTCCAGCTCACTGCAGTTAATCAGGAAACGTGAATAGGAGCTTCCGTCTCAGATATGTCTATCTAT
The DNA here is from genome assembly GCF_053919585.1 of Euprymna scolopes. Classification (NCBI taxonomy): domain Eukaryota; kingdom Metazoa; phylum Mollusca; class Cephalopoda; order Sepiida; family Sepiolidae; genus Euprymna; species Euprymna scolopes. The sequence goes on along the minus strand of NC_136503.1, from coordinate 59,642,518 downwards.
ATACTTGAGAGGAATATATTTCTGAATTTTTTCTCTCATTTCTATGTGTATATTGGCAAATCACAAGGAGTATTATTTGGCATTGGTTCATCTTGCCTTCGTATCGTTTCCCCTCTTACCATCAATCTCTGATATGTATTTCGTTTTATGTAAAATATTAACATTGATATATCTACTGAATTCGGAAACAAGGTTTTGCATTATAAAAATGACATTAAAATTGCTAATGAATGTCATTGCTTATATTCTGTTTATTCAATGTTTATGCAATGTCTGTATATTTACGGTATTTATAAAAAACTATATATATATATATATATATATACATACGTACATACACACACACACCCACACACACACATATATATATATATATATATATATATATATATATTAGTAATGGGACGTCTCCAATATTTTCCCGATTCCGATATCATTACCGATTCCCTATTAAATTATCGATTCTGATACAATTACCAGTTCAGATTCCGATTCTTTATAGATCTCTTAATATCTAACTAAAAAATGGTTATTTTGTCCCGATTACTCTAAAAACACATCTTAAATTTGCTAAATTTTCTCAAACGTACAAAAAGTACTATTGAGGGGCTGGTCTAGAGAGTTAAGTCTTACTGGAAGTTTAAATCAATAAATATTTATTGTTTCATTATTAATATAAGCAATGTAAGATCGTTACTTAACCGAAATCAAATAAAAAGATAATGTCAGGAATCGATTTGGGAATCGGAAAATATGGTCGATTTTCATACCAATTCGGATATTCGAAAAAGCTCATATTTATTCCTTTCCCGATTTGAATTAATCGCCCCAACGCTAATATACATACATACACCCACCCACCCACACACACACACACACACACACACACATATATATATATTATTCATAAATAATTATATATATAAGCATGCATGTCTGTTCAGATTTAAAGGTGCATATTATATATATATATGTATATATATATATATATGTATATATATCTGTATATGTGTATATATATATGACTATGTATATGTATATATAAATATGTATACCTACGTATGTGTGTATGTTGATATAAACCAGCATATTTGTATAAACCGTATACAATGATGGCATGCAAGCGTGTAAAAACATGTATCAAATATGTTGTTTAAAATCTAACTTTATGCTTAATTAAGCTATTCTGATTAAAAGTTATTATACTTTTGTTTCTTCGATTTATTAGTTCAAGTCTATGATGAGATTTGTAAAAAATATGAAGTGTATGATAAGTCTTAAAATATCAGTAACCGATAAAAATAAACATTACAGGAAAATTCACTGATACAAAAAATGTAAAATAAATAACCACAAAGGTGCTCCCAAATCTATTGCTATCTAATCGAAAGGGGTCTAAGAAAAGATGCATTTATTTTGTCTTCCTGTTTGACGAAGAAAACTACTATGAAATTAAATATATATTTTTATTTACTTTTTAAGTCATAAAATCAAAAGCCATGTAATAAAAACAAAAATGCAAACGGAATTATATCTAACAGATCAATAGTAAGCACCATGGGAGTATATAAATGAATAAATGGTATTAACTGAGTTTAATTACTTATAGAGCAATTATTATCAGTATACGTTGATATGTAATTCGAATACAATAAAGTTAAATCAGTAAAAAAGCAGTCAGCGATATTGCCTTTCATAGAGAGTAACCTTTCTACAGAAGAGTTATCCGTAATTACGCATATAGAAGAAAAAGGACAGTTATTTTATCGGAGTAGAGAATGAGAACTGCAGTGTAAATTTATTATAATATATAATAAAGCAACGAATGGTTCACACATTTTACGCACAAAAAATCACCAGACAAAGCAAATCAAACAATATATGTTTTGTCATATAGGATTGTAGATCTACACACAAGTGCTTTAAGTGAAATACGGGTTAACGTAATTTTCATAAGCTTATTATGCCGTATATAGATCAGAAACATATTGCGAAAGATGTACATTATGATGAAACGTCACAACAAATCACACTCTTTTGTTAATTATATTTTTATAAAATGGACAAAATCATGTTCTAAGGCAAGTTAAAAGAAAAATAAACAGGTATTAAAAGTTATCGTATGCTTCTGTATTAAACTACATGTGATTATAATCTAACGTATGATGTGGTGGGAAAGATCAGCTCTAGAAAGCAAACTTACTAAAGGCTGAATTCTTACAGAATTATATATATATATATGTGTGTATATACATAATTTTATAAGATAAGCACTAATAACAAAAACAGGAACATGCTATATCAATATTAACTATGATAGAACAATTACGTTTAAATTGAAAGTAAACGGTGAACAGAAAACGTATTTAGCCTTTCATGCAGAAATAAATGTGTTTAGTATATTATTGGATCAGGGTGATCGGAAGTTGTCCGTGATTGAATGATGATCAACGAATATTTCATATGCCCATATTTTTATTGTCATCGAAATTGGTGAATAGCCCATTTTTCAATCGAATCGATTAATTGTCTGTTCTAGTCGGGAGCCATCCCGGTGAACTGGAGGGAAGATTCATATGCCTGCTCACCGTGCCATAGTCTACAATACATTGTAGTCTATATTGTACTGTAGAGAACCTACTGTTAATTAAAAAAAGTGTGTTTATATAATGAGATGTGTTAAGGTTTAATACGAAAAAGTCAAGTATCAAGCTTTAATTGTGCTCTAAACGGAAACATTCATTTTGAATGTGCCCTTGTCATATATAGACAAATACTGGTAGTATCACATGGCTGGCCTTACTACTGATCAGGAAATAGAACTTCGTAAATGATCTTGTGATTTTATGCTATGTAACGATTAGGTGTATTTATTTTGGTTATGTTCCTTTTTTCAACGGATTATTTTAATTATGCATTATCGATAATCATCGAATATATACCGATACAAACCCTATCTAACAACAATGCCAGGAACATCAAGTACCTTCGTCGGAACTTTCAGAATAAATCGGCTCCGCTAATTTGAAGTCTATAGCGAAGGAACCCCCACACCAGACATATAAATACACAAACTTCTTTTTATAAAATAGTAGAAATAAATGTATTTTTAAATTAACTCTATTAGTTTTTTTACAAATTATATTTAAAAAAAATCATTTGACAATATCACAAATGTTTTATCTAAAAATCAATCATGACAAACTAAAAATATGAATTGTCAAATGTGAATTACTATATATAACGTTTGGATTGAAGGTGAATGTGCATTATATAAAAATGTAACGTCTTCTCTGAATACACTAAGCATTTATAATAATCTAATTTTCCTGGAATCTTATTAATATTACATTTAGTCAGGAAAAAGTGATATAGCTCACGTAAAATCTGAACACACATTCTTAGTATAGTATTATCTTGTTTATTTCTTCTATTTCTAGTTCAGCTAGGTTTATAAACTGCGAGCAAGTTATTAGTAGAATTAGATTTATGGTCTTTAAATAATGTGTAGGACTCCGAATGCTTTAGTTTACTTTGTCGCTAATTTATAGAAAATAGGAGATTAATATATTTTAGTAAGTACTAAAATATCGAAACAAATATAAATGCACTTTCCACCAATATCACATGGTAAAATCTGACTATGCCTATCCAAAGGACTATTTATGATAGCCCTGGAGTTTACCCGAATATATGCGATATACCTGATAATAAAAAAACACACCATTCGAATAACATGGACGATAAGATTATTGTCAGTGGTAATGATCTATAGATAAAAAACAAAAGAAAAAAACACAAACTCATTTAAAATGGTTATAAGTTTATTGACTGTTTAAATTAAACAGACTTTGTTTTATAAACGCTCATAAACATATCACATATATCGGCTGATAGAACAATTGTAAATTTGCTATTGATAGAGATTTTATATATAAAGGGGACACTTTTTAAAACATAAACACATGGGCATGAAATATTAAATCTAAGGAGTAGGTGCAACAGGTTATATAAGCATGACTCATTTCTCGATGTCACACTCAACATGAATAAAATCCTTATAAACTATAAAACAAATTATGTCCATCAAATGCACGTAATTCCCAAATATACTAACTATGTCAATCATAAACAGATTCTTACATCTATTGCAAGGAACCATAGCAATGATATTGCGACGATTACACCTATATTGTAGAACATTGTATATATATATATATATATATGTGTGTGTGTGTGTGTTTGTATATATATATATGTATGTATATATGTATATATATGTACATATATATATATATATATATATATATATATATATATATATATATATATATGCCAAACACGGTAGCGTTTTAATATATGGCTAAGTGGCAGTTTTGATCATTTGGAAGTGCTTTAAATCTTAATCGCTCACTCATTTTCGAACTAATTTTTAACAATTATTACAGAATATAGATCACCTTCTCAGTTATATTGTGAAAAAATTAAATTTTCGTTCAGTAAAACAAAAGTTATGATGAATTTAATGGTGTTCAGAATTGAAAAGAAAAAACGTAAGTAGGAAGCAACGTTTATTATGACTGATTTCCATACATACCTCTTCAGATAGTTGCTACTAATTAACTGCTGTCGCGAAAAGAAAAGGAAACAGAGACAACATAAGAATGAAAGGGAGGTAATTGGGGGATTTTATTGAAAACGGACGGGTTCCGTGCATTGTTATTACAAATGTGTATGTTATGTTTATGGGGGCAAAAAATGAGACTGAAATAAAAGAAAAAATAAGTAAATTCATTAGAAGCCTGGAAATATGGATTCCATAGAAAAATGCGAAGTATTATCTACAATTACGCTTAAACCAGGACAAAACTCAAACAAAAACCAATGCGCCTCCTCTCTAGATGTCAGAATTTACGATCAGCCGTGGGCTTAGAACTAATAGAAATGATGTGAAAGCATTTCTCCTAAAACACCCCGGATATCTTAGCACTAAGTGAGACTAACCTACACTTCTCCATCCCCTCTAACTACTTTAACATGCCCGGATACCTCCCACTCTGCCGTAAGGATTCTGACAGACATATGCATGGGCTTGAAGTATATATTCGAAACATCCTCCCCTTGACTAGAGAAACAAAACTAGAATCAGACGATTAATCCTTTATGTGCTTTAGACTTAACATGCAACACAACATTAGTTACTCTTATTTTCTCTACCGCCTTCGTTCGCCCCAGGACTGTAGCGCAGAACTGCATGTTTTTGGTGACTTCAATGTCCACCACAGGAGGTGGCTTGGATTTTCTACTTACACAGACGCAGCTGGTAGTACAATATTTAGCTTTTCTATATCTCATTCCCTATCACAGATGGTTACGTTTCCAACCCGTTTCCCAGATCAACAAGAACAACACGCATCACTTACAGATTTGTTTCTGACCACAGCATTGTGATTGTGATTGTGTTACGAATGCATACAACCCACTTGGGAACGCTGATCATGTAGTGATAATGTTTGACATCACCCTAAACTCTAGACCCAAAACTGAAGACCCAGTGTTCAAAACAAAGATATATTATAAAAAGGCTGACTGGGAAGCCATCAGGAATCGCATCAGAGACGCCTCATTGCGAAATATCTTTTCAATTTCTGCAGAACAGTGCGGAAATTAGAATTGAATGGTTCAAAACGGCAATTGAAGCACGTTCCCATGCGGAAATTTTATAACAAGCTCCATTCTCCCCAATGGTTTACTTCTAACTGTGCAGCTGCCATTGTGCAAATGCAGCATGCGTACCGCATATTTAACCGACATAGGCCCAGTTCAAACAGACAGAAGTATATAGAAGCCAGAAGTAACTATAAGAAGAAAATACGAACAGATAAGAGAGAATTTACTGAAACCACCCAAAAACGCATCGAATCACAGAAATTAGGAGAATGTGCCTTCTGAAAAATCTTCAACCGTGTAGTAAATAATGGTGTAGTAAATAATTTCCCCACTATCCAACAATCATGAGGGTGTTTGCTAAGCAACCGAGAAAGCTAACATGCTTGTCAGTCGGTTTGCCTCCAACTCCACACTGGACCCTGAAAATAACCCCTCCCAGGCTTTCATTTGCGGACAGACGCCAGACTAGACGATCTGAATATCACCCCTTCTTAAGTACATGCTATCATAAAACACCTTGACACTTCACTTGACCTCATCCTAGCTGTTCTCTTAAAAAAGTGCTCCGCCGAAGTAGCTCCAGTTCTCTCTAAACTTTTCAACAAACGCCTTAATGAATCTTGCTTTTCAAGAATTCTGGCAAAAGAACTGACCTAGTAAATTATCACCTCATTAACCTCTTCCCACTTGTCGCCAAAGTATTTGAGTCCATAATTAACCAAGCTCTAGTCCATCATCTTACAGATGCTAAAGTACTAACTGACCAAAATATAGATTTAGGCAAGCCCGTTCATCCTAACTGTAATCTGTGAAGGTATAAACCATTCACTGGACAAAGCAAGGGAGGGTAGAGCAGTAGCACTTGATATATCTAAGTCCTTTGACAGGATATGGCCAGAAGGTCTTCTTAAGAAAATTAGATCATACGGTATTACTGGAAAAGTACTTAACATAATTAAATCCTTCTTAGTTAAGAGAAAAATCTAGATTGTCCACGACGGTCGTACATCTAAACAATATGATATAAGTGCTGGAGTGCCTCAATAGTCTATCCTTGGACTTCTATTATTCCTAATATTCATGAATGATCTCCCTCACGAAATTGTCTGTGAGATAGATATGTATGCTTATGACACCATGCTCTATAACAGAAACGACAGGAAAACAAATGAACACATATCTGAAATGGCAGAAACACTAAGTGGTGACATCCAATCCGTAGTGAAATGGGGACAAAAATGAATGGTCACATTCAATGCTACCAAGACTAAACTAGTTTCCTTCAATAATGACAAAAACCTTCTCTACCACCAATAGCAATGGTCGAAGACGCTTTACCTGAAAGTATATCTTTTAAACTCCTCAGCTTAACGCTCACAGGAAACAGGACTTGGAACAATTACATTGAGAGCATTGCCAGGACTGCCGCGAAGAAGATAGATTCTCTCTACCGTGCTAGAAAGCTATTAACGCCCGAAAGTATCCTTTACCTCTATAAGGCCACCATTCGCCAATGTATGCAGTATTGTCACCTTTGGGCTGGTGCATCTGCTACTAATCTCTTGCTCCTAGACAAGTTTCAAAAGAGAATCGCCAATCTGATAGGTCCTGCACTGTTATCTAAGCTTCAACCTCTGTCCCATCGACGAAATGTTGCATCCCTCTGCCTGTTCTACAGTACTTTAACGGGGAATGCTCCGATGAACTGCAAGCACTTGTAGCCCCTCGACGTAAATACGCTTGACAAATCCGACAAGGAGCTAAATACCACCATTTCACAGTAGAGATCCCTAGATTTAAGAGACCCTTCTACTCTAGTAGTTTCTTCCTCAGAACCGCTAGACTTTGGAATTCCCTTCCGGGTTCCTGCTTCCCCAACTGTACTGACATGCAGAAGTTCAAGTGTAACCTGGACCGACATCTTGCTGCTCAACTCCCCACATAGTACTCCTGCAGATAATGTCATTGATAGTAGCCCCCTACTTCAAAGTGACAATGTGGCTTGTGTGGCGTGAAAATTAATTAAAATAGAAATAAATAAATGAAGAAATAAAAAAATAAAGGAAATAAAGAAGAGTGGTACAAACATTTCCTCTAGTTGCCTGACGAAGACTTTTTGTACTCATCGACAGTATGTTCAATGTAGCGACTATCTGTCTATATAAATCTATATAAATAATAATAATAATAATTATAATAATAATAATAATGATAATATGTATATATAATATATATTAAAACCTTTTAAACATTAAAACCGCTCTTAAAAACAATTCTATACTAAATTTCACACACGAAACAAATATAAACAATAGTATCCCCTTCCTCGATATAGAAATAAAAGTCGACACCGATAAATTTACTACTCACCCATACAAAAAACTACCAGTAAGGAATCATGTCTTCTTAATTACAAAAGCGAATGCCCTGATAGATACAAAATAGCTGTCGTAAAAAATGTCATCTACAGAACTAAACGTAATTCCTCCACTAACGAAATATTCTATAAATCACTTTTGAACGCAAAACAAACTTTAATTAATAACAGCTTCCCAAACTACGTAGTTGACCAGCAGATTATACACTTTTTAACTACCACTAATAATAAGAATAATAATAATCACGATAGCATCGATAACATTGGCATATATTATTGTAACCAGATGCATGGGAATTACGAATTAGACGAAAAAATAATAAAAAATATTGTACACAAACATGTCGTAACCACAGGAAAAACACTCTAAAATAAGATGTATTATTTCTTACAAAAAAAATAAAACTAGCCAATTTAATTAATAAAAAACACCCTACATCCGATGGCAGTATGCTGAAAACTAGAAATGCCGTGTACATCTTTAAATGTCCCATAGGAGAATGCATCCCCAAAAATAATCCGTCCATTGGCATGACTGGAACCAGCATCTCCCGTCATTTAACATGTCATCTGTCTTCCCCGAAGAGTTCAATCTATCAGCACCTCATAGCACACCAAACCCCTAAAAATAAGTTTAGAGACATATTAATAAATAACACGGCCATTTTAACCGTCTCATATTGCGAGGTGCGCCTCCCGATCTTTGAGGCATTGTTAATCCACATTAAAATCCAACGATTAATCAGACTCAAAACGAAACGGAGGGTACGCTCAAGTGTTTTTGAGTATTCTAATGATTTTAAGCGATTTTAATCGCCTTTTAATCATCTGTTAATCGTCTTTTTATTTCAGCTCGCTACTTTCATTTTTCAATTTCATTTTTTATTTTGTACTACTCGCCTGACGATGACCTATGGAGGTCGAAAGCTCGCGATTACGGGAAATTTCTTTTTTCACTCGGACAAAACGTTCGGAAAATGGTCCGACAAAGAGAAAAGGAGGATTACAAGAACAACAAGCAAGAGTTATCTGTGCTATTTTATGGAACGTGCATATATATATATATATATATATATATATATATATATATATATATATATATATATATATATATATATACAGAAACCGCTCGGTAAAATATAATGATAATGAATCCAGACGGATATGTAAGTACTTGAACAACATCAGCCAGTTCTTGCCAAAAGCAGAAATATTAATTAGAAATATGGGACAGATTCAACAAGAATTAGTACACTTCGAATGCCAATGTTAACATATATATTAAATCCCCGTTATCATTGTAAATGACTTTCAATTCGACGGATTATCTAAAATGTTACTAGTATTTGACGCGTTTCTTCTGAACTTTTCGATAAAACCTTCCGCTACATATAACGCAGCATATGGTTTGCACGCAGCATACTCATGCATTGATGGCAAAGTCATTTCTATTATTTCGCAGGTTTTATTATATTAAAACGACAACCCAACATCGCATATATTTACGATGGTCATATAAACTGGTGAGTCTATTTTTATATTATGTAAATGGGATTTCGTATTTGGAACGTAGGCGAGCATATGTGCATTTATTCAATATATGTATATATATATATATATATATATATATATATATATATATATATATATATATATGTGTGTGTGTGTGTGTGTGTTTGTGTGTGTATGTATGTGTGTGCATGTGTGTGTGCATGTATTCTTATGTGTTTTTGCGTAAATATACACAGAAAAACAGGTACGTACACACGCGCATATATATGTATGTATAGGTATACGAAGCTAATATAGGAATATAAAAACGTACATATCTATATGAGTATATATACATACATCCAGCTCTCTCTATATATGTATATTTTGAAAAAAAAATTCTTGATACGTTAAATTACGTGCCGGTTACGAAACTAAAAATCTACTCAAGTTTTATTGGCAGGAGTACATTGCGTATGTGTGACCGGCGAATAAGCAAAATGTAATTCTAATGGATTTAAACTGACGAATCAAAACTCATGCTAGAAAATAACTGATTATTATTTAATCAATTTCCTCTTTTGTAAACAAGATCCAGTAAGAAATGCTCAATAAGATTTAGTCAGCGGAGAAGAAAACGCAAATCCACGAAGAATACAAATAACTCTGCGGAGAAAGCGAGGAATACTGCGATACGCAAGAAGAAGAAAAAAATGAAGAAAACGGCGAAACAGGCGAAAGTATATTTTATTGCATACATATTTTATTATAACGAATTTAATGATAGATGGCTTTATACCCATTCTTTGATTAATAAAACAGTAGCAAACGAGAGCTTTAAACGATACTTTTGTTGAATATTATTCGTGCTGAACTAATGGCGTTACTATGTAAAACTCAACTTTAGCATGGAAAAGGGGTACGTCTTATAAGTATTCAATAATTTCACATTACACATCAATTAACAGATCTACTTGAAAAATCAGCTTCGACTTGTAATTCTATCAAACAATACTACGGTCGGTATTCTGGTAAACTCCCATTAAAAAAAGGCAGAATTTATTCTCCCCTCTGGCATTGATTAGATTTCTTGATTTACTGATTTTCCTCCATCAGAAAGAGGACGGATTATTTTATCGTTTAAAACACTCTAAAGTACTTCCATAAGCTGATAGATCGTACAAGAATTTTGTTATCGAACACGACGCTTAAAAAATGGCTACAGAAATAAAATGTGATATTTGATGCTTCATATAGCCTCCGTGAAAAAGTAGGTATATAGATAAATATTTACACACACTTTTTCAACCATATTTCAGTATCAATACACAACCAAAACCTTATAATGATCATTCATCTAAATTACCACGCGATTTTCAAATAGATTTTATTAGCTTAATTCAAGTTGTATTATATTTCCTTCATTAAATTATTAATAGAAAGAGCAGAATATATAACAAACACTCTACCTCCACAATATTAACGTTAATTCCCCCATTTACGTACTGTTAACGAAAGTGAACATTTGCACTAGCAATAGCAGCAACTTGAACACTGTGCATTATGCATGTTCGTTTGTGAGAAGAGAAAGAATTAGGTAATTGAATTTGGTCCAACTCCGAGAACAGAGCGTTATTTAGGTTGTGACTCTTCTAGGAAATTATATAAAATTTTATTATAATCGATGAATATGACTTCAAATATGTGTAAAATTTGGGCTGAATTTGCCAAACCATGATATTTTTTCCTTAGAGAAATAATTGTTCCTGTTCATAAGTAATAATAATAATAATAATAATAATAATAATAATAATAATAATAATAATAATAATAATTATATATATATATATATAATATTAATTTTAAAAGAAAAAAACTACTCGATTTACATAAAATAAAATCGAGGTCAAAATATTTACAGCTCCAGCACGCTTCCCTACGTTTTGAGATTGCGGCAGATAAGAAGATTTAAAATTAAAACACATTAAGCTATGAATTAATTTGCGCATGTGCAAAAGTAATCGAAATACGTAGGCAAATTTAAATGGACATTTTGCATTTCAGCTTGCCGACATAATTCTGTATTCTCATTCATATTTGGTGTATAATTACTAGTGCCTGGTAATTTGAGTGTCCCGTGATCATTCGTTTAGATTTTTTTTAATGTTTCATACTAACACACATACCCACATCCACATTTTGTACTTAGAAAAAGGAAGCAAACGAACGTTGACCCCAGAACTGAGGAATCGAAAAAACGGTGTTATAGTCACAAGCCAGCAAGCCAGCTTCTCCGACTTTCATATAATAATAGATTATTAATGTTTTCGTGAACGTCATATTTCACGTTTCTTATGTTTTGATCAAATATTTGCAGTTTCATCATTGTCCAGTTCACTACAGTTAATAATGAACAGTGAATAGGAGCTCCCCTCTCAGACATGTCTATCGATAGACTTGAATGGAATTTATTTCTGAATTATTTGTTGCGTTGCAATCTGTATATTCTCAAATCACATGGAATATTATTTGGCATTTGTTCATCCTGCCTCCACATCGTATACCCACCTTTCCCAGTTCTCACTTACCATCAATCTTTAATATGTATTTTATTTTACGTAAAGTATTTAGATTAAAATATCTACTGCATATCTGCGGAATTCTAAAATAAGATTGTACATGATAAAAATGAAAGATTTCTCATGAATTTCATTTATGTTATTTTTGTCTATTCAAACTGTTAGGACATTTGTACATATTTACGTTTTTTTTTACAAAATTCTCTCTCTCTCTCTCTCTCGCTATATATATATATATATATATATATATATATATATATATATATATATCGATGAGTGCATATACATATAACTATTTAAATATATTTATATGAAGAAGCGTTATGTTCATATTTAAAGATACATAATATAACTATATTTCAATATGTATACATACACACACAAACACACTCGCAAATATATATGCATCTATATATACATATATATTTACATATATCCACATAAGTGTATTAAACAGTATAACATACTAATATGCAAGGTTTTATAAAAACATATATCAAATATGCTGTTAGAATATAACTTCATGCTTAATTGAAAGGGGATTAAAGTATTCTGATAAAAAGCGTTTATACTTTTGTATTCTCGATTTGTTTGTTCAAGTCTATGAATATTTATGGCTAATCGGTAAGACAAGTATGAATTTTATGATAATTCTTCAAAGAAAATATCAATATCAGTTAAAAAAAACATCAGACGGAAAATCACTGATACAAAAAAGCAAAATAAATAACAACATGGGTGTTTAAAAATCTATTATTATCTTATCGAATAATTTCTAAGATAATATTCTTTTATTATGTCTTACATTTTAAAAAAGGTTACCATTATAAAATTCAGTATACTATGAACACTAACTATACTTTTTATATCACCAAACCAAAAGTTATCTAATATTAAGGTAAAATGCAACAGAAATTATACATAACTGATCATTAATAAGCACTAAGAATGTACTTATATTTATAAATGATATTCGTCTGCGTTTAATTACTTATGCACCAATCTATTATAAGTATATGTTGATATGTGATTCAGATACTACAAAGTTTAATCAGTAAAGAAGCAGTCCTTTGGAACTGCGTTCAATAGTGAGTAACATTTCTGCAGGAGCGCTGTATGTAAGTATTCATATATAAGAAAAAGGAGAGTTATTTTTAGAGCCAGGTACGTCCAAAGATAGAGATATTGTAGCCTAGTGAGGATGCCCATTTCTCTTCTCTGCAACCTCTCTCTCACAGAGGAGACGTTGCTAGCCTGTCTCTGCTTTATCATTAGTTTAATGGAAAGCGATCGTCTGAGGTCTAATCTACGGCCACTCCTCGCCAAATATCCACGAGAAACACTCGTCTAAATAAAAACACTACCCATAATTTCCCCCACTCTTTATCTGTGCCTAGACTTAAACGTGGATTTCATAAACAAAGCTTCTTTCTTAGAACTGTACCCATGTTGAACTCTCTTCCGGTAGCAAGCATTCCATCTTACTACATTATGGTCGTCTCTAAGTCCAATATAAACTAGTTTTGTATTAGTCATTAATTAATCTAGTTTACCAAATTTACGCTTCTAACGATTATTATGATATTGTAACTTTGACTACTATACACTCTTTAACCCTTATCCTCGAGTGGCCTCTGGGCCTATATTTGTGGTGATTTCGTTGTAATTTTTTTAAGTACTTCGGCGTGAATGTCTTATAATAGACAATAACGGAACGTATGAATATGCGGTAAGCATTTTACACGTGGTTAAAAAATCATCAGTCTGAATGAAACAATGTCCGTCTTGTCATACAGCAATGTAGATCTCCAAACTAGTGTCTCAAGTGAAATATGAGTTAACGTTATTTTAAAAAACTTGTTATATATATATATATATATATATATATATATATATATATATATATATATATATATATATGTATATATAAATATAACTATATATTTTATGTATATATATCTTATATATATATATTTTATATATATATATATATATATATATATATATATATATATATATATATATATATATAGGAGGCTTAGAAAATTATATTGATTGACAAAAAATATATACTTTTAGGAATAGTTAACGGAATATAAATGTACGTTAAATTATAAAATCTCTTCGATGTAAAACTACGTGCCATTTTAATTAACAGTAAGCTGTGGACGGAAACATTAGGTTTGGAAGCAAACATACTGTCAGCTAAAGTATAACAGAGTGATGTATATATATTTTTTCTAAAATAAGCAAAGGAAAAACCCACCAAAAAACAGGAACATACTATTTAATGTTCATCCTAATAGATGAAATAATTTTTAATTCAATGTAAACTGTGAAAAGCAAAGGAACATTGTATTTAATCTTTAATATAAAAAAAATCCATTTATATAATATTATAAGGAACACTCGAAGTTATCCAGGATTGAATGATGATCAAGGAATATTTCACACTCCCATCTTTTTGTTGTCATCGAAACCGGTAATTGTCTATTTTTTAATCAAATCTATTAATTGCGTGATCTAGTTGGAGAGTCACCGCGGTGCACCGGGGTGGGGGTGGGGGTTACATGCCTTCCCGCCCGGACGTTGTCCACAATACATTGTAATCTATATTGCCCTGTAGAGAAGCTACTGCTGATTTCATAAAATTATTTGTTATAATGGCCTGAGTTAAGGATTATATGAAAAAAGTCAAGCATCAAACTTCGATTGTTGTCTAAACAGATACATTTATTTTTAACATCCCTTGCAATATCAAGAAAGATACCAGGTCGTTGCATAATTTTCAGCCGTTTAACATTTTTTCTATAATATGTTTTGATATTTGATAAAGTGTTATATATCGTTAGAAACCGTCAAATAATTAGAACGAATAAATAGATAGATAAAAATCACATTTTCGACATCTACTTAATTTCTTCTTTAATTGAGTTCAAAAAGCTAGTAAATTGACCAAGGATATTTGTACCGTGTATGGAGAAAACGGTACAGTTGAATGACTGTTCGAGGTTGATTTATCAGATTCAAACAATGACGGCCATTGTTCTGGAAGACATAATAAAGATTGACGAAGGTCAACTCAGGTTTTTTTTTAAAGGATTATGGTCATCAGTCATGCAGAGATTTGAGGGAAAAATGAAATGTCATTTTGGCGACAATTTCATGTCACTATCAGTTTATCGGATCCACACAAAAACTTGTAGCTTAGGTCCGACACGCACTTACTTTTACTCTTAAACTTTGTTTTGATTTTCATTTAAATAAACCGCGGGAACTCATGCAACAAACACATGTATGCCTGGCGTTATGGTTTATCTGGTAAGAGAATTTCTCAAATAATCTTGTAATTTAAAGATTTATATGGTAAAACTCTGTTAACTTTTGGCCATACGTATAGTGCTATTATATATATATATATATATATATATATATATATATATGTGTGTGTGTGTGTGTGTGCGTGTGTGTGTTTGTTGAAGTGAAAATGTTTCTGTGTGTCTGTCTGTCTATGTACGTTTCCCTACCAAATTACTCCGTTAAGTTTCAATCTATAGACTCGAGATTTAGCATAAGGAGTATTGAGATTTGGAAAATCTTTTTAGTCGGTTTTCGGCCAGACATTGCCAATCAAGCGATTAATGTAACGCTATTTGAACTCTGAAAACTCCACAAAACTCCTACGCCAATTTTGAGTGTAAACACTCGAATTTTTTTTAGATAGGTTACTTAGACATGGATGGATTTTTTTTTTATTTAAGCCCAAAACAATACATGTTAAGAAGTCAAATTTGATCTAAACATTTGGAATTTTACAAAAAGTTCATTAAGGCATACATCAAGCTTGTTATAATTTTTTTGTCCCGAACTGTGGCTACAAGGGAGCAACTATTCAGCTAATTTTCGGTCTAAACAGTTCCAATTTTACACAAACGGTATTCAGACATGTAGCAAGTTTTTAATAAGTTTTGGGCTAGAATTTGGCTGCCTAGAGGTTAAGGTTTAAAGGGTTGACCTTTATAAACCCTAACGAACTTCCCCGCCAATTTTGGGTCTTAACTAAAAGGATTTTACGTGTGCGAATGAAAATTTAACTAACTTTCTTGGATTCTGCATCTTTGGATTTTACCGTCATTGGATATTTTACTCTTCACCAAATTATCCATTCACGTGAAATCAATTTTATTCATTCTATTCCCTCTGCTTCACTTTTTGTTATCAAGTAAGATCTATGATTTACGTGTAGTTTCATCAAATACTTTTGCAAGCAAACTCCGATCCCGCATTTTGCTTAATCCTAAATACTTTCCTTCTGATGAGAAGGAAAGTATTTCGTCGAAACTCCGCGGATTAAGGACTAGCCACTGATTTTGTGTTTCTTTTTAAAAATTAAATATGTTTTCAAAGTATTTTTTAACATGTTTTATTAACTACTTTGTCTTAAAATAATCTATATCTCCTCTGTAGTTTTATCGAACTTTTACATCAGGTTGAGATTATTTTATAAATATAAATTATTTAATATTTATAATTTACTTCAGTTTTGCCATGTCGGATCATTTTGGTAATCTTAACTGTAATTCTTATTTTATGTATATATATACATATATATACATGTATATATATATATATATATATGTGTGTGTGTGTGTGTGTGTGTGTGTCTGCATCTATCTGTGTATGCGTGTGCGTGTGTCTCCAGAAACGGTTTGGCTCAATATGCATGACCCAAACGAATTTTAACTACTTGGACTAGATCACCCAGTTTCTTCAAGAAGCAAGAATATATTTATAAAGATGAAACGGATAGAAAAAGAATTAGTAAACCTCGGATTCCTGTGTGGAAAAATGTACATTAGATTCCCCGTTGCGACCGTAAATGACTTTCCATTTGACGAATTACCAAAAATTTCTCTCGCCTTTGCAGTGTTCTTCTTAACTTTCTACAAAATCTTCAACAAAAGAGGCATAGAGTTTGAAGGTGGTATCATCATGTATTAATGGCAAAGTCATATCTATCATTTCGCAGGCTATATTATATATAGAGGCAAACCTAACTTCATATATATTTATGAGTGTCATATAAACTGCTGCATATGTTGCTATATTATGCAACTTGGACTTCGTATTTGGAACAAGGGCGAACATATATGCATATATATATATATATATATATATATATATGTGTGTGTGTGTGCATGCGTTCTAATGAGTTTGGCGTAAATATGCATAAAAACCCATAGATATGCACATGGACATATATACGCATGTATCGAAGTGTAAATATATAAGTATTTGTATGAGTGTATATATATATATATATATATATATATATAAATTTAGCTCTGTATGTCTGCCTGTCTTCCTCTTTCCCTCTCTCTCTATCTCTCTCTCTCTCTTTCTCTCTCTCTCTCTATATATATATATATAGTAAGTTATAAAATGTATATGGCGATTAAGCTACACTGAATATTCCGCGTTTCATCCATTCTAGGATTCTTCAGGCTTATGAGCGAATTCTGTAGTTGTTTGTCGTTTTTATATGCGCATCTTCTATTGAGATTTTAGTTAGCCAATCAGCTTTCTAGTATCCACTGCGCCCTTCCTATCAGCTAATGAGCATGCATTTATCGGACAAATGTCTATTTGAACTCTGGTTGTCCTGTTCCTTTCTGTGTGCTCTATTTATCCTGGGTATTTAGTTTCTTAATCTGTTTTAAATCTAGATTAGTGTTTTTTATGTTCGTTTATATATAAATATATATATGTGTACACACATATATGCATACATATATATATATGTGTGTGTGTGTGTGGTCATTTATGTATAGTCATGTTTATTTAATTTATTTATTTGGTTTATTTCTATTGTTTTTGTTGGTTTTAAAACTATTTTATATCGCAAGAGTAAAATTTGCTATCCTGCACTTTTAAGAACCCCAACAGCTATTAAACTGTAGAAGAGAAATAGCAAACAACTGTGCTCACAAGACAGGATTTACTCTAGGATAGTGATACAAAATAGTTTTAAAACCAACAAAAACAAAAGAAAATAAACAAATAAATAAATTAAATAAACATGAATATATATAAACGATCATACATATATGAATGTATATATATATGTATATATTCATATATGTGGGTACATATATATATATATATATATATATATATATATATATATATATATATATATATCGATATATAAACTTATATTAAAAACACAATAAAACACACTAAACTAGATCTAAAACAGATCAAGTAACTAAATATCCAGGCGAAATTGAGCACCCACAAAAGAGCAGGTCAACTAGAGCGTAAATAGGCCTTTGTTCGATAAATGCATGCGCATTGGCTGATAGGAAGGGCGCGGTAGATACTAGAAAGCTGATTGGCTAACTAAAATCTCAATAGAAGATGCGCAAATAAAAACGACAAACAACCACATACTTCCCGTATAAGCCTGAAGAATCCTAGAGTGGATGAAACGCGGAATATTCAGCGTAGCTTAATCGCCATATACATTTTATAACTTACTAAATAGCTCTTCCTACGTATTGAGCACTTTTGAAGTAAATACTTAAAGTTTACGCATAAATCTATACTTTCGTATATTAAATTTATGTGAGTAAATGAAGTATTTATATATATGTATATGTATATATATATATATATATATATATATATATATATATATATATATATATAAATCTGAACATCTGTGTGTATGTCTGGTCACGAATAGGCTCCTATATGGTTGATTGACTATTATTGAGAAATGATCATGTATAATGATAGAAGATGGATCGAGACACAGGAGTGGGTATGTTTGATCTGGCATAGTGATGATTCAGTAAAATTGTGGGGTCTGTGTACGCGCCTGGTCCTTACAGTATTGAAATAAAAAAATTTAATAAAAAAAAAAACGTTTACATGTGTTTTTGATATAGATGTACATAATAATATTTTGATAAGTATGTTTTAACTTAAATAGTGATGGTATAATAAAATTGTGACGTCTGCTTTCGCGGCGGACCTCCATAGAATTGAAATAGGCACAGACTTTCATATCTTTCTGCGTAAGTATATTTTTATAATTATGTTTCACTTTGATGAAATATGGTATAATAAAATTATCGGGTGTTCGTTCGGCCAGACCTCCATAGAATGGAAATATGTCACAAAGTTTAACAAGTTTTTTTTTTAATATAGACCACAGAATATTGTTATAAGTGTTTCAGTGTGAGCAGGTATGGTATAATAAATTATGAAGTGTATCTATTTTATTTTTACTTTCATCATATTTTGCTTTGGTTGTGATACCCCCAAATTCGAAGCTATCTATTTACAACCCTTCCTGTTCATAATTTATCATACTTTCATAAGTGAGATTCCATTTTCTGTAGGCTGTTTTTGAACCCAGTCAACGGCGGGTACATTTACTAGTATATATATATATATATATATATATATATATATATATATATATATATATATATATATATATACTAGCAAACATATTCGCGCATCTCGGGCACTCTTGCAGTAAGTGGATGTTGTAAGAGCCACACCGAATATGGTCTTTACCTTTAACCTTGACCTTGAATAAAGCGTTTCCAATCCCTATATATGGAACCACTTTTATGCCAGATTAAGTTATAATCGGTTTAGTTGTATGGAGAGTTGTACACACAGACACATACATGAAGGACGCTACTACTTATATATATATATATATATATATATATATATATATATATATATATATATGTATACAGGGTGACCCCAAAAAGCAGAGGATATTCAATTGTTTTTCTGGGCATTTTGCAGTCAACTAAGAAAAAAAGGCCAAAAACGCTAGTGTTTTGATGTGATGTTTTAATCTAATAAACTAGTTATGACCAAAATTTCATTACATTCGGATAAAACACTAAGAAACGGGGCCTAATTCGAGCTGGGGGCCGTTTTGGGGGGTTACCTGTATATATATATATATATATATATATATATGTATATATATATATATATATATATATATAAAGAGAGAGATGATTATATGTGTTACAGAGCGCTTTTAAATTGATAACTAGGACTATGACAACAACATATATTTATTGTTTTGACTCTCGAGTATATATACACACGGTGTATTAGACCCAATGAATCAACGGAGGATCACATCACTCTACATAAAAACCTATAACATATCAATGGATATATACCTGAGAATCAAAACAAGGAAAAGAATACGCTGTCAGCATACCTTATTAATAACTAAAGCTAAAATATTCTTATGTTTTATGTTTTAAATAGAGCATAAATATTTTTTTTTTATATGAATATATATATATTTTTTACTCGTCGAGGTTAAGCATTCTGTAATGTACCATATACTTTTTTGTTTACACAGATACTTTCTCTGCATCAGTATATATTTTTTACCTTAGTAATACTCTCCCGGTTCTATTTCCAAAAAACAAATTCTTTCCAGTTTATTGTAAGGATGTAATGACTGAATTAAGTCATCTAAAAATCTCTTCGTCTGTCTACTGCTTGGAGCGTAAATACGCGGTAATCTTAGTTATATAGCATAATTAGTTTTTACCAGCCACAAGCACGAACTGAAACCTTGTTGACGTAAGAAACAAATTGGATTCTAATGTTTATTAGCGAAGTCTCTGCTTATATTTATTTCATGATCTGATTATATAGGTGGACCTAATTTTTAGGAAAAATCTATTAGGTTTAAGATGAATGGAGTGAGTGTCATCTTGTTTATTAATAAAAATGTCCGATAAACGTATACTATCTATTCGACTCCTAATTTTATGCCTACATAGTATTTCATCGTCATGCCTGGGATTGCATCTGTAGGGTTTTCCGACATGTGCTTTGTAAAATAATCTCATTACCAACGCAGTCTCACGTTGCTTAACATAACTTGATCATTAAAGGTTAATTTCGATTAAGAAAAACCGAGCCTACGCTAAAATGAAAAAAACATCAGTTTAGTAAGCGATTAATATTAGACTGCTCTTAAGTCTCGACTGACAATGAATATCCTTGATAAGTTTGCCTACAAAGAAAGTATATTATACAACAATTATTGCGCAATCATCAATTACACTCAAGGGAAATGCAACAATTCGGCAATTAATTGATAAGGCATTGCGATAAATAGTTGACAGAAAAATCTATACTCTCAGCGTTCAGACATTTTAGTACATAACAATCTTAGAAGAACTTAAAACTCTAAATTAAAATACTGATTAAAACAAGAAAACAAATGTAATACGAAGATATGTTTGCTCATAAAATGGTGTAATATGATTTACTTAATAGCAAAATGATGTAATATGATTTACTTAATAGCAAAATAATTCAAAGACGGAAACTTTGCGTAGAAAAATTGACAGAAAACTAGTGCCATTTTATAATCGTATTTTATTTAAATATTTGCGAAGCTTGCGCAAGTTTTTCTTACATTATTTCTTAGTGTAATCTGTCTATATATTGTACAGTCAAGAACGCCCTTTTTAATAGTTAATGTTAATTTCAAATGATATATTTTTAAATTAGATTTTATTATATTACCTTTACTGTATATATATAAGTTTGCTACTCTATCTAATCGTTTGAATTACAATTGTTTACAAAACACACATGTCTTTTGAGAACGTTTAGTGCAAGAAAGAAACAAAGCAATTTCGCACAAATTTCAATTAAAGCCAGGTTGAACAGTTGCTAAAGCAGCTCGCAAAATCAAGGAAGCGTTTGACATAGGAATTCCTACTGAACGCACAGCCTATGGAAGTTTAAGACATTTTGTGGCGACGACAAGGGTCTTGAAGATGATAAGCGTAGTGGTCGGCCCTCAGATATTGAAAACGATCAATTAAGAACGTCGAAGCCACCCCATTAACAACTGTTGAAGAAATTGTTTCTGAATTAGACGTAAGGTATACTACGATCTTCAACCATTTCAGAGAGATTGGAAATACAAAAAACTTAGTAAATCGGTATTTAACGAATTAAAAGATACCCAAAAGAAACGCTGTTATGAAGTGTAAAATTCCCTTCTTTTACGCAACAAGAACAACCTGTTTCACAACCTACTTGTGACTAGCGATGGAAAGTGGAGTCTTAATGACAAGCAGAGATGCTCAGCTCGGTATTTAGACGCCGAGGAAGATTCATAACACTTTTCGAAGCCACGATTGCACCAAAAGATCATCTTGTCTTATTGGTTGTCTGCGACCGGTCTCGTCCTGTACAATTTTTTTTAATGCTTGCGAAACTATTACGGCTGAGACGTAATGCAAACAAATGGATTAAATGCATCACGAATTTCAACAATAACACCCACATTTGTCAACAGGTCCAATTCTCCCTAATAACGATGCCCGACCGCACGTTGCTAAACCGACCCTGAATATGTTGAACGAATTAGGATAGACAACTATGCCCAATCAACCATACTTTCTATACTTCTCAACTACTTTTTTTAAGCATCTCCACAACTTGCTGCGTGAGAAATGCTTCAGAAAGCCAAGCGATATCAAAAACGCATTCAGCGAATTCATCACCACCAAAACGTAAGCTTATTCCGTTACTGGTATAAATACATTTTGGCTTGGCAATAGTATGCTGCTTCGGATGGTTCTTATTTCGAACAAAAAAGTGTTTGACCCGCGATATGTTTATCTGATTTTATAAGTTTAAAAGAATCGCAATAACTGCCTCGTTAAACTTATATCTATTAAAGTGAAAATATGTGTGAAGACACTTTTCAACCTATATAATCAACGGATTTTTAATCTACAATCTTAAAGTTTGGTATTTCGGGTATTTTACAAACGTGAACACTTTTTAATCGGTTCTCATTTCGGGAAAAGGTACATAAAGGTTATCATGCTGTTTGCCAACTGTTTCACAAATCCGCATGCGTGATTCGTTCATATGACAGATTACTCATGTTGCAATATTTTGGACATATTAATGGGGTATATATTTAATTGCCGCCCACATCGGCAATATTTGGCACAAGGCCTGGAAAGTGGGATACCCGCAGGCTCCCCTAAAGGAGGGGCACTCCTGCAATTTTAAAAATTGTCTGAGTAACCCCGTCGGCATTCCCCGGTCGGGGCACCTCAGGCAGCAAGCAATAAACTTGCCCCACCGGAAAGCCCGGTGGCAAGGCCTGGGAGGGTGGACCTCCTAGGTATTACCCAGGCGGTGTACCACAGTCCAACAGGTGCTGGGCCGGTTCCCGGCCCCTCATCTGTTGGGCTGAGTGTCAAGTGACGAATCCTTGACTGGTACTACCCTGTCTCCATGCAGCCGAGGCCGCTAGGAGACATCCCATCATCTCAAGAGATTAATGGGGTATGATCCCACACAGTCGGACGATTCTATTTATAAACGATGCTGCTAAGAACTGACGAATCAAATTAATTCACGTTCTGCTACCAACCAATCAGAAACCAGAATTGCTTCATAAATATTAAACCTTTTCTGGAGCAATTTACCAAGTTCTTTTCCCGGGTTTCGACACGGTAAGAATATTTTGTTCTGTGGAACTGTCTACTACAAACAAGTAACCTCCCAGGACTTGTGTGTAAGAGCGAACCATCTGAAACTGTTCTGAAACTCAAAATGGCTTACATTTCTACAACTGATGTTAAGAATAAGTAGGTTTTAAGAAACTTTCTTAGTCGTGTCAGACTGGTGTAATAGTTATCGCACTTGTCTCACATACTACAGGTTTTGGTTTCGATCTCAGCTCGTGTATTTTTTTTTACTTACAAAAGCGAACTTTTTAGAACAAACATAATACACGCATGCGCACATCTTAGTTTCTTTCCGTTTTTAACTTCATCTTTATAGGAAATTAACGTTGCGTTGAATACCTGCGTGATGTTAGTTAAAAATAAATAATAAATTGTGCATTAATTATAATACAAAATGCATGCGTATTTTATGACCGGCAACGCCGGACAGATTGCTAGTTGGCATATATGAATGTATTACGTACTCACATTACCAGGATTTCTCATGAATCTATTTACTCAATACATGTAAAATACGTACTTATGTTTACATAGCAATATAAAATGGAACACACCAAGTAACATGCTAATTAACGTTTTGTCTAAATTTTAAGATTACACTAAGATGATTAAATGTAAAAAAAAATAGATACTGTATGATATTTGAATGTATACTTGTTGTAAAAGTTATGTCCTGGTATTATATCAGAACGAAAAAAAATAGTCGTTGTCATTTAAAAATATGAATGGTGTTGCGGAGTGAATGTGATTTTTCAACATCATAAAACCGTTTAGTAATTTAAACAAATGTGATGCAATTTTTTATTTTTTATTTTTTAATCAAAAATATTGTTATTATTAAAATTTGGATGTTAAATAGGATGAAATGAGCGTTTATTAGTTCTGTCATTTATTGACCTATCATATATATTAATTAATACAGATAATAGTTCCTTGTGTCAGTGAGTTCCCTTTTTACATTTTAATTATGTCCTGTTATATGAGTTTACTTATAATAAGCGATAAGGATTGACAACCTGTGCACTTCTTTATTATATTTGAGTTTGCGATTAGCGTTGATTCAATAAGTTTTCATAGAGATTTATTTGGAATCATCTATTTCACGTTCTGTTTACAGACTGTATTGGTACTATAAACAACGACAGTTTAGTAGGAAAAGATCTTAGAGCTGACCTCAGAAAATAGATATCATTTTAGTCAATGCTTTTTACAACAACGATTGTAAACGGATACGATTAAAAAAAACTATTTGTGATTACATATTTAATAGTAATCGGCTAATTAAATGAATCTTTAGTTAAATCAACCGTCGAAAAAAAGATATATTAATATTTTGTTTTTATTTCTTCTTTTTCAAACCGCCACGGTGGACGGATAAATAAATAACAGAAGGGGTTGTCATACGAGAACAACAAAACACAAACAAAAAAAAAAGAGCTAAATAATTAAATTATGAATAAAATAAAAATAAAACAATCTTTTACCCCTCTCTAATTATGCAAACAGGCAGAATGTCAAACTACCCTCATGGAGAGATAATTGATAGTAGAAACTTGTGTTCACGTAGAGAACCC
>NC_136503.1:59549754-59612254 GCF_053919585.1 Euprymna scolopes | reverse complement strand
ACAGAGAATATAGTTTAGAAAATCAAAGCACTTATGTATTAATGTTTATTGTTGCCTATCTCCCTCGGATCAGTTGAAATATGCGGCAACTCCAGAAGTTTACTTACATTCTGTTGTGAAATTGGATATGAAATAGCTTCTGTCATTTGATACTGTTAAGGTCCAGCGTGTATCTGTCAATCATAAGGACACCCCTTTTCTTCGTGTGGTACTCATATATCGCTCTGTTTTTAAAGAAAACTCAACATGGAGACTGCTCAATCTTTCACAAGAAAAACTCTCACTGAGTACAAACATGAGATATATTGCTTTTTCCTCTCCTGCTAAACATTTTCTCACACCTGAGGCTATGCTTTTATTTCTGCACACTTACTATGAGATCAGGCATGAAGTATAATTGTTATTGTTGTGCTGTCAAATCTCTCTTCTATTTTATAGTTCTTGATGAGGTAGCGAAACGTATATGCAATTTAATTGTGGCCACACTATGTGCTCTGCAACTTCTCACAAACTACCGTAATGTTGCGGGTCTTACATTTCCCATAATAATACTATCGTATGTGTTCTTCTGAACTGTCTCATCTATTCTGTTTTTTTTTTCGATGTGTTTGATTTGTTTGGTCTCGTGGGGTTATCAGTTCGCCGTTTTGATAAGCAATGATAATGTATCGTCTAATTAAGTACCTACATTC
Source organism: Euprymna scolopes (assembly GCF_053919585.1). Lineage (NCBI taxonomy): Eukaryota > Metazoa > Mollusca > Cephalopoda > Sepiida > Sepiolidae > Euprymna > Euprymna scolopes. The sequence continues at coordinate 59,611,562 of NC_136503.1, read as the reverse complement.
CTAAAACCATAAGCATGTGGTACTTCCTTACTGCATTCTCCTCTATTTAAACATTATTTTTTTCTAGATTACGTTCACTGAACATGTGTCGTCTTTGCTAAAATCACATGTTTTCTTGTTAGATATTTACATTAAGTTGCATATCTATTTGTCCTGAGGGTTTTTATGAATAAAAACATATATAATCTTCTCTTTACTTTTGTCTTCCTCTTTCACTTTTTTTTTATTCGTCCTTACTTCCGTGTGTCAGTTGTATCCTTATATTCTTAAATTTCGCAGATCTCATATATATTCTCTTTACAGTATTAAGAACTTTTCAATATAATATAAAACTCGAAATTAATATTATAAACACATAACTAGAACATTGTGTACATTTGACTTCATCATTTACCACATTTCAAATAGCACACTGCTTTATTGCACGGACATTTGTAATCTCAGCATTGCACAAGCGTTCATGTAGTATACACTATTTATCGACTGTGTTACTGCATTAATAATATATAGCTTCAGAGTTTTTTTTCAGATAACTGACCGTAAATACAGTATAAAATATGCTACACATATTTCTTTTCAAATAATTTCTTGATTTATTATTATCCTGGAGTCCCCTAGTAATAAAAGCAGAGTCATGTACATCTTTCAAACTAAATGTAAAAAATTCGACAAAGGAAAGTCATTACATGATGGGGTAAAAAATGAGCACTTTAAAGAACGCTAATGAAGGAAGTTAATATATTAAATTGTAAGCTGAAAGCGGAAAGTAAATTTAGAGAGGCTTAAGGAGCATAAATGAACAGAATTTTAATCACTCGTACAAGAGCACTGAAAAATAAGGTACGCCTAGAGCGATGTTGAAACACTAAATAAAGGTAAGAAATCCTCGCAAATAGTTGTAAGATTCTGAGAAAATGGACTAGTCCATATATGTGTCGTTTCTATCTTGTTTAATCGACAATTTAATCGTCAAAACAAGAATTTTAAATAATTTACTTCAAATGCAAAATTTCAAAATATACTACCACAGAAAAATTGAGATAAGAATTTTTGTGAGTAACAATGTATTCTCAGTAAAAAATATGATGCTCATGTGTTTTTTCTTATTAAAATTCAACGTACGTAAAACAGTCGATTCTTTCAGAATTATTCTCTTATGAATTATATTCTGAATTATCTCATTTCCTTGTTTAATAAAAATGACTCATGCAGTCGATGATAAGCTTAGTACATATAATGACGGTTTATGTTTTCTCACATTTCAAAATATAATACATGTGTACTTTACATTTTTTTGTTTTACTCCAGTCGAAGTTCTCAGAAAACAAGGGGCCCATTACCAGAGGCTAACACTTGAAATCGATATGATATTTATAGATATTCGAATGTTCCATGAAACTTTTTTATCTCTCAAACGCTGAGTTACTAAACAAATTGAGAAAATTATTCCCCTCTCCAAAAACAACTATTTTAATATGTTGAAGTATATCTTTCGTTTTAGTCTCTTGGTCTTCCTGGATTCTTTTCAAAGGAACTGGGTATGTTTTTTTGTTATATGTATTTCGATCTAGAAAACTAGTTATCTGAATTGTAAAAATCTGTGTAGTAATTTCATCAAGGGAGATTAAGTTCATTTATTTTTTGCCAGAAATTCACTTGATGTCTTGTTCTACCTTATAAACTCTGACCTGTGATAGCAAGAATCAGTTTGTGACCGAACTTTCAAACCAGTTTATTCTACAAATAATGGAATTAAGGGAAATACCACTTCCATCAAGGCCGAATGATTAAATATAGTTGGCTCTGTTATAGCTTGACTGCTATTACAATATATATTTTTTTACTAATAACAGAGTATGATCTCACACAGTCGGGGAATTCTATTTATAAACAGTGCTGCTAGGAACTGACGAATCGAATTCATTCACGTCCTGCTATCAACCAATCAGAAACAAGAATTGCTCCATAAATATTTAACCTTTCTGTAACAATTTCGCATATATTTTTTTCGTGTCAACACGAGAAGAATCTTTTGCTCAGTTGATTCCAACTCGATCACTGTCTACTGCAAACCATTCGACTCCCATGACTTGTGTAAAACAACGAACTATCAGAAACTGTTCTATGCTGAGACTATACTAGCTTGATATTCACAATCAATTACAACGGGACTTTTTGTTAATTCTGGCTCTAAAATAGTCTTTAGCATATTTTTACGGTAGAGTGCTTCCTGGGTCGTGTATGTGATCACGATGAATTCTGTTTCACACGTAGAGAGCGATAGAATATGTTACTTTTTAAATTTCCATGAAATAATAGGACAATTTTCTGATAATCTGAAACAATATTCATATATACTTTTTCGATCTTCGTCGTTTGCCCAATCGGAATCAAAATACTTCTAATTTTCGGGGACTTTTTGATTTTTTAAATATTAACTCCTGTATTTAGTTCCTTTTAAATAACGTAGGACTTGTTTAACTCTGTTTAAATCCTTCATTGTCGGTCTTGATAATTTTTCTGACAGTTACTGTATGGCATATGCCGGGGCAGGTCGTAGTCATTAAATATACAAGACTGCCTATGATTTCTCGGTATAATATATCGTCTATTATTTCAGATACTGTGGGTATATTTTTATTAATATTATTTTCTACCGGAGTAGAGCGTTTCTGGCACTCTCCCATTCCAAAATTTAATAGTAACTTATTAAGGTGTCTCGATTGATTCATCGTAATAAATCCTTACCTTTGAGTAAATTCTATTTCACAAAAACAGGATTTATGCCAAGATCGATTATTTTCAATCTTGTACTTACTTTGTTCTTAACATCGGTTAACATTATGTCACAATTGGATGCTATACATATATTAGCAACCAATAAAACCAAAATCAGTAGTTTATTGTCTTTTTGTTGGGTATATAAACAGGGGTCTGCAGCGCATTGTAAAAATTGTTGTTCAATTGAATATAATCATAAAATACTGTATTCCAACACTGAGCACTCTTATTTAGACCGAACAATGACTTGTTAAGTCGCCACAACTTATTTTTATTTTTCATTATAAATCTCTCTGGAAGGTTAATTTAAATTCCATAGGCTATTGGGGCATTCAAATACGTATTTTTCACGTCCATTTGGTGGATGTTTAGGTCATACTGCGATGCGATTTGCAATAAAATTCTGATTGTCGTTAGGTCTATGGTAAGTGAAAACGTACGAAAATATTCTATGCCGTAAATCTGAGAGTATCCTCTAGCAACTAATCTAGCTTTGTACTGTTTATCTCCTGATGCTGTAGTCTTTTTTGTAAAGACCCATCTTGTAGAAAAAAGATGGTTATCTTTGTGAAAGGTACTACCGTATAGGTATTATTTTCGGTCTAAGCATCTATTTCTTTTTCATGGCTATTTTTCTATTCATTACTTTGTTCTGAATTAATTGCTTCCTTAAAGCTTTTTGGCGTATTTTCCATGGAATAGCAATAGTCGATTTGATAATCTTTTATATTGTCGACCACAAAAAATATCCGGTCGCCTTCTATTTTTTGGGAGATATCATTCGATATCATCATCATGAACAGCAGCAGCATCATGAGCAGCAGCAGCAGCAGAAGCAGCAGCATCAGGGATACTCTTGTCTCCGTCATCTTCATTTGTTTTAATAATTTGAGGAAATATAAGTTCATCCTCTTCATATGACGGGGTTTCGTCTTTAAAATTAAACGTGTCTGGGAATTTTACACATCGGATTCTTTTTATTTTATTTTTCTCTGGAAAAAATACTGAATTGGTAGGACTATTTTTCTTGTATCAGTGAAATATACCTCTATTGTTTTTAATACTTAATTTATTCTTTTTATTTATATAAGCGAAACAAGTTAAACCAAATATATGCATTCGGAATAAATTGTTTTTTTTTCCTACCACAGAAAGCTTCATATGGGGTTTTAGATAGCGTTTGTTTGAGCACCTGTTACGTATCTAGGCAGCAGCTATAAGTGGGTACACCCAGAGGTTTTTGAGGAGTGTTATTTCAATGATTAAACATATTGCCATTTCAAAACGTGTCCAGCATGCATGTTCCGCCGTCCCGGTTTGCTGTGGCTATCTAGCAGCTGATATTTCATGCTTGATACGATGGTTAAATTTCAAAGTTTTTATTAGTGAATTCCGTACTGTTGTCTGGGCGAATACATTTTACTTCAGCGTAGGCAGCCATGTCGACTAATTATTTTTTGTTGCTAGCAGGATATCAGATTTGTTCTTTAAAAACTTAATCATTATTAAACCTGAATGGTCATCTACAAAATTCAACACATATCTATAATGTTCTCTGTACATCTGTTCCACGGGACCGTTCAAGTCACAATGCACCTTTGATGGGATTTTCTTGGCCTTCATGTTCCGTATTCTGCTTTGATACTTGTATAGACGTCGCAGTTGAAGTTTTTTGGTGTTTTTATTTTCATCCCATCAACTACAGTCGCCAACTTTTTTATATGAGGAATATTGAAGTGTTCAAGAATTTTATGTCATCTGGAGATCATGTCAGGCGGTTTTTGATGGGACTACACTATTAAAATAATATAGTCTTCCACTTTCTTTAATGTCGAATACAGTCAATTCGCGTACACCAGTTGTTTTGATTTATTGGGGCTGAAGTTTATACTTGCACCTTGTTTAATTGCATCTTGTACTTAAAATATAGTTTGTCAAAATTTTGGGATTAGAAGATCGTTTTCTAAAGTACAGAAAGATAATTCACCTTAATTGTTCTTTAGCGAGATATCATTTGCTCGACTCCTGTCAGATATTTCTATGAAGTGATTTTGTGGCTTATTGATAAAATCAGATTCCATTTGTAATCACATGTGCCGTGGCACCACAATCGACAAGAAAATGATTGTTTGTTGAAGAGTTGAACATACATAAAAATAAGAACGCATGTTCGCTAACAGAGCTCTCCACATTTTAATGGAGTCGCCATCTTGAGTCTTGTATCTACATTGGAAAGTCTTGTGATAATTTTTGTACATTTCTTAGGAGAAAAATTGTTTTTGGCAAAACTGCTGTTTTTAATTCCGGCATGGGTATAATTTAATTTTGGTGTTTTTATCTGTGCATTTTTTAACTTCATGATATTTGTAGATTCCTTTTTTTATGTGGTCATTTTCTCGGTTTCTTTCTAACTTTTAACTGCAACTTTGAATTGACTAAAAGTCATGTTTTTTTACTGGGTTATCAGGGTGATAAATGACTTGAAATCATTCAGTAATCCTTTGAGGACCATGGAAATTAACAGACTCTCACTAATAACTTCACCAGACATGTTTAAAAATTTACAGTAGGTTCGGTTCATATTATATAATCTGTAATTTTTCCACTTCCATTCTTTTTAGAGCGGTCAGTTCAGTATATAAATAAATCATGTTGGGGGTTACTTTCGGAAAATAATGCTCTCTCAATATGTTCAATGCTTTGCAGTCATATTCCAGGGCTTCTCTTATTACGACTGATAGACTTCGGTCATTCCGCAAAGACAGTTGCATTCTTTTCAATGAAAAAAGTACTTTTTCTGTGTTTTGAATTCGTAGATATTCTAGAAATTCAACTTGCCATTATTCGAATTTTGATTCGGATCCATGGAATTAAAGAAGCACGTTGGATCCATAACTGAGGATAGCAGTTTACATAAATTATAAATCTGAATGTATCTTAGTATATATCCATATATTTATAATGTAGTAGCTTTAACGGAGTACTTACGCGTGTTATAGTTTCTAGATTTAAAATTATTCAATCGGAAAATTTCATTTATTAAAAAAAATATGTAAAATAATAAACTACTAGGAACATTTAATAAGTATATAGATACACTAATTCATTTTGTGTAGTATGTTATTATCATATATCCTCCTTTATTAATACATAGAATTACAAAAACAGGATTTATGCCAAGATCGATTATTTCCAATCTTGTACTTACTTTGTTCTTAACATCGGTTATCATTATGTCACAATTGGATGCTATACATATATTAGCAACCAATAAAACCAATATCAGTAGTTTATTGTCTTTTTGTTGGGTATATAAACAGGGGTCAGCAGCGCATTGTAAAAATTTTTGTTCAATTGAATATAATCATAAAATACTGTATTCCAACACTGAGCACTCTTATTTAGACCGAACAATGACTTGTTAAGTCGCCACAACTTATTTTTATTTTTCATTATAAATCTCTCTGGAAGGTTAATTTAAATTCCATAGGCTATTGGGGCATTCAAATACGTATTTTTCACGTCCATTTGGTGGATGTTTAGGTCATACTGCGATGCGATTTGCAATAAAATTCTGATTGTCGTTAGGTCTATGGTAAGTGAAAACGTACGAAAATATTCTATGCCGTAAATCTGAGAGTATCCTCTAGCAACTAATCTAGCTTTGTACTGTTTATCTCCTGATGCTGTAGTCTTTTTTGTAAAGACCCATCTTGTAGAAAAAAGATGGTTATCTTTGTGAAAGGTACTACCGTATAGGTATTATTTTCGGTCTAAGCATCTATTTCTTTTTCATGGCTATTTTTCTATTCATTACTTTGTTCTGAATTAATTGCTTCCTTAAAGCTTTTTGGCGTATTTTCCATGGAATAGCAATAGTCGATTTGATAATCTTTTACATTGTCGACCACAAAAAAATATCCGGTCGCCTTCTATTTTTTGGGAGATATCATTCGATATCATCATCATGAACAGCAGCAGCATCATGAGCAGCAGCAGCAGCAGAAGCAGCAGCATCAGGGATACTCTTGTCTCCGTCATCTTCATTTGTTTTAATAATTTGAGGAAATATAAGTTCATCCTCTTCATATGACGGGGTTTCGTCTTTAAAATTAAACGTGTCTGGGAATTTTACACATCGGATTCTTTTTATTTTATTTTTCTCTGGAAAAAATACTGAATTGGTAGGACTATTTTTCTTGTATCCGTGAAATATACCTCTATTGTTTTTAATACTTAATTTATTCTTTTTATTTATATAAGCGAAACAAGTTAAACCAAATATATGCATTCGGAATAAATTGTTTTTTTTCCTACCACAGAAAGCTTCATATGGGGTTTTAGATAGCGTTTGTTTGAGCACCTGTTACGTATCTAGGCAGCAGCTATAAGTGCGTACACCCAGAGGTTTTTGAGGAGTGTTAGTTCAATGATTAAACATATTGCCATTTCAAAACGTGTCCAGCATGCATGTTCCGCCGTCCCGGTTTGCTGTGGCTATCTAGCAGCTGATATTTCATGCTTGATACGATGGTTAAATTTCAAAGTTTTTATTAGTGAATGCCGTACTGTTGTCTGGACGAATACATTTTACTTCAGCGTAGGCAGCCATGTCGACTAATTATTTTTTGTTGCTAGCAGGATATCAGATTTGTTCTTTAAAAACTTAATCATTATTAAACCTGAATGGTCATCTACAAAATTCAACACATATCTATAATGTTCTCTGTACATCTGTTCCACGGGACCGTTCAAGTCACAATGCACCTTTGATGGGATTTTCTTGGCCCTCATGTTCCGTATTCTGCTTTGATATTTGTGTAGACGTCGCAGTTGAAGTTTTTTGGTGTTTTTATTTTCATCCCATCAACTACAGTCGCCAACTTTTTTATATGAGGAATATTGAAGTGTTCAAGAATTTTATGTCATCTGGAGATCATGTCAGGCGGTTTTTGATGGGACTACACTATTAAAATAATATAGTCTTCCACTTTCTTTAATGTCGAATACAGTCAATTCGCGTACACCAGTTGTTTTGATTTATTGGGGCTGAAGTTTATACTTGCACCTTGTTTAATTGCATCTTGTACTTAAAATATAGTTTGTCAAAATTTTGGGATTAGAAGATCGTTTTCTAAAGTACAGAAAGATAATTCACCTTAATTGTTCTTTAGCGAGATATCATTTGCTCGACTCCTGTCAGATATTTCTATGAAGTGATTTTGTGGCTTATTGATAAAATCAGATTCCATTTGTAATCACATGTGCCGTGGCACCACAATCGACAAGAAAATGATTGTTTGTTGAAGAGTTGAACATACATAAAAATAAGAACGCATGTTCGCTAACAGAGCTCTCCACATTTTAATGGAGTCGCCATCTTGAGTCTTGTATCTACATTGGAAAGTCTTGTGATAATTTTTGTACATTTCTTAGGAGAAAAATTGTTTTTGGCAAAACTGCAGTTTTTAATTCCGGCATGGGTATAATTTAATTTTGGTGTTTTTATCTGTGCATTTTTTAACTTCATGATATTTGTAGATTCCTTTTTTTATGTGGTCATTTTCTCAGTTTCTTTCTAACTTTAACTGCAACTTTGAATTGACTAAAAGTCATGTTTTTTTACTGGGTTATCAGGGTGATAAATGACTTGAAATCATTCAGTAATCCTTTGAGGACCATGGAAATTAACAGACGCTCACTAATAACTTCACCAGACATGTTTAAAAATTTAAAAATTTACAGTAGGCTCGGCTCATATTATATAATCTGTAATTTTTCCACTTCCATTCTTTTTAGAGCGGTTAGTTCAGTATATAAATAAATCATGTTGGGGGTTACTTTCGGAAAATAATGCTCTCTCAATATGTTCAATGCTTTGCAGTCATATTCCAGGGCTTCTCTTATTACGACTGATAGACTTCGGTCATTCCGCAAATACAGTTGCATTCTTTTCAATGAAAAAAGTACTTTTTCTGTGTTTTGAATTCGCAGATATTCTAGAAATTCAACTTGCCATAATTCGAATTTTGATTCGGATCCATGGAATTAAAGAAGCACGTTGGATCCATAACTGAGGATAGCAGTTTACATAAATTATAAATCTGAATGTATATTAGTATATATCCATATATTTATAATGTAGTAGCTTTAACGGAGTACTTACGCGTGTTATAGTTTCTAGATTTAAAATTATTCAATCGGAAAATTTCATTTATTAAAAAAAAATATGTAAAATAATAAACTACTAGGAACATTTAATAAGTATATAGATACACTAATTCATTTTGTGTAGTATGTTATTATCATATATCCTCCTTTATTAATACATAGAATTTCTAGTTCACTGAAGATTCAGTGTAAAAAAATGAAATAAAAATGATGTAACTTTTTGGGCAAAGTTTAAACTAAAATATGCCTTTTTGGCCCTCTGTCTATAATGCTATTATATGTTTTTTTTCTAAAGATGGTATAATGATATCCTGGGATTTCCGGTCGCTTCACGGGTCCATACGATTGTAATATATCACAGACTTCTGTGCTGATAGTGGTCATAAACCGTAATGACCATAGATATTCTGATACTGCATTAACCAGATTACTTAAATACTTTTACAGTAAAAAAAAAGGACTAAAATAATATCACGGGATCTCCATTCACACTGAACACCCCAATACCCAACAGCAATATATTACATATGGAAGATGTCGCTCTGGAATCTCTACAGCTCCCGCTAGTATTTATAATATGTAAGCAAATTAGAAACCAGTGAGCAACGCACGATACGAGGATATTACGTCACGTGCGGTAAGCCAAAAATTAAAGAAAAAAACAGACAACAAACAAACGTAGTTCTCATTAGATAATACATTGCTCAGGTAAATTCAATTTTCTCTCCATATGTCCATAAAAGTATAAGTTGCATTCTTATATTTGTATTTGCAAAATAGTACTTGCTATACATAATAGAAAACATCTGAGTGGTACAATAATATAATTAATCCTAAGCTGGACTGTTGTTTTTTATTCTATTCAATGATTTCTTAAGATTCACGTGTGCCATCCACATTTTTAATTTATTAAGTTATTGTTTTTCTTTTCTAATGAATCGAAGACAATCTAATAATTATGTCGTCATTAGAAATTAGTGTTGGGACAGAAAGACCTCTTTAAAAATATAGCTATTGATTTATTTCTTAGTAATGAATAAGTTGCATCTTTTTATCTGACATTGCAAAACCTTATTTTAAGCCTTCAAAACACTTGTTAAGTGCTTTGCTATAGTTTTATTTTGTGTTTTCTATACGATTTTCATCTTTGCTTTTATCCTTTCATTTCTGTTTTACATTTACACATTTCTTAGTTTCCTCTATTATTTGACAATAACTGATCGTATCAGGAAATTGCTAAAGAAGACGAAACCAATGTAGCTATCGTGAATTCCATAGGAAATACGGTAAATCGGAATAGATCTTCTCTCCAAAGATAATTCGAAAGAAAACAAATATTTCACAGTGAATGAATGAATGAATAATAATAATAATAATAATAATAATAATAATAATAGCAACACCAATAACGATAATAATAATAATAATAATAATAATAATTATAATAATAATAATAATAATAATATGGGAAGAGCGACAAAAGATCAACAGAAATGTCGAATGTTTCAAAGACATAAATGAAGAATTACAAGAAATCGAAGAAGGGGCAGTGCATTTAATTAGCAAAGAAACCTTAAAGAAAACTATAGAAAATGGCGAATTAGAGAGCAGCATTACACGAGGGGATACATGCATACTGGTTCAAAAAATCACAACACTACACGACATACTAGCCCAAAACAGGAGAAGACGTATACAGGAAACAACCAGGGATGACAAATGGCAGAACCACACTGATACAGCAGGACACAGAGAAAGGAATACCTCCCAGCTACTATAAGTTTATCACTTGCTTACCCACTAAGTGGAAAATACTGACAACATAACTGAGGAAACAAATCTACCACCCCCTGAATAACCGTGGACTTCTCTCCGAGGAACAGAAGCGATGCCAGAATAGAAAGGGAGAAATATATGATCTGCTATACATAGATAAAAAAAAATCCTGAAGGACGGAAAATGAAGAAAGAATTAAGCCATGGAATGGATCGAGTACAAAAATATAAAATACCGAGCATGATGATCAACGTGATAGAAAATGTAATGACAACGTGGAGACTGGAATTGACAGCTGATGGACAACACATAACAGAAATCAACAATGATACATCTTCCAAAGCGATTCACTATCACCATTGCTGTTCCTCATAGACATGATCCCACTGAACTGTAATTGCTGGCAGCTGTTCCTTTTGCAGGCACTTTCCAAACTAATGTCGTCGTTTCTATAACAAACCTATTTGTGACATCCTCCCACTCAATGACCCCTTGCGAAGTATTGTGAATGAAGGCATTAGAACTGTTTGAACCAGAAGATTTCATTCCATCTGGACCAGGTGCTTTCCAGTACGTCATCCTTTGAATGCCAGCATTCATCGTCAAGGGTTATCGCAACGTGCTCTATCTGTTGCATTCCTGAAAACCCTGTTCTGACCTCTCCCAACCAGCTAGCATTCTCATTGCATTTGACTTTGGCAGACCAACTCCAATTCCAGAACTTCTTAGCATCGCCTGTATTTTGAGTACTCTTATTTCACGCCTATTAGTTACTATTTAATTCTATTACAGCGGAAACTGATTCTTCCGGGAAACGTGGTTCTGCCGAAAAGCAACACATATTCCAAGTTTTAACACAACCAGCGCGAACCCTCCATTTGTGTCTTGCTTAAACTGCCATCGCACCCTTTTCCAGCAAACTATACCTCCTTTAACACTCGTTTATGGTTTTCTCTCCTATTGGCTTCTTAAGTACAGTCATGCTGTACTTGACTCCGAAATAGTGCAATTTCTTTTCAAGATCATTTGCAATTTAGCTAAGCGCACCTATAATTTTTTTTTTACACAGTGATCACCACTTATCAAGGCACGGAAGCCACTCAGGGATAAGGATTATTACAAGTACATTACGTTAGTGTGGAGATTTGATGAAGTGTTTACTTAAGGGGGCGGTTTATTAGTTTTTTTTTACATTGGACTTGAAGACATCCAAGTTGTAGTCTAGTGGGAAGCAGGTAGACGGAACAGAGTTCCACAAGCGTGCAGTTCTAAGAAAGAAGCTTTGTTCATAGAATCCACGTTTTGATTTAGGCACAGAAAAGAGTGGGGGGAATTTTTCACAATGGATTCGGTTAGACGGGTGTTTTTCGTGAAAGATTGGCGAGGGGGGACCAGAGATTGGAGTTCAGACGAGCACCTGCCATGGAAATAACGATAAAACAAGAATAGGCTCGCAACGTCTCTTCTGTGGAAGAGTGGTTGCAGGGTAGAGAAAAGGGCATCCCCCACTAAGCCACGAAGTCTATTTTGTACTCTGTCAAGGCAGGATAGGCTGTTTTTTGTAGCTCCTGCCAGATATGGCAACAGTATTCCATCCTTGGACGTACTTGGCTTTTATATAGATAGAGAATTGCATCAGTAGTGAGATATCTTCGGGAGCGGTAGAAGGATCCCACCATCTTTCCAGCGACCTTGGCAACAGATTTGATGTACGTGTTCCATTTCAGATCAGGAGTAAAGTTCAAACCCAGAAGCTTGTCAAAACACGGGACCTCTCCCAGACGAGAGCCATCCATCACAATTGATGCCAGATGGGGATCAGAGCGTTGATGATGTAAGGATAGGAGTTTGGTTTTGGATGCATTAAAGGAAACCAGCCACATCTTCCCCACTGAACCACGCGCTCGAGATCAGAGGAGAGAGAATCAGAGAAAACTTTGTCATTTACAGCCTTTGATGTGTTGCCGTAGATGATCGTGTCATTAGCATAGATGTCAACGAATGATTAAAGTATGTGTTTATGGAGGTCATTGATGTAGATCAGGAAGAGAGTTGGGCCTAGGATTGACCCTTGAGGGACTCCAGCATTTATATTGCTGACCTCCGATGTTTGTCAATCTACCACTACTCTTATGAGCCTATCGGAGAGAAATGATTTAATGATTGAGAAAACATTTCCAGTTATACCGTAGCTGGAAATCTTGTGAAGTAGACCCTTATGCCATACCTTGTCGAAGGCCTTTGATATGTCAATAGCAATTGCCCTAGAAAGGAAGCCTTTGTCAAGAGATTCACTAATCCTGTGGGATATAACCGTCAGCACATCTGCGGTAGATCTTGCAGAGCGGAAACTATATTGTGTGTCACAAAGAAGGTTATTCCTGCTGAGGTGGTTGACTATTTCTCTATTTAATATGGATTCCAGCAACTTACTCATAAAACACAGGAGACTTATTGGTCTGTACTGAGAGGGAGATGACTTATTACCTGCATTGTTAAATACAGGGCAAACTGTTGAGGTCTTCCAGGGAGTCGGAAAGCACTCCTCCTTATGTCAGCGCTTAAACAGTTTCGTAAGTATGGGAGCAAGTTCTGGTTGAATCTTTTTAACACTATAATTGGGATGCCATCAGGGCCAGTTGCTTTACTGGAATCTAAGTTCTTGATTAGCTTGGCGACCTCATGCACGGATATTTGTATGTTACCTAGCTTGTTTTGTGTTATAGGAGAAATATGGGGAGTTGATGGCCTTCGTCGCATAGGGTAGAATTAGCTGCAAAGTTCTTTGCAAATAGTTTGGCCTTGTCTGACGCTGACGAGATGACCTCTGGTCTATTGATAATGGTTGGGATAGAACGTGCACCACTGTTCAGGATCCTATTTGTTATTTGCCTAAACTGGTGGGAACCAAGCCGCTGATCAGCTACCTTGGATTTAACAGACTGGGAATATAGCTCTCTTGCATTTTTATTACTCTTTTACAGTGGTTGCTGGCAGTCTTGAAAGCAGCTTTAGTCTCAATGCATCTATTACGTTGGTAGCTATCGAAAAAGTGATTTTTGTGCGCGATAGCAGTATCCCATTCTGGGGAGAACCATGGTTGGCTGTTAGGTTTTTGTTGGAATTTTTTAGATGGTATGAATTGGTCTATGCCTACAATAAACCATTCGGTCAGATCTGATACTATACAGGACACTTCCTTTTTAAACATGGAGTGCAGAGGTAAATAAGCTATGAATGTACGCAAGCTATCCCAGTGAGCCATAGAGTATCGATATAAAGTACGGTGGAGTTTACGTCTGGGGGCTTTTTACATTTCGTTTTTATCTTAACTGATACGACGGAGTGGTCAGAGGATCCCAGAGGAGAATCAACGGAACATGAACATAGCTCAGGGGAAGTTGAGAGAAAAAGGGCTAGGAGGCTTGCATATTGACCGGGTGTATCGGGCACACGGGTGGGTTCACGAACAATCTGAGTGAGGTCAAGCAATGGCAAAATCATGACAAACCCTCCCCTCATCATCTGTCTTATTTGAATGGGTCAGCCATTCCACGTTATGGACGTTGAAGTCACCACAGATGTGGATGTTAATCGAGGGATGTGAAGACAGTATGTGGTCTATTTTCTCAGATATGCTCTTAAAGATAGTAACTCCGCTGTTGTGGGCCTATAGAGGGCAAATATAAATGCAGTGGTGTTAGCAAGTGCAATCCTGAAGCACATATAGGGTAAATTAGGATCTTCTCTAGAGATATCCCTGCCACACGGGAATACATCATTTATGTAGGCACATATTCCATGCCGATGGCGATCTTGGGTGTCAGATTTAGCTGTTAAATTAGAGTATCCGTTAATTATGAACTCATCTTTGGAAGTGGTCGGCCCTATTCCAGTTTCACTTAGAAAGAATATGTCCGGTTTCGTCTCCTGTAATTGGGTTTCAACCTCTGGAAGGTTGGAACGTAGACCCCTTATGTTAGAGAACGAAACCTGGTAGTAGGGGTCTACGTTGGAAGATGGGGTTCTAGGATTATTGGCACGACGGAAGTTTTCTTATTCCGCCACCTACGAAACGTCATCTTCATGTTCTAATACTTCCGTACTTGCTCATTGTTTTCGCTAATCAATGTGTTGTCGATTGAGCAAATTACATAAGTAATTGGCATTTATTGAAATGTTGTTCACAAATACAATACCAGGTTTTCAAATGTTATCACTCCGTAACATTGGGCCATGAAATCCCAGAGAATTTGAACGTCCTCATTTTCCACTACCCCTGCCGGGCGATGTTGGAATCATTTGTCTGCCATATGGATTATAAATTTTGGCACTAACTATATTGGAGATTTGCACATACTTCGGAATGGCTACGGTTGTACTCTTTTAAAGCAAGTGTAGATTATTATCAAAATTATTATTATTATTATTATTATTATTATTATTATTATTATTATTATTAATAATAATGATAATAAATTTCTCGAACAAGTATGCCACGGTCTAAAACATGTCGGTAATCCTGTTAGGTTAAGGCACATTAATAAAAAGACAAAAGAGTTAAACTTATACGACCAATATAACTGATTAAAAGAAAAAGAAGACGAACTTAAGAACAAAAAGAAATGCATTAATAATCGAGTGCTATGAGTCATTCAGACTCGAATGAAAACAGTATTGCTGACTACAATGCAATTGAGCATAAAGTGCTGAAATAACTTATGAAGTGAGAAAAACTATTTTAATGATTCATAAAGATTATGTTCAAGGAAAGCGATGTGATGTACACATGTTTCCGAAACGAAACTGAATAACTCTGAAATTTTGCCCTAGAAAGTAAATAATGCAATGAACTATGTAAAGTGCAGGACTACCACAAACACAATTTATTCCATCATAGTGGATGGTGAATTAGTCGGAGAATATTGTAAATTGAGAAAGCTGGACGCCAGACAAAAAATGACCTGAGTTGGAAGGAAAATGATATAAAAATATAAAATATGATGTCCAATTACTTGAAATATGGGTGACAGACTGGTACGTGAAATCCAAAATGAATAAAAAATATTGGGTGCGAGAAATTCAAAATGAATAAAAAATATAGAGTGACAAGAATGAAAATAAAAACTGTGCAAAGGAAAATAACAAAAGAATGCTAGCAAAAGCTGCAAATATGGACAAGTATAAGAAGGAAAATAACAGTTTAGATATCACAGAAAACCAAATTACATAAATGGAGTGTAAGAGTCGGAAAAATGCACACAATTCTGAAATGTTATTCAGAGTGTTAAAAAAGGATGCATGGTTGAACGAAAAAATGGTCGCCCCAAATAAAACAATACTACTGTTTATTTTTAAGCTTTCATTGAAAAATTAATCCAGGAAATTTCATTATGTAGTAGAGTTGACATCTATTCAATCTAGCTGCTTTCAGCTTCAATTACCACCTCAATACATGTCCGAGACAAGGAGAATGATTTTTCCACAAGCACCGGCGGGAGCTCGGCGAATACTTGGCAGATGGCGGTGATCAAGCTGGATTTGGTTTTGGTGGAAGTCATGTGGGTGATGTTCTCGATATTTGAGCAAACAAAGTAGTCCAGCGGGTTCAGGTCGTTAGGGGATGAAGGGCCAATGAAAATAGGCTATAAAGTCCTAACACTCTTTCTCAAGCCAAACCTGTTTTTTTGTGGGGGACGTGGGCCTGCTGCTACACAAAGAGTCTGCCAGAAGCCACTATATTGCACCAGAGGATTACCACATACTTCAGCACATCCACCTACACTTTGATGTTGGCTTTCAAGCCGAATTTGAAGATATCAGGTGGCATGATGGTGCCCCCACTTGAAACTACACCAAAGATCATAAAGGTTGCTTGAAACTTTGTTTTTATATCAGCGATAGTTCTGATTATTGTGCACCTTATCCTGGCAGAGTTTCTGTCGTCTGAAAATAATAAGACCATTTTTAGCTTCTTGGTATACTTCAGTTTATTGAGCAACCCGATGAATTTGATTAGCCTGAACACCTTTGTCTTCGTAATCAAGATCTGGCTTATCTGGCACCTGTAGTACTAGCACGTCAAGTCCACCTTCACCCATGCATTTAAAGGTGTTTGTGAAACACCTTAGTCTCTGGCAGTCTGATGAATAGCCAGTTGGAGAGTTATTGCCTGGAACATTTTGATGAACTCCTTTTTATGGATCTTTCTGGTGGTGTTTCAAATAGTCGTTCAACCCTTCGGATTTGCATTTTTAGGCTTCTAGTAACATTCCTGATGTCATAACATTGGTCGGTAGAGAGTTTTACTGTGGCGCATTTCCGACCTCGCTCCTTAAGAATTGTGCCACTTGAAGACATGATAGAAAGCTCCTATCGGTCTTGTGATTTGTACATTGCTGGCCTACTCGTAGATAGTCAGCAACGAAAATAAAAGTAAATCTGTGTCATCAAACAGATATGGAATGTCATCTTTTCTATGGCGATAATTTTTCGTTCACAACTGTATAATGAAAAATGATTTGTGACAGAAAATAGTTAAGAATGCAATAGAAAGTACGTTGAAGCAAATTGAAAGTAAACAAGAAGAAAATGCAAAATACAATGTAAGAAAAAAATAAAATTAGAAAATTATTAGACCAGATAATTTTCACGGTTGTTGTATAAACTACTTACTCACATGCATGATCGGGTTGCATCTCAACTTATCAGACGTTTGACATGTAATTTATGAATAAAGAACGTATGAAAGAACCCTGCTCTGGAATAAGGATATATGAAAGGGTACTGCGGTGAACAATTATCGACCGAATACATGCCATCCGATGTTTAGAACACCAAGGAATTTTACCAAAGGGACAAAATGGATGTGGGCAAAGTAGTAGAAAACCGACTTATTACTTAGTGATAGGACAATACTTCAGGATTGTAAAATAAGATTCTCAATCCTCTATACTATAATTTTCTCTCTCTCTCTCATATATATATATATATATATATATATATACATATATATATATATATATATATATATATATAAATTACCATAAATCGTATAATTTGGGTTCACTTAGCAAGTCTATGGAAATATTAGTTGAAATGAAGAAAGTTTACAAGCTTATTTTATATTATTAATTATTTATATATTGCGGACTATTATCGTCATCTTTTTAAGTGTCGTCCCACGACGTTTCGTCCGACTATTCCTCTGGCCTTCGTAAGGTTGAAACCGCGGCGAGATAGGAACTTCGAATCTCCTAACTGCATTCTCGGCAAATACTGCCATCCATAGTTGTTGTCAGTAATTGCTGAGAATGTAGTAAAGAGATTCGAAGTTCCTATCCCGTCGAGGTTACATCCTGACGAAGGCCAGAGGAATAGTTGGCCTATACGTCGTGAAACACTATCTAAGAAAGATGAGGATAATAGTTCGCAATAAATAAATAAATTAATAATAATCATCTCAATAATGAATTCCAATTAAATAATATATATATATATATATATATATATATATATATATATACATATATAAATTACCATAAATCGTATAATTTGGGTTCACTTAGCAAGCCTATGGAAATATTAGTAATAAGGGAAGATGTTCGGAAAGTGAAAAGAAGTATGCAACAATGGACGGTGTCATTAACCTCAAACGGTTCATTTGAAAAGAAAGAGTTTTCAGGTAAGCAGGTTGTGTGTTCTTAGCATGGTACCTCGTTGTTCATATTCCGAAACGTAAATAGTTGTTCTGATTGGAAAAATGAGAGTTACCGCGTAAAATAGTTATTACTGATGGATGACATAAATACGTATGCTAAAGATTAAGATCGACTAGGTATATTCGTAGGTCCTTTTATGATATTTTTTTTGCCCTGGATATTGAATTTGGCATGAAAAAAGTAGATTGCGTTGAAGGGAGAAAGAAAACATCTGTAAAGTGAAAAAATAAACATTTTAAATAAGACAATGATAAAAGAGATTGATTAAATATATAGAACAATTGAGCTACTCTGAAATTAAGGACAACAAAAGACGTTAAATTAAAAAGAATGAATAATAAAAAAAATGTTACTACGGTTGGTTGAATAGTATAACTAAAACATTCGTAGTACATACATGGGCAGTATCTCTCTTTCGATATACGACGAGTATTATTCAATGGAAAGATAACAAAATTTAAGATATAGATAGAAAGACAATAGAGCGTTCAATCCGAATGTCCATAGGTAATATGTAAAAAGAAAAAAAAGAGAGGTGAAGACTTAATAAATACTAAAAGTGGTGGGGAAAAGTAGAAAAAAGTATGAAACTTATGAAAGGTTTCTGAAAATGTGAACATTTGCAAGAAAACCGACATGTAAGGAAAAAATATTGTAAGGCAATGAATGAATAAAAAGAAAAAAACAGAGGATTAAAGAAAATAATTCACCAGTAGATATCTCCCAGAGGCAGAGGACAAGGACAAACATCTGGGAATGGTTGTCAAAATGTCATTGAAGTTCGGACTGGTTTCATTATATCTTGCTTACATGGGCAAGCCCTATTGGCAAACCATGTAAGCTATAACATTGATAAAACGGCTTAAATGCGAGTGTGGAATTTGTAGGCAGAAAGGTGCGTATAAATGTAAGCTGAACAGTTGTATAAGAGGTGGCATTTTTAGAAAGCAATATTGCGATACAGGTGAGAAAATAAGGCTGGAATTTAGTGACAGATGCTACGAGCATGTCAAAGTAGTAGATAATGATAATGTGATCTTATTGTTGGCATATACATATAAAATGTGATTTAAGCAAGATAACAGATTTAGCCTTGCTGAATAAAATAGAGCAGAAGGCAATAATTCGAGATATAGTTGTACTATATTATGTGAATGTAGGAGAAAAAAGGAGGAATTCAAAAATCCTAAGATTAGTAGAAAAGATTACAAGATTGTGAATGATGCACAATGTAAAAATTGAACCTATATTGATAGGAGCACAGATAAGTTTGCCAAACGATGTGACAAGTGGATTGTAAATACAAAAATTTATTGCAATGTTAGAACGTTTTAAATGACTGCGCTTGAAACCGCCAGAATACTGGAGAAATTATTGATGACCTGCGAAAGGAAAATGCTGTTAACCACGGTCATTTGTTAAAATTGCTAATAAAAAGATGAACCCAAAATGAAAAACAGGTATTATTATTATTATTTTTTTAATTATTATTATTATTATTATTATTATTATTATTATTATTATTATTATTATTATTATTATTATTATTATTATTATTATAATAATAATAATAATAACAACAATAACAAAAACAACAACAATAATAATAATAATAATAAAAATATAAATAATAAAAAAATAATAATAATAATAATAATAACAATAACAATAATATTAATAATGATAATAATGATGATAACAATAATAATAATAATAATAATAAAAATAATAACATTAATAATAATAATAATATTAATATCGAGAATGAACTAGCTGAAGTGAAAAATTTCAGGCAACTTATGAACGAGAGAAAAAAAAAACAAAGCTTCCATCCTTAAGAAATCAAGATTGGAAGAAAGTAAAAGTTGAAATGAAGAAAGTTTACAAGCTTATTTTATATTATTAATTATTTATATATTGCGGACTATTATCGTCATCTTTTTAAGTGTCGTCCCACGACGTTTCGTCCGACTATTCCTATGGCCTTCGCAAGGTTGAAACCGCGACGAGATAGGAACTTCGAATCTCCTAACTGCATTTCAGCAAATACTGCCATCCATGATTGTTGTCAGTAATTGCTGCGAATGTAGTTCGGAGATTCGAAGTTCCTATCCCGTCGAGGTTACATCCTGACGAAGGCCAGAGGAATAGTTGGCCGATACGTCGTGAAACAATATCTAAGAAAGATGAGGATAATAGTTGGCAATAAATAAATAAATTAATAATAATCATCTCAATAATGAATTCCAATTAAATAATATATATATACTCATTCTATACATCCCAACGGGTACTATAAAATTAGTTTGTGCAGATGCTAAGACAGTAAGTCTGCGGGGGGAAAAGTAGAGAAATATGAAACCACAGTCGGGGATTCGAAGTGAGGCTGGGAACTCAAATCAACAATCCAGATTGAAAATTAAAAAAAGTCATAGTGATAAACAAAAAGAAGAAAGAACAAGAGGATGGATAAGTAGAACTATGACCAGTGGGTAGAGGCTTCACAAAAACAGGAAGAATTGAAGCAAAAAATAACAGCAAAAAATCGAGAGTAAGAAATTAGATAAAGAACTGATTAGTGCACGCAGAATAGAGCATTTGGAAACAATAAAATCCAATTCTATCAGCATGTGAACTGGGGAAAAATACATACAGAACAACAGGATCCAACAGAAAGAAAAAAAAATCTCTACTGAAGCCAGATATGTGAATAGCGGCCAGATCATAATAGAAATGCCGAATGGCTGGAAAACATGAAGAATGTGTCACAGAAAATTGAGGAAGAGAAAACGAAGGAAACCAGCAAAAAATCACTCAGAAAAATGTTAAATTGGGGAGCATAGGTCACGACGAAATACACGTTTTTTTTTTTGTTTTTTTTTTTGGTTTTAGCAAATTTACAGGAATGACTAATGGAAAGACTAATTCAGAACTTGAAAACATGTATTTTTGAAGCAGACGTAATAGAATGAGTAAAGAAATGGTGCAAAAAGATTTTTAAAAAAGAGGAACATCCTTGGAAAAAAACCCTGAGTATATCAATTAAATAATATAAATTAAACAGAAAATGCAATAAGAACATGGAGACTTGAAATATCATCTTATGGCAATACATCACTTAGATAAAAAAATACAAAGATAGGTCTTCCAAGATGATATCACCAATACTGTTAGTCATAGCCATGATGCCAATCCGGATACAAATTTACTAATACAGATGATTGTATGAACCCTCTAACTAATATGGATTACCGGAATATGTTTGAGCAAACAAAGACAGAACTAGAGACGCTAATAAACACAACCAGAATTTTCAGCCAGGATATCCGAAGAGAATTCGGCATGTTAAAATGCTCACTGTCGATTGTGAGAATGTAAAACCTGGAAACAATGTTAAGTATGGTACTGCCCTAACCCAACAGAAATGAGGGCACTAAGTGAACACAAAATCTACGATCACTTAAGATTTCTGGAAACAGACACCATCAAAGCAACAAAAATGAATTAGAAAATGTGAAAGGAATAGCCCAGAAGAACGGGAAAACTCCTCAAAACTAAACTATATAGAAGAAAGCTTATAAAAGGTATACGCCCATGTGCAGTGTCACTAGTAAGATAATCTAGGCTGTTTATATGATGAACCAAATAAGAAGTTAGGAATCTCGACCAAAAGGACAGTAAACCCATGACGATGCACACTGTGTCAATCCAAAGGATGATACAAACCGGCTCTATGCGGAAAAATGTGGAGGAGAATGTATGGTTTGAATAGAAGACTGCGGTGAATAAGACAAGAAAATAAAAATTGAAGGAGAAGCAGATGCATGGACGATTCATAAGGATTGCGAAAATTAAGACTAACTGAATCACTTGGCAACAAAAATACAAGCTATACAGAGAAACATGATTCCTTATAACAGCCGCACAAAACAACGCTAATAGAACCAACCACACCAAACAGAGATCAACAAGAAACACCAAAAAAAACAACAAATGAAGACTGTGCACAAAGAAACGAAACAATAAACCACGTAATGAACGAAGGCAGCAAACTAGTCCCAAAAAATAAAAAAATAAACGCGACCAAGTGGGGAAGACAATGCCTTTGCAATTAGACAGGAACTTGGATCTTGAACACTAACACAAATACTACAAACACAAAACGTCAAACATACTGGAAAACAAATATGTCAAGATCATGTGTGAAATCGATATAAAAACGAATAAACCCTATCCAAACAAGCAGTTCGGATGTCATAATACTTAACAAGAAGAAAATTTGTGCAAGGGTGCGGATTTTGCCGTTCCGGCAGACCACAGGTTGGATATCACGGAGACAAAGAAATGAAACCCATGCACGGAGCCGACCAGAGAACTCAAAGAAATCTGGAAGATTTAGAAACTCAAGAAAACAATAATAATAGTAGGAGCGCTAAGAACAATAGCAAACACTTTGAAAAACAAATGGGGGGATCAAAATGGTTACTGAGAAGAGACAACGGTTAACAATAACGAAAATTGCAGAAATATAAAAAGTAAACCTTTTAATACGGAGACTAACAAGCATTAGTTATAGACACAAACTACACATATAACACAAAGGGACGCCACATGGAACTATGAAAACTCAAAATATACAATTCTAAGTTAGACCTCCCTGTGTCTCTGCTTCCGACCCTTTTTTGTGTATGTGTCCCCATACACTAGCACCACACAAAATAAGTGAGGAGGGTCGAAGAGTATAGCCACACCTCTGTTGGACGAGTGCAAAGATGGCTGGGATCCTTGGGGAGGCTTATTGCCACCTAAATTCCAGTCAAAGGATAGTCGCTGCCATCGAGAAATCAATGATAAGCAGATCATGCGATGACGTAGTCATCTGTAAAGGTTATCGAAAGTGGAGGAAAGTATTGGGAAACTTCGGAGACTTGTTTTCACTCAGAATCCAGATAACACAATAAGTTTTTTTCTCAAATACAAAGTTTTGATTATGACATGTGTTACTTCTTCTAGTGGGCAAAATACTACTACTACTACTACTACTAATTATTATAATAATAATAATAATAAGAAGAAGAAGAAGAAGGAACTGATGATGATGGTGATGATGATGATTAAGAAGAAAAAGAGGGGGAAAAACGAAGACGAAAAAGAAGAAGAGAAACAAGAATTGCAACCAACAAATGTTTCTTCAAGAACACACAACCGTAAATATATAAAAATCGAATAACCAAGGCTACATAAATTATACCAGTCCTTGTAATTCAAAGTATGTCGAAGAAACACCTCATTTATTATCGATTACATACTTATAAGCAGTTGTCGCGCGTGCAAATAAAGTATGCGCAAATGTTTTTTTTTAATAAAATAAAATAAGAGTTTATGAGTGCCAAGTGGTCAACTAAACCACATCATAATGATAATAAATAGTAGAAACTGAGAAGACGTTGATTATTTATGAGATATATTAAAAGGAAAATGTATCTCCATTTTACTTGCCAACTAATTCATAGTATATCCAAGAATAAACCTCCAGTATTGAGGCATATTTTCTTGTTAGATTGACTCCAAGAATAATCAGATGTTTATACAACTAAGCGATCATTTGTTATAATTTTTTACGAATATGTCGCGTCCAAACATTAATAATACAAATAAAAATGCACATAATGATACCAAATAACCTGCTATAGAAAGGAAACACGTGTGTGCTTCTAGATTCGGATAATATAAACTAAAAACTGCACGCCTGTTGGACTCTCTTCCGATTGCCTGCTTTTTGGCTGACTACAAACTGATGGTCTGAAGTCTAACCCAAACAGGTCATTGATGCACCGTCCCCCTAAGTAATCCAATTTACAAAATCTCTAATAATTATGTTTACTACGCTATAATCACATTGGCAACTGTATACCCATTAACCCTTCTCCTCGATTGCTCTCCGGGCCTTGGCAAGTGGTGATTCCTGTGTAAAAAAAAGATCGATTTGATGATATAAAGAGCATTACAGATAATAAAAGAAAGCTCTCCCAATCAAGGCATATAAGAAGAGAATTAAAAACTTTAAAGTATTCTTGTGATTTATACTTCATAAGTAGGTTGATAGAATTAATTCTGAACATGTATCAAACAATATGATTACTAATAAACATTCGGAGCGAAATGCCCCCTTAATATATTTACTGCCTAACGGGGATAATATGATAACAATGACTAATTAAAGACAAAAATACATCAACGTATTTTAAGAAAATAGAACAAGAATTAAAACAAATTAATCGCTAACATAACGTTTTTACAAACTAACGCGTTTAATTTTTTTTTTAAATCCGAAACTATATGTATGGGCAAATTGAAGCAAAAATTCTGAAAAAATATGAAATTATAATAAGCAAACAAATATAATTACTTGAAAAACCAACAATATAGATGTGAGTTTACTGATGCAAACAAAAAACAAAGAAAAAAAATGTAACAATCTGAGGTATATGTGTGAGCAGAAAGATGTTAAAAATCTGAAAGGTCTGCAATATAGCTTTGTGTATACATACGTGAAAATATGAAAAATCTTACATGTATATGTAAGCAATAAAGATTTGTGTATACATATGTAAACTTATGGAAAATGTGAAATGTAGACGAAGGCAAACAGATGCAAGATATGCGAAACATGTCAAATGTTGATGCGAGCGAACAAATAGGATGGTAGAGCAAATTAAAGTTCATGCGGTAAAATAACTCAAACAAGATACAACTAAATTATTCATGTAATTCAATAGATACTGCACAAGGTTTCTAATTTTTGTATTGTTCTACGCTGTTTGTGTTGCATGATTGCGAAGAAACGTATTAAAAATAGTCTTTATTATGATGACTAAATACACAGACGAATGTTTGCAGTTACAGTATGTATTTACGTCTACCGCTTATAAACTTAGTCGTTTAATGTTTCATTCATGAAGACGTAAGATTATCAGAGTATATATTCATATAGATATTTAATTTTTATTATAGATAATCTAAATCATTTCAAAGTATGCTAGATTAGACATATCCAATGTTGTGTAGAAATTAAAATGCAAGTCCTTTAGGCGGTTAGAACTGATTCCCTTCTTTTTCTGTATGTACACGTCGGACAATAGCAGAAACATGATAAATGCCAGAGACAAGCCAAAGAGACTTTTTTGTCAAGGACAATTTGAAAACCTTTAGCATGAACACAGACTAGAGGAAGATGTCTTTGGAGCGATTAGCTTGCCACAAGTATGTTAATGATGGCTGCATGACACAAATGGAAGTGATTAATGTCAAACATTCAACCAGGTCTGTGGTTCCTGTGGCAGAACATGTCTGTCAGTAATTTATCTACAGAGTCTAATGTTAACAACCCATTATGCAAATACATGTTTTTGCATTTTTCTGCAAAGACAGCACATGTATAAACACTATAACAGGCCTTTGTTTAAAAATTGACTTTTCAAGATATTGATGCCAACTCCCCTACTCCTATTTGTTTTTTTTAATATACCAAAAGTTGTCACCCTACAAAATCTTCCAATATTCACCCTTTTTTGAATTTCTCATGGAAAAATTAGTCAAGTATAAAAGTCTTCGGTGTGTATCTTTAATGAGTAGCTTTTTATAAAGTGAACAGTTTACCCATGAAACAAATTGAGCCATTATAACTAGAGCAGATGCGCAAAGCAAGATGCGGGCAGAAGATTTCGCTGTTACTTAGATTTAATTGCACAAAAACTGGGCTTTACTACTCATTACCGTTTTAGATGTCGAGCAGGGTATTTCTTATGGATATACGAAATTAAAATAAGGTTAGCATACATAGAGACGAACTCGCAAGGAAGTACGTAATTTGCTTTATACTAAAATTACAGAATCTCGTAAATTACAAGTTTAAATTATAATCATATATATTGTTTGCTAATCTTATTGGCACATCAAATCTAATATGCGATCTACAGACGACCCATATGATTGAATTTACTGTACTTAATGCATGCGTTGACATATATATTGTTTATATCTGCAGGGAATACAATGTGCTGTCCCCGCAACCTAACAACAATAAAACAAATGGTAACATATGTTGACACAGTAACAGAACTGCCCTTATTTGGAACATAGTACCATGAATCTTCCTACTGACTGGCAAACACATTGTCGGATTCACTTCTAATATAAATATAAAGTTTTCTTTAATGTTTTAATTTTAAGCACTAAATTTTGAAATCAAATCTAAAATTTATTCATGCAAATCAAATAACTCTCAACTTCCTGTTTTTTTTTAGTTGTTTTCAGTGATGTCACTAGGTTTAATCAACTATATATCATAAACATATCATAAACAATGTCTGCTCTTTAATTGCAAAAGACGATGCCATAAAGTATATATTTCTGCTAAAAGCACTGTGCAAGGCCATACAAAAATATCTAGTTCTAGGAAAAAAAAACTGTTTATATAAAGCAATGACGACACTTTGCCCCTCCTTGCGACAATATACGCGATAAATTTATATGGTCAAAGATGACCATTCGTATAGGTTTATATGATCTAAGTAATTAAAATCCTACAACCAGACATTAAGCCGTGGAAACGCGTACTACATACACACGTATGTACATACCTGACATTTCCCAATGTATATCCTCGCGCGATCAGGTCTTTCAGCTTGTGTATTGCAAGAATGACCATACTAATGTAATCAAAAATAACGTAGAGAAAATAGCGTAAATAGAAAACAAAACATCATATATAAATTACATGCAAAGATAACTCAATCAAACCGATGTGGATGTCTGTATTTCCAAGCTGAAATATGACCTTTGCGTAAACAGTTTGAACTGTCCATTCTGAGTTAGATAGTGACAGCTTAATTTGTCACATGGCTTGAATTGAAAGAAAGTCTGAGAATAAGGAGTAAATATTGTCTATGTCCACAAAGTTGAGTTAATTATTCATAATAGGCATTCACGCTTCAACAGGACTTACTTATAGAAGAATACGTAGAGGCGCAATTTTACTAACTTTACGTGTTCTTTAATATTGTCAATCTGCGTAAATTTTACATATTTTATAGCGAGCTACGTAAAACTAAAATAAAGTCTATCATAGAAATGATCTTGTATCCTCCTAAGAATGTTAGAGAAAATTACAAATAAAAATAAAATCTAGATGATTAATAAATATTTTATATATTTCTAATTGTACTGCTTAATATTCTTTAATCAATTATGTTCTCGGTTCGTGTTTTTCATTAATAAGCGATATAATAATATCATAAGGACATTTATTTACATTACATAAGTAGATAATACCAGTATTCCATCAGGAACACAATTAATGATTAAAATGAATAAGCCTCTTTTTTAATATCTTTCATCCCGTGCACTGGGGAAAACTTGTGATTTAATTTTAACATCAGTATAACAAATGTTCTCTAATTAGAGAAACAACGCTCACACACTTGTGTTACTTAATTACATATGAGTGAGCCACTCCTTGATGATAATATTTCGTACATAAACTTTTTTGGCTAATTTGTAATCAATAAGTTGCCATAATGTTCTCGCTGAATACATTATTGTTTCATTCAAATTGCTTACACAATGAAGATGGGGTCCCTAGAAAACTGTCTACACATATTACCGTTATATATGTTCTAAGATTGATAATCTCTGGCTGATATAAGCAGGTGCTGCTGACATTACACTTTTCTGCATTGTGAAACTACGAAATCGACTCCGAAATTAAATAGAGGAAATGCGTTATCTTCACTACACACTCTTATTGCCTAAATAAAGCTGATATTCTCTTTATACTCTATGGCAATATCCCGGCAAAGTATAACATAGTCGTCTTACAATCAAACGAGAATAAATAATACTCATAAACCGTCACAATCATATGTCATTCCATTATCTTCTGATCATTTTTCTAGTTCGTAAATCGCTATCTTCAAGTGAACCTTTGTTTTGATATGAGAAAAGAAATCGTTTTTAAAAATCATCGATTTTTTGATGGCTGTAATATTTAGGGATTACTGAGAATGAACATCGTAGCCGATTAAGCAGTTGTGCTTCAGCAGTTTACCTTTAAAGTTCAATTCTAGTAAACCCTTGTATATATGATTCGAGGTAGATAATTTTTTTCTCAGATACGTTTGATTCTTAATCCGAAATACACTTTAAAAAAGAAATTCTGCTATTTTTTCGTCACTTTTTTCCACAGAATACTAGATTAAAACGTTAAAAACGAGTATTTAATTCATAAAAAGAAGAATATTTCTAAAACATTGGACATATAGTTTATCATAGTCTTCAATATTTATAATAAATTTCGTGTTTTAATAAGGAAGGTAAAATTATGATTAAAATTGCGCGGATAATTGAGTGAAAAACTATATTATATGTAGCTGTAATATATTTATATATATATATATATATATATATATATATATATATATATATTAAATAATTACTTTGAAAAAGGGTCACATCGTTAAATATAACTCAATTATTAATTACTATTTCCGGATGTTTTTAAGGCTAGAAACACACAAAAAATAGTATGGACCTGTTCAATTCATACTCTTTCCTTGTATTTTTTCTTTTCGTCATTTTTAATTTTTTTCAACGGATTACGCTCCTCTTATATAAAATATTTTTCATTTAATATAAAAGCAATGATGTTGACATTTTTACTACCCAATACATTTCGTATAGTTTGAACTAGTCACTATGCACGTTTTCGCGCGAACATGCATGTAATATTTTCCCATTTATAAAATATTTCGTAATTACACTCATTTGCACTTAATACACTAATTCTGTATACACACTATTTAATAGAAAGCGATAATATATAGTTACCCAACGGGCCACAGGTTATGTATATATACGTACTTATATACACTCCTATGTACGCAACTGTTCAAGAAAGTTATTCGTAAATAAGCAAGCCTCTTTGTTAATAACTGTTCGGCTTATTCTACCCTATGCGATCAAGGCCACCGACATGCATATTCCCTGATTTATCTGACACGATGCTATGCAACATACATATATCTGTGCATGATGTTGCCAAGCCAATAAAAACATAGATTCCAGTTAAGAAACTGGCTACTTACGACATTGCAATTATAGTGCCGAAAAAGGTTCAACATGCACTAGCTCATATACTGACAGAGCTGTTTAGCGTTGTCTTAAAAACAATTGCTTCCCACACTCCCTAGAAAACTTCATCTATATGCCTCTTATATTAAAAATCACGTCATCTCCTTTTCAGTGCATACAAATAAGTATTGGATATATCATGAGTAAGTTGTTGGAATATTTGTTAAATAGAGAACTTGCCAACAACCTCAACAGAAATAACCTCCTCAGTGAAATGCAATATTATTTTCCTTCTGCTAGATCTTATGCAGGTATGCTAACTTATATCTAAAAGGATTAGTGAATCTCTCCACGGAGCCTTCTTTTGTAGGGCAATTGCTCTTGACACATGAAATACCTTCGATAGGGTATGTCATCAAGGTCTACTCTACAAGATCGCCAGCTACAGTATAGTTGGAAATGTTTTCTCAATTATTAAATCATTTCTCTCTGATAGGTTCATTAGATTAGTGGTTGATGTGCAGAAACCAGAAGCTCAGAGTGTTTATGCTGGAGTCCCTTATCGGTCTATTTTTGGTCAAACTTTCTTCCGGACCTTCATTGATTATCTCCCATATGACACCCTAAGTTAATTCGTAGAGAGTTATACTGACAACACTACCATATATGACAACCTTTCAAAGGTTGATCTCTGATGCTCTATGCTTTGATCTTGAGCACGTTGCACAGTAGAAAAGAGGTGGCTGGTTAATTATAATGCATCTAATACCAAGCTTCTATCTTTACATCATCAAGGGCCTTATCCTCGTCTGGCATCAAGTGAAATGAATATGCTCTTGTCTTGGGAAGGCTCCATGTTTTGACAAGCTTCTCGGTCTGATCTTTACCCTCGATCTAAATGAAACACGTACATACAAATCCATTACCAATGCTGCTGGGAAAATGGTGGGAACATTCTACCGTTTTCGTATATATCTCACTGTCCATGCAATTCTTTACTTGTATCAGAGCGGTGTACGTTCAAGGATAGAGCAATGTTTCCACATCTAGGCAAGAGCTGCAAGTCAGATCTTATCCTGCCTTGAGAGAGTTAAAAAAGACTTCGCAGTCTTGTTTTGGTATGCCCTTTTACTCTTTCCTGCGGCCCTATTTCCCCAGACGAAGCATTGCGAGTCTGCCTTTTACTAAACGTTTCTTTCATGTCAAGTGCCTGTCGAAGCTATTATTTATGGTGGTTTCTTGCCAAACGTTCACAAAAAGCCCTCGTGTGGCTGAAACCACTATCAATAATTTCTCTAATTCTTTATCTGTCTGAAACGTAAATGTAGATTCTAGGAACAAAGCTCCTTTCTTAGAACTGCATACCCGTGTAACTCTATTCCGTTTCCCTGCATTCTAGCTAGTTTTATATGGTCGGCTTCAAGTCAAATGTACAAAAATAATTATTGAATATCCGTCCCCTTAAACAATTCAATTTACCAAATTTCAACTATAAACGCTTACTTCTATCGTGAGGTAAATTAACAGGTTGAGAAATTAGCGCGGCCCCCCTTTTCTCGATTCTAGCCGAGACTTTTGTAAAACGAGATAAGCACCCAGTTCAGTGATGGAGTCTCTATAAATATATCATAGATAGCCCAAGCGAAGAATGAGTATTCAGCTACCGACAATATTTGATCTACACTACAAAATGGTTTAGTGACTTCTATCTCGGCCAAGGCAACACGGGATAAATAAAAGTAGTCCATTTTTCAAATAGAAACAAACCAAAGTCATACCTTATCATTCGACTTCTCATTTTTGTGCATTCTTGCTTTTGGTCTTATCGCCTGACATTTCCCACATATTCTTTATGAGTTTATGTATTCTGGACGCGCATCGACGGCATGGTGCCTGTCTATCTGTGATTGAAGAAGTGCGCAGAAACACCACATGTAATTTTTATCAACATTCCTTTTATTTTACCGTGCTTCTCCAATCAAATATCCTTGGTAAACCCAGGTATCCACATGCTGCTATATGATGCACCTTGCTCCGATATAAAAGATTCTGATAATAGACAATAAAAGTTCTTCTTTTTCTTGTTAGTAAGAAAAACATTAGATAAGTAAAAATGAGATTAGATAGACCGAAATTCGAACCTCGTAAGCAAGGTTCAGTAATAGCGCAAAAACGGAATTTTCGCATTGTTCAGTTTTCACATAAAAGAGTTTAGATATTTTGTTTAAAAAGGAGTTTTATTATTCAATTCTTATTATGAAAACTGCATTAAAATAAGGTCAGTAAGAAGAACAAAGTATAGAAAATGTAAATATGTTGAAAAATAAGTTAGGTCGTTAGAGAAAATTTATTGCCTGCAAAAGTGGTTTGGAAACGTACCAAACAAAGTATGTTTAGGACACGTGAGTTCTCCACGAGATCCAGCACGTTTTGGGCATGCGCATGACGTCATAGCAGAAATACATTCTCAATATAGGAGCTAGAGTTAGACAGAGTTGGACAGAGTTGGACAGATGGGAAACAAAACTGACAGTGATCAGAAGAGGGTCCCCCTTTGGAAGCGAAGGGTGAGAAAGTTTTTAAGATACAGTCGATTTTGAATTCCTGGATGTCATCATAATTGCAACCGACCGAGTGTAATAAAAGAACAAATAACATTATGTAACTGCGTCTTCGTGTTGTGTCATTCTTCAACAATTAAAGGTAATCTGAAACATCTCTTATATGAACATTGTGTCAACTCATCGTTATAATGAACTTTATGTATAACTCATCTAAGAAATGTGTCCCCCTCTCTGTCATAAGTAGTGACTGCCCTCTTCCTGTGTTATAAGAAGTGATAACTCTTCTCTTTACAATATATAAGAACAGTAAAAGGTATACATGTCTCTATCACTCCTCTCTCCTCTCACCCTCTCACTGTTATATACATGCCCCTATCCGCCTCTCTCTCTAATATGGTACCATATGTAACAATAGTTAGTATGGCTTATTTCTAAAAAAAGAGACCATACATTCATCTATCATATATCAACTTAAAAAAACAATTTATTTTTATATTTTGAAAGAAATCATTTAAAATCCAACAGTCATTTATGCCACACACACACACACACAACCACGCAGATACACACGCACTATATATATATATATATATACATACATATATATATATATATATATATATATATATACTCATCCGCATGCAATAGTGCTTCGTTGTATTACAGCTCATCATGCGGCAAGACTAACAACTTCTTTAACCCAAGATTAAAACGCGACCTTTTATTCCACAATTAGCGCTTTTACGCCGTTACGCTATAAAAACGGGCAGGCGAAATTACAATGCATTTCTCTCTCTCTCTGTCTCTGTCTCTCTCTCTGTCTCTCTCATATATATATATATATATATATATATATATATATATATATTGTGTGTGTGTCTGTCTGTCTGTGTGCCTATGTATGCGTGCGCATATATATATATATATATATATATATATATATATACATATATATATATACATGTATATATGGATCGTTCAGCAAACATTGCGTTGTTCGTTCAATATCAAACTATATATTACAGGGTGGAACGAAAAAACTGTCGCGCTAGAAAAGACAGGACTTAATTTCCGTTTGATAAAAATCAGTTTCTTTTGTTGTTGTTGTTGTTGTTGTTGTAGTAGTGGTAGTAGAACATTTACTAGTTGGCAAGTTGTGTCTGAATTCCATGAACCATAGGAGCATCCTATTATGTATTGACACAATCGTTAACGAGCGAGATTGGAGGTGCGCAGCTCTACAACTCGTGATCCCTACCGACTTTAGTTATGCAAACAAGATCATTGCCAACACCATTTAAATGCAAATTCGGTCGGCTCAACGTTAAGGGCCCAGCTCAACGTAATTTCCGGTCACGATTATGTTGTTTGGTATGGTTTCAACGAGGGCTAGCTCGTGTCACATCACATCTTCGAAGTCGGTTGGAAAGTCAACAGCAAGGTGTACCTTAATGTGCTTTAGAGTATTGTGATCTCCTGGTGTAATCAGTTGGTCGCTGACAGACCTCGGGTGTGGAAACAAAACTCGGCGCCGGTCCTCAATTCAAAAGAGACCCATGCTTATCTTAAATACAAGTGCTACAACTTTCTGCTCTTTCCTCTCTACCCTATTTGTCCTCTGATCTTAACGCGCCGGGTTACTTTGTTTGGTCATGCAACGAGAATATCACAAACATTACCTCCTACAATACCCAAGCGACGATGATAGCTCCATCCGCGCAGTATTCGCCGACCCGAAATCAACGCATGCGGAAAACCCATACTCTTAGTTCCAAATAATTATCGAAGCGGTGATTGAGGTTGAAGGCGGCTGTATTAGATAGATATGAGCTCTACTAGATCATCACGTTACCTGATTTAAAAAAAAAATAAATTTGTAATATGCTGTGTTCTTTAGGGTGACAAATATATAGATCAACTACACACACATACGCCAATACACACAGACACACACGCACACATATATATATATAATTATATATACATATATATATATAGAGAGAGAGAGACGGAGAGAGAGAGAGACAGACAGACAGAAGAACATTCACGCACCTTGCCATAAGCGTCTTATATCTCGAAATCGAGATGTGTAATTATTTTTATGATGCCCATTGAGAATTTTGTTTATAGTGTAATGTATTGTAAATTCTTTTAAACGTACCTATATTTACGTGTACTATTTTTATGAATGAGTTTTGTGAATTTATCACCCATTCTGAAAAAAAACGTTGTTTTTTTGTTCATTACGCAGCCATGTTTAAACTGTTTGTTATAATAAAATGTATGGGTATTTGTAAAGCGTATTACATTGGGTGAATTTGTTAGTATATATATATCTATTTTTTGTCAAAATTTTTTTCAGGATAACCACTATAGTAGACATTAAAAATAAAAATTACTACTAGCTGGTGAACGAGGACTTTTAATGGATAATCATATTATCATAATGTAGAAGCTGTGAACCGAAATATTCCATGTTTATCACGCTGTAAACCAAATTAACCGATAAATTCTAAAAACGTGTAATGCCCATTATTTTGCATGCATGCATATATATATATATATATATATATATATATATATATATATATATATATACTAGCTGTACCCGGCCACGCGTTGCTGTGGCTCAGTTTGTTAATATGGAACACATGTGAAAGTAGAGAAAAGTTTGATTCTTTTTTTCAAGAGAATGTACAAATTATTTATTTTTTTAACAGATGTTAAGAAAATAAACAGAAAAATACTTCCATCATTAATTATGCAAAAAAATAAACAAAATGTAGATTTAGTGTTTCAGTATGCTTATAAATTACGATAAAACTTGCTGAGTATGCACTGTTTTACGGTTGCTGTAAAAATGGAACGGAAACTTATATTTCGCTTCATTTTGATCTTTCTTAATTTTTTAATTCTCCCCCCCCCCCAACGAATATAATCAAAACAGTAACATTCAACAATTGTACTTTATGTATATAAAACACAAAATGGATGTTTGTATTACTGTACACATAGATTCGAAAAAGTTGTCAAAAAACAAATATATAACAAATAAATGTTATCAAAGGCAAGATAAGTTACTTTTCTGTCAAAGTGGATATATTTTTTGTGTTTTTATTCAATGTAACATATTTATTCAGCTCGAAAAACATACAGTGTTTACCGATGTATTCGAAAATTCAAGATGGCGTCTCACACCCTCTTTAACACCGTAAGTATGGAAAAAGGTGTTATAAATACAAAACTATACAAAATACTATTAAAAACCCGCCGAATATATGTCAACCTATGTCACGGTAACATATATTGAGCAAGTTTTTAACAGTATTTTATCCGGTTTTTTATTTATAACATCTTTTCCCACACTTACCGTGTTAAAGAGAGAATCAGAACCCATCTTTAATGTTCCAATACATCGGTAAACACTGTATGGTTTTCTAACTGAATAAACATGTTAAATTGAATAAAAACACGGAAAATATATCCAGTTAGGTAGAAAAGTAACTTATCTTGCCTTTGATAACATTTATTTGTTATATATTTCTTTTTGGACAACTTTTTCGAATCTATGTGTACAGTAATGCAAACCTCACAAAATACTTATTAAAAAAAAAATTAAAAAAAAAAAAAAGTTAATAACGAAAGGGAAATAATTCCATTTTTAAACGAAAAAGTCAGTTTACCTAACTTACTGTATTAATGCTATTTTTAAGCAAGAAAAAAAAAAGGTAAATATCCAGATACGCTACTACAGAACAATTACCTAATTTGTTTTTTTATAGTGATTGAGATCGCTGACAACGAATCTGATAGTCAAACTTGGGGCAAATTTACTGTTTGCATGGTATTTACCCCTGAACCCACGAACTTCTTTCCACCATTTTCCAGCTTCCGTTTATGCTACGCGCATGCATGCTGTAGCATAAACGACGGCTTCACCAAGCAAACTACGTTGGGGGGAGGGGATTTTTTTTCCAGGACATAGAATTTTCTAATTTTCAAAAATACATTATAGCGCTTTTTGGGTGGAAAATTTAAAATTAACTGAAAAAGAAATAAAATAAGAAAAGGAAAGCACACCAAGTTGGAGTAGGGGGGTTAATTATCTTTTTTGTTTGTTTTTTTTACCTGGAACATCGAATTTTCAAATTTTCCGTAAGTAACGCACCGACATTTACCAATTAGAACACCATTTAACATTTTCCGAAGATTTTACTTTGTACATTGGGGGCGCGAGCGGGACAGATGTGATGTTGGCGCGCACGCGCCTCAACATCACTCCCCCCAAAGAAACAAATTAGAGTGGTCGGTGTTCTGTAGTAGCGTATCTGGATATTTACCAAAAAAATATTTAGGTTTGGCTATAAATTCCTAAACTCATTTCACCCTAAATAATTTAGGTGACTGAAATAGGAATCTAATTGAATCTTTAATTTTTTGAATAGTATGTGAGAAATTCACTTTTCTTCGAGCTATATTGAATTCATTAATACGGACTTTAGGGGCTTTTTTCGTAATGTTACTGTAAAAATTATTTTTTATTGTTACAAATTACGATGCTTTAAAAAAAGCAAAAATAAATTCTTGCGTTGTTTATTTACTACTGAAAAACATAACTTTAGTAAAGTTATTTTTTGTTTAAACAAAATAAAAGATTTTCACTAAGAGTTAAGTAAAAATAATTAGTTCATTATATTCTGCGATCATTATTTGAAAAATACTGCAATTTTCATTAAAATTCGTTAATTTCCTGATGTTTGGTGAATTTTTAAGTAAAGGGAGGAGTCAAAATGTATATACACTTTGAGCATCGGCATTCATTTTGCAACCACGTGTGGTTAATTTAAATTAAAGTTCAATCACATGGTTACATTATCAATAATCATGTAATTAAACCCATTGAAAATTTACCGATATTGTAAACACATTCTGTTTACATTAAGCCTGTAGTGTTTTTTTAGTGATGCAATGTTGTCAACTGAGATTTAAAAAAAACCGCGAGATCAGGAGAAAGAAATGTCACGAAAATCTCTAGATTTTTAACTTATCGTCTGAAATTTTCAAAAATCGCTAATTCCCCCCCCCCCAAATCTCCATAATGTTCCGTGTTTTCTCACTATGGGTTTGTATTACTGTACAAATAGATTCGAAAAAGTTGTCCAAAAAGCAATATATAACTAATAAATGTTATCAAAGGCCAGATAAGTTACTTTTCTACCTAACTGGATATATTTTCCGTGTTTTTATTCAATTTAACATGTTTATTCAGCTAGAAAACCATACAGTGTTTACCGATGTATTGGAACATTACAGATGGATTCTGATTCTCTCTTTAACACGGTAAGTGTGGGAACAGATGTTATAAATAAAAAACCGGATAAAATACTGTTAAAAACTTGCTCAATATATGTTACCGTGACATAGGCTGACATATATTCGGCGGGTTTTTAATAGTATTTTGTATAGTTTTGTATTTATAACACCTTTTTCCATACTTACGGTGTTAAAGAGGGTGTGAGACGCCATCTTGAATTTTCGAATACATCGGTAAACACTGTATGTTTTTCGAGCTGAATAAATATGTTACATTGAATAAAAACACAAAAAATATATCCAGTTTGACAGACAAGTAACTTAGATCGTATTTTAAACTAAACT
Organism: Euprymna scolopes; assembly: GCF_053919585.1. NCBI lineage: Eukaryota > Metazoa > Mollusca > Cephalopoda > Sepiida > Sepiolidae > Euprymna > Euprymna scolopes. The sequence goes on along the minus strand of NC_136503.1, from coordinate 59,573,761 downwards.
TCGGAGGTTGGAATGCCCCTCCACCTAAAATGTACTTGGAAAAGTCGATTTTATAGTGAGATTTAAGAATGGTTAGTCGAAGAAAAGGTGAAAAACAAAACAAATAATCAATAAATAATTGTTACCAAAGGCAATAAATGCTACTTTTTTTTACTTACATGAATGAGTTTATTTTATGTTTTAAAATATTTTCAAGCGCTTTTCTTTATTTTTTAACAATCTAATGCGGGTGTGTGGGTGCCAAATACCTCCAGATTTTCTAGAATTTCCCGCTAGCTTGTAAACGAAATCTCCAGATCTAGCAGGAAAACCGCTAAATTGTAACACTGGTCACGTGACAGGAAGCGGAAATAAATAATCGTCCCTAAAAAAAAAATGGCCTCTCGGTACAAAGAAATCCACCTATTTATCATAGAAAAATTAAGTATAATGTTATAATTAAAAAGAAATATATAAAAACACACATGGATATAGTAAACATAATATACCAAAACGTGGAAGCCATCCGTCCAGTGGTTTTTTAGACAATCAATTCCAATCGAACCTACCGTTACATTTTTATATATATAGATAACAATAAATATATAAAATACAAAAAGTAACATCGTTTTTCATGCTTCAAAAACCCCTCATAACCTTTAAATCACTATCCTAGAAGCATACGTGGACTTTTAACATTATATATATATATATATATATATATATATATATATATATATATATATATATATATATATATAATTATGGGACGATTCCAATATTTTCCTCGATTCCGATACAATTACCGATTCCTTACTAAATTCTCGATTCCGATGCAATTATCGATTTCGATTCTTTATAAATCTCTAAATAATAAACTATATAACTGATTTTTTAATCTTCGATTAACATAGAAACACACGTGTTAAATGTGCAGATATTTTACTAAACGTCAAAATATATTTGTAGGAGAAGATCTATTGATTTTAACTTCACTGGTTGTTATAAAATCAATAAATATGTATTATTTTATCATTATTACAAGCAATAGAAGATTTTGCTTTAAACAAAATAAAATAAAAAAGACAATGAAAAGAATCGATTTCCTATTCTGATACCTATTCCGATATCGATTCTGATACCCTCAAATATTATGATTTTCCGGTTCCCGATTCCGATACCGATTCCCGGATTAAGCGTTCCTGGGAGGATTAATCGGGGAATCGGAATCGGAATCGGGAATCGGAAAATCAGAATATATATATATATATATATATATATATATATATATATATATATATACGAACAAGTAGTTAATAAAACATGTTAAAAGCACTTTGAAAAAGAGCTAAAACATATTTAATTTTAAAAAGGAAGCACAAACGCTCTATTTCCTATTTGATTTCATCGAGCTTTTTTAGATTATTTTATAGATATTAACTTTTCAATATTCATAATATACTTTAGTTTTGCCATCTTGGATTATTTTGGTAAACTTAACTATAATTCTTATTATATATATATATATATATATATATATATATATATATATATATATATATATATATATATATATATATATATATATATACTAGCAGGGGTGCGTGCGTTGCTCGGGTGTTTGGAGGTGTATGCTGTGAAAAAAAAGCAAAAAAACAAAAAAAATGGTTAATTTTTTACAACTTTGACCCCTATTATGAAAAAAAATATATTGTTTCGGGCTCACATCACTTTATTAAGTTAGATCCATGTTCAAGTAACCTATATCTAAAATTTCAAGTGTCTAGACCCAAAATTGTCGGAGGAGTTGGGTAGAGTTCTTAAAGGTCAAATCGGTGAAATTTGAAGCCTTAACAGCCAAATTTCTGGCTGACACCCGTCACATCGATTTTCCCAAATCTCAGTACCCGGTATTTCAAATTTCGAGTCTATAGATTAAAATTGACAGAGTTATTGCGTAGGGAAATGTACACAGACAGACACGTTCACTTTTATATATATATATATATATATATATATATATTATATATATATTTCTATAAATTCGTTTTTCTTTTGGGTGTATTGATATTCATATTAAAAAAAACCCTTTTCTACTTATTTAAAAAGAAAATACAATTTTCTTATATATGGGTTGTGGAATTGCATCCATCTGCAAAAGATCTAGCTAATTTGCATATTCTTTTAAACATTCATTTTAATTAATTTCCTATTAGTTTTTTTCGGTTTTCTTATCGGGTGATCATCTTTATTTAACTATTACGTGTAATTATATTCATGCAGATATTCTACATGATTTATACTTGCGTAATATTTGCGTAAAACGTTTACAGGAAACACAAAATTGTTTTCATATATATTTATATATACGTATATATTTTTGTTGCACAGATTTTGCCTACCAAACTCCTCCTAGAGTTTTTGATCTACGGACATAAAATTTCATATATAATGTTTGAATCCATGCAAAACTTTATATTTGGGTTTTAGCCTGGAAAAATCCGTGCAAAAGTGTTAAAATTAAAAAAAAAAGAAATTTGCCAGGTGAAGGTCGAATGCCGCCATTACGAATGCATAATGTAGTTAATATTGGTTCATGTTTTAATTTTTAGCCTTGCAGTAAACATGTTTTCATAGCCCAGTCATTTATGGCAGAGGCAAAATAAATCGTGAGCTGAACGTTTTGGTTTCGATTCTCAATTCTTTTTTTTAATCATTATTATATATTGCATCCAATCTATCTATCTATCTATCTATCTATCTACTTCTATAAAAGTGTAAATATCTGCCTGTCTTTTCTCTATGGTAATTAAGGAAGACTATTATACAGAAATACATTACTTTACATATTCACACTTTTTAATATATACATATGCACATAACCTTATGGACAGTATATAGGGCCCGAGCAAAGCCGGGCGGAACTGCTAGTATATATATATATATATATATATATATATATATATATATATACATATATATATAAGTGAACGTACCTGTGTGTGTCTCTATATGTCTGTCTGTGTGTCTGTCTGTTTGTCTGTGTACATTTCCCTACGCAATAACTTGACTTAATAATTTGACATACAGTGTACTGAGATGTGGGAAATTTATATGATCGATTTTCGACAAGAAATTTGGCTGTTAACTCGTTAAATGTCAACGATTTGGCCTTTGAAAACTCTACCAAATTCCTTTGCAAATTTTGGGTCTAAACACTTTAAATGTTAGATATAGGTTCCTTGGGCATGGACCTAACTTAGTAACTTGATTTTAGCCCAAAACAATTAATTATAAGGAGTCATAATAGGGGTGAAATTTAAAAAAAATTACTGTTTTCTTTTTTAGCTCAGCATACACCTCCAAACACCCGGGCATCGCCGGGCTGAAATGCTAGTATATATATATATATATATATATATATATATATATATATATATATATATATATATATATATATATATTCTTCTATCTTATATCTCTATATCTATAAAAGTGAACGTGTCTGTCTGTCTGTCTGTCTGTCTGTGTACATTTCCCTACGCAATAACTCTGTCAATTTTTAGTCTATAGACTCGAAATTTGAAATACCGGGTACGGAGATTTGGGAAAATCGATGTGACGGGTGTCAGCCAGAAATTTGGTTGTTAAGGGGTCAAATTTCACCGATTTGACCTTTAAGAACTCTACCAAACTCCTCCGACAATTTTGGGTCTAGACACTTGAAATTTTAGATATAGGTTACTTGAACCTGGATCTAATTTAATAAAGTAATTTGAGCCCGAAACTATAAATTTTAAGGGGTCATAATAGGGGTCAAATTAAAAAAAAATTACTCTTTTTTTTTTGCTCAGCATACACCTAAACACCCGGGCAACGCCGGGCTGAAATGCTAGTAATCCTATAAATTCGCTTTTCTTTTGTGGTTATTTATATACATATTAAAAACCTCTCATTGATGTTTATTTAAAAAGAAAATACAATTTTCTTATATATCGGGTGTGGAAATGTATTCACTAGCAAAAGATCTAGCTAATTTGCTTATTCATTTAAACATTCATTTTAATTAATTCCCTCTTAGTTTTTTTGTTTTTTTATGGAATGATCATGTAGAGTAAACTAGTACGTGTAATTATAATCATGCAAATATTCTACATGATTTATACTTGCATAATATTTGCGTAAAATTTTAAAAGTAAACAAAATATATATTTATGTATACGTATATATTTTTGTTTAATCTATTAGGCTATCTATCAATCTATATATATATATATATATGTATATATATATATATATATACATATATATATATATATAAAAGTGAACGTGTATGTGTGTCTGTCTGTGTAAGTTCCCTTCGCAATAACTTTGTCAATTTTTAGTCTACATACTTGAAATTTGATATAAAGAATACTGAGATTTGGGAAAATGAATGTGATCGGTTATCGGACAGAAATTTAGCTGGTAACGGGTCAAAGTGCAAGTATTTGACCTTTGAGAACTCTACCAGACTCCTCCGAAAATCTTGAGTCTAAACACTTGAAGTCTTAGATATAGGTTCCTTGGACATGGATCTAACTTAATAACTTGATTTGAGCACAAAACAATAAATTATAAGTGGTGATAATAGGGGTAAAATTTAAAAACAATTTACCGTTTGTTTTTTTTGTTTTTTTTTTGTTTTTTTTGCTCAGCATACACCTCTAAACACCCGGGCAACACCGGTCACCCATGCTAGTATATCTATAAAAGTGAACGTTTCTGTGTGTCTGTCTGTGTACATTTCCCTACGCAATAATTCTGCCAATTTATAGTCTACAGACTCAAAATTTAATGAGAAGGGTTTTCAGATATTAGAAAATTCAAGGGAAGGACGGAACCAAATTATTGCTAGTATGTTAGGCAGACGTTCTATTATTTTTTTACAATATTTTCAGCAGATTTGACACTCAGTTTCCAGATTTTTATGGGTTGCTCGTTAACTTACGATAAAACTTGTGAAGTACGCGCTGGATAGTTGGAAAACTGGAATGGAAATTTAAATTTCGCTCCATTTTAATCTTTTTGTTTTAATTGTGCTTCTCCCAAACAAATATAATCAAGAGAATAACATTAAACAATTTATATATATAACACACGAAACATTGAATATATATATATATATATATATATATATATATATATATATATATATATATATATTAAATAAAGAGAAATAATTACATTTTTAAATGAAAAATATCAATTTGGCATATAAAAGTTCCGTTTAGTCATGTCACGTAATAGCACGTGGCGTGAAAGAATTGCCCCCAAATAAAAAAGGACCCATCCGTACAAAGAAAACCACCTACTTATTATAAAAAAAATAAGTATAATGTTATAATTAAAAAGAGATATATAGAAACACGCATGGGTACAGTAAACATATTATACTAAAATGGGGAAGCTATCCGTCCAGTGGTTATATATATATATATATATATATATATATATATATATATATATATATATATATATATATTAGCATTTCAGCCTCGCGTTGTCCACGAGTTTTGATGTGTATGGTGAGCAAAATAAAGTGGTAGTAGGAAGGCAGGGTCGAACCCGTACCGCGAAGGATGAAAAGAACGGGGGAAATAACTGACGTCTTTGCGGTTACGACCACCGCCACTTACTGAAGTGACTTATGTTGAAATTAATGGTAGACAATCGAAAGGACAGGATATATTTCCAAACTATCGGCGAAAAAATTGACTCCCCTGTAGAAAAGTGCCTAGTTTAAGGTGAACATATTCATGTTTTTAGCCAATTTTTCGATATTTGTTGTATGAAAAGTCGAACTTTAAAACGATACTAGTCTTGGTAAAATCTGGAGCCTCAGTTTTAGTAACTCAAAATTTTCGATCCAAACCGATGAATAAGCTTGCCCTATCTCTGAATATTATTTACGTAAAATTTCAAATGTTTAGACCCGGAATTGTCTAAGCAATTTAGTAAATACTGAAGAGGTAAAATTTTTATCAAATTTGACCCCTTATTTGACCCCTTAAAATTTATTGTTCTGGGCTCGTCTCCAGTTATCACGTAAGCACAATGTCCAATTAATATATATCTAAAATTTAAAGTGTTTAGACACCACATTGTCGGAGGAGTTTTGTAGTGTTCTCGAAGGTCAACTCCTTGAACTTTGACCCCTTAACTGCAGAAAAACCGAAAACCGATCAGATATATTTTCCAAAACCTCAGTACCCTGTATATCAATTTTTTTTTACACAGTGATCACCACTTATCAAGGCCCGGCATCTACTCGGGGATAAGGATTATTGCAAGTACATTACGTTAGTGTGGAGATTTCAAATTTAATTTTGAGTCTATAGACTTAATATTGAAAACGTTATTAATTAGCGATATGTACAAAGACAGACAGACGCACAGACACTTTAACTTATATATATATATATATATATATAGAGAGAGAGAGAGAGAGAGAGAAAGAGAGAGAGACTAATAGGTGAAACAAAAATATAAACGTATACATAAATATATATGAAAACATTTTTTTGTTTACTGTAAATATTTTTACGCAAATGTTATGCAAGTATAATCATGTAGAATATCTGCATGAATATAATTCCACGTAATAGTAAACTCTAGATGATCATCCCATGAGAAAACCGAAAACAATAATAGGAAATTAATTAAAATGAATGTTTAAAAGAATATGCAAATTAGCTAGATCTTTTGCTAGAGAATGCATTTCCACAACCCATGTATCAGAAAATCGTATTTTCTTTTAAAATAAATAGAAATGAGGGGGTTTTAATATGAATATCGATACACTCAAAAGAAGAAATAATTTATAGGAGTATAGATACAATGTTATTATTATATTTATTATTTTTATTATTATTATTGGTATAGTTATTATTATTATTATGGTTATTATTATTATGGTTATTATTTTTATTATTATTACTATTATTATTATTACTATTATTATTATAATTATTAATGTTATTATTATTATTATTATTATTATTATTATTATTATTATTGGCTCACATGGAGCTTTCACACAACATCATCATCATCGCAACATCCGCTTACCATTGATTTCTCACTGATAGTGGCCATTGGTTTATACTGGAATTTGAGTCGCACTCAGCCTCCCCAAGGTCCCAGTTCTCTTTGCGCTCAGACAGCCGAGGTCTAGTTGACGCTCGCTCCCCGGTCTTTCAGTCCTTATTGACCCCTCTGGGTCCTTTGGTATCATTTTTATTTGGGGGGGGTCGGTGATAAAACAATGGGGGGATGCATAACTTGTAAATATGCAGTTTCGCTGTTCTTCATTCCCTTATTCGTTATATTGTCTCGTATTATTCTCCGCATTCAAGGGTTTTCCTTAATATTTCAGTCGTTTGCATTATCGTGCGTCGTTGTACTTTTACAGTTATTCCTATTATTAAGTAATTACAACAACAACAGCAGATTTCTTTAACATTCATTTTATTCTATTGTTGTAGTGTAAGTCTTGGACGCGTTTCTTCTTGTGGTATAGATTAACGAAAACCCACACTTTAATGAACCATATAAAAACATCATGAATGTTTTAAACAAACAATAAGATTACATTACAAATGTAAGAAGCCCCCAGACGTACCCCTCCACCGTACTATATACCGATACTCTATGGCTGACTGGCTTAGCTTCCGTAGATTAATATCTGATTTACCTCTGCACTCCATGTTTAAAAAGGAAGTGTCCTCTATAGTATCAGATCTGACCGAATGGTTAATTGTAGGCATAGACCAATTCATACCATCTAAAAAATTCCAATAAAAACCTAACAGCCAGCCATGGTTCTCCCCAGAATGTGCTGCTGCTATCGCGCACAGAAATGACTTTTTCCATAGCTACCAACGTAATAGATGCACTGAGACTAAGCTTCTTTCAGGACTGCCAGCAACCACTGTAAAAGAGTAATAAAAAATGCAAGAGAGCTATATGCCCAGTTTGTTAAATCAAAGGTAGCTGATCAGCGGCTTGGTTCCCACCAGGTTTGGCAAATAACAAATAGGATCCTGAACAGGAGTGTGCGTTCTATCCCAACCGTTATCAATGGACCAGACGTCATCTCGTCAGCGTCAGACAAGGCCAAACTATTTGCAAAGAACTTTGCAGCTAATTCTACCCTATGCGACAAAGGCCATCAGCTCCCCATATTTCCTCCTATAACACAGAACAAGCTAGGTAACATACAAATATCCGTGCAGAACTTGCTCCCATACTTACGAAACTATTTAAGCGCTGCCTTAAATCCGTAATAAATCAAGTTTCCAGATGCAGAAAGCCGTTTACTGCAGTCTTCCTGTACACACACAGACAAGGTGGCTTTTATATATATATATATATATATATATATATATATATATATATATGTGGGGGGGTGTATGTGTGTGTGTGTGGGTGTGGGTGTGTGTGTAAATCTTTCGAAATCTAGGGCCCGATCATTAGTCCAGAAATAACATTTGTTACCTTTGAGTCAGGGTCAAAACAAATCTAACGCTGAGACCCAGATTATATAGCAATTTAGTATTCGACGTCGGACACTAAACGTGATGTTCGTGACACGCACAGCTGGTATTAGCACGATCCGGGTCACGTTATCACTGGTTATATGACGCCCGAAATTGCTTGACCGGGTAAGAATTGTTATTATTTTTTCCTGCGATGAAAAATGATCAATTCTCGTTACGTTGTGCTGTCCTTCTTTCGTACGAAACAGCGGTCTGTGACTTAGTGCTTAATTACTGTTTTATGTAAGATTACAGTAAAATATACTGTCAACAGCAGTCATATGTTAATACAAAAAGCAACAATCAACTATACCTGTACAAATGTTCTGTTCAACAAAATATAATTATTAAATTGGTAAGTCTGTTAATCTATCGATGTTTATGTTTCGAATGGTTGTATAAGCTGCATTGAAATTAGACTTCAAAGAATTTGCGCTATCATAATCTGTTGATAATTATGGGTACAAAAGGCTATGCTTTAATTCAATTGAAATAGGCATGTTCGCTTAGGCGAACGGACGCTTTGTTAAACATTTCTGCCCTACTCCACTCTGGATGGAAACAATTATTTTTACCGTAATTTTTTTTAAATCTATATATCTCCACACAATGTGCAAAACCTGTCCATGTCTGTATATATATATGTGAGTTTGTTCGAATATTTTTATCCTTAATACTACGGATTAAAACCCAATGATGAATGCACATATAAATATAGATGAGCGCAATTGTTATAAAAACAGGTAATCTCATAAAAATATTAATGATAAATTAAAATTCATCTTGTAAAAAAAATGCAAATATGTAATTATTTATATTAGTAGCTCGAATTTCCATGACTGACTATGTGCAAACGTTCGTAATAATACTTTTTAAATAATGATATCAATGTATGTGCGATTCAAACCTCAATTTACTATAGATATACACACACAAGCTTTCGTATTTATAAATTATATAAAAAGTGGCAAATATATAAAACAAAAACGTATAAAATAATGCGTGGTATAAATATATATATATATATATACATATATATATACATATATATATACATATGTATATATATATATATGTGTGTGTGCGTGTGCGTGTGCGTGTGTGTATGCATAAAAAGTGTAATCTCTCTCTCACTCTCTGCATATATATATATTTATATATATATATATACGTATATATATATATATATATATATATATATATATATATATATATATATATATATCTGTCATCAATGTGTCGATTCGCATATTTGGTGACTAAAGACGACAAAGATAAATTTCCCCATGTGTCTTTTTAGGGAATGTGTAAAAAAAAAATATTTATGGCGATTTATCTCCTCTTTCTATTTTCAGTTTAATTTTACAGGTTCTTGTTTATTTCATTACGCTTTTGCTGGTTGCACTTTACACTCTTGGCAAATATCGTTTATTGTGCAATTTGCAAAGTGAAAGTTATTCAAATGTTCAGAGCCGCATCGTTTTATTTGTCGTCATCCGTCATCATTAGCCAAGCATGATTCGGCACACAAAATAAAAAAAAAATGCAAAAACTTATTTTAAGGTCTTATCTAACGTGTTTCCACACGTATAAAATATCACTAGTGCTATATATATATATATATATATATATATATATATATATATATATATATATATATATATATATATATATATACAAAGATATAAATATATATGTACATATATATATATATATATATATATAAACATATTCAATTTTATGAACTTCCACCTGTAGACACCCACCCACACACACACACACACACATATATATATTTATATATATGGATAGGCATATGTATACGTGTGTACACACACACACTCACCCACATCGCTCTCTCTCTCTCTCTCTCGCTCTCTCTCTCTCTCTCTCTCTCTCTATATATATATATATATATATATATATATATATATATATATATATAACGTAAGCCACATAAAGGAATATTGGTTTGGAAAGCGTGATTTGGATCAATTCACTATTGGCGAAAAATCTCTAGGCGTTAAACGGAACGGATATGAAATGTGATCTCGCTACGCATAACGTCAACTACATGTCTATCAGAATGCTTGTTGTGTACACACAACGAATAGCATTATTACAAACGTATGCACGCAAAAATACCACTTTCTCCTATATATATATATATATATATATATATATATATATATATATATATATATATATATATATACTAGCATTTAATTTTTCCTATATATATATATATATATGTACATATATATATATATATATATATATATATATATATATATATATATATATATATATATATATACTAGCATTTCAGCCCGGCATTGCCCGGGTGTTTGGAGGTATATCCTGGGCGAAAAAACAAAACAAAAAAATAACAAAAACGGTCAAATTTTTCAACTTGGACCCCTATAATGACCCCGTAACATTTAATGTTTTGGGTCCAAATCAAGTTATTAAGTTAGATCCATGTCAAATGGACATATATCTGAAATTTCAAGTGTTTAGACCCCAAGTTGTCGGAGGAGTTTGGTAGATTTCTCCACAGTAAAATCGTTGAATTTTGACAGCCAAATTTCTGTCCGAAACCCAATCACAAAGATTTTCCCAAATCTCAGTCCCCTGTATATCAAATTTCGAGTCTGTAGATTTAAAATTGACAGAGTTATTGCGAAGGAAAAGGTACACAGACACACAAACATACAGATACGTTCACTTTTATATATATATATATATATATATACATATATATATATATATATATATATATGATAAAATCATTTTTATGTCTTTTTGGTGGTGTTGTAAGAGTTCAATATGTTTCTGAATATGTTAGTCAGTTGTAGTTTTTTTGTTTTCTTCATTTTTGTTGTTATAGAGGAAGAAAGTCCTGGAGAAGAAATTAAAAAGTACGATCTGTACATTTTTTACATGTGCGTTCACTTTAGTTTCGATCAGGAATATGAAATAACAAAATAGTTTCACACTATTTGAGGACACTTGATTTTTATAGACAATTTGAATATTTTGAAAACTTTAGGTGTCAGGAAAATGATAGAATGATTTTTTGGTCCTTTTGTTGGTGCTCTAAGTCCAATATTTCGCTAATATAGCTTCACGTCAAAAATGCACATTCTGTTGCACTTTAAAAAAAATCATTGCAAATTTTATTTCTGCATCATTAATTGCTAGAGGAAAGATAATGTTTTAAATTGCAACAAAATGTATATTACATAAAATAAATCCAAGGTAATTTATTGATTCAATTTAAGTTAAATTTGTATACCTTACTTTGTAAAAATTATAAAAGTGCACTTTGAAGATAAATAAATTTCAAATTGAATCTTGCATCTTTATTTTTAAAGCCTATAGTAAAAGCATTTTGTTTAACAATTTTCATCCCTTGAATAGAATGCTTTTCTAACTTGTATCTTATCTTTTTAAGATTATATTTTAAAACTCTCCTACTTTCTATTTCAGTTTCTATGTCTCCTCACACCACAACTCATTTTTGCAACCCCCTCTTAGTATAATTACAGGTCCGAATATTCTCTCTGTTCCAGTTTGTATATTTCTCACACCATATCTATTTTTTGCAACCCTCTATTTGTAATACAGGTCTGAATAATGAGAAAATCTGAATTTTTTAGACAAAAACTTTACAATAACTTGTTTAGATTAAATATTTTTAAATTTCTTTCAGAATAGAAAATTTTAAAAATTTAGTAAGGAACATATTTCATATAGGTTTCATTAATAAATATTCAGTACATAACGAGAAAAATAGAGACGAAAATTTCAAAAGGAGTGCAAAATTGGTTACGTTCAATAGTAGTCCTCGCAAGCGAAAATCTTTGTTATTGTTATTCTATTATTATTATTATTATTATTATTATTATTATTATTATTATTATTATTATTATTATTATTATTTAAAACATATCGTGTCCTGATCTTTCGCGCGAGGACTAATATATATATATATATATATATATATACATATATATATACATATATATATACAAATATATGTATATTTTTATAGTTTTTCGTTGATCGTCACAAATAAACGCGGTCAATTTAAAAAAAACTTTATAATTGTAAACTGATCCCTGAATTTTGTTATTCATTCAAATCATTAAAGGAATAACACTTAGATGCAGTTTGTTGTTTTCTTTTTTTTAATTTAGAAGGCATGTTTTTAGTTTAGGGAACGTTAGCATAATATGTACGCTTCAAAAATATTGTGATGTAACAATGTCTGTTTATATATGGAGAGTTTATTCATCTGTGATTGAAAAATGCCCTGTTTTTGTTGAGTATACGAAGAGGTTTGTGTGTAATGTCTCTGATGTCCGATGATGATGACGAAATATAATAGCATAATGAATGGGTTGATTACATCGTATGAGATTACTGACCACATTTTATGATTTCATATTCAAAATATTGTAACTATTTTTCTCGGCGGTGGACACAAAGTACGTGTTCAATTTAGTAGAACATTATAATTGAAACGTGATCCCTTAATTGTGTTAATAATCAAATACTTAAAGTAAATAAATAAGTAAAAATAAATACTAATTATTAAAGGAATAAACTTGGACGATGTTTGTATTTTTTAACGTAGAAGAAAATGTTTAAGGGAACGTTGCCATAACATGTACACTTCCAAAAGGAAATACCGTGATGTAAAAATGTCCGTTTATTTATGGAGAATTAATTCATGTGTGATTTAAAATGTCCTGTTTTTTATGTGGGCAGAAGATTTTGTGTAATGTCTCGGGTGTCCGTTGATGATGAAGGAATATTATAGAACTATCACTACACGCTAACCGGTGTTGCCCGGTGGAAGCGTGCCCCCTTCCTAGAAAAAAAATTAAAATACGGTTGTTGTTGTTGTTGTTGTTGTTGTTGTTGTTGTTGTTGCAGCTGCTGTCCAATCCGAACCCTCCTCATGTTACGAAAGGTTCTCGGAATAGACTCCCAAAACACCATGGTAAGAACGGCTATCGCAACGCCGTAAGAAGCCCGAGTGGAGAGAGAGATAAAAAATAACATAATAAAAAAAAAAAATAGTTCACCTACCACCGCAACAAATAAAATAAAACAAAACTAAAAACTAAGAATAAACCCCCAAAACAACTAAAAGAACCGCCCCCCCCAAAAAAAAATGAAAAATGTTTGTTTCATATCGATACCAAAAAAAGCACAAATAAAAGGTGGGAAAATGTAATAACACTGTTCGAATTCGAAAAACAATAACTAAGAAAAATAGGGGGAAACACGAACGTCGTGTTTTTTTTCACCATTTAAACCAAATAAGTGGACACAGTAATGTATTGAGGTCAATCCGTGAATTAGTCTATTCTCCCTCTCTATCTCCCTCTCTCTCCTTCTCTCTACTGATTTTATTTCTCTCTCTCAATCTCTCTCTTGTTCCGGTACAATTGTCGCTTGTAAACAAAACAGATATAATGCTTGCTCTAATCTGTCTGTCTGCCGCTCTCTTTCTTTCTCTTTCTCTGTCTGTCTGCCTCTCTCTCTGTCTCTCTCTCTCTCTCTCTCTTTAAACAAATTTAGGGAGATAGGAGAAGATAAGTATAGAGAGACAGGCAGAGGGAGAGAATAATGTAGACTCAAATAACTCTTTACTGTTCAGTAATCGCTTTATTTAATTTCGAACGCCTCCCTCCTGTATGTTGGATAATGGCTTGCATGTTCGTGATTGTTAAATGAACTACATTCTTGAAAAAGGGATCTGTCTGATCTACGCCAATCAGAATAGCAAAAATGTTATGAGGGAGGATTTTTAAAAAAAATTCTAGACGACGAGCAGGAAGTGAACGTTTGGGCTATTAGTTTAGTTTACTTAGGAAGGATGTAGCCATAATATTCACATCACGTGTACAAACCCCTGCGGTGTTTATGGGGATCAGTAACATGACTTCAGCAATAAGGAGAAACCGGCGCTACTACCTCTGTAGGTTAATGCGAAAGTGGTGGTGAAGTTCCTCGGAAAGAACCTACGATTTTATTAGAACACCTGGATGGGGCAGAAAAATATTTATAAAGTTACATAAGATAACGCTCTATAGGTAAATACACGAAATTTGCATGTGACATCTGTTATTTTAAACCTACGTTATTTTGGTTTAAAGGGAGAAAACTGTGCCTCTTTCATTATACATAAGGATATATATATATATATATATATATATATGTATATATATACATATATATATATATGTATGCATATACTTACACTCTTTGTTGATTTTTAAACGCTAACAGGGTTAACAGTTTCTTCAAATTTGCGAACCATTTTTTAAATGAAAATCACCCATATTTTGGGGACGTAAACCATATTATTTGTTTATTGTATTATTTTATTTTATTTTTAGTAGATTATTGTTTTATAAGGAAAACAAAATAATATATATATATATATATATATATAGAGAGAGAGAGAGAGAGAAGTTGAGAGAGAGAGAAGTACGAATATGTCACCTAAGTATGCGTTGCTTAATTTTGTGTTAATTATTTGTAAGTAAAATATAGACGACGAATAATGTGACTAATTAATAATGCAGTAATTAAAAGAACACGTTGTTGATATGTTGAATTTATTGTCATTTTTGCGATTGTCTATGAATTTTAAAAAAATAGTTTATAAACATATTAAAATGACTATATCACCTAGAAACCTTCCGGATATGAGATTTTATTATTTTTCTATATAGTATAATCGCCATATATCCAATAACATATATTTTCATGATAAATACACTGACTGATCTATATTTGAATATATTATGATGTAATCAAATATATTTTCTGAAATATTAATCAAATTATGTATTTTTCTAGAGAAGTTTACAACTGATATTGTCAATCAATTATATTTTTATTAAACTTAATTTAATTATGTTGATAAATTATTGTCTTAGGCAATAAAAGAGTATGATTAATTGTTTCTAATTATTAATCCCGAAACGCAGTTTTGTTTTTCTCTTAAATTCAAATTTATGTAAATTTGTATGATCGACATTTTCTGTAATCGGATGAAAATGTCATATCCGTAAATCACGTAAATTGATAAAGTAAGTTAAGATTTTATTGAAAAAGTAAAATTTTACGAGTATATGATGGCGAGCTGTCTCGTGTCACGATATTAAAAAAAATAGAAAGGTAACCGGACAGTAATTCATTTTGAGAGATTAGCCTGATAGTATCTGCGATTTTCCATTGATTGAATTAATCATTCAATAAATATTTGATCAATATACAGTGCCGCCAAAAAAAGCCCACACCTGTCATTTTTTCAAAAATAATAAATTTAAACTAAATTGCTTGTAATTGTTTCAACAATCTATACCTCATCTAATTCGCTTTTTATCCCTCTATATTTTTCCTGTTCACATTTGAGATTTTATTGACGTACTTCAGTGTTCACGTAAATTTAAAAAAAATAGCTTCAAATCGAGAAGGCAAACACAACACTTCAGCCAGAAATGAGCTTAAAACCACATAAACTATCTACCTTTAAGCATCTTCAATCGTAAAATATCCACATTTTAGCATCTCTAATCGTAATTGTTTTTGTTCCACGGCTAAACCACGTAACATTTAGTCTATATGCTTCGACTCTCTCTTAATGGTCGTGAGGGGCTCATTAATCTCCAGCTTTCTGATTACATATTGTGAAATCGGCCGCAGATTGAAATGAGATGGGAAAACAGTACATATAGCTGTGCACACGCACTAAAACAACGGCAGTGTTCGTGATGCCCCTAAATCTGGTCGTTCTAGAGTTACCTCTTACAGGGAAGATGCTCTCAATATCCGCAGCCTAAGAAACAGATTTGTTTGGGCTCCCCATATCCAACAACAGTGTAATCTTGTACAAAAGAACTGCCCTCTTTTTCCATTTAAGAAAAGATTGATAGTCTACACAATGGTGGTATGCAGTACGTTTGTCGAAGAAAGGACGAGAAATTTTATCCTAGGCGCACAGTTTAAACGCTGCTAGGTGGTGGAAGTTTATTTTTGGTGTAAGGTGTTATTAATGCTAATGGCCAATGGCTTATATGTCAGCTCGCATGGTAGAATTAATTCGAGGAATTACATTAATATGTTGACTGAGAATTTCCTGGCCTGATTTAGCCGGTATTTTGATGATGATCACATCTTCATGCATTATAATACCCATGTTCCTTAAACTGGCAATATCATAATATTCCTTGAAGAGCATGATATTCTGTATTTGGATTGACCTCGTCATTCTCCAGACTCAATCCTATCGAAAACGTATGGCATTCCATCAAGCAACAGCTACGCAAAAAAAGTTACAAATCTGGAAGAAATTTGGACAAAAATAAAAGAAAATTTTGATGCCATTTCATCGGTGTATTTCTGCTGACGACTTCAAGGCACTTCACCCAAATGTGTATGCTGTTGAAGGGTTATGCTACTAATCCGTTGTGTTCCTGTTGCGTTTGTGTTGCATTCATGTTCTAAAGTTTCATTTAAATAACAAGTTTTCATTGGGCGGAGATTCTATTTGCTTTCTCTATTTGATGTATTTTTAAATTGACGTAAACACTAGGATACTTCCATTAAATATCATATATTACCAGGCAAAATTATGAACGAATAAAAGGGGAATAAACTGAAGTATAGATCGTTTAAACAATTGCAATAAATTTAGCTTCAATTTGTGGTTTTTGAAAGACTGTCAAGTGAGGACTTTTATTTGGTGCGCACTGTACGTGATTGTATTTGCCTGTCACAGTTTCGTTCAATCACATGTAAATTAAATATGATGACGTATTTATTTTGCTTTTTTAATATTGGCAGCACAATTGACAACTCTATTATTCTTGTAACTATTAAGGAAATCCTAACACTTCGAAATTCGATAAAAGATTGGAAAATTTAAAATTTAAAGAATTAAAACTGTTTCCACTATGGATTAACGTTTGGCGGCACTAATCACCTAAATAATGTTATATTACACGTAAAAGTAAAAACGCATACATTTTACGATTATATGCCCTTAAATTTTTTTAATGATATTTATACTATTTATGTATTTAATATAGAGAATTTTATCCCCAAAGGAGAGATTACGTCTCGATCGTGAAAAATCAGGACAGTTCCTTCGCTATAAGCTCTGAAATCCTTAGTAGTAGAGGCATCTGTTTAAGCGTCATATAATCAACAGCGTATATAATTAGAACACTTTTCGCAATGCAAGTAATAAAGAACTATATGCAACAAATGATACTTAATATTCAGAATGTAATGATTACGAATACGGTGCTTTGCGGGAAGATTGCTGAGAAATATTCTTCGGGTAATTCCTTGCTCGTGTGTTTGTTGAATTGCGTTGCTATCGTCACTGAAATAATGACCTTTGATCGTACACTACGTATACTAAGTTATTACGTAAATACTATCATGCCGATGTAAAAAGCAGTTTGACCATGCAAAGTTTCTCATATTTTCAATTTCCTTTTTAAGGTGTTTGAACCGATGCACTTTAACATTGGACAATATGGTGGCTACTATGGTATAGTTATTGCGGTTGCCCATTAATACTGACCGTGACTTCTTCTGTCATTAATCATCTCATTAGAGTCCTTGTCGCAAAAAGTCAATACTTGAGAAGAGGGTCTAACGGATTGTGACTTGATTGAGGCGTATTGCGGATGTATTTAGTTATCTGTTGTCAAGTCTATATACGAGTCTTAAAGAAGCAAGGGGATTATATGTATACTATCATTTATATGCGAGATAAGAATGATAAAAATATAAGTATAGTCTCCTTACTGAGGATATTCCAATAATCAACGGATCTGTACTATCGAACACTTATGTATTTCAAATCCCCCCACTAGTCCGAAGCGGAAAAAAACATGGTTATTTCTTTACTAAAGTAAACTGATTGTTTGATATTTATATAATCACAGAAATTCATCGTAACACCCACCATCATATGTTAACTAGTCACTTTTGCAATTTTATAAACATGCAATACACAAGTGACCTAAAATATTGGAGATAAAAGGATTAGACTCTTAATGCGGGGAGGTAACCTATTTTTCACTCGTATTTTGACACGGATCGATAAGATGCTGCGCATGTTGAAATCGAGTAGAATTAATTATCCGATGATTATATACTGTATGCCCCTTGCGAGAACATAATCGATATGACATCCTCCGTTGTTTTAGATTGTCTTATTGATAAATACTGTCATACAAAACCTCGATATGAAGAAATCCTGTAGTACTCAAAAAGTGAATAGCCGTTAAAAAGTGCGCAAGTATATAACAAAAGGTTTACAAAACAATAAAGCCATATATTTGTATACATTTATATGTTATTGTAAGGCATTGCTTATCAAAACCGACGGCAAGTCGAAGTAAAGATATATTAGGTTGCCAGCTGGCAATAACTCACGATCGAAAACAATGAATTAAATGGTTTCAACTTGATTATTTTTGTGAGAGTGTCTTCAACATATTTAATTAAAAACAATTTCAACATATTGTAATCGTTTTATTTTAAAACAGGAAAAATTGTCGTATTATTCAAATTCCGGGAGGTAAAATTATCATGATAATTCTGATCGATTTGAACACACAAGTAAGTATGGATTTTCTTTATGGCGGATTATACAAGAGCGGTATAGGCTGTAAGCGTTCTTAAGGAAGCCTGAAGTCGAGCATCGACTAAAAATAAAAACAGAGAAGAGAAAGTAGTGAGGCATCCTCTATAAGAAAAAAAATCTATTTAGAAGAATGGTCAATGCGCACTCAATATTGAAATGGATTTTGAAAACTAGACTGGCAGGAGGGATTGTTCTCAATGGCGCATCCGATATGTGTAAATAGTAGATCCGGCCTTGTCTTCATACAGGTATTATTCCGTATATCCACACACACACAGCCACACACACACACACACACACACACACACACAACCACACACACACACAACCACACACATACACGCACACACACACACACACACACACACACACATATATATATATATATATCGTTTCACTTTACTATTGAAGTCCATAATACCAGAAATCCTTCTACTATAATAGCTTCTCCTTGAAGCAGCTAGAGTTTGGACTTCCTTTTATGCTATCTGCTTCCGTTTCTGTACTGATATGCAGAATTGAGTTGCAACTGAAATAAACATCTTAATCGTTCTAGGTATGACACCACTTAGTAACTCTTTGTTCGAATGGCAATATATCTTGTGTGAAGTATATGTGAGAAAAAATGTTATTTTATGTTCTTAATATAAAATATTATCAAACGAAATTGAATAATATAATGATGTCCGTCAAGTGCGCGTTATTCTTCAATTACGTGTCAAATAATAAATCTCATGTTTCAAAAGTATATATCTGATATGTAATAAAAAATAATGTGCACTCCTGGCATACATTTACCAGTACTTAATTAGGGTAAAATGGACTGGTATTGATATTACTTTTCTGGAAGCAATTACATTCGAGTGCACAATTGCATAGACATTTCTAAAATACTACAAAAATAAAGTAAATGGTATTAAGAGCATCATATATTTTGACTGGTAGTCATTTCTAAATGATGTTTACAAGTGCACGATTATAAAGTAAAAAAAAAACAATACAATATATTGTTCAGTAAGCATATTGCGATGATATTCCTTTATTTAATACATAAAGTAAATTCTCATTTTAAAGCTGATGGCGATTAATCATTATAAAGATATAATCACATCTATGATAATAGAGAACGTAAGATAACACAATTGAAATCTTGCTCGAATAATATGTCATTAACAGTATTCTGAAACAGATTGAGACGTTACATTTTATTTCCAGTAAGATGGAACACCTTGATATTCCCACCGTAAGATAATTATTTTGCAGTTTAATATTAATGTATAACAGTAGGATTGGGAAAATATTATCTCTCAAATACCATCTGCGTTCATTATATCCAACGTAGCTGTCATTTATAAGACAGAACGTCTGTAATGACACTTGAAACAGTTTTTAAGAAACGAAGGCAATAAGTGAATTGTGAATTTGAAACGCAAATGCTAGAATAATTGTTTCGTGATGTTAGCAAGCCAATTACTTTCACTTGCCAGCAGGAATTTAACTAAAATGCGACTTATATTGAGTAGCCGGTGTGACAGTAAACTAATGCGATGTCTGTGAGATCTAATACATTTTCCAAATGAAATTAAAGTTAGCTAACACGCTTCGATTTAAAATTATTTAGAACATGTATTACTTTTGACACCTCCAGTTGGGAAAACGTTTCAATAACGAGACAATTCCTACTTTTCTATTATATTTTTTATTTTATTATATCTTGTATATAAGTTTATTGTTGTTAGTACTAAGCATACAAATGTATCTAGAATATTGAAGAAAAAATAAATAAATCTCTCTGTGAACCATGCGAGGCGAGTAGGTGGCCATGCGATCCACCCTGGTCCTCTCCAACTTAGTTGTTTCTCTCTCTCTCTCTCTCTCTCTCTCTCTCTTTTTCTCTCTCACTTTCTTACTCTCTCTCTCTCCCTTCGAGCGTGAGCACACACATCCCGACGCATGTGTCTGTAGAAATGGAAACCTTTACAGTATTGAAGACATCGTATTGGAAATCATAAGATAAGAAAAAAAGTTAAGGTTCCCTTTACCGAATCGAGTCAAGCGAATATTCGTAATGTATACTTATCTTATTCTTTATTTACTTTCTTGCTGACCAAATGGAACGCGCCATTCAATGCCGCCTATGTAAGGTGTCCCTTTTCAGACTCCATGCTAGGAAAATTTTTCAATAACGAGACAATTTCTACCGTTTTTTGTGCTAAACTCTTTCTATTCTATTTATTTATTTTATTGTATCTTGTTTAATATATATTTCTGTTTGTACTTAAAATACAAATGTATCTAGAATATTGAAAAAAAAAAGAAAATTATTATGAAATCTATTACCAACAGGGTAATGTTGAGTTTACAATATAAAGTTACGCTTAAATATTGGAGGGGGAGATATCTTCAAATAATATATTTAATCTCGAAAAAGAGTTACGAACTAATACTAAGTAAATATTAATAAGTCCCTTAAATCCTATATTTTCATAGAGAGTTACAACGCAATATGGATGTGTTATCGACACCTCTCCTAACTCTAACTTCTCCTTATTTTCCCATCAGTCATCTAATTTCAATGAGTGATTTTTCTGACAAAGGGACAAGAAAAAGCTGTATTCAAGATTGGCAGTATTTTGCGTGAACAGTAGACAGAGATGCTGAAAAGTATGTTTCTTTTGTCTATCCTTGTGACCATGTCACTAGTATGGGTGTTGGGGGTAAACATTTTAACTGGGCTGACATTATCCGCCTGATAGTCAGTTACCCGAACCTCGCATTAACAACTAAGGAAGCTGTCCTATCAGCAGGGGCAAAGTAATTGGGCTACTGTATTGCCATTTGGTGAATGGATTCTGGACCATGCCGGAGCCTCTGGTGGATCTTCTAGATATAATCTTAGTGAATAATTGTCACGCGCTACAAAAATACTTCCATTTCTTTTACTTTCCGTCTCTGATTTACTCTAAGCAAGTTTGCCTTCCTAGTACACAAATACCAAACCTTAATTATGAAAGGTTTCCAGAAAAAAATAATCGATTACACCCAGACCTTAAACTTCCAACGTGGATCCCCAGTACCTTCTTTCCTTCTCCAACATCAGGGGTCTACGTTCGAACATTCCAGAGATTCAAACTTTATTACAGGAGACTAAACCAGACCTATTATTTCTAGGCGAAACTGCATTGGATCGACTAATTCCCTCAATAATTCGTAATTAAAGGATAGTATAAGTTAACCTCTAAATCCGACCCCAAAGATCGTCATGGGTATGGAGTACGTGACCTCACTCAGATTGTCCACGAAACTATCCGCGTGCTCGACCCTGACGGCCAGTAGGAAAGTTTCTTTGACCTTTTCCTCACAACTTGCCCTGAGCTATGCTCATCTTCAGTTTGTCTCCACTGAGATCTGCTGACCACACTGTTGTATCGGTAAGATAAAAACGAAATTGAATAGGGCCCCAAACCTACCTCTCCATCGTACAGTATATCGATATTTTATGGCAGATTGAGAGAGCTTCCGTACATTTATATCATATCTACCTCGGCGTTCCAAGTTTAAAAAGGATGTGCCCTCTATAGTATCAGACCTGACAAAATGGTTAATTGTAGGTATAGAACGATTCATACCCTCGAAAAAGTTCCAGCAAGATGTTATTCTATCCAGTATGGACTGCTGCCATTGCGCACAAAAATCGCTTTTTCCACTGCTTTCAACGTAATAGATGTACTTAAACTAAAGCTGCAGTAAGGACCGCCAGCATCCACAAAAAAAGTGATAAAGAACGCAAAAGCGTTTTACGCTCAGTCCGTAAAGTACAAAGTAGCTGAGCGGCGGCTTGGTTCCCATTATTTTCGGCAAATATCCCAACTATCACCAATAGACCTGAGGTAATCTCGTAAGCATCAGACAAGACAAACCCTTTGCCGAGAACTTTCTAGCTAATTCTTTCCATAGCGATCAAGACCGTCAACCTCCAGCCTTTCCTCATGCAACAGAAAACATACTATGCGGCATACAGATATCTGTACGTGATGTTGCCGAGCTAATCAAAAACCTCGATCCCAGTAAACAACTGACCCTAACGGCGTTCTAATTATAGTGCTAAACAAAACTTCGATCAGAACTAGCGTCCATACTTACAAAGTTATTTAAGTGAGAAATGATTCCCAACTCCATGGAAACTCTCATCAGTATTCCCTGTATATAGGAATTCGGGTGATTGTTAATCGCCATCTCAATACAGTCCAACAAGTCTCATGTGCGTCATGATTAAGTTACTAGAATCTGTGTTAAATAGAGAAGTAGCCCACTATCTCAACGAAAATAACCTCCTTAGTGACATTCAATATGGTTTCTGTTCTGCTAGATCTACAGCAGACGTGCCTACAGTTTTATCTCATAGGATTAGCGAATCTCTCGATTGAAGCTTCTTCTCGAGGGCAATTGCTTTGACATATCAAAGGCCTTTGATAAGGTATGGCACAAGGGTTTACTTCACAAGATCCCCAGCTATGGTTTAGCTGAAAATGTCTTCTCAATTATAAAATCATTTCTCTCTGAGTGGTTCAGAAGAGTAGTCGTTGACGGGCAGAAATCAGAAGCTCTCGGTGTTAAGGCTGGGGTCCCTCAGGAGTCCATCCTGGGCTCAACACTCTTTCTGATCTACATCAATGATCTTCCAAACCACATCCCTAAATCATTCGTAGACATTTATGCTGACGACACATCCATCAATGGCAGCACATCAAACACCGTA
>NC_136503.1:59512254-59547254 GCF_053919585.1 Euprymna scolopes | reverse complement strand
TTTCCATGTTTATTAGCTCTAGCAAATTAACAAACCTTTTTTAATATTTGCTAATATTTTTCCGCGGAGATGTATAAACATCGAAAACTCATGGGTTAACGTAGTATATTTCATTACACTGTATTTTGCATGCAATATTTCTATATTTGAAATTTAACTCTTTCAAATCAAAAATTTTAAATTCCTAAATTATGATATATATATATATATATATATATATATATATATAATAAAAACGGCAGTATTTCTGCACTATCCGCATAACTAAAGTAAATATGAATTTGGCATGGTAGAGTTTAATTATAATTTACACTTCTAAAAGCCCGGCCATGCTGTATATTCTTGAAACGGTTAAAATGATCGTGTATTAGTAACATACCTCCGAACAATGGTTTATGGCTTAATCTATATTATATATAAAAGCGAAAATGCGTGTGTATATATGTTGTGTGTATGCATGTAGGTATGTGTGTTTGTATGTCTCGCAAAAAACTTTCTACGCGGGTCACGGATTTTCATGAGATTGCTATCACCTTAAAGTTCCAACGTTCGGCCAACAAATATCTAAAAATCGTGCAAAAAACATTAATGTCTTCACCCTAAAATCATCAGTTTTCTACAGGGAGGGGCCAGCAAAAACCGTCCTCTCATGACAAGTTCGTTTATGCGCATGCATCATACGACGTGGGGACGTGATTTAGTTTAAATATTTGAAAAACCGACATACGTTCGTCTACGTTGTCTTAGCTCAGTTACTTAGAGTGCGGGGTCGTTATCTAAAGGTTTTGGGTTCGAATTGTGGTGTGAGATGTCTTTTTTCGACTTTTAATATTGAAACAGGGTTATTTAAGCCATTTTTTCCGTCTTTTTTTGGTTTTTATTTTTCAGATTTTTTAAAGAAGTTTTAACGGTTGGTTTGCTGTTTTCTGTTTCGCGTTTTCATTTTTGGTTTTTCTGATTTAACATCGTTCGTTTGCCTTACGTTATTTTTTTCAGTTTTTTTTAAATATTTACTCCCCTATTTCTTGTGTTTTGATTACCTCCCCCCGTCCGAGCACACACACCTCGAAACCCCCGGGCAACGCCGGGTACTCCCCGCTAGTTAAATACTAAACGACGAAACACTGTTAGTAGTGAAAGGTGCTTAATATAGGAATCTGTAAAATTCACTATCAAAATATTAATTGTTTGGGAACGAAAAATTGCTGTCCTTGTTTAACTCACCATGCAAATATGAAATGAACTTTTTCCGTTAAAATGATTAGCGTTTACACTAAATATTAAAATAATTTAAAACATTTTATGTTTACTTATCCCAATTAACTCTCGAGCAGTTTACACATTTTAAGTATATTACATACAATGTTCTCTAACTTATCACCGTGTAAATATTTGTAAGACAAATACACATTAAATATATTTTTAACTTTATTTAACTAAAGAAAATCATTAGTATTTCGGAGAAGTTTATTGTAAGCTTATTAAACTTATTATTTTCTACCATGATGAATTCAAATTTAACATTATTGGTGTGTTGGATTAACAAGAAATACATTATTATTGCTTGCAAAAATGTTTTTCTTTATATACAGATATATAACTCCTGGAGTATATAGTAAAGAAATTCCCAATATTTATTTGTATATTTCATGTGACGGTGGATAAACAGAAAGATTATTATATGTTCTGTGTAACGTATTTTATAGGTTCTTCAATATTTTTGATGACATTTGTACTTTTACTCCCAAAACATATATATATATATATATATATATATATATATATATATATATATATATATATATCTGAAAATATATAAACATACTATATGTTTATATATAAACTAAAACAAAACCAACAACAACCTTTGTCCTTTTTAGAAGCACTTCGGTGGAAAACGGACATTGGAAAACGGAGTTTTTAGGACTATTCAATACTTTTACCTAATAATTAATTGAAAGATATCTTATCCCTATTATTATTATTATTATTATTATTATTATTATTATTATTATTATTATTATTCCCTAGGTAAAAGATACATTTAATTTGGACATCATATTATGGAGAATATTGTACAGCAATATATGACGGTGCCCGAGACTTAAAGACAATTTGTCCGTTAGTGTCGTCCTCTGTGACATACTAGCAGTTGCCTCACTCAATTTCATTTCAGAGTAGTCTAATGCAGCTCGACACCGAGCGTGGCGAATAATGGCAGTGAATGCCAGTGCCCGACACTAAACGCAAAAAACCGGGTCAATCTATTTAGGAACAATCCAATAAAAGCATATACTCCTCATGGACGCCGGTGATCAACAGTTTACTCCAGAAATCGGGAGTAATCCTTGTAAGGGTGGTCAAGATCCACCAGTAAGCATTAATAATTGCTCTTTAGTACAATTATCACATGCAATATGAATTCCGTATCACAATTAACCGCTTCAATACATCAATAAGTGACGTTGGCCACCAATCTACTCACAGCCAGTGAACGACAGTTAAAAACAGAAAAAATCAAATGGAGGCCGACACTGGTCATGCTTGCCAATGAGTTCTAGTTGCAAAAGCAACCAGTGCCTCTAAAATTAACGACAATACCCGCTAATGCTCACAAATTGCCGCGACACATCCCAGTTATAGTGGTCAAAAAGCTTCAACCAGAACTAGATTCCATACTTACGACGCTGTTTAAACGTTGCCTTATTGGAAAGATGCTTTCATACGCTTTAGAAAACTTTAATCTGGCCCGTATTTAAACTTTTCGGACATCGATAATCTTCCTCCCACACCACTACGTTTCTAGTTCATCATGATTAACTTGCTGGGATCTGTGATGAACAGAGAAGTGGTCAAGGACCTTAGTAAAAATAACCTGCTCGGTCACATGCAATATGAATTCCGTTCCACGAGATTTACAGCAGATACCCTAACTGTTACATCACACAGGATTAGTAATCTCTCGTCAGGGCTACGTTTCTAGAGCATCAGCTATTGATATATAAAATGTTTTTTGATAGACTATGGTATAAAGGTCTACTTTACCAGATCGGCAGCTATAGATATGTTTAAAATGCCCTCTCAATGATTAAAATCTTTCTCTCTAATAGGCTTATAAGAGTTGTCGTTGATGGGCAGAAACCAATATAAAGTTTGGCGTCCCTGAGTGTCCCATGCTGTACTTAACTCTCATCAATGATCTATCAAATTACATTCATAGATCATCCGTAAAAATTATGTAATGACGCAACAATTTATGGCATCACTTCAAAGGCAATCAATGATAAAGTTCTATCGGATTTTTTCTCTTCTGATCTTTTACATGTGGTGAAATGGGGGAAAAGTGGCTGGATAATTGTAATGCATCAGAAACTAAGCTTCAATCTTTTTATCATATCTCATCTTACCCCCATCATGCCGCAATTTAAATGAATGGGCCAATGTTTTGAAAATGTTTTGAAAAGGTTCTGGGACTGCCTTTCACTCCTGATCTGAATTGGAACGCATACATCAAATTTGTGGGCTAAATCGTTGAAAAAATCGTTGGATCACTCTACCTCTCCGGTAGCTATCTCACGGCCGATGAAATCCTGTATTTTTATAATAGCCATGTATGTTCTAAAATAAAATACTGTAGCAACATGTGTTAGGGAGCTGCTTGACGGGCGCCTCGCCAGCTGTTATGCAGCTCGAAACCGGCTTCGAAACCTATAGCTTATGCCATTTTCTCTTTCCTACACCACTTCTCTATAGACGAAACGTTGCGAGCCTATGTCTAATCTATTCTATTTTGATGGCAGTGCTCAACTGAACTCTATGATTTCCCCCTTATCAAATATTTACAAAAAAACAACAACACTCGACTAGCTTGCCATATGCGATTTCTTCACTCTCTAACAGTGTCTAAATCTAAACAAACATTCCTTGAACAATGCGTGTTTCCAAGAACTGCCCATCTGTTGAACAGTTTTCCACTGACCTTATCCGCAAGCGAATACAGCAGTATCCTTCAAATCCAATGGAAAGGTCTTGGTGAGTCGCCCCCATAAATAAGCAATTTCTACCCACTAAAAATGATCAACAATTACTACCCTACAATCTTATATTCATTAACCTTTACCCTTGAGTTGCCTTTCAGATGTTCTAATGGTTACGCTCGAGTGAAAAATGTAATCACCTTAAACAAACATTAATCGCAAGTAACCACCAGTACTGAAAATTACCAACAATAGCTTTTGCTAACTGTCACTGCCAGACAGTGCCCGACAGTAATTGCCAGACTATTTTGTTTTGGACATGTCTGCCAGGACCTGCTATTTCCTAGTGTGGGCAGTAATAAGGAGGGTAAATTTGTTCGTTTTTGTGAAATCGTTGATTCCTTTCAGAATCTCTACTGTATTTCTGTAAAACTTCTACTGGATAAAGGCGTAAGTGTTTCAACGATAATATTTATATATTGGAGGCATCGCGAGGAGTGCAACTGCTTCCTCCGGTATACAGTAACATTCGTTAAAAGTTTATTTGTCATATTGAGACTAATATAACATCAGTAATGAAGACAGTGATTCGGGGTATTTTTTTTTTAGAAAAATTAAGTAATAAGGTTACATTAATTCGTCTAGTATTTCGAACATAATTCAATTAAAATAAGGGAAGTATCATTCTGCTATTTGAAAGCAGATTGTGTCTTACCGATCAAATACCTTAGGGGGTAAATTAAGCGTATTGTTAACTAGATTACAATACCGGAGCATAAAACATAATAAATATATTTTTAATATCGTTATTATTTTATGAAATTTTAATGCGTGTTCAGATTTAGTTATTAAAGACAGTCTCCTTTTCAGCCAGCTAAAATTAACATAAACTGTTATCTCAGTAATGTTATTTAAAGCAAAAAGACAAGTAGAAACCCGTCCTAACTATTATGATGCTATTTTAGAAAGTTTTGTATTTGGCGTATAAATGAAAAGCATTTTCTACATACACACACCGACTCACATAAACGCATGCTCATATATCTCTCCCTCTACACACACACACACGCATACACACACACACCCACACACCCATATATATATACATATATATATATATATATATATATATATATATATATATATATGTGTGGGTGTGTACACGTACACCCATGCTCGCAGTATATATATATATATATATATATATATATATATATATATATATATATATACATATATATAGTAATTTATAAAATATATATGGCGATTAAGCTACACTGAATATTCTACGTTTTATCCACTATTTGATACGTCAGGCTTATGCGCGAATTCTGTGGTTGTTTCTTGTTTTTATATATGTTGAGGATTTTTAGTTAGCCAATCAGCTGTCTAGTATCCACCGCACCCCTTCCTATCAGCCAATGTGCATGCATTTTATCGAACAAAGGAGCTGTTTTAGAACTAGGTTAGTGGTTTAACGTAGACGCTTTCCTTTTGTTTATATATATATATATATATATATATATATATATATATATATATAAATATACCTATGTGTACACACATACATGCACATATACATATATATATACATATATGTGTGATCGTTTATGTATATTCATGTTTATTTAATTTATTTATTTGTTTGTTTTCTATTGTTATTGTTAGTTTTAAAGCTATTTTGTATCGCTATCCTAGAGTAAGTTTTATTTTGTGAACACAGTTGTTTATTTATTTATTTATTTTTTATATACAATTTAAATAAAAAACACCGTATAAAACAACACTAGCGAATAAATACTGGGAACTCAAAGAAAGCGGACATTCGCCGGTAGTCGAATGGAAAATAATAAGACAAGCTACCACGTGCGGACATTTAGACGACCCATGTAAATTATGTCTCCATGACAAATGTGCTATCCTGTACTTTAAAGAACCCAAAATTCTATTAAACTGTGTTCACAAAAAAAACTTACTCTAGGATAGCGATACAAAATAGCTTTAAAACTAACAATAACAATAGAAAAAAAAACAAATAAATAAATTAAATAAACATGAATATACAGAGACTATCACACATATATGTATATACATATGTATATATATGTGCATATATGTGTGTACACATAGGTATATTTATATATATATAAAAAAAGGAACACGTCTACCTTAAACCACTAACCTAGTTCTAAAACAGATCCTTTGTTCGATGAAATGCATGCCCATTTGCTGATAGGAAGGGGCGCGGTGGATACTAGAAAGCTGATTGGCTAACTAAAAATCCTCAACATATATAAAGACAAGAAACAACCACAGAATTCGCGCATAAGCCTGACGAATCCTATAGTGGATGAAACGCTGAATATTCAGTGCAGCTCAATTGCCATATATATTTTATAAATTACTAACTAGCTTTACCAACGTATTGAGCACTTTTGAAGTAAATACTTAAAGTTTACGATTAAATCTATACTTTCGTATATTAAATTTATGCGAGTAAATGAAGTAGTTATATATATATATATATATATGTACACATACACTTACACACGCTCTGTATATATATATATATACATATATATACATATATATATATATATATATATATATATATATATATATATATATATATATAACATTATTGTGTCAAGCACAACCATGCGTAGAATTAATTAAGGTGCCATGTCGATATTTCCTGTGTTCGTTTTTGTAACATTACATGTTCTTTCACATACGTCTGTCGCCACAATCACGCATATTTAGCTTTAATATTCATATGGTATTATTTTAATGTATATATACACACATATATGTGTGTGTGTATGTGTGTTTGTAAGGTGTGTGGGGTGTGTAGGTTGGTGCATGTTTGTGTGTGTACACGCACACCCACGCGCGCAGTATATATATATATATATATATATATATATATATATATATATATATATATATATATATATATATATATATATATATATATAACATTGTTGTGTTAAACAGGACCATTCGTAGAATTAGTTAAGGTGCCATGTCGATATTTCCTGTGATCATTTTTGAAACATTACATGTTCTTTCACATGTGTCTGTCGCCACAATCACACATATTTGGCTTTAATATTCACCTGATATTATTTTAATATTTAACAAAATGTTAACACGTTTTTGAAACCCTTCAATGAATTTTATTTTGGATCTTTTCGTTGTCACCTGTCTTCCTGTGAAAATACGGCTGCCTTATTGTATGTGCGCTTTCACCAGCTTAACTCATATTTTATTTTTATAAACTCTGTTAAATATCGTTCTTCACTTCGTGAGTGGCTTTGTGGAAAACATTTAGAATCTTCACGGGGGCTCGCGTAATGACTGCATCGAACGCATGCACAAAACAGCAGGTGGTGTCATGGATTATTCACTGTGTCGCTGTTCGTGTTTGGTGTCATCTCTTCATGCCTACATTTATCCCCCAAGTACCCTTTTTTATTTCAATCAATATATTATTTACGCTTTCTTTACGTTTACAAAATTAGAATATTTGCATTCGTTACTCTTTAAAACTAACCAAATTCACATTTTCTCTTTTCTTCCTGATGATAAATTACAAGCAGACAATTATACTATTTATCGTTTCGTTACAACTATCTACATAAACATAGCTATGTGCATATCCTCATACATGTGCATGCATTTCACTAGCCTTACGGAATTTTGAACAGTTCTCTTTTTGTTTTACAAATGCATCACCACTTATCATGGCCAAGAGGTCACTCGGTTATAAGGATTAAAACGTATTCAGTAGATAATTGGACAATAAAGTAATCGATAGTAATGGAAATTTGGTAAATTTGGTAAATTATATGGAACGGCTCATCAATAATTTGTTTACGTTAGACTTGAAGACAACCACATTGTAGTCAGCAGGAAAGCAGGAAATCCGAAGACAATTCCATAGGCTTGTAGTTGTAAGAAAGAAGTTTTGTTCCTGGAATCTACATTTAGGTTAAGGCTCAGATAAAGAGTGGGGGAAATGAATGATAGTGTTTTGTAAGGCATATAATTCTACTTTTGGTATGGTGTAATTAAATTTAAGTAATAAGGAAACACAATCTGCTGAAGATTTACTTATGATTTGCCATATATATGAATATACTTAAATTTAGAAATCATGCGCATCATATCCAGGAAATACATTCTCCCATTATCTGTATCTTTCGAATATGTTAAGACATTATAAGAAGTTTTAATCAAAGTTAGAATATTCAAGATTTTAACTAATATTATTCATAAACATTTGGACGCCAATTAAACAGATTAATTTAATATAAATTATTTTCTATAGTTCAGTAAAGTGATTAATCCTTTAACCTCCGATAGTTTATAAGGATTGAATGAGTTACATAGAATTTTCCAAATAAAAAGATGTGTACTTTCTTCGGAAAGATTTTTTTTTACGAATTGGTAAGCAATTGCATATATAGAAATATCTGTACAAACTTTGATTGAACTTCTATGATATTTTAATAAATAAGAGATATGATATTTTCAATGATGGTGTATCCCGAGTATCGACTCCTGAGTGAAACCATTTAATTTTCTTCTTCAGTACTTTTTATCATTATATCCGGAAAGCATTTTATGATTTTATGTCTGAAATCAAAATTAAATAATAATTTTCCTACAAAAAACGAATACTAATCAGAGCTTATTCAAAATATGAGATGGAACTTAACATTTTTACGTTTCACAAGCCAAAACAAGGAACCACAGGCACACACACACACACACACACTCTCTTCCACACGCAGACACAGAAAAGCTAATGAGACAACGTACCAATATACTCACACTTTAATACTATCAGAAAATATATAAATAAAAATAAAAAGTAACAGTACCAAAAATATCCACTGACCCTTAAGTGGGCCCAATAAACCAGGAAAGGGAGGAAAAACACTCAAGTTTGAGACTTTAAAATAACACATCTTCTCACCTCTGAGGAAAATCATTGGCCATCAGAATGCTTTAGCTATACCATATAGTTTTACAAAATTTCTGAAATCGATGCTGTAAACGATACAAGATCTTTGGAAACGCGTTAAATTTATTACCAAAGTTTATTTCTAAAAAAATAGTTCAATAATTTATAAAATGAAAATATAAAATAATAACACGAATATAAAAAACAAAAACAACTGTTGTTGACCCCGTTCATTTAAATATACATTTGTCTTTTGTTTGTATCGCTCTACTCATATTACCCTCTTTCTCACACACACACACACACACACGCATATCTATTAAACTATTTATCACTTTTTTAAATATAATTCTGTAATATTCATATTCTAATAAAATCACAGTCAATCGTAATTGATTTAATTTAAGCTTAATGCCGATCAGTTCTCATAATCGAGCATGCGTTTAATATTTTTTCCAAAATCAATACAAAATATAAAATAAGAACAGAATGAGGTATATTTCATGATGTGTTACACATATTTTGTAACTATTTGGACAATTTAAACATTATATTATTTTTAAAAAATCTGCAAAAATAGCTACTCTTCAGACACTAACATACATTTTTCATACATATATGAATATATTAATACTTCCTATATCCAAGTAACCAGCAGTTAAAACTGGCATCGCCTCTCCTCATTTTTTTACGTATCGAAGCACGCTTGATTAAATACGACAGAGTGTTTATCTCTGTCTATATTTTTATCTCGATTTTCTCGATCTACCGGTCATTTTGTCTCGTTTAAGTTGGTAATTTCTGTATTAGGTTGCCAGAGTTATTTCTTTTGTCAGCCATTGTCTTCTAGCGCTTTCGATCATTGATCGTCATCAGGAGCAATTTTGTTGTTGATAAAGAGGCATTTTCTTTTTTCTTTTCATATGTGATTATCTTTATGTGATTAATTTTATCTCGTATTTATTAATTACTTTACTGTTACTAATTTCATTATTTTGATTAAAGTCATCTGTTACTGAGAGTTAAGTAAAATAGGTGTTTTGAAGTCCATTATTCTATTTATAAACCATCACTAAATATGTACGTTGATTACATATAAATGTATATTAATTCTTGAATTCATTTGATATGTTAATACCAACTTTCAAAGCTATTTTTTCTTAATTCGAGGCTTTATTGTCTTCATAATTATAGCTTCTTGTAATTGTTAATTTCGTGTACAAGTATGTCGATACTTACTTTTTATGTTAGTGGTAAATACATCTTCTTTTGGTTAACTTTAATGTTTATCATGAACTGTAATATAGCGTTAAATGGCACTCTTTCTGATAGGCGTTATGTCAGACGAAATATACAATTTACTAAATGAAAAACACAAAAATGGTCGACGGATCACTAATATAAACAAAACAATAAAGATGAAAGAAGTCTCGAACCTAATTAATCAAACGTGCCTTACTGCCAGAATATACGTATGCATACATACATGCATCCTCCGATATATATATATATATATATATATATATATATATATATATATATATATATGCTACATCCTACCCTCTGATGAGAAGGAAAATATTTCTTCGAAACTCCGTGGATTAAGGACTATCCACTTGTTTAATGTTTCCTTTTTAAAATTAAATATGTTTTAACTCTTTGTCAAAGTGTTTTTAAAATGTTTTATTAACTGTTTGTCATATATATATATATATATATATATATATATGTATATATATATATATATATATATATATATATATATATATATATATATAAACGCGTGTGTAAAATAAGAGACAGGGCAAAAGAAACAAAACACAGAAATATATTTTTAAAAAATGCATGAGTAAATATAGTTTTGATAATAGAATTCCTTCATATATAATGAAAGTCAAACTTTGTGGAAAAACCCAGAAAAGAAGCTGAATAAAGAAACACATTGGAGAGATGTTGGAGTAGAGCACAGCTATTAGAAAAATAAAGACAGTTATGCCGCGTGGGTGATATATACGCTTAATAGTTTAAATGCAGTAGGAAATAGGTATTTTTACTAAGCGTGGAGATATGTATGCAGTTACGAGGTGTAATCTATTTAGTGAGCCAGTGTATTGCGGAGGCATTATTAAGCAATAAGACACCAGATTAAATTTTTGTTTGGATCGTAACGAGAGCAGGGTAAATCATTTATTTGTATATTCCATAAAAAATTAAGAAATTTATTGAGTTTGTATTGTATGTATCAGTGTGTCTGTGTAAGAGTAGTGTGTCAGATATGCAAATTTATTTATTTTCATGACGTCTGTTGTCCAAACGAAATGGTATCAGTGATTCATGCTATTATAATTCGTTCTTCTGCTATTTTGCTTTCTTATAGTTTTTTTTTAATTTTCCTACCGACATTTTATTTCATGATGTATTGTGTACAGGTTAGAACGATAAATTATTGCCCCAGAAAAGACGACATGATTCCATTTGTCTTTGATAAAAAAAACAGTTTCCTTTTTTTGGTGGAGTTAACTAATCAATGAACATTTTTATAGGAGGAACGAAATAATTATTAACTCGTTTGACAGTTGTGCACAAATTCCAAAGGTGATAGCAGCCTTCTTTCATGTCTGAAAGTGACAAAATTTCAATTGAGGGGCATCAGAGATGCGCCGCTGTATTACTTATGATCTCTATCGATCAAAATAATGACAACAGGACTATAGAAATTACCCCTAAAATACATGGTCTGATTGGCCGGAGCGTGCCCAGGGTGATGCAAACTTTCCGGCAATGGTTGTGATGTTCAGTATGGTTTCAAGTGAGGGCCGTATCATGCTACCTCACATCGTCGATGTCGGCTTGAAAGTCAACACCAATGCGTACCTGGTTGTGGTTAAGTATTTGGTGATTCCCCGATGCAAAGAAGTGGTTGTGTGCAGACACTGCTCGGGGCAGCAGGACTCGGCGTCGACCCAAATGTCCAAAGAAATATAGGCTTGGATTCAGCAGGAGAACGACAGTGGTCCGACTCCCGTGCCGATATCAAACACCTACCCTTGATATTCTTCTTCGGAAACTGTGGCTCGTGATGTCTAGTCTTTGGGGGTCTCGACATGAATTCTAAATGCCTCTGTGTAGAATGATGGAAGCGAAAAGTGAAGCTCGGGTACACCAGAAAGAAAATACAAACAATTTGATTCTATCTACCAATAATTAATTTGCAAAAGTTACAATCTTTTTACAAATATCTAAACGTTCAGTTCTTAGCACATTTTTAAATTTTCAAATCTCTATTTTTCGTAGATGGAATTCCGACGAAATGGAAAGGGGCTCAGGCGTTAGGGAGCGGTGTTATTATCTCGAGATTCCACGCAATCTGGCTCCAATCTGCAATCTGTCTATTTTCGAGCGGTATTGACCTCTTATGGTGAGGTCTCAGGTCGGGGTGAATAATCCACCAAGCCAATCAGATTAAGCTACGTATCCGACAATTTCCAGACCCAAATTGCGTGTGCGCAGTTCAGCCATAGTCTAGAGTTTTGAAATCTGGGACCAAAACCGACATCCGTTCACATGACCCCAGGGGGCAACGCTTGTCAATTTCCCTTACCCAGAACTTAGAGTACGTGTCCCGGTGTCTCTCAGCGCAGACGAATGTCATTGTCCCTTATTCTAACATTTCCTGTCATCTGTTTTTCCAAATATCAATTATATCTCTGGCGGTGACAATAAAAACAAAATATATATATGAGTCTGACAATAAAAAATATATATATCTATATATTTCAATTCAAGTATTTTCGATATACGCTAATGTCCGGGGTCCAATTAAGCAAGCTTAGCATATTTACCCTGTTTTTTTCAGGTCCTAGAGGGATCTGTACCTCCCCAATGGGAAGCAAATCGCTCACTGAATTCGATCACTTTACATTCGCCTCCCTTATACTTCATTGCTTCGATAGAACCAATAGAGTCTAATTCTCAATACACTCATCCGCCCTTTCCACAGCTCGCCATCAGATTTTTCACGCTCCCCCCTCTGAATCGTTGAATTTCCTGTTAAGAAAAGATACACAATCTAATAGCCACTCTACACCTAGGGTTCTCCCCTGTTTTCCATAAAACAGTTCACAATAAAGTCATGTCACTGATTTAATGAAACTCAAAAGTTCATAAGAATAAGAAAATGCAGTTCATAAGTTAGCGGTTCATCAGGTAATTACGTCTCTTTTTCCTTTCACATGCAAGTTTTGCTCGCTCCTTTTTTCACAATTTACAATAATGACTCAAAATAAAATCACCATGTATAAATGTCACTCAATAAAATTGAAAAGGCCACTTAATTAAATTGGCACTCCTTTTTTTCTAACAGAACTACTTCCCCTATTTACAAAAAGAAAATTTTCAAGGATTGCATAAAAGTTGTTAGCCTTTTACCATTTTTTTTTTAGAAATCCAGTCATAGTTTTAAAAATTTTCTTTTCACAGAGTTTCACTCACAATTTACAAGATTTTCTTTTTTTCACTTGTTCATTTTTAACAGCACAGTCTCTTAATTTGAGGTATACAACCCTAGTCAGGGTATTCAGTCGCAGTTGAAATGTCACCTTATAATTCCTGGTTCAGGTTTTGGTAAAAATTTTGGAAGCATTTCTTTGAGCTGAGGGCTTCTTTTCACCTCAATAGACGGGCATTCAAGCAACTGTTGTGATTTCCTTTTGACGATCGACAGCTCAGCGCCCTGTAAGAAATTTCATAAAACAGAGAAGAGAAAAGAAAAGAAAAGAATCTTCCAGTCGTCTTCAGTTCCTTTAGATTTCAGCATCAGGGAAGTTTTCGGGATGCATATCGATTTCGTCAGCATCAGGAATCACATTTTTCAGAATCACAGGCGGGTTCAGGCCAGAGTCTGCCTTGCCATCTGTACAACCAGCCTCGGGATACTTATTGCATCGGTTCCTCCTCTCATTTGTCCTTTTCATACACCAAAACATCGCCACCAACAACACACTTACCATCATCCTAGCGTGCTTACTGCCGCTCTTGTAACTATAACCTTATGAAGTCTATCCCTAGTTTCCGTATTCTCCAGACACTTTAATCGGGCCTGCAATTCATTCAAATCTATGCGCCTTACTTCTCCCAGAGCTTTTGGTAACCTAAGTCGGGTACGCAGTGGTGAACGACGGATCAGGGGGTCCCAAAGGTGAGTAAGGTTATTCAATTGGACATTACATCAGGTGCCTTTAATAAATACCGTTCCTCAACCTGATAATATGTAGGTAACGCTCTGCCCTTTCCACGTGCTTCATATCCAGTGTTCAGTTCTACAATAGTTAAAGGCGACCTCAGCCATGTTACCGCATACCTTGCACAATTCCAACTTCGGTTGCGTGGATACCAACTAGTGCCTTCAGCTACACGTATAGCCATTAGCAAAAGGCCTTCACTTGCCACCTCAACCTTGCAGACGCGATTTATCACTCGTTCACCCCCCCTGAAATAACCCCGACACACACAACTCATGATCTCCAATTACATATAACGGACTTTGTGACCCGCAAATTCCAAGACAATTGACTCGCCATTTTCTTGCCACATTAAACGCTACATATTCTGACTCCACTCTGTAACTGGCCACGAACCTCAACTTGGTTTAGTCCAGTGGATAGGGAACAGATGGAGTAATAACTTAATACAGCTTGTTCTTGGTTCCTCGATCCCATAGGGGCACAGACAGAAACACTAATATTTTTCAGCTTCTAACCGCGCACTACACCACGGGGTGTTATAATATTCCCACAATCCTTCCTCGGGGCTAATCGGAACCTGTAGACGATATGGTAAGTTTTGTCTCATATCGTCCAAGAGTTTAATATTCGGGTATACTATTCTACTATCTCAAATATCTCTTATTTTAATTAACGCATGTGTGACTGACAGCGATCTCCCCGACTGTCCTCCAGGTGAAGCGTTCGTCAATGCTATTTTCCTAACCACAAGCAGAGCGAACGTGGTGCTCAGGCCACCGAGGGCCAACAACTCGCGATTCTGCCCACAACAGGGTCCACGTCGCGTTACACAGCTCCCACCTCCTTCTGGCTACCGCTCGCCACTCTGCGTTCAGACGATCTATTATCGTCTTTACAGGTACGCCAGCTTGATCACGCCCATCCCCGGAACAAAGTGAGGAAACCCCCGTCTGTCAGTACACAACTATTGACAAAAAACTAAGTACTTTTTGTCATAGGCTGTTTAAACAACCAATTCACTTTCAATAAAATTAATCTGTGCGATTATGGATGGTCAAATAAATAAATAAACTACTCGGAGCTATATACGCCCCCCCCAATTCATCGAATTCCTGTCGATATTTCAAAACGCGTCCTATATTACACTTCTTCTCTCTCCGTGCGACACACACATGCTCCTGCAGACAACGACCTCAATTTCAGCATAATTCATGTCTCCTTATGAACGGTTAATAAAAAGAAAACTACATGGAGCTATACACGCGCCGCAAGCGCCCTCCCAGGCGACATGTCCGAACGGATACATATCCAGAAATGCACCATGTGGTCACGCAAGTATCGGCCAACTGCAATCATTACTGATTCTAACTCTAAAATTCAGCTTAAATTCTCCTGCATTCATTCCAACTAATTATATATATATATAAAAAAAAAATTAAATCCTAAAATACATAAATCAAGAAGACTCTCTTAACGCCTCGTTATCGCACGAGAAATTCTGTCCTTTTTAATTAATATCTCCAGGTACGAACACCAACGCGTGATTTACTCGCAATAAAAAATCCATCTTAAAAAAATAAAATAAATCGTATTTCACGCTAATTTTGGTGCACTACAATTAATTTATTACTTCACGCAGTGATACTAATAGTAATATCAAATCAATTCCCATGCGGCCTCTTGACTCTTATTTCTCAACCAAGTAATCCTTCCCGACTCAGGTAAAGTTCTAATTCCTTCCAAAAGTCAATTTAATCGCTGAAATTAATTCCTTTAAGTTTTCTCAACTGAATTCCGATTAAAAATGTTCAGTTGGATACGCGAAATCCATCCAGACTGAGGTAAACAAAAATAACTTTCTTTTCAAAAATTAATTCAACCCACAAAATGTAATATTTCCAATTATTCTCGGTTGAAAACATAAAACACAAGTGTAATTCTCAACAACAACGATTAATATCGCTACATAAAATACAGATTAATTCGACCAACAGATGTCATCAAAATTCACGAACAGATAATATAATATTCATTTCATTTTTTTCAAGAAAAAAAATTTCAACTAAATTCAATCACTGGAATTCTCCCCTCACTATTTATATGCAACTAAATTCAAAAATCATTATCATCAGGGCCATCCCGCTCTCGACAGAACTTAAAAAGTAGTCACTTTAAAATAAGTGAACAAAACATAAAACTCTCTACCCTCGTATTAACCTATTCTCGAAGTACGGCACTCCCCTTTCCTTCGAGGCCTGCATCTGGGGATGAGGAGCCACATATCATCCCAATTCTGATGTTTCGCTCCCCAAGTTGCAGGCATTCTCTCACAGTTCTCATTTAATCTCATCCACAGGTCCTTCAAGGTTATCGTAAACATCCGTTGGTAAACTCTTACATCATTCAGAGTCAAACCAATTTTCCGACCCTCAAGAAATTTCCTTAGACTACCTGGACCGGATCGTTTCTTAATGACTTTATCAACTAACACACAGAGAGCCTTCTCTCCTTTACCGTAAAAAAGTTAATTCCATCCTGGGCTCTGCCACCAGCATCTTAGCTCCCCAACCCTACGAACAGACCCGCCCTTGCTGTTAAAATGCCCGCATCTTGTAATCCCTTGAACGCTGTGATCGCAATTAAGAATTCCTTCTTACGTCATCGCTCGTGATTCTCGTAATTACTTATTTATTTCATTAATATTATTTATATCTCTCTGCGCCCCAATAATACTTAAAACAGTCAAATGTACACGATATCAATTAACTTCAAACAAGAGAAAAATCACATCTATATATCTATAAAAGTGAATGTGTCTGTATGTCTGTGTGTCTGTGTGTCTGTATACATTTCCCTACGCAATAACTGTCAATTTTTAGTCTATAGACTCGAAATTTGAAATACCGGGTACTGACATTTAGGAAAATCGATGTGACGGGTGTCAGCCAGAAATTTGACTGTTAAGGGGTCAAATTTCAACGATTTGACCTTTAAGAACTCTACCAAACTCCTCCGACAATTTTGGGTCTAGACACTTGAAATTTTAGATATAGGTTCCGTGAACCTGGATCTAACTTAATAAACTGATTTGAGCCCGAAACTATAAATTTTAAGGGGTCATAATAGGGGACAAAGTCTTTAAAAATTAACCTTTTTTTTTGTTTTTTTGCTTTTTCTGCACAGCATACACCTCCAAACACCCGAGCAACGCCGGGCACTCCTGCTATTAAACAATACAAAAGTAAAAACAATATGCAATAATTTGTACTCGGATCACAAGAGAAAGATTTCACAATTATCTATTATAAGTTACGTTCACTTTCTGCCTTTTTCCAATTCTTACTGAAATATAAGGAAAAATAACTCAATCCCAACACTCGTTAAGGCGACAACTGGATTACGACAGCGTTTTGTTTCAATCTATATGTCTATAAAAGTGAACGTGTCTGTCTGTCTGTCTGTCTGTCTGTGTGTCTGTCTGTCTGTCTCTCTGTGTACATTTCCCTACGCAATAACTCTGTAAATTTTTAGTCTATAGACTCGAAATTTGAAATACCGGGTACTGAGATTTGGGAAAGTCGATGTGACGGATGTCAGCCAGAAATTTGGCTCTTAAGGGGTCAAATTTCAACGATTTGACCTTTTTTGTTGTTTTTTTTTTTGCTTTTTTTTGCACAGCATACACCTCCAAACACCCGAGCAAGGGGTCAAAGTTCAACGATTTGACCTTTGAGAATTCTACCAAACTCCTCCGCCAATTGTGGGTCTAAACACTTGAAATTTTAGATATAGGTTCCTTGGACATGGATATAACTTAATAACTTGATTTGAGTCCAAAAGAATAAATGTTAAGGGGACATAATAGGGTCAAAGTTTAAAAAAATTGACCGCTTTTTCTTTTTCTTTTTTTTTTCTCAACATACACCTCCAAACACCCGGGCAACGCCGGGCTGAAATGCTAGTTTAAAAAAAAAACAATGCTTTTTCATCCAATGTCTTTTTTTTTTTAAACACACACCTTTCTCTCTCTGACTTTACTGATATGAATACTAGTACTGATACTGCCCGGCCGTTTTACTGCTATGGCCGTTCGCACACACATATGTATCTCCCTCTCGCTCTTTCTCTCTAGCCAACTTGCTGATGCACGGGTGGACAAGCAGAGAACAAAATGTTCGCCTCACCGTAATAAACGCAGTTTTTCTTTCTTTCTAACAGTGAAGTTTACACACTGTCTCTTTCTCTCTCTTCATCTTTCTCTTCTTCATCGCGCGTAGTTGTTCTCAAAAGAAGAGGGAAAAACTTCCTTCCCGTTGTTCTCTCCCTCTTTCTCTCTCTCCTCTCTCTCTCTCTCTCACGCTCTCTCTCACTCTCTCTCTCTCTCTCTCTCTATATATATATATATATATATATATATGAACAAATGATTAATAAAACATGTTAAAAGACATCTTGAAAAAGAGTTAAAAACATATTTAATTTTAAAAAAGGAAGCACAAGATAAGTGGATAGTCCATAATCCGCGGAGTTTCGAAGAAATACTCTCCTTCTCATCAGAATATATATATATATATATATATATATATATATATATATTTATATATATATATATATATATATATATATATATATATATATATATATATATATCAGACTCTTTCTGTTCTTTCTTAAAGTTTTTTTTTTTCAAATGTGTATTTCATGCGTGCGTTTCTCACCTTTTTTGTGTTCGTCGTGGAATTGTTTTCCGTAGCAACCAAAATAAGAAATATTAAGTCAATTTCACCTTTAGGGTTGATATCGTAGGTCTCGGCACCAGCTGTGATCCGACTCCCCTGTCGAGGTCAACAAACTGACCTCTTATCTTCTTCTTCGAACACGGTGGCTCGTGATGTCTAGTCTTCGAGGGTCTAGACATGAATTCTTTACGCCTCTATGTAGAATACTGGAGGCGAAAAGTGAAGCTCTCACACACCAGAAAGAAAAGACAAACAGTCTACCAACAATTTTTTTCACAAAAATTACAATCTTTTTACAGATATGTACACGTTAAGTTCTTAGCACATTTTTAAAGTCTCAAATCTGTCTTCTTCGTAGATGGCACTCCAGCGAAATGGACAGGAGATAGTCAGGCGTTTGGGAGCGGTGTTATTATTTCGAGATTATACGCAATCTGGCTCACATCTACAATCTGTCTACTTTCAAGTGGTATCGGCATCTTATAGTGGGGGCGCAGGTCGGGGTGGATAATTCAACAAGCTAATCAGATTAAGCTACATGTCCGGGGGTTTCCAGACCAAAATTGCGTATGCGCAGTTCAGCCATAGTCTAGAGTTTTGAAACCTGGAACCACAACCGACATCCGTCACATGATCCTAGGGTGTCAACGCTTGTTAATTTCCCACACCCAGAACTCAGAACACCTAGCCCGGTGTCTCTCAGTGCAGACGAATGTCATTATCCCTTATTCTAACATTTCGTGGCATCTGTTTTTTTTGTCCAAATAACAAATATATCTCTGCTTCTAACAATAAAACAAAATATATATCTGATTCTGACAATAAACCAAATTGTATATATCCGTATATTTAAATTCAAGTATTTTCGATATCCGCTGTTGTCCGGGATTCAATTAATCAATCTCAGCATAGTCTTCCACAGTTCCTAGGGAGGTCCCAACCTCCCCAATGGGCAGCAAATCGGTTCCTCAAGTCGATCACGTTACATGACGAGTTTGTACCCCTTTCTCACTGCTCCATTCTCCCTTGACCTGAACCCGCTTGGCTACTTCGTTTGGTCATAGATCGAGAACATCGCCAACATGACTTCCCCCAACAACAATGCTAGTCTGATCACATCCATCCGCCGAGTATTCGGCGAGCTCCAGTCGGCACCCTTAGAAATGGTATCCTGATTTAGCCGAAAGGCGGTGCATTGAATAGATGTCCACTCCACAATATAATCAAGTTACATAAATTGTTATTATGATAACCGTTTTAATATGACATTTTAGTGTTGTTTTCTGTAAGCGACAACTTTGTCGTTTCACCCATTATTTTATCCTCACACGCACACGCACACGCTTGTGCACACACTCATATACACACATATATATATATGTATATATATATATATACATATATTGTATATATATATATATATTTATATATATATATATATATTTATAAATATAACATGGTACTATGTACGTGTCATTGAATGATTGAAACTATAGAGCCCATGGTTTGGAACGCCAACTTATCATAATTCTTAGAAATCTTCAAAGGATAAAGTCGAAAGTTAATCTCTAAGAGAAAAACTAATATTTTTAAAGGTCACTAAAATAAAATGCAAAATGTTTTCATTATAAAA
Organism: Euprymna scolopes; assembly: GCF_053919585.1. Classification (NCBI taxonomy): domain Eukaryota; kingdom Metazoa; phylum Mollusca; class Cephalopoda; order Sepiida; family Sepiolidae; genus Euprymna; species Euprymna scolopes. The sequence goes on along the minus strand of NC_136503.1, from coordinate 59,526,690 downwards.
TGGAAAGTTCATCTCAATTTGTATGTAATTTAAATCTAGTTTGAAATATTATAAAATTTAAATGTTTGGTAATTTCAACAATTTCAACCATAATTTCTAAAGTCAGAAGATATTGAATTAAATAAACATAAACTTGTTTTTCAAAAATATATACATATAATTAGCATCCAGAAGCGAGTCTTATAACAGATTAAGTTTTGCACACACAAGAAGACAAGACATTACTCACAAATTATCTATAAGTCTAAGATTTAGGAAAGTAAATTTTATATTTTAATTTACAGAGCGATTGAAATATTATTATACCTTTATTTCTGCATATTAAGTTATAGTAAATAATATCCATTATTTATACAATCTAATTTTTCTGTAATAAAAACTGTAGGACTTATTTTAATCGAACATTTACTTACTTTAAACATGTTGACTTGATTTCTTCTAAAACAGGTTTAAAGAGGAACTATAATAATGCTTTTTTAAAAAAAATGAAAGGCTATTTCATTGACCAAAATATCGATTAAAAAAACTCATTACACAGAGAATTAATCTATTAAAAATTCAGTAGAAACAATTATTCATTTATAAGTTAGTATAATAATACAAAAGGGGTAACAATATTGTGTGTTTTTGTTTTTGATTATTTTTTACAATTTCGCATATCCTATTTGTCAAAATTAATCGTGATACCAATTTATGAAACATTTCCCTAAGTGCTATATAGTGCTTTTGTATTTGTTTACATGTTCATGGTGTAAAATATCTTTATACAATCAGGCGTACAATGAAATATTCTATTATTACATTTGAAACTTTGTTGAAAATTATTATTAAAATCAGATAAAACATTTTTTGCAGTTTTATGTAATAAACAATGCTTACTTTAACAATACATTGTTAGTCCAGAAAATACATTTTTCCTCGACATTTAGTTATTTCATTAATTAAGGTTAAGGAGCTTTGTTATGCTTTTAAAATGTTAAAACAATTTTGTTTATTTACATCTATATTTTTGGACTGAAACTAGTAAGAGTGCAAGAGGTAAACCTTTTATCTGGGCAGACGTTATCCGCCTGATAGTTAGGGACCGAAACCTTGAATTAACCATTAAAGAGGCTGTCTTTTGAGTAGGTGCAAATCCTGAGGATTCTCTATTTCCATTTGGTGAATGGATTCTGAGCCATGCAGTAGCTTCTGGTGGTGGTTCTATATGCCATATAAGTGGGTAATTGTTACTGCTTTATCTTTTCATGTGCTACAAAAATATATATTTATTCGTTTCTTTTTCTCTTACATTCCCTCTCTGCTCTGTTCTGGCCAAGTCTGCCAACATAATTCACAAATCCCCAAACTTAATAATGAAAGTTTCCAGAAAAAATACACGATAGTGCTCAGATCTATAACTGCCAACGTAGACCCTCACTACCATTTACCCTTCTCCAATATCAGGGGTCTGCGTTCCAACATTCTAGATGGTTAAACCCAATTACAAGAAATAAAACCATACCTATTAGTCGTAAGCTACACTGGCATTGGACTGACTATTTCCTTAAATGAATTCGTATTTAAAGTATACTCTAACATACCTTCCGAATCTGATCTCCAATATCGCCACTGGCATAGAATATGTAGTTACATTAATGATGGATTTCGTATTTAAAAAAAAAAACATCTACAGAGAAAATCCTAAATAACTCTATATGTGCTGCCGGTTTAACTTGCTCAAACTCTCTGTTTATATTTGGTCTTTATCGCTCCCACAACAGCTGAATTACTATCTTTAAAAGTAAACTCTGTGAATTGTTTTATTACAGAGTAGTAAAATATAAATGTTTAACTAACTATACACCACTACAGAATGAAAATTATATCATAAATCAGCTGCTCTAAGGTTAGTTTTTTCCAAAAATTTTATTCATATTTATGCGATATTCACGATGTTATGACATTTTCTTCTTTATCATGAAATTCTTATTGTACATCGCCGCCGTACAGGTCTCTTAAATGTTGTTTTAAGGCTTCAATGTATTATCACGCGAACTTTATGTTCTATTATATTTTTCTGAAATAATGAAAAAAAAACATATCCTAGGTATTAAGCCTCAACTAAATTTTCAAAATTGGAAACGGTAAATTGGACGGACAGTTATATCGCCTAAGTAAGAACCTTTAAGTTTTATTATATAATAGAAGATTGATAGGTATATTGATACATACAAACCTTTTTTAATATAATGTCTATTTTAATCAAACATAAAAAAAACTCGAAAAATCTAGAACCCCATACTCCAACGTAGACACCTACTACCATGTATTCTTCTCCAAAATCAGGGGTCTACGTTCCAACCTTCCAAAGGTCGAAACACAATTACAGGAGACGAAACCGGGCATACTCTTTCTAAGTAAAACTGTCGTAGGGCTGACCACTTCTCTAGATGAGTTTCAAATTAAAGGATACTCTAACTTAACATCTCAATCTGGCCGCAAAGATCGCCATGCACATAAAATATGCGCCTACATTTTAGATGGCTTTCCATGTGGTAGTGATATCTCCAGAGAAGATCCTAATTTAACTTATATGTAGTTTCCGGTTGCATTAGCTTACATCACTGCATTTATATTTGCCATCTATCGCCCCCACAACAAGGCGGTTACTATCTTTAAGAATATATCTGGGAAAATTTACCACATACTGTCTGCTCATCCTTCGGCTAACATTCACATCTGCGGTAACTTCAATGCCCATAATGTGGAATGTCTGACCCACTCAAATAAGACCGATGATGAGGGAAGGTTCTGTCATGATTTTGCCATTGCCTATAACCTCACACAGATTGTTCACAAACCCCCCATCGCCCGTGTGCCCGATACTACCGGTCAATATGCAAACCTTCTTGACTTTTTTCTCACAACTTCCCCTGAGCTATGTTAATGTTCCGTTCTATCTCCTCTGGGATCCTGCGATCACTCTCTTGCATCAGTTAAGATAAAAATGAAATATAATAAGTCTTCAGACGTACCTCTCCACCGTACTGTATATCGATACTATATGGCTGACTGTGATAACTTCCGCCATTCGGTGTGATCTACCTCTGCATTCCATATTAAAAAAAAAATTGTCCTCTATAGTATCAGCCTGACCGACTGGTTAATCGTAGGCATAGACCGATTCATACGATCCAAAAAATTCCAACAAAAACCTACCAGCCAGCCATTGTTCCCTCAAGAATGTGCTGCTGCCATCGCATACAGAAATCACTTTTCCATGGCTACCAACGTAATAGATGTAGTGAGACTACATCCGCTTTCAGGACTGCCGGGAAACACAGTAAAAGAGTAATAAAAATGAAAGAGAGCTATATGATCAGTCAGTTAAATCCAAGGAAGCTAAAAAGCAGCTTGGTTCCCACCAGTTTTGGCAAATAGCAAGTGGGTTCTGAACAAAAGCGTGCGTTCTATCCCAAGCATCATCAGTGGACATGAGGTAATCTCGTCAGCATCAGATAAGGCCAAACTATTTGCCAAGAACTTTGCAGCTAATTATACCCTAAGCAACGAAGGCAATCAACTCCCCTTATTTCCTCCTATAACAGACAACACGCTATGCCACATACAAATATCTGTGCGTGATGTCGCCAAGCTAATCAAGAACCTTGATTCCAGTAAAGCAACTGGCCATGACGGCATTCTAATTTTAGTGCTGAAAAATCTCCAACCGGAACTTGCCCCCATACTTAAAAAAATTGTTTAAGCGTTGCCTTAAGGTGAAGTGCTTTCCAACACCACAGAAAACCTCATCAGTATGACCTGTATTTAAGAATTCAGCCGAAAAGTTATCTGCCTCTCAGACCAATAAATCTCCTGTGTGTCATGAGTAATTTGTTGGTATCCATATTAGATAAAGAAGTAGTCAACCACCTCACCAGAAACAACCATCTTAGTGACATGCAATATGGTTTCCGCTCTGCAAGATCTACAGCAGATCTGCTAACGGTTATATCTCGTATGATTAGCGAATCTCTCGACAAAGGCTTCCTTTCCAGAGCAATTGTTGTTGCCATATCGAAGCCCTTCGATAAGATATGGCATAAGGCCCTACTTAACAAGATTTACAGCAACGGTATCACTGGAAAAGTTTTCTCAATTATTATATCATTTCTGTCCGATAGGTTCATAAGAGTAGTGGTTGATGGGCAGAAATCAGAAACCCACAGTATTAATGCTGGATTCCTGGGCCGAACTCTTTCCTGATTTACATCAATGATCTACCGAAACGCATTGTTAAATCATTCGGTGACATCTATGCTGATGACACGACCATCTATGGAAACACATCAAAGGCCGTAAATGACAAAGTTCTCTTTGATTCTCTCTCCTCTGATCTTAGCCGGGTGGTACAGTGGGGGAAGAGGTGACTGCTTTATTTTAATGTATCCAAAAGCAAGCTTCTATCTTTACATCATCCACGCTCTGATCCACATCTGGCATCAATTGAAATGGATGGTTCTCGGCTTGGGGAGGGTTCATGTTTTGACAAGCTTCTAGGTTTGCCACTTTACTCCTAATGTGAAATGGAACACGTACATCGGGTCTGTTGCCAAGGATGCTGGGAAAATGGTGGGGTCCTTTTACCGCTCCAGTAGATATCTCACTACTGATGTAATTCTGTATCTGTATAAAAAAAGGTACGCCCAATAATGAAGTGCTGCTTCTAAATCTGGGCAGGAGCTGCTAAAAGCAATCTATCCTACGTGGACAGAGTCCAAAATAGACTTCGTGGCTTAGTGGGGGATGCCCTTTTCTCTTTCTTGCAGCCGCTCTCCCACAGAAGATACTTTGCGGGCCTGTCTTTGTTTTATCGTTATTTCCATGACAGGTTCTTGTCCGAGCTCAAGTTTCTGGCCCCCCCTCGCCAATCTTTCACGGAAAACACCCGTCTCACTGAAAGTACTGTCAATAATTTCCCCAATCTTTATCTGCGTCTAAATCCAAACGTAGATTCATTGGTCAGAGCTTCTTTCTTAGAAGTGCACGACTGGAACTCTCTTCGGTTTGCCTGTTTCCCACTTGAATATAACTGGAATGTATGAGAATGTATAACTGGAATGTATGAGAAAATGTTTAAGAATTATTTAGAATCATGCATCACAGTCTTATCTATTTACCTCAAACATAAAAATTATAACTGTCATAAAAATATTAATAACTCCTTCCCAACAAGATTGTTTTTCAACAATATTTATAAAAGTGTCTTTTAGTATATTTATATACGGTCTCTTCCTTGATACAAAAAAAAGTTTTTGCAGCGGAAAAATAGGTTTCATGGATATATTAAACATACTGTTAATTAATATATTTTAAATACAGTGCATAATACTTTTTATGTCTGGTGTGAACAAAATTTCAACACCTGATTTTTTTTTACATGGAAGTCACCACTTATCAAAACCCGGAAGACACCAACCGGAACTTGCCCCCATACTTACAAAATTGTTTAAGCGTTGCCTTAAGGTGAAGTGCTTTCCAACACCACAGAAAACCTCATCAGTATGACCTGTATTTAAGAATTCAGCCGAAAAGTTATCTGCCTCTCAGACCAATAAATCTCCTGTGTGTCATGAGTAATTTGTTGGTATCCATATTAGATAAAGAAGTAGTCAACCACCTCACCAGAAACAACCATCTTAGTGACATGCAATATGGTTTCCGCTCTGCAAGATCTACAGCAGATCTGCTAACGGTTATATCTCGTATGATTAGCGAATCTCTCGACAAAGGCTTCCTTTCCAGAGCAATTGCTGTTTCCATATCGAAGCCCTTCGATAAGATATGGCATAAGGCCCTACTTCACAAGATTAACAGCAACGGTATCACTGGAAAAGTTTTCTCAATTATTAAATCATTTCTGTCCGATAGGTTCATAAGAGTAGTGGTTGATGGGCAGAAATCAGAAACCCACAGTATTAATGCTGGATTCCTGGGCCGAACTCTTTCCTGATTTACATCAATGATCTACCGAAACGCATTGTTAAATCATTCGGTGACATCTATGCTGATGACACGACCATCTATGGAAACACATCAAAGGCCGTACATGACAAAGTTCTCTTTGATTCTCTCTCCTCTGATCTTAGCCGGGTGGTACAGTGGGGGAAGAGGTGACTGCTTTATTTTAATGTATCCAAAAGCAAGCTTCTATCTTTACATCATCCACGCTCTGATCCACATCTGGCATCAATTGAAATGGATGGTTCTCGGCTTGGGGAGGGTTCATGTTTTGACAAGCTTCTAGGTTTGCCACTTTACTCCTAATGTGAAATGGAACACGTACATCGGGTCTGTTGCCAAGGATGCTGGGAAAATGGTCCAACATAAACAAACTCCTGACAAACCGCTCTCTATAGTAAGGCACCCTATAAGGTATCCAATACTAATGATTACTACGATACTATCTAATTTATTACTGTACACGCAATAACCCTTATCCCAGGGTGTCTTCCGGGCTTTGATAAGTGGTGACTTCCATGTAAAAAAAAATCAGGTGTTGAAATTTTGTTCACACCAGACATAAAAAGTATTATGCACTGTATTTAAAATATATTAATTAACAGTATGTTTAATATATCCATGAAACCTATTTTTCCGCTGCAAAAACTTTTTTGTATCAAGGAAGAGACCGTATATAAATATACTAAAAAACACTTTTATAAATATTGTTGAAAAACAATCTTCTTGGGAAGGAGTTATTAATATTTTTATGACAGTTATAATTTTTATGTTTGAGGTAAATAGATAAGACTGTGATGCATGATTCTAAATAATTCTTAAACATTTTCTCATACAGGTTATAATTTGATTATAAAAGCTTAAATAATAATAATTAAGGCATTTTCATGGCTTTAATCTTTAAATTTTCCTTTAAAATTACAACGTTTTTAGGTTTTCGAGTATGTTCGAAAACAAACATCGCATTAAAGCTTTTGCAAATAAGCAGTTTTCCGAATATTAAGACTATGCAAATCCCTATGTTAAAAGTAGTTGGCATTGCCTTATGCGTAATGGCGCACTAAAAATATGCGATATCTTATATTTTCAATAATGGATATAGACCAAATTGTATAGGCCGCCCACCCACCTGACAAAGTACATATCTCTGGTAGAATCTACGAATTAGTAATCGGGGGTAAAACGTGGCTCTAACCTGTGTTTTATATTACCAGAGTTTACAGCATTGACCTTGACACGTTATTTCCGATAATTAATTAGTGGATCCAATCAGGGAGATGGATTTATCGCATGGATTAGAGACCTATGATGGTATGGACAAAGTTGATGATGGAAATTATCAACCTGTCGCAATTATTCATGAAGCATAACTTTGTTGACCCGCAAACATAGAAGGTTTTTACGTCCCATTCTAAATATACATACATATATATATATATATATATATATACATATATATATATATATATATATATATATATATATATATATATAAATATATCAGTTGGAAACAGAATTTTTTCGAAGGCACATAATAAAATTGGTAAGGAGAACCCCCTTTCTCGTTTAATCAAACTCATCTGTTAACAATAATAATTAAAAAAAAACCCATCTATTTATATTGTTAAAAATTAAAAATAAAAAAATAAAAATATTTGTATTCATAAAAATTATAAAATGTTCTATTTGTATTGTTTGAAATGGAAAAAGTCGATAAATTAATATTAAACGTGCGTATCTCCTTTTCGGACTAATATTTGTTAATTTGTCTTATTATATTGATCTTAAATCGACTGAAAAAAATTATATTGAACAAGGTAACTAAAAAGGCAAAAATATTCGTCCAAATACTTTGGTGAGATCAAAAATTAAAACTCGAAACAATTCGTCAGATATTACATGTTTAGTGAAGTACATAGACTTAAATATCTGTTAGTAGAATTATTTGATGAAGTAAATATAAAACCCACTAAAGCGATTAAAATAATATTTTTCCTATTGAAAATAACACGGAAAATGCTTTTCGGAATTGATTAGCTTTTTATTATGTAATAATATGTATGGGGAATATCTCGATGAAAAACTCTTGTAATCCGACTGATATATATATATATATATATATATATATATATATATATATATATATATATATATATATATATATATATATAATGTGTGTGTGCTTACATATTTTTCTGGGGGTGTATGTGTATGTGTATTCCTTTCGCTTTATCCCTCTCTCTCTTTCTATATCTATCTATCTATCTATCTATCTTTCTCTCTCTTTCTTTCTCTCTCTCTCTATGTATACATACATCTATATATATGTGTGTGTGTACAAATTAAAAAGAGAGAACGCGTATATATAGAAATAGAAAAAAAAAACGGTGTGCTTGCAATATGAGTAGAATTATATTTTCGTCTATTCCGCGCGTCTGAATTCATTCCATCTCCATATAAGATCACATGCCACCGTACCACTTTTAGTCATCGCCACCATCACATCCCACGCTTTTGACATCGGATCATGGCACGCACACAGCTGATGGTCGATTATGCTTGGTCAATCACAAGCAATTACCAACATCAAATATTGACAATGGGTGAAGCTCATATCAAAGACAATATTCCATATCGATATCTTCCTTGCTCGACCGCTTAATGACCTTTTCATTTACTTACTTCTTTTCTTCTGCTTCTTCTGTCGGCCTACTCATCTATTGCAGTTTGTCTAATGGCCCTCTGCGGCGCGATAGCGTAGAAGGCAAAGAGAGTATATATGTTTAAAACCGGTGTGCTTACAGGTAGATGGCTCCAAACAAAAGAACCTTTGCATCCCTGTGGAGTTATGGACGTACGGACGTTTTTCAAGCAGAACGACGCACTTGGCAATGAATTCGAATGTGAACCTTTGATCCATGTTCTTAGTGTCGAGATATCAGCCTATGTTTCCCTCTTTACCTCTTTCTTTATCTCTCTACTTTTATATCCTTTGTGATATATATATAAATAAACAAGTGTTTTATTGCTTTATTTTCAGTTCTAAAAGACAGGCGATAACATTATAAAGCTGCCAGTTCGTATAGTTTATAGAACATAATCGTTGCACAATAACAGCCATCGCTTTTTCGAAGCAGGAATTCTTCAATACAATGGAAAGTAGATAACTTAAAACAATACAGAGACCAACAAATATGATGCCATATCATTTCTTAAACAAGTAAAGCGACTATTACATAATCAAGGATATCCTACAAATTTATCCATAAATCAAATAGAGACGACATAGTTTATAAACTTAGGAAACGATATTAGCTAAAAAAGCATGCTCGATTTCTTAAACCTACACTGTATACTTTTCAAGAAAAGTCAGCGCCCTTCAGTGAGATATCATTGGTATTGTCACCAAATTAAGTATGACATGAGAATACATCTTCTTTCCTCTGTCGTTTACTTCCCGCTTTTTTAATGAGATAAATATGCGAATATACATAATCATTACACCTGGAATTTACATTTAAGGACAGTCCTTTCCATGGAATGGTGTGTTAATCTATCGTTCAAAATACCTAGCCTTTCTCATACCTCGACCTGCCTATGTATAGCAATTCTTATGATAATGACATCAATTATACTTGGTTTCGCTACTATGTATCATAATATTTAAGATGCATTTATTAATCACTCTCCGGACATGTTTATTGTAGACTGTTTCATTTTCATGTTTAATTTTATCAAATGCTACTAACCTAAACGTTACTTCCATCTTTGTTTATTTTACATAATGACACTTTACGTCTTCTATTCTATGTTATACAAAGAAACTTGTCAAAAAGAATAGACTGTTCACTATGCATATATGTATATATTGTCCATACGTGTAGTTTTCTTGATTATCTTCTAATTACCAATATATTAAATGCCCCTGTCTATTATATATGGAATTTAATATGAAGTAGAATTAATATTTATTTCGTATAGATTTTAATTGACATGTTATACGCATATATGTAGGGAACATGAAAACCATTATTTTATATGAATTTATAAAAAATATCAGTATAACAGGACTGTTAATTTTTTTATCACATATTAAACAGAGTGCTATATACGAAGTTCATTCCAAAAAAAAGTGTTTCATTTTTAATAGAAAAACACAACCGTTATAAAGACGGGAGTGCTATTAGTAAACGAGCGACATTTTGTTCTCCAGACATTGTTTTTCTACAGGTCACAATCATTCGCAATGGTCTTTTGCAAACGATAAACACAAGCCTTGAGGCATTGATCGTAAAATTCGATCCTGCTTAATGGGTATATTTTCTATTGGCTACAGTTAGGATGGTGTTGTCAACCAAATGCTGCCCACGTAGTCTGTAATTCAAAATTCCGAAGGAAACTCTCCAGGTCGGTGGTTAAGACAGCAGGGTATGACTGAACTATGTCACATATTTCGGGATCTTAAAACTTGTGTGTGAACTGTCGTTGCATGTAGACGGTGCTTCATGTGGAATGTATCGCTTTTCGTTTGCCTTACACGGACACATAAGGACTTCAGATCAGTCAACTGTCAAACATAACAGTCGTAACAGTTAACCCTATTTCCTAGAAATTAAGGGGGCGATGCCTTCCTGTCTCCAAAATCGGTGCACATCACTTACAGATGCTTGCATCTTAAATTACTTTCTTTGCTGAGGAGCGTGAGTATTGCGATTGCATCGACTGCCGTTTGGGCCCGGGATCGTAATTGTGGCACCGCGTCTCTTCCCCAGTGATGATACAAGCCAAGGCGCTCTCACGTTCTGCTTCGTATTGATTCAACAAGTCATGGCAGAGTTCCTAGCAATAATGTTTTGAGTGAGCATTCCTCGAACCCACAGAGAAAACATGTTTCTCTATACCAAGGATGACCCCATCGTTTCCAGTTAACTAGCACATAGGTCCAACACTACACGTCGATTAGAACAGATGCTTTCGTCGAGGCGCAGAGTGTTTTCTGGGGGTGGGCTGTGCATGAGTGTCCGGAGCGCGCTTTAATACTTACATCTCTGTCGCCACTCTGAAATGAGGACGAAAAATTTCCAACTGGGACAACATAAACTGCTTCGGCTCCGTTCACTTTTAAAAGGCATCGAATAAATTTAATCGATTCTATTATTTCCGCATGGAGGCATTCAAATACATGTCTGTTACTGACGCGTGTTTATGGCAAGAAATGTTTTCTTAGAAGTCAAACGGTCAATATCTTCAACAGAGAGATGAAACATTTGGATCATAAATGCCGAAGTTCACTCATGATAACAATGTAATTTGAAAGCCACTTGATACATTCACCGGAATGTAAAAGAGGAAGCATTATTTTTGAACGGCCTTTGTACTATTGCTCCCTATAGCTTCTTTAAATCTAATATATACGTAAACGGGTATATCTATATGGTGATAGATGTATATACATGGGTACATAGATCAATGTATACATATTAAGACGAAAAAGTATTCAATTCAAAACAGGCAGCTGGAAGACTAAACTGTCAGTCAACTATGTAAGTGAAATTTGCGTTGACACTAATTTTAATAAATATTTAATTTGCAGCATATTGTATATTACGCAAGCTTGTACTAATGAACGTAGGAAACAATGGTTGCATTCATCCGTATGTCCCTTCTTATTTCACGTACATAGTTATCTGCAAATTAGCACATATTTTATTGAATTACATATTCTCAGGGGTATTTGGCAGATGTCGATGCTGAAAGACATCGACGGGTCGCAGAGTATATGTAGATTTGTTATGATTCTATCGTGCCAGTTATTACCGTTCTTGCAAAAGAGTGTAATTGATACGGTTCTCATGATTTCATCTTTGCAAGCATCAGACATCCTTTAGAGAAGAAGTATATGCGTCCACTGCCAGTAATACTGCTACATACATGCGATAACATAGGCGATTTTATGATTGAATATCAAACATTTCTTTGACCGATTTAAATGGATATCACTTTTGTCTCTATGAAAAAACATGTATTTACCGTCATTTGTATTTATTAATTGATTTACATTTTAGCAATATAAATTACTTATTAATGTAAACTCAAACTATTATTAAAAATGCACCTAAAAATTTAAAGGTATTTAAAGAAATATATTAGGTGTAAATGCTAAATTATTGTTCTTAATATTTACCAATTATATGTGTAATAAAATTACAAGCAACAAATATTAGTGAAAGGTTGAAACTTTAGCTGATAAAACTGGTCCGACCATCGAGTTGAGAACGATTCATTTTAAAACGCCTTAAATTAGATTATCTCTGTAACTACATGAATTATCCATCTTATTTGAAATTGTATTACTATTAATAATATCTTATACGAATGCATTTGAACGTATGTCTAGATATATACATATTGCATGTTGCCAGCTATTAGAACAAGGAATAATGTATCTATAATATTATGTTGCACTTATTAATTAAACATATTTAAATAAATCAAGAAAATAAGTTAGTCTTTACGTTATAAAAGAAATATTGGTAAGAATCTCGAATATATATATATACGCCAGGATATCACTGATACTTCGGTCGTCAGTAGACCATCGAACTTTTCTACCGTTGTGCTTGCTCAGTATAAGACCGGTGCGTATTTGAAATACCAATTGATTTATATATTCCCTACTTATCTCGCCATTGTTTCAAGCCGTCTTGGACTTCTACTTACTACTAGAATCAAGTAGATCTTATCAAGTATTTGGGGTTGGTGATTGCGTGATTTTTGGTCCACGTTTACAGCCGAAGACATTTTTACAATTGCTGTCCACTACGTTTCGTTACAGAACAGAGTTCATGAAAATTTCGAATAATTTATTATTTTCTCGTTATCTTGGATTTTTTTATATATCATTATTTATAAGTTTACCACACAATTTGTTTATATATATATATATATATATATATATATATATATATATATATATATATATATATAAGTGAAAGTGTTTGTCTGCTTGTATGTGTTTGTGTCTGTGTGTCTGTGTGTGTACATTTCCTATGCAATACCTCTGTCAATTCTAAGTCTACAGACTCTAAATTTGATATACAGGGTACTAAGATTTGGGAGAATCTATGTGATTGGTTTTCGGCCAGACATTTTGCTCTTAAGTTATCAAAGTTAAACGAGTTGACCTTTGAGAACTCTACCAAAACTCTCCGATAATTTTGGGTCTAAACACTTGCCATTTTAGATAAAGGTTCCTTGGACAAGGATCTATATTAATAAATTGGTTTTAGGCCAAAATAATAAAGGTTAAGGGGTCATTATACGGGTCAAAGTTTTAAAAAATGCCCGTTTTTTTTGTTTTTGTGTTTTTTGGCTAAGCTTACACCTCCAAACACTCGGGCAACGCCGAGCCGAAATGCTAGTATATATATATATATATATATATATATATATATATATATATATATATATATATATATATATATACTCGAGTTTTTTTATTCAAAAGTAATGGACTAATGAATTCAACGAGGTTGTTAGATAGTGCTCAATAAAAAGAGCTGATAATACTTGTTTATTGTTATATAAACATGGTCACATCCTGCTGCTACAAATAGCCACTTTTGAATAGTCAAGTCGCTGCCTGATGATATCTGTTGTTTGATTGAAACAAGTGGCTATTTGTAGAAGCAGGATGTGACCATCTTTATATAACAATAAACAAGTATATATATATATATATATATATATATATATATAGTACGTAGTAAGTTATAAAAATACGACAATTAAGCTTAATTGCCTATATATGCTTATAACTTACAACCTAGCTCTATCTGTGTATTGAGCAATGTTGAGTAAAAACTTAGTTTACGAATAAAATTTTATGTTCGTATATTAATTCATGGGATTAAATGAAGTAGTCATACATATATATTATTTATATAACTTTTATTTCCAAATTAATTAATCCATTATTACTATTTTACGTTTATATATGATACGTATACAGGAGGATACGCTTTTGCGTGAATGTGTTTTATTAAGAAAAAGTAAACACGGGTAATACTACTTTCCTGAAAATGTGTTTTAAATACTTTAAGGAGTATATCTTATTAAATAATACACATTTCCGAGGTTTATATATTCTGGGTGTTTCTTTTTCAAAATTATTAATATAAGTACATCTTTCCATTTGAAAGCCGAACTATTTCAGATATTCTTGAACGTGATGCACATTCGTTAGACAAACAATGCGTAGAAATAAATAAAGTTTTTTTCTGAGATATTTTTATATAGTAAATAATATCAGACATTTCAATGGGCACAATTGGAATGAGGAGTTTGGGCAAAAAGTTTCTTTTAGTTATATTGTTACATTTAGTTTAATATGGAGATATAATATTAGTGTATAATTTTCTTTTTGAAGATATA
>NC_136503.1:59474754-59507254 GCF_053919585.1 Euprymna scolopes | reverse complement strand
TAAAAAGCTTGCGCTAAATCTGAATATGATTTTTGTCAATTTTCAAATGTTTAAACCAGAAATTTTCTGAGTAATGTGATAGAGAACGCCGGGGTAAATTTTTTTACAAAATTGACCCATATTATGACCTCTTAACAGTTAATGTTTTGGGCTCAAATCAAGTTATTAAGTTAGATCCATGTTCAAGAAATCTACATCTAAAATTTCAAGTGTTTAGACGCTAAATTGTCGGAGTTTTTTAGAGTTCTCAAAGGGCAAATCGTTATACTTGTACCACTTAACAGCAAAATCAAAATGGCCGAAATCAAATTCCAAAGATTTTCCCAAATCTCAATGCCCTGTATATCAAATTTCGAGTCCGTAGACTGAAAATTGACAGAGACATACACACATGCATACACACACAAACCCACACACTTTCACTTATATATATATATATATATATATATATATATATATATATATATATATATATATATATATATATATATATAATTATTTTTTTACTATAAAAATTAAATACCCACAGACACTAGTGTTTCATCCTTTCGGGATTCTTCAGTGCAGGGTGTCACGATTACTACCAGTCGAACGATTCGAACCCCGCGACACGAGACATCTCTGGCTCGATTAGCGGAGGCTGTATCCATTCGGTTACCATTAACCGTGTAAAATAGTGTTGAATTTTAAACATTTTAATTTAAATGTTCATTACGTCAGACAGACAGTGATCAAATCGTTATACGATGATCTACGCATAAGAGCTAAATTGACCGACTTTTAATTCAACTGAAAGTGCTCAACGATAAGAAACGAATTTCTTAAAGGGGCTGTCATAATTATTTTTTTACTATAAAAATTAAATACCCACAGACACTAGTGTTTCATCCTTTCGGGATTCTTCAGTGCAGGGTGTCACGATTACTACCAGTCAAACGATTCGAACCCCGCGACACGAGACATCTCTGGCTCGATTAGCGGAGGCCGTATCCATTCGGTTACCATTAACCGTGTAAAATAGTGTTGAAT
This sequence comes from Euprymna scolopes, assembly GCF_053919585.1. Taxonomy (NCBI): domain Eukaryota; kingdom Metazoa; phylum Mollusca; class Cephalopoda; order Sepiida; family Sepiolidae; genus Euprymna; species Euprymna scolopes. Next base: position 59,506,225 of record NC_136503.1, on the reverse strand, counting down.
TTTAAACATTTTAATTTAAATGTTCATTACGTCAGACAGACAGTGATCAAATCGTTATACGATGATCTACGCATAAGAGCTAAATTGACCGACTTTTAATTCAACTGAAAGTGCTCAACGATAAGAAACGAATTTCTTAAAGGGGCTGTCATAATTATTTTTTTCCTATAATAATTAAATACCTACATACACTAGTGTTTCTATCCTTTCGGGATTCTTCAGTGCAGGGTGTCAAGATTACTACCAGTTGAACGATTCGAACCCCACGACACGAGACACTTCTGGCTCGATTAGCGGAGGCCGTATCCAATATAAATATAAATATATAATATATATATATATATATATATATATATATATATATATATATATATATATATATATATATATATATATATATATACACTAACACTCCAGCCCGGTATTGCCAGTATGTTTTGAGATGTATGTTGAGCCAAAAAAAAAAAAAAGCAATATTTTTTTTTTTAATTTGCTTCATATTATGACCTCTTGACATTTATTGTTTTGGGCTCAACTCAAGTTATTAAGTTTAGATCATTTTCCAAGGAATCGATATCTAAAAATTCAATTGTTTAGACCTAAAATTAGGGAAGGAGTTTGGTAGAGTTCATAAAGGTCAAATCGTTGAACTTTGACTTCTTACCGCCAAATTTCTGCCCGAAATTGGATTACAAAATTTTTCCCAGATCTCAGTAGAGATATTGCGTAGTGAAATGTACACAGAAAGACAGACAGACACACACACACACACACACACACACACACACACAAACACAAAGATTAAAAGATGATAGTTTTTTTATTGGTTCAATTACATAACTGTTATTTCCTAATCTAAAGAAGCATTGCGGTGAAAGCTATCCAGAAAACGTTGCAATGAACTCTGCATTACGAAATCACCAAATAGCATGACATGTTTAAAAAATCATACATAATTACGTTGAAAAAAAATAACGGGTAACTCCGAACACGTCTGTATATTTATATGTGGCAAATAGGAATATTACAATAAAATATATAGCATAATATACACGTTTACATAGCTGTACAGACATACTGGTTCATCTACGAAATGATCTTTGGTGGGATAGTAAGTGAAGAAAAGTACATCGAAACAGTGTAATAGTATTTTTAGGTAATCTCGCAATACCCATGATGACATTATCGGAAGAAAAAATCGATCCATATGGATATTTGAATGTGGTTAAAATATATAGTAAAACACGAATAAAAAATATACTACAGTTGTAAGAGGAAAAATGTACAAGATAAAAACAAATAACACATTCATGCCAGTCACATAAGAATTTGAAGGAAGCAGTATAAAATATGTAAGAGATATCGAAATACTGGAGGGAAAACGAAATTTTAATGGTCTCACAAACATATAAAGCATTGACTCTTTAGACAGATTTTACAAGTTTTAATTATATGTAAGTATATTATCCTGGATAATGCAATTATGATAGCAGAAAAATAACACTACTCTAAAATACGATCAAATGTATACAAATGAGAATATCATGGGAAAATACCGTACGCGATTTATAATGGACATATTTATTTCGATAAATGATATAAAATAAATGGAAGAAATAATCGTGCTGATAGTATCATAAGACACTCCTCTTTTACCGATATTTTCATATTATTCACATAGTTATTATTCCAATACCTAAATTTAATCTGCACCTACCCTTCCATCGAATAGGAAGTAATCAACTTTAAAAGAAAAGGAGTGGATATGGGCATGATTAAAAAATCGGAAATTCGAACAAAAAATGTTGCCATTGTGTCACCTTTTAGTTACACAATCTTGGAATTCTTGATTTTAGAATACATGCATTTTATTTAAGTGTATATGTCCTGCACTTATATTGAGGTCAATAAACTAAAGTATCGGTATAAATAAATAGTGGAATATAATTGAATAATCATATATATATATATATATATATATATATATATATATATACATATATATATATATTAAGTAATGTGATTTACAATTAAAAAATTAAAACAAAATTTTAAATTTAAAAATCAAATTTTAATTAAATTAAAAATCAGTTTCATAAGAAGGAACAACAACAAAATCAATCATCTGTACGATCGTTTCGGAAATCCGTGCTTTTTATTGTGGTATACATGAAGTTATGTAGAACAATTATATATGTTTATTTTGGTAAGCACGGTCTCCTCATCAGCAAATTTAGGAGGATTTTTATTGAATTTAAAATATATATATTTTAAATATATATATATATATACATATATATATATATATATATATATATATATATATATAAAGCTGAAGGTCTTTGTGTGAGTCTAGTCACAAATAGGCTCCTATATTGTTGACTATAATAGAAAACTGATCACATATAATGATAGAAGATGTATCGAGACACAGGAATGGGTATGTTTGATCTGGCATAATGATGATTCCTTAAAATTTTGGGGTCGGCGTACGCGCCTAGTCCACAAAGTATGGAAATAAAAAATACAAAACTAAAAATATAACGTTTACAAACGTTTGTGATATCGATGTAAATAATAGTACTTTGATTAGTATGTTTTAACTTAATTAGGGATGGTATAATAAAATTGTGGGCTCTGCGTGGCCTCCATAGAATGGAAATAGCGCAAACTTTAATAAAGACTTTTATATCTATCTGCGTAAGTATACTTTGATAATTATGTTTCAGTTTGAAGAAATATGGTATAATAAAATTATAGGGTGTTCGTTCGCGCCTGACCTCCTTAGAATGAAAATATGTAACAAAGTTTAACAAGTTTTTTAATATAGATCCGCAGAATATTGTGATTAGTGTTTCAGTGTAAACAGGTATGTTATAATAAATTATGGGGCTTATCTATTTTATTTTTACTTTCGTCATATTTTACTTTGGTTTTGATACTCCCAAATTTGAAGCTATCTCTTTGCAACCCATCCTTTTCATAAGCTATCATACTTTCATAAATCAGAGTCTATTTCCTGTAGGCTATTTTTTAACCCAGTTAACGACGGGTACTTTTGATAGTATATATATATATATATATATATATATATATATATATATATATATATATTAACGTATAGACTCTTTGCATTTATTGCAACTTGCGAACGTGGATAAAAAATAACAAGTGTCGCAAGCAGGGATGAAAACTAGACCCCGTTTATTATATTTACTATATATCAGTAAATATAAGCAACGGTTTGTTTTCATTCCTGCTAGGGACACTTGTTTTTTTTTTTAACCCCGTTTGCAAGTTGCAATAAATGCAAACAGTCTATACGTTAATATATATATATATATATATATATATATATATATATATATATATATATATATATATACTAGCATTTCAGCACGGCGTTGTCGGGTGTTTGGATGTGTATGTTTAGCATAAAAAAGCGGTCAATTTTTTTTTAAATTTGAACCCTATTTTCACCTCTTAATATTTATTGATTTGGGTTCAAATGAAGTTATTAAGTTAGATCCATGTCCACGCACAAGGAAATTTCAAGTGTTTTAACCCAAAATTGGCGGAGGAGTGTGGTAGTGTTCTCAAAGGTCAAGCTGCCCAACTTTGACTCGTTAATAGCCAAATTTCAGGTCGAAAACATATTACAAAGGGTTTCTCAAATCTCAGTATATCAAATTTCGAGTCTGTAAACTGAAAATTAACAGGGTCATTGGGTAGGAACATGTAGACACACAGACACGTACACACAGCCACGTTCACTTTTGTAGATTAAACAAAAATATATACGTATACATAAATATGTATGGAAACAATTTTGTGTTTACTGTAAACTTTTTACGCAAATAGTACGCAAGTAAAAATCATGTAGAATATCTGTATGAATAAAATTACACGTAATAGTTAACTAACGTTTATCATCCCAAAGAAAAACCGAAAAAACTAATAGAAAATCAATTAAAATGAATGTTTAAAAGAATATGCACATTAGCTAGATCTTTTGCGAGTGAATGCAGTTCCACAACCCATATATGAGGAAATTGTATCTCATTTTAAAATAAATAGAAAAGAGGGTTTTTAATATGATTAGCAATACACACAAAAGAAAAACGAATATAGGAATATATATATATATATATATATTTATATATAAATATATATATATATATATATATATATATATATATATATATATATATAGGAGCAAACAGTTAATAAAACATGTTAAAAAAACTTTGAAAAAGAGTTAAAAACATATTTAATCTGAAAAGAAAACACTTGATTAGTGGATAGTCCTTAATCCGCGGAGTTTCGAAGAAATACTTTCCTTCTCATCAGAGGGTACGAATTAGCAAAATGCGGGATCGGATTTTGCATACAAAAGTATTTGATGAAAAAACAAACGTGTCAAAGACCGTACTTGATAACAACTATTGAAGCAGAGGGAATATGGGGAAGAAACAGGTGATTAAACGTGAATGGATAGTTTGGTGAAAGGTAAATAATTCAATGGCTGTAAAATCCAAAAATATAACTTCAAGAAATTTAATTGAATTTACATTTGCACAAGTAAAATCCAAGGAAATCACGTAATTGAAAGATGGTCCAAAATAATCCAAAGGACGAAATCCGTAGTATATTTCACAAATATGTACAAGGGAAAAGGGGGAAAGTTTCAATAATATTAATAAAAGAATATCCGACGATGATGAGAAGGAAAGTATTTCTTCGAATCTCCGCGGATTAAGGACTATCCACTTATCAAGTGGTTCCTTTGCGGATTAAATAGATTTTCAACTCCTTTTCAAAGTGTTTTTAACTTGTTTTATTAACTGTTTGCTTCTAGGTTAAGCTCTATCTCCTATTTTGTTTTATCGAACTTTTACTTCTGGCTGAGATAACTTTATAAATATTAATTCTTCAATATTCAAAATATTCTTTAGTTTTACCATCTTAGATAATTTTGGTAAATTTAATTGTAATTTTTATTTCATATATATATACATATATATATATACATACACACACACACACACCCACATATATATATATATATATATATATATATATATATATATATATATATATATATATATATATATGTATATATATATATGGGGGCGCATGTATACATATATAGATTGTCGTCTTTAAATATTATACATTACTTTGTATATTGGAGATAGAGTAGCAAATAAATAGAGAGTAGTAATAGACAAGTTTGGAGAAATAACATACAAAAATACGTATAAAATTTCTACTTTCGTAAAAATAAGCGATTTAGGATATGCTTCTGATGCGTTCATAAACCGGTAGAATTTTAAATAGCTCTCATATACACCGGCGCCTCTGGATGTTTTGAATACATATCGTTCTCAAAACATCCGCATTCACACAAACATCAATAATCGGTGACGGAAAACCCTATGAATACGAATGTCAATAAAACTAAATGTCAACTATTCGTGGAAATTACTCATGTACGAAGTCATTTCACCGTGAAATCCTGTTCTGCAAGTTAAGCACGAAAAACGTGACCGGCTTAGAAACTTAACTCCTCACAATTTTTACTGACAGAATTGTAACCTTTACAACAGACTTATCTCGACGACTAATGTATTTTTCCGATAATCTGTATTGAGAAAAGTATCTCTAGAAAGTACCATATCAAATGTTGCTTATAATTTGCGGTAAAATCTCCTGTGTCTCAACAAAGCGTGGATATTATTACTCGATTTTATATAAAAAAAAATAATCCCAGAAATACAGGTACATTATGTCTCCCTACAAAAGGGATACGAAATTGGCGCTAAATGAAATAGCATTAAAACATCAGGGGGAAAGACTGGGGAATAAAAGTGTTTTCTAGAATGACAATGGGCGAGTGTAATACTCAAACCTATGTGAGACTTGTTACTACCTAAAATTCGAATCAGGACTAACGTTCATTGTAAGCGAGAAATCCATGAAAAGCGGATGTTGTGATGCCGCAGAACATTTGCAGTGGTTATTAAAACACGTGTAGGTTTCTAGAAATCTGGAGAGACTCCTTTTAACCCAGACTCCGGAGAACAACGTTGATTCATTATAGAGTAATCTTCTAATGATGATGCATTTGATAACCTCGAGTGTGTATTATTATTATTATTATTATTATTATTATTATTATTATTATTATTATTATTATTATTATTATTATTAGTGTTGTTGTTGTTAACATTATTATCATTATTATTAACAATATTATCATTATTATTAACATTATTATCATTATTATTATCATCATTATTATCATTATTATTATTATCATTATTATCATTATTATTATCATCATTATTATCATTATTATTTCATTATCATTATTTTTATTATTAGTATTAATGTTATAATACTACTGCTACTACTACTACTACTACTACTAATAATAATAATAATAATAATATTGCACACGTGACTTACTTTGGACGGAGAGAAGTTCCACGGAGAACGTAATAAAACGGTCACGTTTCTTTAATAAAAGAGAACATTCAGAAGAATGCAAAACATTTTAGGGTGATATTTTGGGTGGCAAAATTAATATAATGAACCTGTTTTCCAGTTTTATGAATTGGAAGTAAAAAAACAAGGTATATTTTGAGAAAACCCAACATGTGGTCAAAGTTAACAAGGAGAACATAAAAAACCAAGATAGGAAAATTCCAACTGAAAAAGGAACATGACTTGATAGTTCTAAGAGGTGTTAGGTAAATAAAACTTATCAAATATCATGAAAGGATCGCATCTCAAAATGAGGAGATTCCCACAGGAAATGCAATTCCTGAATGAAGCACATACGGCCAAACTGTGCTCTGCCAGAATATACATCAAAGAATTCTGCGGTTGAGAACTGTCTACTTATCACGTTTTTTTTTATTCATGTGGAAACTCCTGACAAGAATTTTGACAGATGAGATTTACTAATATCCGGAATAGAAACATGTCTTATCTGAGTATTAAAATTGAGTGCTGACGTAGTAGTATAGCGACTATAAGTCAAATACTTATTGAAAGGACTTTAGGATTGTTAATTATTCATCAATTTATTCAAGATAGGAAAAAAAACCGCATGTCAAAACGAGTGACTTGGTTCCACATAACTGGATTAAATAATGTATGAACATATTTGGAATATCGGTGGATGTGCGCTATTTTTGCAAACAATTATAAAATTGTAAGCGCTGTCAATAGTCATCTCCAAACCGTTTTGTAAAATATCATTATTGTACGCATTAATTAGTGACATCATCGTTTCTTGTGTTTACTATATTGTGTCTGGCTCAATTTCTATGGAAGATCATTTATACAGAAATTTATGAATAAATAAAATATACAATAAAAAACGGATGAAATCACTATGAGACTTACCTTTTGTAAAACGAATAGATTTTTAATAAGAAACTAAAAGACGATAAAATTAGTTTTAACCTTTTGATACATGTGTCTTTAGATTCTGCTGTTTATAAGGATCCGTACTTTTTTGGAAAAATGCACAAAATTTGATTATCATCCTCTATTATTTTAAATAATCAAATCAAAGAAATTATTTGTCGATTTTGCTTTTGCAATTTTTATTACCTAAAGAGTAATATATTCTGTTATATTAATATGTATTTTTTAAGAAATCTATTATATGAAAAAATTATGTTTAGACGTCATATTTTGTAATATTTCAAATTAATATAATTTACAGCCTGGAAAAATTAATAATAATTTCTTTCAGAATTCTGTTTCTTTTTGTTATTTAAACTCTTTCCACGAAAAAATATCAAGAAAAATGTTTATTTTTTTGACATAATACGATTTTATCTCCAATTTTATTTACAACTTTAGGGTAAGTGAAAAAATAACAGGATTTTATAAATATATAAAATTAACTTTTTTTTAATTATTTAATCTTTTTAGCTTTAAAAAAATCTTAAAATGTTTATCGATCTACTTGTATTTTTTTTTTAATTTTCGTAATATGAAATATGGAGGAGTAGAACGCTTAAATATTTTCTCTAATATATTCATCGCAACCATCTTATATTATGCACGTCTAATAATTAATAACTACCTAACATTACATCCAGATATGACCTGGAATATATTTTTGCTAACTTTATATATAATTGTTGTGTTCATGGCTTAAAAAACCTCACTGCATACGAAAGTTGTGTTAAAGCGTCGATAATGTAACCACGATTTTTGTCTTGCATTTTCATAATTTTTGTATGCTGTAAACAATTTTAAAAATAGCATTTATTTAAGCTTCTGTTTTTGAATTGCATAAAAGTCAGGATGATAATATTAAATTAAATTACAGTTACATCGTTTTACATACGGGGGTAGATTAAAACGTTAACGCGCGTTCGAGGAACTTAGCTGCCATTGATACAAAATAGGGAATGTCTTAGGGAACTCATGTTAAGAGAGGGGGTTTTCAATCGGTGCGTCAATTTGTCATCATTTTTGATTGTTTTGGGTATGGTGCCATATCGATCATATTACGCAAATAAATGCGTGTTATAGTTGGAAAAATTATTATCGCGAAAACAATTAATTATTTATGGAAGATCTAAAGTTGTGGACAGACATTACATAGGTATAGAAAAAGAAAAGGGGAAACGTCTTAATGTTTAAAACACACCTTTTTAACCGATGAAGTGATTAAAGACGTATGGAACAAACGATACGCAGAACCCCGATTTTCGATGGCACAAGCATACGGGGTTTTCAAGTTGTTTTCCGATCCCTAGTTTCGGTACTTGCCTTAAGGTGTCTTATATACTGTTTTGTACTTTGTTACTAAATCTTACTGCCGAAAACCGGGGGTTATGTATTTCGGAATTGCCTAAGCTGATAAAATATTAAAACACAGATTACAATGAAATAATTAGAAAAGGATACAATAAAAGAGTAATGGTGTTTTTTTGGTACGAATTTCGAAGAAAAATATTAGCAAAACACATAAGTTGTAGCTATATTGTATTATGAGACGAGTATTTCTTAATATAATGAAAAAGAACTTGATAATATGAGCAAGAAGAAAAAAACAATGAAAATGAATGAGGTGTTCATCGACAACGATATGTATATATATATATATATATATATATATATATATATATATATATATATATATAAACAAAAACGATGGAAGACAAGAACTACTAGGTGTGGAACAATACGCAATAGAGAATAAATAGTTTTAAAGATTATATCTTCCACTGAAAATATAATCTCATTAAAAATGCGTGAAAATTTGAAAAATGCAAAAAACAAACTAGGAGAGATATAGAAATTTTAGGCAAGGACTGAACAAAGAGGTAAAGCGAAGTGGTTAGAGAAGTAGATGCATACTCAACCAAGTAGTGATCTACGAGAGACAGTAGATAAGAAAAAAATGCTATATTTTTTGTGACTTGAATATTGTAGAGAAAACCTAATATATGGATTAATAGAACAATCTCTTAGGGCAGATCATGTGCAAATGTGTGGACATAACTGTTATAGTATACAACACATCGTCAGTAGTTGTGGAAATTTAGCTTTAAAGTTATGTACACATGTCGGCATGACAGTATTGAGCATAAAGTCGATTTGCTTTTATATAGGGTTTGAATGCATTATAAAGTTGGTACCCATCTGTTCCAAAAGAAGGTCCGGAGAGTGATAATTTGCCATGATTATGGCAGAAATTACACTGGCTGGTGTCCTTTTATATAGGGATTCTTTTGTCATACTGCAGACCTTAATTGTTATACTTCTGGGGCAAATGTTGATTATGTTTCTTTTTAATATATACTAGACATGCGATGGAAAATAAGAGGAACATGTTTATATTCTTATTTAAATATTCGTTATATGCGAATAATCTGTCACGAGAAAATCTCCACAAATCCTCACTGTGGTTTTTGGAGAGAAAATAAGCAAGTGTAATCTATGAGTATTTTATCATGCGTCTACCTTAACTCCCTTTATTTATTACACCCTTTTATTTATTTTTTTTTTACTTTATATCCTAACATTACTTTATTTACTTATTATGAACAAACACATATCTATGCATATGTGTATGTCTGTATATGTATGCATATATTTGTGGATATGTATATTAATATATAAGTGCATGAATGTTTGCGTGCATGTGTGTGTATGTATGTATATACACATCAATATCCTACTGGAGATATATGTCTATATATGTGTGTGTGTGAGTATGTGTATGTGTATGTTTATGTGTGTATATATATGGGTATGTGTATATAGATGTATATATGTGTATTCGTGTGTCTGTGTGTATGCGTATATATGGGGATGTGCATGTGCGTGCATTTATTGGCATGTATGTTGCCGCGTATTTTCTGTATATATTTGTACGTGCGTATGTGGTTGTGTGTATACATGTTGATATACTTTTATATATACTTGTGTATTTTTGTATATATATACATATATATATATATATATATATTTGGGAAGGTTTTTATATGAGTATGTATGTGTGCGTATGTGCGCGTGTACTGGCATATGTATTTACTCTTAACTGCGCAAAACAATTCATTGTCGAATGTGCGTTAGGACTTGCCGTGGCCACTGCGAGCGTTCTAAACTGAAACCCTTGCCAAACGCATATGACACGTTCACTAACCCTTTCTCTCCCCTTCTCTCTCCTTCTCTCCCTCCCATCAATTCATATACTCCAGTTTATTGCTAAACAATGTTACTAAAAACAGCCAAATCTTAAAACCCAAATTTTAAATGCCGCCCCCTCCTCCCTAACCCCTCCATTTTATCTCCCCCTCCCTATATAACTACATATTTACCAACGTCTAGCTAAATTTACTAACTCCTCCCCACACACACTACAATCTAATGTATTTTAAACTTCAAAACTTAATTATTGTCGATCTCCGCCCCCTTATTTTCTCTTCCATTCTTTCTTTTTCCTCTTTTTCATTTCTTTTGTCTCTCTCGTATTTCTTTTAAAATCGTTCTTCTAAATAATAATAATAGCCATTTCTGTAAGGTCTGCTGCATCGTAAATATTGTCCGGCAACCGAAACATATGTAAATGAACAGATAAAACGATAATAAAAAATAAAACGTATATATATATATATATATATATATATATATATATATATATATATATATATATATATATATAGTAACTCAAACTAAGCGATAACGTTAAGCATGGCCGATTGTGTCACTATCGGTGGGTTTGTAAAAACAATAAACAGTTTTCTAGATTTAGATTGACACACTAATAGCACAGGTATTTAAGCGAATAGAATGCACATACAGTTTTTAATCCCTAGTGTTACTTTATGGGATTATGAATACATATAAAATCGCATTTCCCAAACAAAAGAAATCGAAAGTAAAGTTATCAAATGTGCTTTTCCGCGCAATTGAAAGCCTGGCTGTTTCATAAATTGAGGATGAACGCATTGTTTGCTTGAAATACTTGCATCCATAGAGTACAAACAGTACTCGGATGTATTGCGGTAATCCTTAACGCTGTTGGCATGAATATCACCTTGTTTTTATTCTTACTTCCAGTACAAAGATACTCTAAAAATATTAATAGATAGATAAAAATATTAATTATATAGAACAGAGACAGACAGACACACTCATATATGTCTGTGTGTGTATGTGTGTATGTATGTGTGTGTGTGTGTGTGTGCGAAAGGGACGCCTAAAAATAATAATTCCGAATTATTATTATGTCCGAATTTATCAGACGGCATTGCAAATTTTTATTGGATTGGGCGTTGAAATTATGGAATTTTCATCTTTTTATACGTATTAATATTCATCGAAGTACAGTTCTCATCTTGAGTGTGATTTTCACAACGTTTCGGTCGATGTAACCTCTGATCTTCTTCAGATGCATCTTGTTGAACTCAGTAATGTGTCTGCCGAATTCGGAAAGAACAGTAGTCACGATGAATACACACGCCCAATCTTCATCTAAAAAAATCAGAAACTTCATTTTATCTTTTTGTTGTAGCTATTGGCAGTGTCGCACATAACAGGTAACCTCGTTCATTTATGTGGCGTGTTTTAATGGTACTGCTCAGGTTTTAATAACTCTTCAACATTTATAATGGAAGATTTTACTATTGTTACGAACCGCATATGACAAAATGTGGTCTGAACGACCATCCACAGCAATACATCATATCTAGCAATAGCTTATTGTGATTGATGGTTATCATGTAAAAAATAAATACTAGAAAACAAACGGTCTCTCGTGTCTCGTCGCTCAACTTCCGTTTTCGTAGCTTTATAACTTAGTAGGTTTAAAAACTATAGGTGGGTGTACTTTAGGGACGACTCTATTGATAATCTGATATTAGAGTAGTAAAACTTGTTTTGGCAGAAAATATTCTGGTATAGTGGATCTAAGGTGTATTTGTATATAAAGGGGCACACGTGAAACAACTTAATAAAATGTGTTTATGGAATATAGATTTGGTATTGTTCCTTGTATAAAGTTCTTGGACACACAGCATTTGATGTTTTACAGTAATATATATATATATATATATATATATATATATATATATATTATGACGTTCTACTGGTCAACATTCTACATAAAAATGTACAAACAAGAATAAAGCAAGGTATATCTATGTTGATGTTCATCATCGGCTAATAAAATGAATTATTTTTAGCGAGGAAAATCCATAGTTACAATTTTTAGCGAAAGAAAAAAATCATTACTTTTAATACAAACAGAACATTGGTGGTCGAATTAATGATTCTGCCTCTAATTATCTTCTCCTTTCTATTCTATCTATTCTATTCTTCTATCTATCTTCTTTTCTATATGAATAAAATGAACTCATTTCCCCTACGACTTTGACCTTAATACAAATGTAATGAGTACAAGTTGTAACTCATTATCTGAGGTGTGCTATAGGCCTGTTAGCTCTACACTCCCTCGACAATGGTACATTCCTATATTTTTCCGGTGAGAGTTCACTGCCAAAATCCGTTAGATTCAATCGAAGTTGCAACATCTTTTCTATCTATTAGATTCCTCCTTTGCCCGTTCCCCATTTACACCGTAGCGGATGCGTTCACAAAGAACAGTACAAGGAAACACCGGTTCGGAATCGTACAAGGCTATTTATGCCGTATTTTGTTTTCTTATTATATCTTTTTCTCCTGATTTATGCTTTCTGTTTTTCCCATAATAAAACAAAAAAAAAGGGTTTAAAAACGCGAAAACGAGATTATTATTATTATTATTGTTTTCATTTTTTCATTTCGTGTAAGACGATTCGCATTCGAGCCCCCCCCCCCTCGTACTTTTTTGGAGATTTTTCAAACATCCGGGCAACACAGAACCGTTTGTATTGCATCACGTTAATGTTTTTTTTTCACGATTTTTTTTTTTAGTTTTAACATTGTTTGTTTGTATAATATTTAAACATGGTTATTACTTCGCTTTGTTTTTATTACACCCCCAACCACACACGCTTCTAAAAACCTGGGAAACACCGGGTACCCCCCGCTAGTTATATATATTAAAACATTGTGCTATTCTGCACTGCAGTCTCACTAAGGATAAAATGTGTTTTATTTTGAGTTAAAAAAAATACTTAATGAATTAAGGTAACTTTTGCAAGATGGGAATAAAGTACCGTGTTGGTTACGAACATTAAGAAAAACTGTCAGTATTTTCTGTATTTTATGTCTATTAATTAGGTCCCACTCTACATAAGATCTTCAAACTCATTAAATTTTTTTTTTTTGCTTTTTATGCAGAATAGGGATCGGGATGAATACGTGATTATTTAGAAATGCATTATTAACTAAATTTTCTTTACTGTAATATCCACAATGAAATATATAAATATAAAATGTCTGCCTCACTCTCTTCCCCTCTCTCTCTCTCTCTCTCTCTCTCTCTCTCTCTCTCTAGTTCTCTCTTACTCTCGCCATATTTTCAAGCTGAGGTCTTATGTTTTTGTATTTTACAGGCTGTACTTTTCGGGTTTTTAGCCAATAAGAATTGTTTTTAAGGGGTCAAAGTGCGTCAAAATTGAGAAAATTGGTAAGGATTTTGTATATTCATCTTAGTTTATTTTTTATTTAACATTTTTAATCACGTTATATACGCTTCACGTTGGTACAGGGCTACAGTTTTGGTTTCGGTGTAATTTACGAACGGGCAAAATCCTCGCCCTGCTTGTAGGTGACTGACCGATAGTGTTATAATTACAAGCAAACCATAAGCCGTTTGTGCCTGCTAATTACCATTTAAAGTAACGCATTACAGGTGAACAATGAATATGTACTTAATTATCATTAGTATATAGGCCGAAAATACATAATAGAATATGAAACAATAAAATATAATTACAAAGAAATCAAAACGACCTCATCAGCATTTTCATTTTTATTATCTTACATACGTTTCTATATACGTTTAAATGTTCTTAAAAGAGTTCAATGTTATAAGAACCCTGAACGAATCAAATTTCTGTTGAACTGATAGTCGATGTTGTAATCTTGACTAACGTAATATATGATACCACACAGTGGTTATGTCTAGTTAAATTTATAGCGTTTTAAAGAGTGCATGTGTTGTGCATGGATAAGTACACCAAACAGCAACATAATGAAAACGTAATGGATAGTAGGATATACTAATACACTAAAGCTATACACACCATGAATACTATGTTATTTCCATGTAGCTGTAGAGAATAGAACTTAAAAATTAAACTGAGAGTTTGGCTGTGATATATTTAGCAGAAAAAAGTTAATACAAATTTGTTTTTATCATTTAATTTTAACTTGGTTCGCAAATTTTCTTTTAAATATCTAAAATGTTAATGAAACTCATAGAGGACACAATATAAATCTTTTATATATATATATATATATATATATACGTATATATATATATATACGTATGATATGTATATGTGTTATACATGAGCATTAATGTGTCGCTACACATTCATGCGCTTGTTTCGGCCAGCTAGTTACTAGTTACAAGAGAGCAATTCAGGCAATTTAGCTTATATCATAGCTTAGTCCGTAATAAATATATTCACAGTTTTAAGCAATCACTAAAAGAGTATCAGGAAGTCACATAACATGACATTAAAAATACGAAATAATATTTTATATATGTGGGAAAATGCGGAAAGTTGTTCAAAGTTCTTGTCGAAATAGAAATAATAATAAAAAAAACAGTAAACATAAAGAAAAATAATAGAAATAACGGAAAAGACATAAGGATAAATGAGAGAAAGAAAAAGAAAAAGTAAACACACACACCTACCCCCACACACACACTCACACACACACATACACACACACACACACATATATATATATATATATTCATACGAAACGTGTTTAAACACATAACTTTTTCTGTATATTCTTTATTTCTCTATCACGATAAAATACTATTTGTGGTATTTTAGTCACACACAAACACGCACACACACACACACATATATATATATATATATATATATATATATATATATATATATATATATATATATATATACACTGTTACCACCAGAGATGTCGTAAAATGGTTAACGTTTTCACGCACTAATAAAAGATTATTCAGTAAATCATGATAAAACGCCCAGGAAAGCAAAACAAACAAAAAAAAAAAAAGAAAAAAAAAGGCATCTAATATTGGAAAGAGACATTTAATTAAGACATACTTTCTATTGAATTGTCATTTTTATCGAATATTTTTGAATTGTTCGTTTTTATCATCCACTCAAGTATTTAATTACATTGCTATTTCCCGCTGCGACGTTTTTCAGTCAATTTAAGTTTGCTATAAGGCAGATAAAAAGAATAAAAATATATTTATTCCCATTGTTGTGTAGTAAATTAAGTAGCACTATATGTATATGTATATATATATATATATATATATATATATATATATATATGTGTGTGTGTACATTTCTTAAAATATATGCATATAAACATATATATATACATAATTATGTATGCATATATATATATATATATAGTTATATATATGTGTGTGCTTTTTTGTGTATTGCTTTATATATACATATAAAATATATATGCATAATTATATATACATTTATATATATATATATATATATACATATATAAGTGGATAAAGAATCAGAAAGTCGGGAATTGTTTATATCCTCCTCTCTTTATCTATGTATGTATATATATATATATATATATATATATGTACATATATATGTACATATATATGTACATATATATATGTATAACGACATATATCTGCGTTTATATTTCCACACGCAATTTATGTATCCATTATTTAAGAACCAAACCCATATTATCATTTTATTGTAAACAATATACGATGCGGATTGAAAAAGTAAAAATCATATACAGTTGCGGCCCCCAAAATGTCTGCTCATATACTTCTTTTTTCAAATCGCAAATTTAGGCTAAATCGAACTATTTTAACCCCTATACCTTATTTGATTCGTCTGTAATTCTCTCTAATATCTCGTCTGTTCATATTAGGCTTTTTTTTATTAAAGTCCTGTATTCTTCACGTCAATTAAAAAATAACATCAAATCAAGGAGGCACATAAAATAAACGACGAGCAATTGAAACCTGTAATTTAAATGCTACTTTAGAATATTAATGCTACACATATGCTACAGGAACACAATAAACTAGTTAATGTTTAGTAGCATGCTCGTCGCAATGTGACAGTTTGCAATATTTTGGGTATTCCTTGAATGAGTCGCCGGTAATACTGCGGTGAAATGGCATCCCACTTATCTTTAATTTTTCTTCCAAAGTTTTTTCCAGATTTCATATTTTACTATTGCGTAGCTTTTGCTTGATCTAATGACATAGGTGTCCATATATAATTGCGGCCTGAAGATTGTGCAGGTCAATCTAAGCACGGAATACCATGCTCTTTTAGGAATCACTTGGTTTTACCAATTGTCTTAATGGGAGCGTTATCTTGCATGAAAATGCAATTATCATCAAAATTCCGACCAAAGTAGTGTAGAAAATTCACAGTCAACATATTACTGTACTTTGTCGAATTTATTCAACCTTGCAAGCTTACTATGAGCCCTGGATTATTGCACCTAATAAAGTCTCACACTTAAACTGAACCTCCACCACCTTGCAGCGTTGAAACTGTAAATTCTTCGTCCTTTTTCTCGACGGGCATACTGTCTTGCATCACTGCCTGACATATTGAACTTGCTTTCACCGCAAAGAACACTTTCGACTAATATGAAGAGGCATGATCTCCATTGCTTCTGAAAGAGGTCTAGACGGCTTTTTTCTATTGTTTACAGAAATCATTGAATTGCCTCTCGAAACACAGCCCCGAAAATAAAATGACTTCAATCCTTTTTTAACTGTAAAAAGGAAGCACATTATTGGATTTTTGGACCCGTTTCAAATGTGTTCCTGAAAGTGTACATCTTGATAGAATTGTTTTCTTTGAAGAAGTAAATTTAGATGATCAGATTCAATGGCATCACGATCTTTCACCCAGGTATTCGTACCGTTTACTCATCACAGTTCAATCAGCGGCCAGTTCCTCTATAAGATAAATCAGAAAGGTAGACATTAATGAGATGACAGTCAGTAAAAGAGACTCTAAGCATATGGGTTAATTTTGCATTGTATAACCTAGTCTAAACGCAATTACCATGAGATATGCTTTATAATATAAAAGGTGGATATTTTAAGCGTATTTTAAGTTCATTTGCTGCTTCGAAGTTTCTTGTTGCCTTCTCGATTGGATTTTTTTTTAATTGACGTGAACACTAGGATACTTTAAGTTAAAGTAAACTATGAACAGGTAAAACAATAGAGGAATAAAAAGCGGTTCACAATTATGTATTGATTGTTAAAACAGTTATATTCAGTTTAGCTTTAATTTGCGGTTTTTGAAAAAAATAAAAAGTGAGACCTTATTGTATGCCTCGAATGCGATCAGCTAGAATTGAAAATAAAAACGAAATCTACAACGTAATTTCCTATCATCTGGGCGACGTTTATATGCAGATCCAAAAGAGCCATAAGTATTTACAAAATAATAATAATGACTAAAGTTCAAACATTTCTGTGTAAACCTGCTCAGAGGTTTAAACGAACAAGAAATGCTTGCCTTTGGCACTAAAGCCGCGAAGACAATTTTCAAACAAACCATATAAACTCTGCTCGGTGGTTTGACTCTGCAATAGTCTCTTTTAACAGCATCGTATTAAAAACTATTCCTGAGAACAATAACGAATGCATATGCATAGTTTTCTCAAATGAATCCCAGAAAATCCATTTAATTCAAAGAACTGAAGTAAGATTTTTTCTGAATAGAAAATAGATTTTAACAAAGCTCATGTTGAGAGGCCAGTCATTTTGTAGAACAGAAAGTGGTTATTAATAGTGAAGTTAGCGAAGAGTAGATTCATTGTTGTCGAAACCAAAGTAATCCGTTTGTTATTGACATTTATACGGGGCGATTCCATTTATATTTACGACATAGGAATGCATTTTAGTATAACTTCCAAAATCCGTTGGCCATGTGTTTATAGTCAACACTGGCTTCGCTCCTTTTGTAACTCTTTTTTTTTTGTAAAGCTACATAGAAGAACCCCGAGTTTATCATGTTTATGCTATTCGCACAATTATGTTCGTTTCTCTTGGATTCACTTAAACCGATCCTGCGATAGTTACAAATAATGAGCAACACACAATATAAGAGACTCAATATATATAATTTTTAACGCAAAAAAAAACAAATAAACAAAAAAGATCCAATTTCGATTCGAATATAGATAAGCTTTACCTCTTTTTAAGTGTTCATCCCGTTGTATTTTCTGTATCTAAGCAGAAACAAGCCCCATTTCACACAGAACTTGTGTTGCATAGGGATGGGCCATTTTTAAGTTGACGGGTACATATATACGATGGTCATTAGGGAGAGAATACATTTATACGTATTACAGTTCTGTGATTTCTTATAACATTTATTAGTGATTGGGAGAAGGTGATCAGTTCTTCTAACACAGGAGAGAGAATTATTACTTATGATTGAGAGGGGGACACATTACTTGGAAGGGGGTTATACAACGTTAATTATAGAGATAATTGAGACAATGTTCATATTAAGGATGTTTCACACATTACCCTTTTACTGTTGAATGATGAAACGACACAGTTTTACAAAAATATGATGATAACTTCTTTATTATCAGATCGACCTATCGAATGATGATGACGTCAAGGAAATCAAAGTCGCTTTTACATGTTAAATGTTCTACCCCTTCGCCTCTGAGGGGACCCTGCTCTGATCATGTAAACTCTAGCCTCTGGACTCTGCTGACTCCGATCCGGACTTGATTGCCTCTGATATTCGACTACACCTCTGCTCATCTAAGCTTCAATTATTGAGAATTCCTTTCTGCTATGACGTAATATGTGTATCTCTAAACGAGATCGACTCACGTGGGTCAAACATACATTTCCAAACACAAATCTATTTTTTTTCAATATCTTTAATTTCTGTTGTTCATTCTTCTCTAGCTGACCTTATTTTAATTCAGTTTTCATAAAAAAGAACTGAACAATTTAATTCGTTTTACAAGCAACCACATACACACTATTATTACACTTCAGTCTTATTAATGTGCAAACGCATGTCAACTTATCTTGTTTGATATGAACAAGATATCAAAATAGAAAGAAGTATATATAAACAATATGTGAAGTAATTTTACTAATAATTATCTGTATCATTAAAAAATAATTGTAATGTATCAAATAAAAGTGAAATTTCTTCATCGAGAGTTACATATGAGCGCATTTAGAAAATAAGTGAATAGACATTACAATTAAAAATATCAGAAAATTAAAAACGGATAATTGATATGTTAGTTTGCATGTGAATTTTTTACTTGTGTAGATATAAATTACGAAAATTATGTCAAAAATAAATCAGTTTGTATTTACATGATATCTTTTATAGATGTTGGACAACTTCTATGAAGCTGTTTAAATTTTCACGTACTTTAAACAAACACTCTCTCTCTCTCTCTCTCTCTCTCTCTCTCTCTCTCTCTATATATATATATATATATATATATATATATATATATATATATATATATATATAAGAATAAACACATAACTGCTGTAAAAAATATATTTTACATAAATCTATTATTCGAGAGAAAACTCTGGTAAGATATGAAAAATTCCTTATCCAGCGAGGTTTAAATGAAATACATTTTTCTCCTCAGAGGAAAGATATTGGCAAATAAATATTATAGCGATTTATAAATTTACTGGCGCTGGCATTTATCGAAACAGTATTAACTTAAATCTAGTCATAAATTAAAAATAAATGCTTCATTTGTGCAAACTCTTCATAAAATAGGGAGACATAAAAAATAAAATAATAAATTAAAATTCAGGAATTAAAATAAAATACAATACAAAAGACCGGGAAAGCTTAAAGCATTACAAATACAAAAAGATAATAGAAGCAATGTTCCAACCAGAAGAATCCGAAATTGTGCTGCTCACATGTATGCTCAAATTAGAACAAATAATGTGTCCGTAATGCACAATGTTCTTTTTCCGTTTTTCTTTTGAAATTTTATTTGTCTATTATAATATGAAACCATTATAACCGGACTTTGGCAGTTATTATGCCGTTCGAATTGTCCATAAAACAAAAACACCCTAAAGAATTAAAATATTCTTTACATTTTGGACTGCTTGCTTCTACAAACTTGGATTACACATACTTGAATTATAAATTAACAGTTTCATATAATACAGGCGCTGCTGCTCAATATATATATATTATATATATATATATATCTTATATATATATATTATATATATATATATATATATATATATATATATATATATATACGCCCACACAAACACGAGTGCTTTCAATAAATTTACAGAGTGTTACGCATGGCAAATGGCAAATGTTATTGACATTACACATATTACACATATGGAATCTTAGTCTCTTCCGAAGAAGATGACTCCGGATGCAATCTACTTTTAACGTCTCATCAAATACAGAGAAGACCCTATAGAAATTCTGTTGTTTGTGCGTGCGAATGACTCTCGTAGTAGCTGCATTCATCTCATCAATTCGCTAATACCGAGATATTCTGTTGTTTTACTTTAGCTTAGGGAATAACCAAAAGTAACAGAGGGCAACATCTTTACTATAAAGAATGTGAGAAACGGTCTTGATACGCAGCTTGCCCAAAGAGTATGTGACAAAAATGGATAAACCTTGGGAACACTTCGTGCACAACTTCCGCATCTTCAATTTCTCACGAATAAGAGTTCATAGTATGCTGACAGATATATATATATATATATATATATATATATATATATATATATATATATATATATATATATATATATATATATATACATACATATAGTGGCATTTCAGCACAGTTTGCTCGGGCTCTATGTACTGTTCATATCTTTATGTGCATATATATATATATATATATATATATATATATATATATATATATATATGTAAGTTTTATTAGTCAACGTAATCTACATCTAAAATATCGAATGTTTGAGCCAAAATTGTGTAAGGAGTTAAGTAGAGTCTGCAAACGTCGACTCTTTCACTTTGAACTCTTGGATGCATAATTCTCGCCCAACAAATGGTTAAAAAGCTTCATGTGTGTCTGATTACCCTTTTATGTTTAATTTCAAATGTTGAGCCCCAAAAGTTGCTGAATAATTTGATCGAAACAGAAAAAATAAAATATTTTGAACTCTGACTCTTTTGTAGCCACCTTTTTGCCCAAAATCTTTTTAAAAAATTGCCTTATGTCTGAATACACTTTATGTGAAATTTTAAATGCTTAGACAAAAATTCGCTGAGAGATCAAATCTTTTAAAACTTTGACTCACAATTTTGACTGCTTAACATTACTTTTTATCTATGTCCCACAACCTACATAAACAAATTCCAGTGTTTAGATCCAAATTTGCGGAGACATTGTGAAGAGTTTTTACAGGTCAAATTGTTAAACTTTGACCCGCTTCACAGCCAATTTCTTCAAATACAAAGTCTTTCCCAAATTTCAATACACCTTAGTTCAAATCTCGAGTCTGTAGACTAAAAATTAACAAAGTAATTTGGTAGGGAAATGTACACACACAGACCCTGAAATTTCACTGATTACGATTCCTGGATGAATCAAACGCACTCGTGACAGCAACTACTATGGAACTTTTATTAACATTTTCGATTATACGGAAAACCGAAAAATAAAAAAAAGAATCATTGAGCAAAGTGTTTCCGTTGCATTAAATATATATATATATATATATATATATATATATATATATATATATATATATATATATATATATATAATGCTTTAAATAAGTTTATTTAGATATATTTTAAATTATTGTAGACATAAAATCAATATTTATTTATTTTTATTCCGGACTATTAGTCTCATCTTTATTACTTGTTGTTTTCATCTTTATTGATTGTTGTTTTTCACGACGATTCGGCCAACTATTCCTCTGAGATTCGTCAAGTGGTAACTCCGACAGATAGGAACTTCGAATCTCCTAACTGCATTCTCAGCAATCATTGCCATCCGTAGTTGTTGTCGTCTCACCACGTTTTAGCCAAGTAAACCGCTGACACGCTTTGGGTAGGATTGAAACCGCTATCTTCAGAAAATGTTCATCTGAAACCATAAATATTCAACGTCTCTATCAACTGCGCCATGGGCCTTGAAAGGCGATCAAGGTTGGATTGTTTTATCTTATAAATCAACGTTTATATAATGTCTGATCTTCCATAGTCAGGTCCGTACCGATTGGTATATATATTATTCCTTAATTGGAGTTCATTTTTTAGATAATCATTATATATATCAATTTATTTATTTTGTATTTCGGACTATTATTGTCATTTTTATTAGTAATTGTTTTGATCTTTATTGGTTGTTGCTTTTCACGACGTTTCGGGCCACGTGGCGCAGTTGATAGAGGCGTAGAATCTCTACTGTTGCATATGGGCAATGTCTGAAGATATCGGTTTCAATCCTGCTCAAAGCGTGCCAGAGGTTTACTTGGACAAAACGTGGTGAGACGACAACAACTGCGGATGGCAGTGATTTCTGAGAATGCAGTAAGGAGATTCGAAGTTCCTATCCGTCGAGATGACAACCTGACGAACCAGAGGAATAGTTGGCCGAAACGTCGTGAAAAACAACAACTAATAAAGATGAAAAACAACAACTAATAAAGATGAGATTAATCCTCCGAAATAAAAATAAATAAATATATAGAATTCTCATCTAAAAAATGTATTCCACTTAAGGAATATATATATATATATATATATATATATATATATATATATATATATATATATATATATATATATATATACATATATATATATATATCTAGTATGTTATTGCTATGCATTCTTATAAGATGACTTACCAATAGCTATGATTTCATATATATATATATATATATATATATATATATATATATATATATATATATCGTGTATAGGTTTATTTCTGCGCTAAAATATACTGATTTCTAAAAATAAACACGAAAAATAACACAACACAAGTCGCATGAACTAAGATATATTCCCACTCTCAGGCAGGCCCTATTATTTTAAATTAGAACGTTTTTATAATGAGTCTGTAAACGGATGAAATTGACTTAAAAAACACACCGCAATTATTTACTTTGCTATTAAATTATGCTATTGTTTGTTATTGTGCTATTGTTTTATAAATATCTTGACCATATTGCATATCTCTTAATATATGCGAGTAAAATATTAGCAGTTTTCCGAAGCAAAAATAAATATCGTCGGAAAACTTAAGTGAATTATTCCAATTAGAGATCATATTTTTCACGTGTAACAATTTCGTAATTAATACTGCATGTATTACATAAAAAAAAAACTCAATTTAAACTTTTAAGCCAAGTAGAATATACTAATTAGGATAGCGGAGATATAGTAATTACGATTTTTATTTTTAAAACCTACATTAATTGAGACACTTTACTCATTACCTACTGAGTGTAACTAAATATATACTTAGAAAAAGAAACAAAAGAGGTGACCATAATGGATAAAATCTATATTTTTGGGTTCATTTTCCTCACAGACGTAGTTTTATTTTTTTAAAAATATTATTTAATGTTTAAAACGAATTCGATTAGCCGTATTGTGTAAAACTAGTCTTATAACGGTGATATAAAATGGATTTATACATTCTTCTTTTATCGATATTAATAACAACTCTGCAGCTATCTGTCATGTTTGTAGTTCTGTGCGTTTTCTCTTAAACATAAGAAAAACTATGCTGATACTCATCACGCTTCTAATGAGTACATTAATAACATAAAGTATTGCTTTGAACATCACCACGGTAGTGCAAGAACAATTTTGCAGTTATTTATATATATCAAACAATGCATTGTTCAATTAGTCTGAAGAATAATATTATTTCTATTTTACCCTAAGAATCATTACTATAAATTTAGTTTTTATTTTCCGAACATATGAGCCTACTGCATCTTATTCGATGCCGAATATGTGTGTAATAAGTATTATAAACATTATCAAATACGCATTAATAATGTACATTAATGTTCACATAAATTATATAGTCACAGACCACTATTGACTTGCTGGAACATAGAGTTCTCATGTGTATTCACATGAATATCACGCTAATTTAGCATTTTCAGTAGTCTCAGATAGAAATACATAACTATGTCTACTCGACTAAGATAAAAGCAGGCACACATGTACGGACACAGACAGACAGTCACACATATATCTCTGGTTATCGATATACATATACATCTCTCTCTCTTGCTCTATCTATATATATATCTCTCTCTGTATATATATATATATTTACATATATATATATATATATATATATATATATATATATATATATAAGAGAGAGAGAGACAGAGATTGATAGATACAGAAAGAGAGAGAGAGAGGGAAGGAGGGGAACATTTTTGCGAATGTCTCACATAACAGTATAACAGTGTCATTCCTAGAGAAATTTCGTCATAGCGTTCAATTTATCCTCATCACAAAACAATAATACTAATAAGGTATATTGCTACTTATTATTTTCTCATCTAAGAGGATTCATTATCTAAGGTTTTTCGTATAATTTCATTTTAGGTCATTCTATTTCTCATTTCACTAAACGAAATATCCAAAAATTAATGCAAAATATTTTAATGCATATGATTCATGTACAATTGGTTTCTATATAATTGTTTTATCGTTAACCTAATGCATTTTCATGTTCAATATCTAATCGATCAATAATAAATAAAAAATAAATAAACTATCAATAATTAAGGAAGGAAATCCCAAGTGATAAATTCATTGGCAAAACAGCTGGGTCTTATAATTACATTATTACTAAATTTATGTAACCTTTATAAACATGTTCGTGTAAAACTAAGGTGAAGAGTATGTTAAGTGCTCGCTAAATGGAGCTATTTACGATTACTTTTTTAAACTTGAATTTAAAAGAAATTCTTATATATATTGTTTCTATGTTTTTGGCATTTCGAAAAACACTACATTAGTAAATGAAATTATTCAATATTTAGCACATTACTGTAATGATAGACATAGGCACAGAGACATTGTGTCTAATAGATATTTTTTATACAGTGATGCTTCATATTTATTGCTATGATGTCGAATTCAAAGAGACTTCAATTTATAAAATATTTATATATTAATTTGTTGTAGAAATACATTTGTTCGTTAATAGCATGTACACTTGGAAGAAATATCGTCTACACACATTAACATATTATGTTACTTATGTGGATATGTTCGTATTCATTTAGAATAAATAAAGGTGCTATCTGTTACTTCACAAAAGCAATTGCAATAACGACACTACCTATTTAAAAGACAGAATAACATCCAACAATAAATGAAGGAGCAAATACGATTCAAACTGTTACAAAAATAGAAACGAAGCAAACAATGCTAAGTTCAACAACAAGAACATTTTGGAAAATGCCTAAAAATCAATCGAGTTACAAAAAATCACTTTTGGAAAACGAAATATGCAGAAATACCAAATAACCAGCATCGATTATTTTTACGGGTGAAGAAATTTCTTGTTCACTTTAAACATTTAAATACGAGGTGAGTATTGCGTCATCTTTCCCAGCTGTGTTTCGGAGGTTTGAAATACTATTTACAAAAATGTCTGACGGAAATGGAAAGTAAGGAACAAAACAAAATTCTAAATTCACGAATGTTGTCATTCAAAACAAAAATGGAATCTTGTCAGTAAGTAAAAGATTAACAATTTTGTGTAACAGCATCTTTAATAGAGTCAATGTGGGTCCTGGTTGATATAAGTGCTTAAATAACGAAATAGAAAATGTTTTGATATTCATATAATTGCGATGTAAGGCAATGAAACTAAAGCATATGTAAAATCATAGACTCAAATATCGAAGTTGTCTGTATGGTCTAACAACATTAAAGGACAAAAGTCGAAGAGCATTGAAGGATGAAAAAGTCATAGTATTATAGAACAGTACTAACACTTTACTCTGAAAAATTGACTAAGGCATGCTAGCGTGTAATAAATATTTCAAAAAGATAATGATCGCAGTGAAAAAAATACATATCACGAACACATCCAGTAAGGCAAATTTTCTAACGACAATAATTTACAAGATATCATATGCAGTACAGAAAAAAGCATATTAAAATAAACTGTTAAACGGTGGAAAGAATATTAAAATAGACTGTTAATTAACAGTATCATATGATTAAAATGTTGGCGTATACTACGGAAGTGGGACCTATATTTTTACAAAAAAACAGATATCAAATTGCAGTTAAATGTAGACGTAATATTTTCCAAATGTATGGTCAAAAAGGAGTACATCTCAATATAAGGTAAATGGACAGGCAATAAAATTAATATTTTCTTCAAAAAAAGGTATATCTGAAATAAAATAAAAGAAATATGTTTTCTACTGCTAACGGGCACGAAACTTATTGTTGGAATTGAAATAAAGGAAACAAATCTGAAGTTAAAAGAAATACTGTCTCACATAAATCGATTGTGTACGGACTCATTGGTTCAGAAAATAAGTTTGGTCTATATTGGGTTGTAAGATTTAACTGAATTCACGATAATGTTTTTTCTGTCATAATGTAAACGCAATCGAGAAATAGAAAAAGAAAACGAAAATATTTATTACGATCCTGCAGGGAGACCCGAAGTAGCTTGGAATTAAATGAGGCTCAACGCATATTTAAAACTCCCATATCTTTATTGTCATCGAAATCGGAATACCGTCCGTTTTCAATCAATTGATTAACTGCCCTAGTATAGGGCCCACGGAGGTGCACGGGAGGAAGCTTCGCATGCCTTCCCGTGATGACTTAGTACACCACACATTGTATTTTACATTGCATTGTAGAGAACTTACTGCTGACATTTTAATCTTTTTATATAATGCTGTGAATTAAAATTTTAAATGCAAAATTCAAGTATATTGGCTCAATTTTGCTCTAAAAAAGTATTCATTTCGAATGCACTCATGAAATATCCAAGAAACTGCTGTCAATTTTATATGCCGGGCCATTGTGTTTTGGCAGTAAGACAACTTACCAAATACACTCGTGATGTTAAGCTGTATACAACATTTTCTTTAGTTAACATCGTATTTCCTTCTTTTATCAGATTTTTTTCGAATATATATTATCGGTACTTATCGAAGACATTCCGATACAAATATCATCTCAGAACACTGTCACGAACATAAAGTACATCTGCATGAAATATAACTAAACTAAGCCTAGCTTTTAAGGAGTCCATAATAGAGGAATTCACATACAGGTATATTGATTTTATTTAATATTACATATTAACTAAATGGAGGGTGGCTGTTTGCCATATAACATCTGTCTGAAGAAATATATGTTGGCAGAACAGACTAAGGCATAGAAAATATGGTGAAGCAGTTCAAAGGATTTCCATTGGAAACTAGTGATCTACAGATTAAAATTCAATCAAGGTCAGAGAAACATGTCCCAGAGTAACGACTGCATACCGACTATGAAGTGTCATAAATGATTCGTATTACTTAATCCTTGTGAAAAATGTCGCTAACTGTGCCATGATATTTTCAATGTAGATACCCCACTCTAATAAATACATTAAACGCACTTAATGAGTTTGATTATCATTTCGACTCCGCAGCACTTAAGTCAACAACAATAGAACCAAGTTCACGGGAAATACATTTAACGAATTTTGTATATAATTGTTGATTGTTCATGTTAAAATGACCGTTCACCGCTCAAGAACGAAGAGACAAGCGATAAAGTTGGGTTCTCTTTTTAAACAAGTTCTATGATACAATCAAAGCGAAGAAAAAAATAAATTAATTATGGAGAAATTATTTTTTTACAATGTTATACAAAGCCTGAATGCTGTTTTACCTTTAATTCTTACGGAGTACATTTTTGAATAAAAAATACACAACGTGTGTAATAATTTATTGCTTTTTCCGGCAATAAAATCATAAATATAGCGGATGCGACATGTTTATTAGTTATATCACACCTTTCTATTAATTAATACTCTCTCTGTGAGTCTATATTGGGAAAGAATAGTAAGCAAAATGATCGAATAAGGAATATATGATATAATATGTTAATAGATATTCGTGCAATAAACATGGTAACAACTGGGGACACAAATAGACTGGTAAGAGCAGGAAAATGCTAATGAAATTCTAATGGGAGATTTATATGACGTCTTTGTAATTCTTACCATATGTAACTATTCACGAGCAAAAAGTTTCTGAAAACCCGGGACCAGTGGTACCAGTCTGTCAAACTTGATCATAGAAAAATGGATTGACTAAGAAAAGTAATGGAAAAAGTTATTAGATTGTGTAGAGACACATAAAAGAAAAAAAAAATGCTACATTTCACCGAAATTTAGCTTTAACATTTTGATGTGAATGTGATTTAATACTTGTAAATGTATCCCACTCCTTTTTTTACATACTTATGGTCGACTAGTTAAACCATAAATAACGACTGGTAGAGCATAATAAAATAGACATCTAAAAGTACGACAGTCTCGAACTAGAAAAACATGCTTCAACTCAGAACCGTCATTTAGTAGGGCGACTCGCTAAGATTATTTCCTGAAAATATAAGAAGGTAAACGCAGCTGTAACGAACTATATAAACCTTTGGCTGGACATATCGAATTATTATTAATTTGATATAATTACATACACATAATCATGTTCTATTTTTAGCAATATACTGTATTAACTAAACAATTAGTTTATACATATATGTATATATATATATGTTGAGTATATTGATATTTATCTTTTTTCTCATGTAATATTTTTTTACTATAAATTCTATTATAAATTTTTATTATAATAATTATTATTAATTTGATATAATTAAATGCACATAATCATGTTCTATTTTTAACAAAATACTGTATTAACTAAACAAGTAATTTATACATATATATATATATGTTGAGTATATTGATATTAATATTTTTCTTATGTAATATTTTCATTATAAATTATGTTATAAATTGTTATTGAACAATTAAAAAACAACTTAATGAAGAACAATTAAAAAAACTAAATGAAGAAAGATTACAAAACAACTAAATGGAGAACAATTAAAAAAACAAAATAAAGAATAATTAAAAAACAACTAAATGGAGAACAATTAAAAAATAACTAAATGGAGAACAATTAAAAAAAACTAAATGGAGAACAATTAAAAAACTAAATGGAGAACAATTTAAAAAAAAACTAAATGAAGAACAATTTAAAAAAATAACTACATGAAGAACAATTAAAACAAAATAAATGAAGAACAGTTATAAAATAAATGAAGAACCATTACTAAAATTAATTGAAGAACAATAAAAAAAAAACTAAATGAAGAACAATTTAAAAAAACTAAATGATGAACAATTAAAAAAACTAAATGAGCACAATTAAAAAAAACTAAATGAAGAACAACTAAAAAAACTAAATGAAGAACAATTAAAAATAAAACTAAATTAAGAACAACTAAAAAAAACTAAATGAAGAACACTTAAAAAACTAAATGAAGAACAATTAAAATAAAACTACATAAAGAACGATTTAAAAAAAACTAAATGAAGAACAATTAAAAAACTAAATAAAAACAATAAAAAAACTACATAAAGAACAATCAAAAAACCTAAATGAAGAACAATAAAAAACTAAATGAACAGCAATTAAAAAAAAACTAAATGAAGAACAATTAAAAAACTAAATAAAAAACAATAAAAAACTACATAAAGAACAATCAAAAAACTAAATGAAGAACAATAAAAAAACTAAATGAAGAAGAATTAAAAAACTAAATGAAGAACAATAAAAAAACTAAATGAAGAACAATTAAAAAACTAAATGAAAAAAAAACGACTAAATGAAGAACAATTAAAAAAACTAAATGAAGAACAATAAAAAAACTAAATCAAGAACAATTAAAAAAAACTAAATGAAGAACAATTAAAATAAAACTACATTAAGAACAATTAAAAAAAAACTAAATGAAGAACAATTAAAAAAACTAAATCAAAAACAATAAAAAACTACATGAAAAACAATTAAAAAAACTAAATAAAGAACTATTAAAAAAGTAAATAAAGAACAATTTAAAAAATAACTACATGAAAGACAATTAAAAAAACTAAATGAAGAACAATAAAAAAAGCTAAATAAAGAACAAATTAAAAAAACTAAATAAAGACCAATTTAAAAACACTAAATGAAGAACAATTAAACAAACTAAAAAAGAGCAATTAAAAAACTAAATGAAGAACAATTATAAAAACTAAATGAAGAACAATTAAAACAACTTAATGAAGAACAATTAAAACAACTTAATGAAGAACAATTTAAAATAAAACTAAATTAAGAACAATTTACAAAAAACTATATAAAGAACAATTAAAATAACACTACATAAAGAACGATTTAAAAACAAACAAAATAAAGAACAATTTAAAAAAAGCTAAATGAAGAACAATTAAAAAAACTAAATGAAGAGCAATTAAAACAAAACTAAATGAAGAACAATTAAAACATAACTAAATGAAGACCAATTTAAAAAAACTAAATGAAGAACAATTTAAAAATAACTAAATGAAAAACAATTAAAAAACTAAATGAAGAACAATTTAAAAAAAACTAAATGATGAACAATTAAAAAAAAACTAAATGAAGAACAATTAAAAAATAACTAAATGAAGAACAATTTAAAAAAAAACTAAA
>NC_136503.1:59194754-59469754 GCF_053919585.1 Euprymna scolopes | reverse complement strand
TAATTGTATGCAAAGATAATCTCGGTTTTGGGTCGAATATTTAAATGCAACATGCTATTGAATACATCTTATTTCAAAAACATTACCTTTATAAAATCGGTGCCATGCTTGTAAAAGTTATATTGAGCACTCGACTGCAGTGCTGGTTGGGAAACTCTGTCTTTGAAAACAACTGATGCATTTGTCATAGCAAATTGCTTCACCATGGGTTGAAGTGTGAAGATCTTTTTCCCAACCGTGTGATGAGACAGGAAACATATTTCCACATTTTCGTTTTTGTAAAATACAAAATGTTGCATGCTAGATGGTGAGGTTCAGAGACGAAATATGAAATATGAGTTGTCCAAGAAAAAAAAATTGTGGAGAACAACTTTACATCCAGATAGTTGGAGTTTTCTTGCGTAGTGCTACCAGGAAAATAGACTCTCTTAACGCATTCTCCCCAGTGCTGCAATGTGGATTTTCATGTCATCTGAGTTTAACTTGACAACTTTCAAATTGCAAGAGAATTCTGAGTGACTGAGTGTTGTATAAAGCTGTCCGATTTGAACGCGGCGCTTTCTATTTAGGTTCTTGCTACTTCTGCTCAAGTCAATGTTAATATGTGGGTATTAAACACCTTAAGACTTATGGGTTGTTATTACATGAGCTTGTATCAGTAGAAACTGTCTCATTGGTATTTGGCATCTGGGACCTTGCGCTTCATAATTAAAGGGGACTGATGTGGTTGTGACAGGAACGAATTGTTTAGAGATTTTGTTTTCCTCTTAAGCTTTGGAGAAGCTTTTGGTTATCAAGTTCAACCTACACAGTCCCTGAGGATGAAATATGCTAACTCCTCTTATTGTTCCTGTTGCATCATTAACTAATGATCATCAAGGTATTTGTTTTTAATCATAAGGCAGCGAGTGCAAACACAAATAGTCAAATAGTGTTTCAGTTCACCAGTCTTCTGCAATGGTGCATCGTGTGGACTTGATGGCGCAGCAGCATTTGTTTGTCTGCGAGAATCTTTGGGTAATACGGTCACTGCTTTTCTTGTTAGCATCTGCAATCATTGTTTATTTTTCACAGGAGCAAAAGTATTTGTTAGATAAAGTGTGGTGTGAACACGATTCCAACTGTCAAAATCTGTGTCTTCCAGATTTTTAATGAATTCAATATCCAGGTCAGTGGGATCACTCGTTTGAACCCTACTAAGTATCTCTGCAAAATCAGGATCACCTGACTTTCTGACAATTTTTGTCATCTCATGTAACTTGAAACATATCTCCAAATGTGAGGTAAATTGGAGTAGAAATACTTAAGTGGTTTTACTAAAATTTCATTTCCAAACATTCAATTTTACTGGGTGCAGTACCAGAAGAAGCTGCAATAAGAACAGCTGGGCGTGGCATATCATTTGGAGAAGGTAATCAGCTATAAGGTTAACAGCATGACACTTTCCAGGCCCACCAAAACATTTAAATAAACATAAAAAGGCTCTGACGGTTAAAGTCCATTCCTGTCACTGCGAAACACAGGGATGGGAATCCTTCATATAACGCTGAAACATTGATCGCTGCTCTGCATTCAGGACGGCAACCCAATCAAAAACACTCTAGCGAGACATGATCAAATCAGCAGGCTCAATGTAATAGGAAGAGTGGTATAATATTCAGTGTCCAAGCCAATTTAATTTAGCTCCAAAATATCCAAACTATCACTCCCTACTTTTTGTTCTTCTTCGTCACGGTCAGTAATATACGGAGCCTTTAAGTCTTTCTCACAGATTTTTACACACTTTCATAGAGTTCAATTTTGTGCTTAATCTTGTCAAAAACCTCGTGTAATTTGGTTACGTATTAACCGTCAGAATTTATTAGCTTGTTTTTATCCTTGCATGCCAAGTACAATTGACATGCAATGGCCTTCACTACTCCTGTATTGGACTCATTGACCAATCTAAGCGCATATGATTTAGCTCGCAAACACATATTCCCAAGGTTGTTTTTCAAGTCTATTACCTTTAACTTGCTCCAAATAATCATTGACAAGTTGGAAAGAACTGTTGCGCTGTGTCATGCTTTTCAGTAGATCTGAACTGCTCGTACTTTGAGATAAAATTTGCTAGACAAAGGTGCTCCAGATAGTCTTGCTACACAGCGTATTTATCGGAAATACTGACAGCAAAGATAGTAAGATCATCAGGATTAATGCTGAGCATTTTCTGTAGAACAGTAGCCGGTTTGCACACTCTCTAACATTTCTTTGGATCAACATTGGACACAAAAGCCAACCTGATTATTTGAGCGCCGACAAATGATGGATAACGCTCTCATTATTGCTTCATGCAAACTGGTTTCTCTTCTATTCTACCTTGCTCATGACTTTCCTTACATTTTTACTTTCGCACTCCTTTACAGACTTACGCATCAGCGAACTTCGTGACCTCTCCGCTTTAGAAATATAAGAGCTAAGATATGCTATAATGGCGTAGATAGATGTACAAAACGCCATGTTCATGTAAGCTTTCAAAATAATTAAGATGCCCGTCTAGTTTAAGAAAAGGTTTATCACGTTAGGAGTCTTCCTGTACACAATTCTTGCTTTCCTCTAAAAAATGCTCCCGCGCTGTAATGCACTTCAACCTCCAATCCAGCTTCTTAGAACAAGTTTACTGCACATAAGTGACGATGAATCCTGAACAATGTGAAAAGCTGTAAATACTTTGTTGACTACATTCTTTTTCAAAGTGTCACGGCCCACAACCTCTCGTGAAATAAAAGTTATTTTTCAGTTGGTGGTAAAGTAAAATTGAAACGACAATTGTTTAACGAGTTTTCTTACAAGTGAAGGTAATAGAATGCGATTGAACAGTAGTAGCCGGTTGATGCAATTGTGGAAATTGATACTTATTACGAATAGCACAAGTGATGTGATGGTTAACAAATGCTGTTACTTCATCATCACTGTGTTGTCTATGGCTGTGGCGCCTGTAACATATATAATATTGTGAAGATATCTTTCTCTTCTCTTCAGTAGTCCGTCACTGACGACGATGACATTGCACCATGCCTAACAGTCCCAGATAGATTACGCCTGATGGACTCGCTAGTGACTGTTGAGTCCAATTCGTGAATTGCATACACGGCCGCAGGCAGCACAAGGGAAGATGCCGTCTGCCCGCTGCGCCGCGTTCCTTTGGTGTCTTCTTCGCTCTGTTCGGTCGTTATAGGTGGAGGTGAAAGTTTCCAAGCCCTCTTGGCAAATGTTTCGCCATTTTCTCCGATCAGCAACAGCATGTTCGATGGCGTTGGATTCTATGCCACATTTTTTCAATGAGGTTTTTAGTTGGTCCTTGAAACGGTCCTTGAAACGTTTACGTGGACCCCCAGGGTTGCGTCTGCCCTCTGCAAGTTCCCCGTAGAGGACCTTGCGTGGGAGCCTTTCTGCTGGCATTCGGATGGTTTGACCAAGCCACCTAAGTTGTCTATTAGTTAGAATTAATTCAAGTGGGTCCAGTGCGCCTGCGTATCTCATTGTGTGGCACCCTGTGCCACCATTTTAAACCTAGTATACGCTGTAAGCAGTTGGTAAGAAATGCTTCTAGCTTTTTCAGGTGGCGTCTATAAGGCACCCATGACTCGCTGCCATACAAGAGGGTGGAGAGACAGATTGCTCCATAGACAGAAACCTTGGTGGTGGTGGTGGTGAGGTTACGGTTCATAAAAACTCTGTGCGAGAGTCTACCAAAGGTTGCAGCAGCCAGACCAATGCGCCGTTCGACCTCACTTGTTAGGTCACAGGAAGATATGTGAAGATATATCACACCAGTGTCCCTTTGAAATTCACTGCGTTCCTCAAAATTAAAAATACTCCAATTGGAAAAAATTCCCCAAATACAACCTCCTCCATTATTGTTTAGAAATATGGTCTATCTGGCCTGCTACAATAACAAAGTACGTTTTAAGCCAAGTGTCCTTATCACGTCGTGACACAGCATCGATTTCAGCATCAGTTAATTGAAGACTAATGTTAACAACAGTCGATTTTATGAATGGAAATCATTTGCACTCAAAGTCATTAAAAAAGTTGGTCTGACATAGAACATTATTTTCGCTAATATGTTAAGCTGCATATTATGCCAAAGCTGGTGACTTTTCTGAATAGTGTTGAATGTCACCATGATCTCATCATCACTTATGATTTAACGTATTTTTGGTCTATCCTGTAAAAACGGGCACTTTACACATTTCATTTTACACATGCCCTTGGCAAAACCTTCGATAATTTGGTAAGAGCGACAAGAATCTGAATGACTTGCCCTTTCTGTGCCCCGGTAGGCAACATACAAGAAACATAACAGTCACAATTGAGCATGTAAACATATTCTCTGACGCACACGAATCACTTAGTATAGGAACTCTGTCGCATAAGGAGAGATGCTTCACAACCGCTACAGATGATACTTTTCCTTTTCAGTATTTGTTTATGGCAGGTATTGTACATTGTTATTGTCTTTGTCTGTTAAAAGTTCGTTATGAAAAGCTGTGGGATAATTTTCTGCATGCAGAAGGCAAGTATTTTATATAAGCTTATTCTTCTATCAGATGCTACACTTGTGGCACGAACACTGTTTGTATTTTCTTTAAAATTGGCTTTTATGCGTTGCTCAAATGCAGTAATTAGAATTGAAAGGGCACAAGGGGAAATGTCATTTACAACATGTTTCTCTTCCATTGCTTTTTCATGAGATAATCTTCCGATATGTGCGTATTGTTCTTATCTTTGAAGATTTCCTCTGTCTTTACCTCTGCACCCAACATTTTCCGATTCCCTACCGTCCTTTTTGTAGCAGCCAACTTTTTCTGCACTTGTCTTTTTTCATCCATATTTTTTCTGTTGTCAGATACTCTCTCTCGCGCTCTCTCTCTCTCTCTCTCTCTCTCTCTCTCTTTATATGACCTTTGCATTCACTTGATTCAGGTCTGTTGCCTTTAAAGGCATCGTTCGTTGTGTGCAAGGCTGAGAATGAATATACTAAATTTTTGATTTGATGAGAAAATCCGTGGGCATTTTATTGGCTACATCATTTTTACCTCATGAGAGTTGTGAATTTCGAGCAGATTCAGACAACTTGCTGTACATAGCGTGACCTTTGTAACGGACAGGTTCAATACCAGAAAGTGGTGTTGATAAGATATGCCCATCTGGGGAATTATAGGATAGCAGTGTCCGTGGAACATCCCTTTCTTCAGAATTTATAAGGAAAATGATGTAGGGAACAGAGGAATCCATATGTGAAAAGACAAATGGTCTATCTGAAAATTTAAACCACATAGTAATTAACGTGGAAGCAAGTATTACCTCCGCGTATTATGAAAGTGTAGTGGCCGCTGTTGGCCTGCCCGTCATCATGGACAATGATTTCAGAGAGTAAATAATTTACAAACACATTTATCTCCTTAGACACTTGAATATAAGTTTTTGTTGTTGTTGTTGTTTTTTTTCTGTTTTTTTTTTCCTGTAGTCAGTCCTAATGAAAAAAACACTTCAGGAAAATGATCATCACAGAGGAAACTTTAGTTTAGCATCGAATTTCCATGAGTTGTCCATCAGGCGACCTGTAGAGCAAGGGCGGCCGTCCAATTAAACACTACGTTTAAAACTGTGAAGGAATTCCGAAAGTGGCTGTACCGCACTTGCAGGTAGTACTTGACTTTCAAAGTGGTTGTGGACCATTGGCTCAGTGAAGGACTAACCACACTTACACGCGATAGACTCTTGAATTCGAACCTTAAATATTTCATCAGTTTCTCCGGAATAAATGGCTTGTTCTAAGATGGAAATCAGACACTGATAAGCATTATATTGATACGTAATTGGCACTGCAGCAAACGAATGTGAAGGACACAATAAGAGTGTATATTATTTGTCGATGTGCTCATACAATGGAATAGATTTTCGATCGTTGATTCCGCATCTGTTAAGAAATCACCATGCACAACATAGTTACAATTGTATAAATTTTAGATTGACAACATTAAAGATGCAAGTGTTACTAATGTTAATGAGACCGATAAGAGAATTACGATGATTGTTGGTTCTGCATCAACAGGGTTAGAATTTGGAGGAGCGCACCCAAAGTATATTTTCTTTTTAGGGCCCCGTGGTGACATAAATAACACAACCAGGCAAAAAAGGAAAACTCGCAAAAATGTTGTAATTTATAATTATTTAACAACAATCATTAATAATAATACAGACCGTAACCATCTTGAGAACGTGGCTCTTGAATGGAAAGCAACATGTTATAAGACTACTCCCAAAATATTAATTCTCAATCCATAACACAAAATGGCGGATGCAAAATAAGGTTGATGGAAGAGCAATATCGTTTCCTCATATATGTTAATTTTATTTGATGTCTGAATTATTTCAATGATAAATATATATATATGTATATATATATATATATATATATATATATATATATATATATATATATATATCAATGTTATATTTTTGTGGCGCATTTTCTTTATCCATCGAATTGTGTTATTCGTTATTTTTCTCAATTTCTTCATTCATTTTTACAGTATTTTCGAAATCAAAGTCAAAATTCAAATCCGCACGAGTTTCTCCTCAGTTCAAACTAGGCAGAAAACTGCCGACACAGCTCGTGATATGAATGATGCCTTTGGCCCAGGAACCACAAACGAACATGTTGTAATGGTGACGAGGGCATGGAAGAAGAAGACGTTCGCGACTGGCCGACTGCGGTTGATAACAGAATATTTGAAAGATTAATTGAAGTTGATCCTCGCAATACAACATGGAAAGTTGCTGCTGAACTCAAGATCAACCACTCAATAGTCCTTCGTCATTTAAATCAAATAAGGAAGTTCAAAAAGTTGGATAAATGGGTGCCGCATGAATTTACCAATGATCAAAAAAAAAATTCTTTTCAAGGTGTCTTCTACATTCTTTCAAAACGGCCAATTTCTCGAGCGGATTATGACGTGTGATTAGAAGTAGATCTTCTATGACAGCGGGCGACAATCAGCACAGCGGTTGGATACCAGAGAAGCTTCAGAACACTTTCCGGATCCGGAATTGTACCAGAAATGTTGTTGTCACTATTTAGTGGTCAGCGGCTGGACTCATCCATCACAACTTCTTGAATTAGGTCAAAACGATTAGAGCGGAGACAAACTGCCGAAGAAATTGAAGAAATGTACCAGAAGCTCTAACGTTTGTGCGCGAGATTGGCCAATTTGAAGGAACCAATTCTCCTCCATGACAATGCTTGCCCGCATGTCGCTCAGGTGACTCTGCAGAAGCGGAACGAATTGGACTTCGAGATCCGCTTCATCCTCCAGATTCACCGAACCACTCCCCCACCGATTATGACATTTTCAAGCATCACAACTTCATGCGCGAGGAATGCTTCAAATAGTCGATATGATTCAGAATCGACCTTCAATTACATCATCGCTTCCAGAAATCCGGATTTCTTTGCTAATGGGATGAAAAAAGTTTATATCTTTTGCAAAAAATGTTTCAATTCTAAATGTTCTTATTTCAATTAATAAAGTTTTTTTTATGAAAAGAGTCATGACTAATATGTTCATGCGTGACGTCATTTTTACCATCAAGAATCGACACGGAAGAACCGTATATGTGAACATAATTTCAAAGCATTGGAAACTACTAAAAATACCAAATAATTAGTCAGCTACGAATAGCCCTAACATTTATTGGTTACATTAACTTACAAAAACCTCTCCATGTTTAGCATGGGTTTCTAAATACTGACGTTGTTTGTTTAGTATGGCATCATAATTGTATAATTGCCGTGTTTTGTTCAACAATTAACTAATGGTAACTAAAATAAAACATTGTGCTTGAAACAAGTGTTTTCATTTTTTTGTGAATAGCAGAACAATTAAACTATATACTGCGTTTTAAATTATTTTACATACCCCCAAGTAATTGCTATTTTAAAGTCATGCGTGAATTAATAGGAATGGAATAGGGAATATAAGAAAGGCTGTGATTGAATTTTTTAAATAAAATTATTACCTGCGTTATTTCATTGTTTATTGAAGTACTTTCGAAAGGGAATGACAGATTAAGTTCGAGAAATGGGTCGTGAGAGAGACTGGTAGATACATTAAGTGAGGAAGAGAAAAATAATGGCTGAGAGCATGAACGCAAGAAGAGGGTAGGAGTAAAACTATAGAAGAAAATAGTAGAGAAGTTGAGAAAGATGTGGCAAAGAAATTCTTTTTTTACAATACATGAAACTTTATTCCTCTATTATAGAAATAATAAGGGTTCTTATTTAGAAGGCAACGTAATTTATTCTTAAAAAAGAAGAAAGCTACAGAAAAATCCTCATGGTGTACGTACCTATTACAGAACGGATATATCATATTCTAAAAATTATGTAAATTGATCGAATAGTTTTATTTTTTGAAAAGAAAAGTATTGTTTTAGCGATTAATGTGAAATTGTTAGTATTCCATAGCTGGTTTTAAAAATTCAAGTATTTATTGCGTTTTAAACGTATTATTTTTCATCATTCTTTTTGTAAACACATACAATCCCATTTGTGTACACTATAGGGTGCTCATGCTGTAACGTGATCACCGAACATTACTTTGACGTTAGCAATATATGCCCACTCATAAATACACTGATCTCTTATTGTTGATTTACAAGGTATAGTGCACGCTTATATAGGAAAACGAATTCTGATTGTTTAAAAAACGTCGACTAGGAAATAATGTACCCATGCTTAATTTTGGCTCCAAAGATTGGCAACGAAAGTGAAGTAATGCAGCTTAATTTTTTCTTGTCTGACTTATAAATGAATTTCTAACATAAAGTGAATAAACCTAACCTAGTCTTAGGAATCAACAATAAAATGAATCAATAGACCTATTTACCACTTCTTACCGACTACATACTACATTGCATAGTAAATTTTACTTATAGGTTAAGGTTTGTGAAATCACAATCATTATACATAAATGATACTAACAACGTATAGTTGTAATTATGAAGCATGAATATACATAGACACACGCGTAATGCACTTGTCGTAGCGTGCACCTACGCTTAACACTAAGATGAACTATTTAAAAAAAACATCTATTAAACTAGTGTACAATCCACAAGTGTATTTATTTAAAAAGAAAAAGTAAAAACTGAAAGAGAAAAAAAATATGGGTATGAGAAAGTAAAATCTATGACAACAAACCGGGTAGGGAAACAAAAGAGTTTGAGTAACCGAAAGACTGCAGAAGTTAGTAAAGAAATGGAACATGAAATGCCAAGCTGCATTGAAACTTAACAAACAAATTGTCCACAAGAACAACTGGGTAAACCATACCACTGA
This sequence comes from Euprymna scolopes, assembly GCF_053919585.1. Taxonomy (NCBI): domain Eukaryota; kingdom Metazoa; phylum Mollusca; class Cephalopoda; order Sepiida; family Sepiolidae; genus Euprymna; species Euprymna scolopes. The sequence continues at coordinate 59,460,366 of NC_136503.1, read as the reverse complement.
TACTGGCGTGCCGTCTCGCCAGCGATGGAAACATGGAAGTAAAGACCAAACGGAAACAAACAATTAGGAAAAAAACTGTTTAGTTTAGAGTAACGTAAAGAAAAATAATGAGTTGAAAATAGAATGACAGGACATTTAATTTAAATGGTAAAAACGGTATAAAAGAGAAAATATCACCACATTTTGACTTGATGTGAAAAAGTATTTTTTTTCGAAATCAGCACAACGACATTAGTCTAAAGCAGCTAAAAACATTGAACAAAAACATGTGTCATCGAATGTTATTATACTTCCTAATGTCAACTTACTCTATTGCCTTGTGCACGAATAAAACAGCTAATTTAAATGCAGTGTACATAAGAGCTATTATTTTAAACGGTGAACACAGATACATCATTAAACGAAAACCTTCCTCTCATGTTATTTCTGTAACCGCGTGTAATTAGCAATCGCTTTGAGCTCTTTCTGAAGGCGTCGAAATAATAACGCGTATAACTACAAACGTGATAAACGGTGAAATTAATAAGCTATAACAATTCCGTCTGCAAGCTGGCAGTTGTCGAAGTGACAGATGATCTATCAGTGAAGTTAAAATCACGATAAAGACTGGTGAGATGTCAATTAAATTCTAATTTTCCTTATCGATAAATGCAAATCAGATATGGCTATTGCGGTCTTTAATCAAGTGCCAATCTGATGTGCGCTTGTATTAATTCGGTAGCCGACGCTTTAAACGTGACTATTAAACGTGAACAATTAATAGTTTTAGAAAATGGAAGATTGTAAAGTGAAAACGTTTATATATATATATATATATATATATATATATATATTCATGTGTACATAATATATATATATATATATATATATATATATATATATATATATATGGGGGTGTACGTGTGTATGTATGTACGGACATATATGTGCATATTTTTATTACGATTTTATTATTATTTTATTATAAGTATTATTCTTATCAATGTTTCTTATTTATTTTTTTATTATTACAATTATTGATATTTTTGATATTATTATTATTGTTATCATTACCATTTCATTTTAGTTGTCTCTTAAAATCTTTTTTGTTATTAGTTGCGATCGAAAACGTAATTTCCCTCTGACTGAATACTGTATATTTACAACGTAAATGTATCTAATATATTAAATAACCTTTTCAACAAATACTTGCAGTCTAAAAATTATATTGACTTATATATGCTTGTTCAATTTCTCCCAACTTCTGATTAATAAGGGTTTATTATTACTTGTGTACATTCCATATTTTCATGCCTAATTTAACCCAGCATGTATGCTTAATTTCTGTCCACACATTTCAACTTTACTCACTGTTATTTACAAAGTCCATCTCTCACGCAAGTCTTACATTATTATCTCCTCGCATATGGTTTGCCGTTGTGTCTATCTAGCCCCGTCTTTTCCCCTATAAATATTTCTTTTAACCTCCTTGTTTAATTATTTACACCTATCTTCCTACCACACTGGTAATCTTTCATATGCTTGGTCGTTCTTTTTTCCTTTACTTCTTTGCTTTTTCTTATCTTTTCTTTTTTTATTTTCCCCCGTTTTTCTTTTAATGTCTGCAGTATATATGTCAAATGATCCCTCTTACTGCATTTAGTTTTAAACTTTAACGTTTAATTTTCTATTTTAAGTTAATTGTGGAAAAACACCATTTATTAAGTCGACTGACGAGCACTTCTTGTTTAAATCAATCTTTTCTCGAAAAATTCGTGACTAGAAATTTGTTTGTATATTTGTAAAAACGAAACACACAAAAAAAATGCTCCAAACATACCGTTTATTACATATTTTATCTTAGCATATTTCTGACTGTATCTTATATCTCTACTTTAAGTCCACTCTTAAAATATCCTATTTTAAAATTTCCAATAATCTGGAAGATTTATCAAAATACTACGGAGATTATAAATCTATGATAGAGAACAGCTTTCAGTGGATAATATATACAGGGAGCATACAAACTTAAAATAAGACTGAATGAACCCCAGACCTTCTATACTGAAATACATATCACTAAGGAACAGGAATGCTTTAAACCATTGGATTTTAAATACATGTGAATTTATTCAACTTACTCGAACTGACGATACTATCCCATTCCCCCAAGGGCTACCACGAAACTCGGATACTAGAATTTAATATCTTTCCTTTGTTTCTACATTTATCTATATACCTTAAAATGTACGTTTTAATATATTTTATTTGTATTAGCTAGATAGCAAAATTCTTTCGAAATATACTTTATAATTATTAATAATATGTCATCCGAGGAATTGAACCTACATTGATAATCCATGGGTAAAAAAAAACTCTAAAGTGTATAATTTTCCTAAATAATAAATTTCTGTTTTAAAAAAAATATTTTTCTGACTAAAATTTAAATTAAAATATATATGTAGTAATCCAGGAAGATAATTTTTGTTACGGATTTATAATAGTTCCCAAAATGTAACATAGCTATGTACTTGTAAAAACACATTATACAAACATATTTTATCTGAAAATGTATAGATATGTAACATATCGGCAATAAACGATACGATTATTTTCACATCATTTTCGTAGTAAAAGTTTTTATTCACGACAGACATTTCGAACAATGTAGAATTTTACAGGTGGAAAATGATTCGCACGCATTTTCTTAGAAAGAATTCTTTTCCCTCAATTGTTTAACGCCAATTGTTTCTATGCTATTTATATACGTTGTCACTATGTGTCTTGTTTTATATCATACTTGAAAAACTAAACTTTAATATACAACAATAAATATAATTCATGTAAAACGCCTTGCAAATAATGTATTAGCACGTGTATTTGTCCCAAATTTAATCACCGATAATAACACTATTTTGAGAATTATCCATTTTCTAATACGTTTTACAAAATATATTTTCATATTTGATATTCAATACATCAATGTTTTTTTTTTAATATTTGTTACAGTATACTCTTATTTTGTGAAACAAATGAATATAAAATATTTAATAGCAACTCTTCCAAAACAAACAATATCTATCATATAACACACATGCAATCTCTTGGCAGTACCTCGCAAACGACGATTCTATGCAGGGGGGGATATCACGTTGACTGCAATCATGCTTGTTGCTGACGAGTCCGATGGGGGACAAGCAAATTTGGCCACAGAGGCTGCAGTCAAAAGCTCCGTCAGGTGTGGATTCTGAGGCTCAACGAATCTTCCTCCTGCAGCGCTTCTCCTGCAGATGCTCTGTGCGGGAGATCTCAAAGGAGGCGACAGCCTGGTGGACAGTACGTTGCCAGGTAACACGGTCAGAAGCGAGAGCAAACCACTGGAGGTGGTCAATGTAGCAGTCAGCGAGAGATTTCTTAAGAGAGTATTTATATCTTTCATTCGGTGCCCCTCTGTCACGATGGCCAGTAGAGAAGTCGTCATATAGGATTATCTTGGGAAGGCGATGATCGTCCATTCCGGTCACGTGTCCGACCCAGCGTAGCTGTGACTTCAGCACCATGACTTCGATGCTGGTGATTTCCGCCCGCACATGAAATATCTATGGTTAAAATGCATCGCTGCCAATGTATAATTTAATATACATCCATTGTATATAAAATATTGACTCTTCTGTCCATATGTAATTAAAATATTTTTCATGCCAGGATATTTTCCTTAAAACTATAGTAATGAAATCAGCAATTTTATATCATTATTCTCGAACATGATATTATTTTCTTAATTTATTTTGATAAGAATTCAATTTACAAAGTAAATGCGACAAATTATTGCTCAACTCATTGGTGTTAAGATACGTATTCAAATTGGCGTTTAGTAAAAAATTATTGCACTTAAATGCAATGTAGGAATATTCAGAGACACGAGATAAAACGCTTTTCTGCATAATTTCTTAAAGAAATTTCGCACAGTTTTTGAATATGTGCCCTAAAATGTTGAAACAATTTATAATGTCGGTACAATATCCTTTCTGATTTCTCTGACTCCGCTAACATTACTTCCATTTGCTTAATAAAAATACACAGTAATAAATGATGAAGTTGTTGTGGAAAAACAGTATATTTGAAGGTTTTTAAGGCAATATATATAGTCCCACGCAAAAGTATTGGATGCATTACATTTTTCTTCATCACTTTAATTAGGGTTCAAGATGTTACCTAAAATTTGTTCAGTATATTTCTATTACTATTCTAACAAATAGTTGTGGTAGTAATTACAAAATTAAAGTTTAGAAAGTTTAAATTAAAGAAAAATATAAATCAACTAACGCCAAAATAATAGATACGTTGATTAAATATTTGGTTGCATAGCCTTTATTGCATTCAACAGATTCCAATCGCGTTCTATAGTTGCACACATGTTTGTTGCAAAGATATGCAGATATTTTGCGCCATTCTTCTTTGTAGAAATGTACTAGTTGCTTAATATTTTGTGGATTCCTCTTGTGAACATTTATCGTCAATATTTTACATATATTTTCAATTGAGATGAGGTCTGGAGATTGACTGGGCCAAAAAAGAATGTCAATTATTAAGAAGAACGTTATTTATAAGCCATAGTAAGTGTGGCAGTATGCTTGGGATCATTGTTCTGCTGAAACACGAAATTGCTACTATGTTCCAAAAATCAGTAGATTTCTGGAGGGTTTTGTCCAAAATCTCACTGTACATACATCCATTCATTCTACTATTAATGATTTCTCGTTCACCACTACCTTTCGATTAAGAACCACCCATACTATAATCGAACCACCGCCAAATTTTACCGTAACAATGGTATTTATTTTGTTATAGGGGGTGTCATTTTTCACCATACATGTGTTGCTGTGTTTCTTCCAAATATTTCAATTTTTGTTTCGTCTTATTAGATTACCGTGTTTCAAAATTCTTGGGGTTGTTCCCCATATGTTTTTACATAATTCAAACGTTATCTGACATGTTTAAGCTTCAATAATGGCACTTTACTTGAGGACCTTGATACAAAACCTGCACAATTTCGAACTATACTGATTGTATCCCTGCTCCCATTAATCCCAGCTGCTCTGAGGACGGTTTGAATTTCACCCCGAGTAAGAAAAGTGTTTTGTACCTTTCTTCTTACCCACCTTGATTTTTTTTATTTTAATTTCCTTGGCCGACCACATCTTGGAAGATTTGCAACAGCTTCACCAGGGTTTTAAAACTTTCTAATAAGGTTTCCAACTGTACTATGCGGTAGATTTAGTTCCCTCGATATTATCCGATACGCTTTTCCTTCTTTGTGCTTATCAATGATGTTTTGACGAATGTCTGTTGAAAATTATTTAGTTTTAGGTATTTTTTAAAAATGAACTGGTTTACTTTGCAGGGTTAAGGCGACACTGGAATAATTTTATGAAATTATTTTATATAAAGCTCTCTGATTGGCTAGTGATAACTCGTTTTCATTATTGCAACAAGCAAAGCAAAAGTCATGGAAATTTATTTCAGAAAAACATTTTTTAAAGTGTATCCAATACTTTTGCTAAATCCTATTTTTCCTTAAATATAAACCATCTTAATTTTGATTTTGTAATTACTACTCCAAATATAATTTAGAATAGTAATAGGAATATACTGACCAAATTTAGGTAAAATCCTGAACCCTAATTACAGTTATGAACATTTTTAATGTATCCATTACTTTTGCATGACAGAGTATATATATATATATATATATATATATATATATATATATATATATATATATATATATATCAAGATGTCCAAATTCATATTATGCCAACATTACTGAGGATAAGGAAAACAATATCTATCGCGTACATTTGCCTAATAGTTGGTTTCTGTTTTCCTATCCCTTGTTGTAGGTCTTATTCCTCTATTTTATATCGAAAATTGGAAGTACACTATTATAAGTGTCTCGTTTACAAATAAATCTTAGCTAAACCCGAGTGATGACTACATCGTTTAATGATAATTTTTCGTGGCATATCCTTTCAGCTATTTTTTAAAATATCGTGTAAAATAACATATTTTTTGTAAGTTATACTTTTATTGAGTTGTGGAAAAATATTGTGGGAAATTTTGATGGTTATACTTAGTATCTATGGACGTACCTCTGTGTGTGTTTTTTTATTTACATGCATGAGTCACTTGCGCAAAAAGATATTTTCTTAAAACAACAGAAACGCGAATTTATATATATATATATATATATATATATATATATATATATATATATGTGAGTATATGCAAATATATATACATATATATATATGTTATATAATGGGTGATATTTAAAGGGTAGCAAATATGTGTATATGTTTCGTTGTTCTTATTTCGATGCCGACTGCTATATTTGTTGTTGTTCATGTTTGTGAGCCTCTTAGAATAATAGAGAGAGTCTTACGAGAGTTCATGTTCGTAGAGATAGAAACAGGTCCTGTATATAACGACACATTGGTGAGAGATAGAGTCAGCGTACATATAAAGTAAGAGACATGTCTGTATTTATATAATAGACAGTATACATGTTACTACAAGATCACCAACGGCATATACAATGAGAGGAGATTTGATATATAGATAGATTGATAGACCGAGAGAGCGTTTGACATTTACGTTTGACAGCTGTACATATTATAAGCACGTTACCTTTCTCGTTGTAATGATGAACACAGAAGACGGCAGTTATGAAAAACATGATGACCATTTATTCTTCGACCGGTCGGAATGCTTTTGTGTTTCATGGATTCAAAGCTGTTACATGGTTATTTCTAAACCTCCTGTTTAAGCATGCATTGTTATTCACATGTTTCTTACAAAGCCGACCCTCTAACCTTATTTTCTTAACCCATTTTTCAATGTAGTAGCGAGGGGAACCCATATATACATATATATATATATATATATATATATATATATATATATTATCTTATTTAGATGACAGAAAGAACTTTACTTAAGTACAATACTTAATATTAACAGCCATGGTAAGACGCAAAAAAAAAAGAATTGTAATATAAAAAAAAGTTTGAAAAAAAAGAAAATTTAATAAGTGCTCTCCCCTCGCGCATTGCGATCTCCTTTCTGGACACCTATTCCGGGTGTATTTTCCTTGTTATAAAGTGTATGCTTTTGATCTGTTACTTCATCGAAACACCAGGAAGAGAGGGGCCCAATTAGTCAGCAGTGATTTTAGCGTGAATATTTGTCTTATTTTATTTAACTCTTTCCTAAATGGTTTTGACAAATATTCTATTATTAACCTATACTTTTTCTCATATTAACCGAGAGAAAAAAATGTCTCCCACGATACTGAATTTTCCCAAATTATATTTGCATATTATCTGAACTGCAAAACACGCGGCTTTTTTTACTGTAGAAGACATAACTTTATTAAGTAGTATACTTAATATCTGCAATTTGCACATGCTTGCTCGTATTAATAAAGTGACCTCCATGATATCCATACATAACCAGTGACCATAGCTTATAATTTAACTTTCACTATATTTGTAACTGAAATATACAGTATCTTATCTGTGATAATAGGGCTATTTTTCTGACTAGATGCAATGCTCTATGCCTGGCCTAATATCTGCCTATAAATACAGAATAGGAATTCCGAATCACCATGAACTAGTTCTTCTTCTTATAACTGAACAAAAAACCCTTACGGCTAGATATGAAATCCCAATGTACATTTTCCCTCCATGAAGACTACCCCTGTCTTAACTGCATGCCAAAATAATGTTTTTTCTTAAAACTAAACCTTACATGAAACTCTAATCCTAATGTAAATCTACTGTTATTTGTAATTAAATAACCCATGTCTCTTGAACGCTAACATGCTCTTTCCCACCAAGCCGCCACTTGACTCCTATATTACACAGCATTTGTAGTGGAATCTTTCAATTCCAGCCCTAACCCTCACATGCTAACTGCTTAGTAATCACTAAACATCTATACATTTCTACGTGCATTAGTTCATTCCTAATCAGTTACGTATTTAACAGCCAAAGTATGTACTCGAAAGCAAAGCGATCCGCATTACATAACTATGTCTCCTCCTAGATAGTTTTGCAACGATTAATACGAAACTGAACCGATACCCCTTGTTATACTAAATATCCATGACTCTTACTTGAAAGCTGAAATTCCCTCAATAATAGAAACACACTTAATGCCTAAAACTACCACTTTATTCGGATCTACAGAAAACCTGCCCATATATCTATTTACTTAATTATACATAACTCGAAACTTACTGTTTTATCCGTACTATATTACATTTACATGTCAACCCTACTGTCATCTAAAATATAGTTTGCGCACAACTCGTAGTTCAATTCTTAATACCTACTCATACTGTAACGTTATCCTAGACCTGAGCTAACATAAATAAAATAAAAAAAACTATAAAGGGAAAGCCTCAAACCACATAATCCCCTTTCTAACAAGCCTTCTTACAATCATAGTTGCTTACACTGCATGAGCTCTACTCACCCCCTTTTATCCAGTAACAATGAAATAGCAATGTCTCTAAATCACTTTGAGAAGTGTAACCTCTACAAACTTACCCAGTAACATTAACTAACCACGCGGGGCCGCAGAAATACCTGGATTAGAACCCAGGGGCGTAGCAAGCCCTCTCAGTGCTGACGGACCCAGTAGACCTTCCCAGCTCATCTGTCTAGGAGAATGAAAACTCTTAAACTAAAACAAAGGGAGGGGGACCTCTTCAGTTTTGGATGACGACCTTCCTAGAGCCGGCGACTAAAACAAATTACCAGTTTGCAAATCTAAACTGCTTAAGGAGTAGATAGGTTCTGTCTATCGCCCGGCTTCCATACCCATTCTTTGCCTATTAGTCAGGCGCAGGGATGCTATCATAGTGATTCGACAGAAACACTCAGTGGTAGATCTTGTTTCATGTCTAGCGCAATGAACACCGTTTCCCCATTATCGACACACCACACCCCTAAATCTGAGAACTTGAGAGTGCTTGAGTACCATATACACCTGAGCAATTAGATTGGGTTGACCTTCCTCGAATGGGTGGAGGGCAACGGATTGACAGTTCCTGGCTGATGTTTCTGACTGGTAGTACAGGAGCCCAAATTCTTTGGTAGCGCTTAGAGTAGCTGCTCTATCAGCAGTTGTAAAATATACGGATGTTTGTAGTGTCATGTCGCGCATGGAAATGGGCCCGGGACTTATCCCCAGTGGGCTTTCCTGAGGCCACAATCCTAATTAAAGAAAGGTCAGCTGATGGTCTACTTGTGATGCATTTCTGATGCCCTGGATAACCTGTTGTTCAGCTCCCCCTTACCTTAATAGAAACTCTTTAAGGAATTAGTACAATCTTAAAATAAGCTCAAGGGTCAAACAAATCCAACGATCCTCCTCCCTTAAGGCTTGCATTCACAAATACCCGTGGGCTTATAACTTATTTAGCATTTCTCCTAACAAATACCCCGGATATCTTAGCACTAAGTGAAACTAACCTACACTCCTCCATCCCCTCTAACTACTTTAATATGCCTGGATATCTCCCAGTATGCCGTATGGACTTTGACAGACACATGCATTGACTTGGTGTTTACATTCGTAATACCCTTTCTTTGACTAGAGAAACAAACCTAGAATCGGATGATCAAGCCTTTATGTGCTTTAGACTAAACTTGCAACACATTAACTACTTTTTCTTTCTCTACCGCTCTCACTCGACTAAAGACTGCACCATAAGATACAAAGTCTCTGACAGCATAGACACAGCACTATCCCTCGACACTAGCGCACAAGTACATGTATTTGGTGACTTAAATGTCCAACACAAAATCTGGCTTGGATTCTCTACTAACACAGATGCAGCGGGTAGCACAACTCATAGCTTCTCTATATATCATTCCCCATCACAGATTGTTACGTTTCCAACCCGTTTTCATGACCAACAAGAACAATATGCATCACTTCTAGATCTGTGTTTGACCACAGTTCCCGATGATTGTATAAAGAATGCCGACAATCCAATTGGGAACGCTGATCATGCAGTGATAATGGTCGAAATCACCCTAAACTCTAGAGCCAAAACTGAAGGGCCAGTGCTCAAAACAACGAGATATTATAAAAAGGTTGACTGGAAAGACATCAGAGATCTTACAGAGATGCCTCATTGGGAAATATTTTTATCTTCCCGCTGAACAGTGCGCAAACAAGACCATCAAATGGTCCAAAACTGCAATCGAAGCGCATGTTCCCATGGAAAAATTTTATAGCAATCCCCACTCTCCCCAATGGTTTACTTCGACTTGCGCAACTGCCATTTCTCAAAGGCAGCATGCATACCGCAGATGTAACCGACATAAGACCAGTTCAAACAGACAGAAGTACATCGAAGACAGAAGTAACGTTAAGAAGAAACAGCGACAGCTAAGAGAGAATGTCCGGACACCACTAAAAAACTTATCGACGCACAACCACTAGGAACTCGTGACTTCTGGAAAATCTGCAACAGTATAGTAAATAATGGACAGTCAACAATTTCCCACTAACCAAAAATCACGAGGTGTTTTGCTCAGCAACCAAGAAGACTAACATACGATCCAGTCGGGTTGCCTCAAACTCCACACTGGACCCTTCCAACTATGCGTACCTGATTTTCCTATGCGGACTTACGCCACGCTAGACGATCTGAAAATCACCGCTGCTCAGGTGCATGCTATGATAAAAACTTTGACACTTTAAAAGCATATGGACCCGATCTCATCCCAGCATTGCTATTAAAAATTTGCTCAGCCGAAGTAGCTCCGGTTCAAAACTCTACAACAAATTCCTTAATGACTCTTTCTGTTGGAAAACTGCTTCTGTGGTACCAGTATTCAAGAATTCTGGCGAAAGAACTGACCCATTAAATTATCGCCCCATTAGCCTCCTCCCACTTTTTGCCAAAATATTTGAGACCTTAATTAACCATGCTCTAGTCGATCACCTTACAGATGCTAAACTTCTGACTGACCAACAATATGGATTTAGACAAACACGTTCCACACCAGACATCCTAAAAGTAATCTCTGAACGTAAATACAATTCACTGGGCAAAACGGGGGAGGGCAGAGCTGCAGCTCTAGAAATATCTAAGGCGTTTGACATGATATGGCATGAGTGTTTCCTCGGGAAGATTAGATCATACGATATCACTGGTAGAATACTAAACATAATTAAATCCTTCTTAGATAACAGAAAAATCCAGGTTATCCTCGACGGTCGTACATCTAAACAATATGATATAAATGCTGGAGTGCCTCAGAGGGGTATACTTGGACCTCTATTGTTCCTAATATTCATTAATGACCTCCCCGACAAAATTGCGTCTGAGATAGATATACCACACTCTATAACAGGCACGACAGGAAAACAAATGAATACATATCTAAAGAAATGGCAGAAACACTAGAGGATGACCTCCAATCCGTAGTGGAATCGGGACAAAAATTGATTGTCATGTTCAATGCAGCCAAGACTGAACTAGTTTCCTTTACTAATTACAAGAAGCCTTCTCTACCACCTATAGCTATGGCCAACGACTCTTTATCTGAGAGTAAAACTTTCAAACTTCTTGGCCTAACAAAACAGGAGTTGGAACAATAATATTGAAAGCATTGTCAGGGCCGCTGCAAGGAAGGTGGGCTCTCTCTACCGTGCTAGAAAACTATTAACACCCGAAAGTATCCTGCACCTCTATAGGGCCACCATTCGCCCACGTATGGAGTATTGCTGTCATATTGGGCTGGTGCATCTGCTACTAGTCTCTCGCTCTTTGACAATGTTCAAAAGAGAGTCACCAATCTGATAGGCCCTGAACTAGCATCTAAGATTCAGCCTCTGCCCCATCGACGAAACTTTGCATCCCTCTGCCTGTTCTACAAGTATTTTAGTGGTGGATGCTCTGACGAACTGCAATACTTGTGTCCCCACGACGTGAACCCCCTCGACAAACGCGAGAGGCTGCTAAATCACACCCCCACACTGTAGAGATCCCTAGATGTAAAAGATCTTTCAACTCCAGTAGATTCTTCCCCAGAACTGGTAGTCTTTTGAATTCCATTCCAGGTCCCTGCTTCCCTCACTCTACTGACGTGCATAAGTTCAAGGGCAACATGAACCGACATCTTGCTGCCCAAATCCCTACATAGTGCCCCAGTAGTTGTTGCCCCTGATATTAGCCCCCTACACCAAGTGGCTATGTGCCTTGTTTGGGGGGAAAATTTAATACTAAAAAAATAAATAAAAATTTTAAAAAACATCGAAACATGAGCCTATATCGAAACCATGAGGAAAACCAATTCATATAAATGATGTTTACTTTTACAGTTACGCAAAAATATAAATATAAATAAATATTGAGATCAGGTTAATATGAATATGAAAAAAAATATTATTCATGTTCTATCATAAGGATAGAAACGGAAATATTAAACGTGGGATGAATAAACTTTTGCAAAATGCAATCATTCATGAAATTAAACGATCAGGGGGTTCCTTTTTTCAACAACATTGTAAATTGCATACGTACATGCAGCAGATAGCAGAAGGCTAGAGAGTCAATTTCCGGCTCTTGATAAAATTTTAGCAAGTGTTTACACTTCGTCATCAGAAAAGAAATGATGTTTCAAACGGAGCATTATAAAAACGAAAACACAACACGATTGAGTCAATATTAAATATCCTATCAATAAGCCGATTCTCTCTTGACTATCAGATCACCTTTTATAAAAATAAGATTAGCACGAAAATGATAAATTGATACAAAAAAAATTACATAATCTATATTATGCAATTTCCATACGTAACCGCATATCGTTTTGTAGACATGGCGCATGAACATCCATTAAAGCATTTTTTTTAATTTGGTGATTGGAAAATTTACGTCCCAGAAACATCATTGTATCAACGATTTTTTATTTTTATTTCCTATTATATAACCTATGACGCCTTCCTTCCATGTCAGTTTTTACACAGCTTAATTGTACCTTAATGATTTTGTCAGAAAACTGTAAACGAACATATTGATAATTGAAAAGAGGTAATATTTAAAAAATAAGTATTTATTCGCCCTCCCCCTATTTAATCACTTTCTTTCTCATCTCATTATAATCTCTCTCCGTCTCTCTTCCTCTATTTCCCTCTCTCTCTACATATATATATATTATATATATTTATATATATATATATATATACACATATATATATATATATATGTATGTATGTGTGTGTGTGTGTGCGTGCATGTGTAATCGGAGGGTATTGTTTCCAGAGGTTAAGGTACCAATGAAGTTTTACGTTGTTAATATGAGACTACTCAATACTGAAGAGGCGCAGGGTATACGCTTTATTATTTTTATATAAGCAGTAATATGTTGCTACACAATCATGAGTAGAGGTTTGTCAGGTAGCTACCAGTAACTTGAGACCTCCTTAAGCTATACAGCTTATACGAAAGCAAAGTTTGTAATGAGAATACCAGGTCTTATTCGCAAGGGGGTGTTAATATCAGGAATTTTCGTGTTAAAAATATGATTTGATAAGTATGTAAATAATACCTCATACCGTTGCGTATTTAAGTCTGGGTTTAGATATAAGAATGAATGGGAATGTATTCATATTGTATACGTGTATAAAAGCGTTCGATATACTAATGCGTATAGGTTAGAACAGAAACGGAATGATGTATCAATGCTAAAATAGATATCAGATTTAATCTAAGTTACTTATTAATAAAAAAAAAGCTTATGACTTTACTAGAATATTGATATGGTCAGAAACTGCACAGCTAACGTTGCTCGCTTCTATATCCCCACGTCAGTGAAGTGGGTAAAGAGACAAGGGAGAAATAGAAAAGTTTAAGAGAAATGTCGACTCCCTCAAGCCTTACTCCAATCTCTCATCATAGTTTTTTTTTGTCTTTACTCATTTACTATGCATCGATCTATACTCCTATAAATTGTGTTTTCTGTTGTGTGTATCGATATTCATATAAAAAAATCCTCTTTTCTTTTTATTTAAAAAGAAAATACAATTTTCTTATATCTTGGTTGTGGAACTGCATTCATTAGCAAGCGATCTAGCAAATTTGCATATTCTTTTAAACATTCATTTTAATTAATTCTTTATTAGTTTCTTCTGTTTTATTATTGGGATAATCATCTTTAGTTAACTATTGCCTGTAATTATATTCATGCAGATATTCTACATGATTTATACTTGCATAATATTTGCGGAGAAAGTTTATAGTAAACACAAAATTGCTTCCATATATATATTTATGTATAAGTATATATTTTTGTTAAACGATTCTATCTATCAATTCATTGATATATATAGCTTTGTTATATATCATTTTGAAGTGCGTGGTTCACTCTATATGTTCCTCGTATTAGTTATCGTCCTCAATCTCTTCATTTATTTTTTACCGTCTTTCGACAGCATGTATTGTTAAAGTTTTAGTGTAAAATCTTGGAAGTTTACTATTTTTTAGTCCATGTAAAAAGGAAAGATTATATATATATATATATATATATATATATATATATATATATATATATATATATATCTGTGGGTATATAACAAATTAAAAGAGTCTATATTCTAAATTTGACAATGTTTACTATTTTTATTCCATTACATTGACATTTACAATTCTTGCCAGTGATATTTTCGTAGAACAAAATCATTCACATTAGTATGATTTGAATAAAGGTATCTATTTTGCCTTTAACTCTATCGAAGACACAGCAACTAGCAATCCACCAAAAGAAAATAAAATGCATTTGCGCATGATTACAAAATCAGAAAATGTGAAAAAAAATTGCGATTACCTGCTATTATATATTTCATTACGCCATTTTTCATTTTCAAGGCAGGGAAATCAAATATAAATCTTCACATTAATAAATTGTAATAAATTTTATATAAACTTATAAAAATGTTCTATATAGTATTTAAGAAAGGATTATTAATAAGTATTCTCTGCATGTGCGTATATATATATATATATATATATATATATATATATATATATATATATATATACTATAAATACTAGGAATGAATTGTAAGATAATAAACATCACGAAATTGAAAATACAATATGTTTTCATTTGTTTGGGATATTATCGGTAATTGCATTGATCTTCATAAATTACTGATTAGTATAGGAAAAGATAAAATTCATAAACATACTTGATGAAACAAGGGGCTTTTTTCGGAGAACTTCATTCCATAATGGATACGTGCAATATAACCTCATTTTGATATTTTCGTTGATTAAAATGTACAAGTACCAAAATAGATATAAAAATATTTCTTAATTATTTTTTTTATTATTACCAACACTTTACTATCATTAATTAAAAAAAAACCTCTCATCTATTAAGCTGTGTAATTTCAATATATTTTCTAAAATTACATTTTTATACGCTGTTATATATAATTTATTGTTTATTATCTTCTATAATCTCTGCACATGCTTGTGAGTCATTTTTAAAACAAATGCATACTCTTACTGCTTTTTTATTTATTTATGTTTAATAATATGTCGTTACCTTCATTTATTATTGTCTTACTTAAAGATGCCATTGGCATTTTAAACTTAATTTTAAAAAAATAAACAGAAATTAAAGAATCAACTGCAACCATTGCGCCTCTACTCTATTCAAACTTATCCAACAATCACAACTTCACCTACGACATAGAAATATCAATACATACCACATAAATACAAAGAAATTCTACAACTATTACGCATTTAACAACTTTAGTAAATATTTAATTTGATACAATAATAGATAAATTAGTCAGAAAGATATATAAGAGTTACAATTACAAAATAGTTACAGTCATATATATATATATATATATATATATATATATATATATATATATATATATATATATATATAAGACTAACAAAAACGCGTAATATCACCCAGACCTTCATGTAAAATAAGACAGTATAAAACCCTATGCATGACCAAGTAAGGATATAGAAAAACGATATCACAATTATAAATGGAATACATTGCAATAATAAAATATTAAAGTTAATGTTACAATAATGTTAACCAATTCTGCAAAGTAACTACTTCGTTTAATCACATAAATAAATATATGAAAATGTATGTGTAAACTTTAAGTATTTACTTCAGCAGTGCTCAATACGTAGGTAGAGCTAGGTAGTAAGTTATGAAATATATATAACGATTAAGCTACACAGAATATTCCGCTTTTAATCCACGTTAGGATTCCTCAGGCTTATACGAGAATTTTGTGGTTGTCTCTCGTTTTTATATACGCACCTTCTATTGATTTCTTAGTTGTGCAATCAGCTTTCTAGGAAGGGTGCGGTGGAACTAGAAAGTGTATTGGATAACTAAAAACTCAATAGAAGGTGCATCTATAAAAACCCGATACAACCACAAAATCCTCGTATAAGCCTAAGGAATCCTAGCGTGAAATAAACGCGGAATATTCTGTGTCGCTTAGTCGCCATATATAGTTTATAACCCTATATATATATATATATATATATATATATATATATATATATATATATATATATATATATATCAAACGGATTTTTATTTTAATTCTAATTTGAATTTTAAATTATCACTCACATTACTGAATATATATATATATATATATATATATATCATGATTTTCTTTATTAACCCAATCAGAAAGTATTTAAAATGTTTAGAATATATTAAAGATGTGTTAAAAATGTAACAGAACATGTTCGTAGTTCAACATACATTCTTCAAACCAATAAAAGCAAACACACACACACCCACGCTCACACACTACACACACGCACATCCTTTACTATGCACTCAATTGACAAAGTACCAATGAGCCCCTCACTCCCACTCAAGGAAGAATAAAATAGCAAAAAAATGAGAAAAACAAAGAAAGATAAATAGAAACACACGCAGAGAGAGAGAGAGAGAGAGAGAGAGAGAGAGAGAGAGAGAGAGAGAGAGAAACATAAGACAACATTGGCCACAGTCTAGCCCAATGAACCAGTAATAAAAATTGAACATACGAATGAAAAGACTCATTTACAGACGTTTCCACCTCTCGGTAACATTTCAAATGAACTACGAAAATGTTCTTTTACATTTTTAACAAATCTGGAATATATATATATATATATATATATATATATATATATATATATATATATATATATGTATATATATATATATATATATATATTAAATGCTTAATATTTGAGGAAGAACATATTAATCTTGTAAAACCAATTAAAGTGTGTTATTTACAAACGTTGTAATTCTGCCTATTGATAAAAGTCGGAATGTTCCCTATATTATGTATAATATCAAACAAATTCTCTTAACTTCAGAGAAAAATACTTATCAACAGCAACCGTAATAGACTGCCTATAATTTAGTTAGTTAGCACATACATTTAAAATTGAAATGTGGAGGTAATCATTTACTAGAAAATAATATAGTGGCCTAAATCAACACAGTTTTCTCCAACGGAAACAAGTGCAGTTATGGCAGTAACGTAACACCTTGCGCTCTAGGACTGATGATGTCGCTTACGGCGTTTTTGGTATTGCTTAAGTGGTGAAGCATTTCTAAAGCAAAATTCCGTCGAGATGTTTTAAAATGTAATACTCGAAAGGTGAAACATCTGGAAAGTATGATGAATTATCCAAAGTTTTTTTTTATAACCTAATGCGTTCAACTTATGCAGGATCGATTTAGCAACGTGCGGTCGGACAATGTTGTGGCGGAAAATTAGGCTTTTCTGCTGACTAATGCTGCGTGTTGTAGTCGAAGTTTGTGATGCATTTCATGCAGTTGTTGACGGTCCTTCTTCGTCGTAATTGTTTCGCCTGCATTCTGAAATTGTAATGGAAGAGACCGGTCTCAACCACCAAACAGTAACTATGGCTATTTTTTTAGAGCAACTTGACTTCGGTAAGTATCGTGGAACTTAGCCGCTATCTAACCAATGAGCTTAATAACGCCGATTGTCTTATAGAACCCACTTTCGATCACAAGCTACAAGACAGTCGAGAAACCGGTTGTTCTTGTTGCGTAAAAGAAGGGAAGATGACACTTTATAACAGCGTTTCTATGATCGGCGTTCAATACGGCAGACAACCCTTAACCACTTTTTTGTAAAGTGGTTAGGAATCATCGTAATCGTTACGTTTAATTCCGAAGAAAGTTCTCGAACAGGTGTGTGTTGATTGATTTCTATTAAGACAATTGATTGTTGTCAACATCTGATAACCGACCACTATGCTCATCATCTTCAAAACTCTAGTCGCCACAACGTAATCCCTTAAACTGTTATTGTTCTATGCGTTCAGTGCACTATCTTGGGTTTACAAAATTTGATTAACGCCCAGTTTCTGTTGTAATTGTAATGATGCTACAGTTTACTGAACGATATTTATCAACTCATATTGTGAGTTAATCTTGGTTTTAGTAAATCATTTTCTTTAATTCATATGGAGGATTTTGTGTCATGTTTTCATAACCCGTATGATCGATTAAGATCGCATACTAATATTTGACTTCAGCAATATTTCTCCGTGCTACATTTTCAAGAGTTTGATGATATGTTCCAACCTTTTATATGATCATACCAGGGAAACAGGGAAATCTCTTATAGAGCCCTTTCAACAATAACACAGAGCTCTTCTACAAATTCGTATATTTTAAAATCCACTACAGCCTTCTAATTTCATTCCAGCTTTCCCTTCGAGGATTTTCGCAAAAAAAAGTTTCTCCAGCAATATTCCGCCTTTTTATGGAGATGCATTATTTACTGCAATCATATAGTTATATTACCAGTTTCTTTGGATTAAGCCTCCAATAACCGGACTTGAAAAAATCAGAGTATTTATTCCGATCTTTAAAATAGTTATTATTATTTCCGACTTTTTAAAATTTTATATATTTCGATGTCTTTATTTATACATTCTTTTGGTTTGATTATTCCCTATCCTGTTATTTTCTATTTTTCCGATTTTCATTCGCTGTTTGTATTCTCTGTTATTCCTAGCGCTATTGTACATTTTTCCCATGTTAAATATTATCTACACTTATTATGATCAGCACCCCTATTAATTTATCTTTGACATTTTTCTACTGTGGCTCGATTTGGTGTAATGGAAGAATCTCCATCACCGTGGTTTTAGCACCCAGTTTTAGCACCCGGAAATCTACCCAAGAAATATGTTGTTATATACGAACGTGAAACGGACGTTTCCAACCCCCCCCCCCCCCAAAAAAAAAGAAGAAGAAAAAGGAAGAAGAATGGAAAAAATGGGTTAAAAGAAATAAACGATGAAAATAGATAGAAACACATCGAACAAAGCGAAATGTAACGGAAATTATTTATGATGTGTTTATTAAAAAAAGAAAGAAAGAAAAGAGATTGGAAAGACAGCGAACAAAGAGCAAAGAAACGGAAGAAAAAGGAAAGATTCCGTTTGTGTAAAAAAATCAGACTGTTTTACAAAGAAAGAGATAATGTTAAAGTTGCCGAAGAAAGAGGAAAACAGAAAGAGAGAAGAAACAACAAAAGAAAATGGAAAGATCGCGGAAACAGAAACAGAGGAGAGTAAAAAAATAAATGAATAAAAATGAAAAAGAAACGATAGTTAACTTGACGAAAAAGAGAAGAAACGGAAAGAGAGAAGAAATGAATTTGTAAAATGGAAAGATCGGCACAACGAAACAAAGAGAAACGAAGCATACAAATCCCAAATAAAATACAATAAAAAAAATCAAAAGAAACGATGTTATAAATGGAGCAGAACGCGAAATAAACTGAATCGAAGTAATATCATTTTTATTTTAAGGACAAAATGTAATGTTTTTTTGTTTTGTTTTGTGTTTCTTTTTATTTTGAACCAACGTAAAAGTAAGCGTTGTGCATTTCACCTAAATTGCAGTCCAGTTTTTATAGAAACTTAACCCGGTGCTCTCAGGTAATTGTCTCTTGTGAACGGTCTCGGCCGGTGTAAATGCGTGGAGGTGGAAGTATGAATTTATAAGAGAGAGAAGAATTTACAACTTCCATTGATCGTAACCGGCTTGGCAGTGAACTATCACCAGATAAAATATAGGAAGCTACGATCAGCTAGATACTGGATAGGTAATATTCCTATAACACACCTCGGATGGCGCGATGCAGATTGTGTACATCTGCATAAAATCTCTAGATTTTCAATCCTATTATAGTCAAACTCGGAGGGGAAAATGATTTAATTATATTTATATACAGATAAATAAATATATATATATATATTGATATATATATATAATATATATATATATATATATATATATATATATATATATATATATATATATATTGATACGTATAAGTACGTGGGTCTAAGGTATAAAAGGTATTTTAATTTTTTTTAACTTTTAACAATGGTACTTGCTACTTTATAAAACATTCACCACGAATATCGTCTGCTTCGAAGCCGTCAAAATAATTATATATACTTTCTCTTTTTTCTTTCTCCGTCATTCTGTCTTTTATCTAAACTCAAAAGAACTTTACACGAGCAAGGTTTATTATTTACAACTACACGTATACGGAACACAACACGGTAGTCTTACATCAAATCGCAATAACACATAATCATTTCTTTACAGAACGCGAATGACAGCTATATGGGCATACCAAGCCGTGAGCGAAATGATGGCAAGCTAAGAAAATAATTTTAAAAATACTATAAAAAGGAGAAAAGGGCACGTTCGAGACGAAAGATGTAAGAGAGAAGGTGCACGATCGCGTTTATTCTGAAAAGTAACCAGAAATTAATGTCGTCGTGACAAAAAGAAAGACGTCGAGTTATTACTTGTTTTATGTTCCTGGCGACGTTTTGTTATACAGCGTGTTGTGTCCCGGATGTGAACACACGTATGAGGGCATGTAACTTTCCAATTTCAATGTTCCTTTTTTCCGTTCTTAAATCCTCTCAATCTACCCTTTGTCACACTGCTGTCTCGCCAATCATGTGCTACTCATAAACCTTCATCCTTCAGGTTATTTGAACTTTATAAGATGTGATTCCCTCATCAAAAATGTTGCAGTGTAAGATTTATTGTGCACTGCGTAAAACAATAAGGGAGCACATGTAGAAATGCACATGTTGTCACAACGTCTATGAAATAGCACACGGCAAACAAGTAGGGAATTGGAAAATAAGCGGGTAACATATTAAGATAAAATGTTAAGAAGCGTGTTGAGGTTGGAAAATAAGCGGGTAACATATTAAGATAAAATGTTAAGAAGCGTGTTGAGGTTGGTAACATGAAAAACATTTTTTAAATGCACATATTCGTATTTTAAATACAATCAGTCCTAGACTTAACGGAGAGGTTGGATAAATAAACAGGGTTAATGTAGAAAATATAGAAATATGTGTTAATACGTCCACGTTAGTGGTAGGAAACTGATATGGGGATCTAAACAGCAGATAAATTGCTTCCACTATCGTAGACGTATTAATTATATATATATATATATATATATATATATATATATATATATATATATATATATATATATATATATATATATGCGCGTGTTTGTGTATGCGTGTGTGTGTGTGCCTGTGTGTCTGTGTCTGTGGATATGTGTGTTCGTGCATATTAATATTGTTTGTCAGTTTAGAGGGTGTAATTCAATAGTATAGTCATTATGTTGAAATAACATTTCTAGTAAGGAAGCTATAAGAATACACATGTACGGTTGACAGTTTATCAGTGTTTTTTTCCAGACAAGTGAAATATTTGTAATGGTTTATCTTCTTCAGTATTTGTCTATAGCTTCAGGCTGTTTCAAAATATTATTAAAATATGGCCAGGAATATACATGTGTGAGCCTGTGTATAAACACACACATGCATATATATATATATATATATATATATATATATATATATATGTATATATATATATATATGCATATATATATATATACATATATATATATGTATATATATATATAAGAATCATTTAATCATTTAACGCCTTCTATCGATTTATCAGACTTACCGTCTTAACAAAAATAAGATATGTCTTTATTAGATGTCACTTCACTCTGTTAATTAGTCGAACTGTCATGTGTACGATTTAGATTAGAGTTCTGTGTATCACTGCACATCAATGTCATATTTCCTCACTATATGTATTTCTATCTTGGCCTGAAAACTAACAAGCGTTTACATACAAGTGTTAACCCTTATTTATTTTTTTCTCTCTTACTTTACTATCATTTTATAACACATGAGTCAGAAAAAAAGTGTATCGATATTCTCATCTATTTCTAGTCTATCTATGTTTTTGTGGTTTAGGCGTGGTTACATAAAGTCAAATACTGTTCACTAAAAATGACGTCACCTTCTCGAAGCAACATATAGGCAATAGCAGACTACGATTCTGATTGAACGTATCCGTTTTTCCTAAGGAGAATGAAGGTTTCTTTCATTTAAATACGTGAAGTTAGTATGACTTATTTTAATCAAACAAACGGCAAAGTAACGATGTCATCGTTATGGAAAGTGCAGTAGTTTGTTTAACCTTTATTTAAGTAATTCGGTGGCATTCGATAACACAAATTTATATGCAAGAAACAATTAATAAGATTATAAAACAGACCATATTAAAACAAATAATTTTTTCGGGATAATTGTTGCAGTCTTTATCGGAAGTTTTATTTATTAAAATACAACTATTTGATACTAGACTCAGTGCCAGGCGCTTCCCGGTTCTTTGGAGGTGTCTTTTGAGCAAAACATTTAAAAATGATAGTAGGCAGGCAAGCTCGAAGTAGTATCGCGAAGGAGGAAAAGAACGTGGAAAAAAAAACGTAACGTCACTGTTGCATCCGTCGCCACATCGGAAGTGGCGAAGTTTAAGGCTAGTCAATCGAAAACAGGGAATGACTTTCGAAAATATCGGCGAATAAAAAGACTCCTTCCTTTAGAAAAGTGTCCAGGTGAAGGGTAGGGAATTAATATTTTTAGCCAATATTTTGATAATTCTGGTCCGAAGGGTCGTCCCCTAAAACGATGCTGATCTAGTGGAAATCTGCTACATCTGTCGGAAGTTTTAGGCAGACATACACACATTCTACATACATATATCCATACATACATATATTTAAACAGGCAGATCAGATTTATATTACAAACTAGTCGAGGTGACCAGCGTTGCCCGGGTGTTTAGAGGTGTATGTTGAGCAAAAAAAAAAACAAAACAAAATGCTAGTAGGCAGGCTAGCTCGAATCCGTACCACGAAGGAGGAAAAGAAAGTGAAACAAAACGTGACATCTTTGCTGTTGCGCCCATCACCAAACCGGAAGTACGTATGTTTAAACAAATGCTAGTAAATCGACAAGAGGGGATGTCTTTCGGAAATATCGGCGGAAAACGACCTCTCGCAGTAGAAAAGTTTCGAGCTGGATGAATTAATGTTTTAGCAAATTTTTTGGATATTTGTCGTCCGAATGGACGCGCTCCAAAAACGATACTGATCTCGTGAAAATCCGTTGCTTCTCTCATACATACATACATGCATACATACATACATACATACATACATACATACATAATGATTGCAACGTCTTGTCAGCCGAGTGCCACTCCCTCAGACATTTAAAATCCATGAGCCCAAATGCCCGAGGGAGTATCTATACAAATATGATGTTACAGAGTCTTAGCTTTGTACGACAGATAAGTCTCTCTCTCTCTCTCTCGGTTCAAATTGTTGAGATCCAGCAACAAGCAAGAGCAAGATAGCCAGCAACAAATTAAACTGCAGACTAGCTTAATGCGGGTAATGGTCTTCCGCTTTATGGTTTTTTAAATCAGAGATTTGCTTCTCCTAGAAAGGTTGACTTCACCACGGCTTACGGGAGCCCTCTCCACCCCAATACACATACACACACAAATATACATAGATACATACAACCATACATACATACACGATTGCAGCAATGTCACTTTCGAACATTGCCATTACTTGATATAGCACGTATAAATATATATATATATATATATTTATATATATATATATATATATATATATATATATATATATATATATATATATATATATATGTATGTATACAGAAACATGAAAACAAACCAGTGATGGGCCGCACGAAGGTGGCTTTTAAGCTCTGCCAAACTCTGGCATTCTTTGGCACACATTGTGCTGACATGAACTTCACTATCAGCAGGTTCTTTTATGAATATTCGAATGCCGACTCAAACCCTCTGCTGTTTTGCACGTCCGCCCGTAGTTGACACAAGTTAGATCTGGCAACACATGACTGTTTTGTGGCCCATTGAGCTGATGAATAGCCTGACATAATCTCCCATACACCTCACACCATAATTTGAGTGGCAATTAACATACCAAAGGTCTCAGTTTTCGTCGCACTTATCCGGCGGAGGCCTGGTCAGTTCCTTGGTCCTTCTTTCCTTCTTGACTTTACTTGCTTATTTGGTCTCACTGTTTTTATTGGTGGGGGGCAATGATGTGGCAATGGAAGGACATGGGTGAGGTGAGGTTAGGGAACTTATCGATATGCGGCTTCTGTGTTTTCGTTCCATGTAGTGTTCTATGCTTTGCATTTGCAGCAGTTTGTTGATCTTGTGTCTTCCTTTCCACGTATAACGGGTTTATTTCCACTGTTTTCATTATTGGTGTTTGCTTTATTTTTCAAGTCATTCGGTTGATTCAAATTTCTCCCATTCTATTTTTCAAAGTCTTTTGTGATTGTTCCTAGTGCTCATACTACCATAGTCATTTATATTATATTATAGTAATTTATATTATATTAAAATAGCTCTTAATATGCTAACTTTGAGATAATACATTTTAGCTTCGGTTTAAAATTAAGATAAATCTTTATCTCATAATTTTCGATCAATTACAAGCAAACATTTGCACTATATATTCAGTAATGGGAACTCCTGTAATATACTTCTTTTTCGATATATGTAATTTGATGTTTAGCAAGATATACACAAATTTAACAGTAAATGTGAAACAGCAAAAACTCCGTTAAGTAAGTATTTAGAAGTTTTAAATGCATCGTAATTGTGTCCTTATTTGAACTTTTTGGAGAATCTGTAATTTCATCCATATCAGAAACAAAATCGTCCCATCACTAATGCATAATAATATTATGTGCTTATAAATATACATATATATATATATATATATATATATATATATATATATATATATATATATATATATATATATAGCCGCACCGATAATTTGTGGAACAATGGAAGGTTTCTGTATGTAGCTGAATACAAATGTATGTTAAGTAGTTTGAGCACTATAAAAGTGCTGGACGAATGTTAGTTAGAAGAAGACATTTCTGGAGATTAATTACGGGCGCCGATTCCGTGGCTCGATTCGTAGAAATGTTGAATGTCAACGCGATGATTCTAGGTTCAATCCTCGACTTGGGTGTGGTGATTGTGTAGCCGCACTGATGAGTTGTGATTCACCGAGACAGTTCTGTATGTTGATGACTACAAATATATTTATAAGTTCCCTTGTTTGGGTAGAGCACTGTCGTAAATAATCTCACCCGCTACTTGATTGACTGAAAATATGAAGCTCGCTGTTTGTTTGTAAATAAGTGATTTGAGCAATATAAAAATGTGGACGAATAGTTGTTTAAAATAGACATTTGTGGAGACTATTTTAGGCCGTCACTCCCGTGTGCCGATGGGTATAACTGCCGACTGTTAACGCAATGGTTCTGGGGTTGATCCATGGCTTGGGAGAGGTTCTACTCCACCCGGACCTATGAGTCGTGATGCAACGAAACAGTTTTTTTTTTGTTGTTGATGACTGTTGTAAATAATCTCAACCGCTACTTAATTTGTGGAAAAACGCGAGGCTGGCTGTTTGTTTGTAAATAAGCGGTTTGAGCACGATAAATCTGATGGGGAAATGTTTGTTTTAAATAGACATTTACGGAGATTATTACAAGCGCTATTCCCCTGGGTTGATGGATAGAATTGCTGACACCTAATGCGATATTTCTAGGTTCAATTCTCAGCTTGGGAGAGATACTTTCTTTAAAAGAAGTAGTTCCTATTTTTCCCCATTAATATTAAGTCCCCCCTAACTCCAACAGTGGGCAGTGAAGAGAAATATACACGTTCTACAGATATTTTGATTACACCGTCATTAACAGGGCCAGACAAACACTTATACACCATTATCTTTCCGTAGTGGAATCAATAAATAATAACGTCTACTTTGTAAAAGTCATCATCCTCTGATTAGTCGTCCAATATATTATTTGTGTTCGTCAAAACAAACGACGTGCGGTAATACTGTTTTTATTTATTAATTTTAATTTGTAACTGATATTTTCTGTTTTCTTTTTTTCTTCTTTTTTTTTTGGTGGGTAGGATTAAAAACGCCCCCTTTCTTGGATATAATGTACAACTATTGTTTGTTTCAAATCAAATAATGTTTTAATTTGCAACTGCTATTTTGTGTTCTTTCTTGTTATAAACAAATATCGTTTATGTTTTTGCAAACAGCCTCCCGTTATGATGTTTTTATAATTTTTTCTTAATTGGCAACTGTTATTGTGTGTTTTGGGTTTTTTTTTAAATAAAAGTTCCCTTTTGTTTGTTTCACTGTACGACTATCTTTACTCGGTGTTTTTATTTATTTATTATCTTCTTTTTGCCAACAGTTACTTTATAATTATAAAAATCGTCTTTCTTTGATTTACTATACACCAATATCGTTATTGTTTTATTTTTCGAGGGAGAGTTATTTATTTATTTTGCACAGTAACACAGCGTCGATGAAAAACTTTGATAAGCCATTTTTTTCGTCGGCTAACAAATTTACAAGGGTGTTCACGTGCAGAAATACCAATTTTCTCATTCTGGTCGTCTTAAAACAGGAGGGTTTAACAATACATATATGCCGCAGTTTGATGTTTAATATTCGCTTATTTTCTTTCGCAAATACTCATACTTTCCAGCTTGGGACATTCATTTTTTTCCTTTGTGACTTCATAATTTAATAAACCGAAGAATCATGTGATTATTTAGAAAACAATTACGACTATGAGAAGGGGATATTGTTTGGCACCTATGGCGTACTTTTACCATACAAATTATTAGGCAAACACTGCAATGACAAAAATACATTCGCTACAGAACGTAAACGTTCTATAAAAGTAAATACAACCATAATACTCGCTTCAAAAGCATGAATGTTTCCTACTGATAACCTTAACATTGCATTATTTATCCTATTTACTTGCTTATTTACGAGGGCAGAGTTAGACAACAGGTAAGATTTTATTTTCTACTTCCCAAATGAGGGGCACCGTGGATAAAAAACAATAATTAAACTCGTCTCAGTCATGGAGAATGTATTTTCACTGACCAAGGATAGGAAATGTGAAGTGTAGCATCAGAATAGATACTACACTATAAGTATATACACATATACATAACCTCTTCTAACACAAGATAATCGCACACACATATAAAATAAATCAACTTCTACACATGATGCAATTCTGCTATAAAACATATACAACCTCTTGGAAGTATCGATGATCGCTCACCATTACTAAAATTACATACTGGAACCCTTAAAATGTTGCTACGATTAACCCTAAAAAATGGAATCGAAAACATATTGCTCTGTACTGGCTAGAGCGAAACACTCTAAACATGTAAACACAGCATTGGTTGTCAATGTGCACTGGTTGTCCAACCTCCAAAGGTTGTTTACTCCGAAAACCGTTCTTTACTTGAGGATGGTACCAGTATTTATTCCGAAGTTTTTTTCTTATATTCAACCTCCCACTGTTAAGAATAGCTTCCGGATTAAACACCTTTTGAAGGTTGGACAACTCGCATGCATTGATTAATTTGATCGATATAAGTTAAGCCAAAATCATATTATACAGGTAGGTTTCAACGTGCATTATATTGACTTTTGAAACACTTATTTGTTATATATTTGTTGTCTTACCACTTTTGTCTGTAGAGTATTTTATAATTTAGAAGATTCTTACACCTAATTTCAGGAAATAATGATTGCATTACACCGATAGAAAGCTGGGTGACTTGAAATACACTGTTATCTCTGTTGTCGCTAAATCAAAAGACTTTGTAAATATTTTCTATATAATCACACAGTACCTGCATACTATCAACCCAAACCAACTCTAATCGCCAGTAAAAACAACATTGTTGGCAATAACAGACAGCGGCTTTCACAAACTGCCATTGGGAACCAATACCTGTCCGTGGATGCTATATTATTTCATTTGGGCGACGACTGACAGTAGCGATTTTGTTCTAAATCTGTTATGCGTTCACCGGGAAACGCCGGTTAACCGGTGCTGCTAGTTCATATAATGTTTAATTTAAGTAAAAACCGATGTTCGCCATTTTTCTCGATTTCAGTTTATTTAAATTCGTTCTATCGTTTTCTTTTTAAGAACTAGGTCATTACCCACATTCTTTTTGTTCATGTTTGCTTTTCTTACTATTTGTAGGTAACCTTAGTTTAGGACGCTTAATAAGATTTTTTTATATGAATGCATACATTTATAACATGCAATTTCTTTTCTCACTATCGATTGCTTAGGATCGCATAGCATTTTCATAAGTATATCTAACAATGATTTTACTGTTTTCTCGTTTAAAATACAAAATATTTTTGGCTTCTCGTTTTCATGTGTAATGGTCGCTATGATAAACTTAGCTATGTTGTATCAAGACATGTTTGTGTAGTAAAATCTCTCCATGCTATAAACACTAGTCTGAAGAACGTAAGCATATAAAAGCCTAGCATCAAGCGAAAAATAATTCCCAACATTAAAACGTAAACTGGGAGAGAATAATCAAGACCAAATCGATGGAATCGCTTTCATTAGACACAACGTCCATGTGTAACTGATGGAACGACTTTCTCCAGAAAATTAAATGTGTATATATGATGAATGTTATTGGAGATCTATGTTCCAAATTTACATAATGCATGCAAAAGATGCAAGCTTAGCAGGATATTAGGATCGATTTCCGGCAATCACTTTATCTGGCGACCGTTTCGTAGTACTATCATAAAAAAATATTGATGATTCAGAAAATATCCCGAATAAAAATACAAAATAAATAAATATGAACGTCTTAATCGGTATCCGTTTTGCGATCAATAATTGGGCATTAGCACGGATTTTCGTATTTTCCATCAAGTAAATTCAGTGTTATGCAATAAAAAGAAAACTGCCCGCGATATGATCAATGACATGGATCATATTTGGATTCACTTATATAAAATTCGCAGAATCCACAGTAGACATCAGCCCTATTTCCTTGGCTTGGTAATTAAAGTGACATGTATGCCAAACAAATAACACAGGCTTTTTCACAATGTTATTTGGCACAAATTCCTCTTCTTATGTTCCTACAAACCTATACTATCATTAATTCTTAAGGACGTTCTACTTGCATCATAATACTTCTAGGATGATTTATTTAAATGTATTATTAGCTCGCAATACATTCACTGGAGATCGCAGAGTGAGACTTCCCGAGTAAAAAAACATATCCAAACAAGGATCCATCAAAAAATGGTTTCACTATAAGACATCTTTAATAACACATGGGGATATGCTATATGTAAACACTTGATAAACAACCGTGTTTATTAAGAGTTAGATAGTTCTTAATCCACAGCAAGTCGCAATTATTTATCCATTGAAAATCATAGACATCCTATAAATTAAGTCCTTTAGAGATTCTCTTTGTAAATAAAATGAAAATCTTTTAGAACTTTATGCAGTTTTATTTAATTCTCTGTTTAATTTTCACCTTTGCTTATTTCTCTATGCTGCCATAATTTTATTTTTTATTATAATTAATCGTAATTATTTCTCGATTTTTTCTTTTGAGTGAGGTTACAAATTATTCAAACAGTTTGTTGAGTTTTTAAGAAAACTAATTTCACAATTTAGTACAGTTTTTAAGAAAACCTATTTCACAATTTAGTAGAGTGCTCGGCTCGCATGAAAGAAGTTCGGATTTTGATTCCAGAGTACGGGATGCGTTTAACTGATATGTTCAAAATGAGGACGAAAGTCTAGTGTATAGTCCTGGCTCTTCTGAGCTGTGTTGTTGTTGTTGTTTTGTTTTCCCACTTTTTATTTTTAGGAAAAACGGTCCGCCTCCCTCACCGTCATTATTTTTTATTTGGACCTTTAAAGGCAATATGAAAAAGTTAAACATAAAACGTGATTTTGAAGTTATATTATCTTCGGTTTCAGGAAAAAAATTCTAAGCGACGAGTAAAACAATTAAAACCTAGGAAACATCGAGAGGACTACTGCAAGCGTTAATTAAAATTAAGATAGCCTTGAAGAGAAAATATACTTAAAAAGTCCTAAATAAATAAATCGTCAGAATCTACAGAAACGTCATTTAAAGCAGCAAATTTGATAACAGGATGCTTTATCTATATAATACTAAAACTCTGTCGTTCTTGGTTGTTTGCTTGTTTGCTTGCGCAATATCCTCCTCCTACTACTACTATGCCTCGTCTTCTTGCTACTACAATGAATCTCCTCTTTACAACACTACTACGCCCCCTCCTCCTCTTACTACTAATACTACGCCTCCTCTTCCTTATCCTACTATTACTACTACTGCTTGGCAAAAATTTCCCTACTACTACTACTCTAAACAGAATTACTCATAGAACTCTATATATTTTTTCATTTTAATATACTTTCATAGAAAAGTTTCCTGTTATGTCACAAAAAACTATTTTCTTTACGTCACCAGTGTCATGCTCATACATTAATTCCATAGCTAATATAATATACTGACCCCTTAGGGGATGTTTTGCAACTATTCTATATTACAACTATACTGCCGCAATTTTCTCACAAATAAATAAACTTGGACCTATTGACAACGTATTTTTTTACTGTGTACGTTTTCAGCGGCCTAATTTTTTTTGCGTTTTAAATTATCCAAATAAACAATTGTTAATACTTTTTGCATTTTTTTATATCGTTCATTTCCGTATTATGTTTACGCAACTTATAATCTGAATTACGTTTACGCAACTTATAATCCAATGGCTGTAAGTTTTTTTATTAAATAAACCATTATAAACCGAATGACTCATAGAAATCTATCTATATTCTTTTTTTCATTTTAATATACTTTCATAGAAATGTTTCTTTTATGTCACAAAAAACTATTTTCTTTACATCACAAGTGTCATGCTGATACATTAATTCCATAGCTAATATAACATACTGACCCCTTAGCGGATGTTTTGCAACTATTCTATATTACAACTATACTGTCGCAATTTCCTCATGAATAAATCAATTTTAACCCGTTGACAACGTATTTTTTTACTGTGTACGTTTTCAGCGGCCTATTTTTTATTTGAGTTTTAAATTATCCGAAAAAACAATTGTTAATACTTTCTGCATTTTTTTACATCGTTCATTTCCGTATTACGTTTAAGTTATTTTAACGGAATATTCTTACACATAAATCTACTATTTTTCAATGTATTGTTTTACTGTGTACGTTTTCAGCGACTCAATTGTTTTCCACGATAAAATTAATAGATATTTCAAAATGTTAATTTAACTTTAAGCAATATGGTATCTGCTCAGTGCACATTTACATATAAGTATGGCAACCCACTTATAATTAAATGGCTGAAGGTTATTTTTCAAGATGAAATAATTATAAAGTGAACGACTCATAGAAATCTATCTATATTCATTTTTCATTTTAATACACTTTCATAGAAATGTTTATGTTATGCCACAAAAAAACTATTTTCTTTAAGTCACAAGTGTTACGTTCATACATGAATTCCATAGCTAATATAACATACTGACCCAACGGGTCACGGGTAGTGTAATATATATATATATATATATA
This sequence comes from Euprymna scolopes, assembly GCF_053919585.1. Taxonomy (NCBI): domain Eukaryota; kingdom Metazoa; phylum Mollusca; class Cephalopoda; order Sepiida; family Sepiolidae; genus Euprymna; species Euprymna scolopes. The sequence continues at coordinate 59,428,288 of NC_136503.1, read as the reverse complement.
TATATATATATATATATATATATATATATATATATAATTACATCAGGTATTTTTAAATCAACGGATATGAATTACATTTCTTTGCAAGCAAAACGCGTTAACATGAGTTAAAACGAAAAAATATTGTTGACATCGTGTATGTTTTGAATAGCAAGAGTGGCTTTTAATATCGGGGTTGGAGCAGAGCGGCACGGAATAAAGACATCACAAATTATTTTACCTGATTCAGAAATAGTATGGGCGGTTTAAACTCCAAAGCAAGCAAGACGATTTGAATATATATATATATATATATATATATATATATATATATATATATATATATATATATATATATTACTATAATAATTAAATACCTACAGACACTAGTGTTTCATCCTTTCGGGAATCCTCAGTGCAGGGTGTCACGATTACTACCAGTCGACCGATTCGAACCCCGCGACACGAGACATCTCCGGCTCGATTAGCGGAGGCCGTATCCATTCGGCTACCATTAACCGTGTGAAATAGCGTTGAATTTTAAACATTTTAATTTAAATGTTCATTACGTCAGACAGACAGTGATCAAATCGTTATACGATGATCTACGCATAAGAGCTAAATTGACTGACTTTTAATTCAAATGAAAGTGCTCAACGATAAGAAACGAATTTCTTAAAGGGGCTGTCATAATGATTTTTTTACTATAATAATTAAATACCTACAGACACTAGTGTTTCATCCTTTCGGGATTCCTCAGTGCAGGGTGTCACAGTTACTACCAGTCGAACGATTCGAACCCCGCGACACGAGACATCTCTGGCTCGATTAGTGGAGGCTGTATCCATTCGGCTACCATTAACCGTGTGAAATAGCGTTGAATTTTAAACATTTTAATTTAAATGTTCATTACGTCAGACAGACAGTGATCAAATCGTTATACGATGATCTACGCATATATTTATATATATATATATATATATTTATATATATATATTAATATATATATATTTATATGTATATATATATATATATATATATATATATATATATATATATATATATATTAAAAAGTTGGAGGAGTATCCAGGAAACCTACATGAAAAATATCAAGCGTGTAGACCCAAAACATACGGAGGAGTTTGGTAGAAGCTCCAAAGTTCAACTCTTTTGACCCAAAATTGATAAAAATGCTAGATGCATTTCTGAATACTGTTTATGTAAAATTTCAAATGTTTACATTCGAAGTTGGCTGAATAGTTGGCTAAAGACAGCAAAGGGCAAATCTTTTCAGCCTTAACCACTTGAAAGCAAAGTTTTCGGCCAAATCCCGATGAAGCAGCTTGACCTATGTCTGAATACACTTTATGTAAAATTTAAAATGTTTAGACCAAACATTTACTGAGTAATTTGTAAGAGACCGTATGAGTCAATCTTTTTATTTGACCCTTATCCTTACCCCAAGCATTTAATACTTTAGGCTCAAATCAAATCAAAACATTTTACCCATATCCAGATCAAGTACATAGAAAATTTCACGTGTTTAGACCCAAAATTCATTGAGGAGTTTAGTAAAGTTTTCGAAGGTCAAACGTGGAATTTTGACCCTCTTACCGCCAAATTTCTGGCTGAAAACCTATTCAAAGGTTTTCCTAATTCCCCAAAATATTAACATATATAAAGATATAAAAGGTAAGATGGAATATAAGCTCTAGTTATTTATTTGTTTATGCTCTTTTGTCACGTCGTACTTCAGAAAGAGGGAGCTGGCATTATTACAATGCGAAATATGGCCGAATGAACATATTATTGTATAAACACACACACATGCACGCATATATATATATATATATATATATATATGTATATATATATATATATATATATATATATATATATATATATACATATATATATATATATATATATACAGGTCTGTATGTCGATATAAAGCTCCCCTCTTTGGTAGAGCACTCTTGTAAATTATCTTACTCGCTGCTTAATTTAGCTGAAATAATGCGAAGCTCGCGATTTGTTTACAAACAAACGTTTGAGCCCTCTACGAGTAGCGGACGAATGTTTATTTAAATAATCGTTCGGATAGGTTAATTTCGGCCACCGATTCCGTAGTCATGTGGGTAGGACTGCCGACTGTCATCACGACGGTTCTAGGTTCGATCCTCGGCTTGGGAGAGGTGTTAGTCTAGCGGCACTGATGAGTTGTGATACAACGAAACAGGTCTGTATGTCGATGACTAAAATATATTTTATAAAGCTCCCCTCTTTGGTAGAGCACTCTTGTAAATTATCTTACTCGCTGCTTAATTTAGCTGAAATAATGCGAAGCTCGCGATTTGTTTACAAACAAACGTTTGAGCCCTCTACGAGTAGCGGACGAATGTTTATTTAAATAATCGTTCGGATAGGTTAATTTCGGCCACCGATTCCGTAGTCATGTGGGTAGGACTGCCGACTGTCATCACGACGGTTCTAGGTTCGATCCTCGGCTTGGGAGAGGTGTTAGTCTAGCGGCACTGATGAGTTGTGATACAACGAAACAGGTCTGTATGTCGATGACTAAAATATATTTTATATATATATATATATATATATATATATATATATATATATATATATATATATATACATGTTTTAGCTATCTACCGACCGGGCAACACCGGATTTCTCACTAGTACACACACACACATACATATATATATATATACATATATATATATATATATATACTAGCAAAAGTACCCGTCGTTGACTGGGTTCAAAAACAGTCTACAGAAAATGGACTCTGATTTATGAAAGTATGATAGGTTATGAAACGGAAGGGTTGTAAATTTGGGTTGAACTTGAGGGTATCAAAACCAAAGCAAAATATGATGTAAGTAAAAATAAAATAGATAAACCCCATAATTTATAATACCACACCTTTTCACACTGAAACACCTATCACAATATTCTGTGGATCTATATTAAAAAACCTTATTAAACTTTGTGACATATTTCCATTCCATGGAGGTCAGGAACGAACGAACACATCATAATATTATCATACCATATTTCTGTTAAACATAATTATCAAAGTATAATTACGTAGATAGATATGAAAATATTTTATTAAAGTCTGTGCCTATTTCCATTCTAGGGAGGCCAGGTGCGAACGCCAACCCCACAATTGTATTATACAATCCCTATTTAAGTTAAAACACACTTATGTATATCTATATAAAAAAACACTTGCAAACGTTTTTTTTTTTTATTTTCATAATTTGTGGACCAGGCGCGTACGTAGACCACATAATTTTAATGAGTCATCATTATACATACCAGATCAAACATACCCATTCCTGTGTCTCGATACATGTTCTATAATTATATGTGATCAGTTTTCTCTAATAGTCAACCATATACGAGGCTATTCATGACCAGACACATGCATAGACATTCAGCTTTATTTATATATATATATATATATATATATATATATATATATATATATATATATATATATATATATATATATATATATAATACTAGCAGAAGTACCCGTCGTTGACTGGGTTTAAAAACAGCCTACAAAAACTGGACCATGATTGATGAAGGTATGATAGGTTCTGAAAAGGAGGGGGTTGTAAAGAGATAGGTTTTGATACTCAGCAATTTTATCCTAGGCAAAATATGATGAAAGTAAATATAAGGTATTATTTGTGAACCCAAACCCCTTTTAAAAAAAAACCTTGTTAAACTTTATAACATATTTACATTGTATGGAGGGCAGGCACGAACGAACACCCAATAATTTTATTATACCATATTTCTTCAAACTGAAACATAATTATCAAAGTATACTTACGCAGATAGTTATGAAAAGTCCTTGTTAAAGTTTGTGCAGTATTTCCCTGGAGTGCAGGCGCGAACGCAGACCCCATAATTTTATTATACCATCCATATTTTAGTTGAAACATACTTATAAAAGTATTCTTATGTATATCTATATCAAAAAACCTTGTAAACGTTTTTTTGCATTTTTTTCCTAGTTTGGGGGCCAGGCGCGAACACTGAACCCACAATGTTTATGAACCGCCGTTCTGCCAAATCAAACATACCCATTCCTGATCCTCGGGTCCTGGATATGACCTTAAACTATATCCAGTGGTGAGGCCCCAGCTTGCGGACTTTGGGGAGTGTGGAGCCCCCCTTTAATTACCATTGCTTCCAGGTCCACTCTGACCGGAGTGGTAGTACCTGTTAGGGTCCCAACTATGAGTTAAATAGTAACCAACGGCATTAAATAACCCGAAAAGTGTTGATATGTTGTAAAACAAAAAAAACAAACCAACCTGATCCTCGATACGTCTTCTATCATTATATGCAATCAGTTTTATTTTTAAATAATCAACCATATAGGAGCCTATTCGTAACCAGGTGCGCACACACGCACACACACATACGTTCAACTTTATATTACAGATAATATAAATATACAATAAATACACGTTACCATAGTTAATAAAAGTTATTTTTATAGTAGAAAAGTACATTGGTCTGTATTTTTAAGTAGTTTGTAAAAAACAAAATAAATAAATAATTCATGAATCGGTTTATAAAAAATCAAAATGGCATTGCCTTTTAAATGGTGAGTCCCGTTGTCAATTTGAAGGAGGGGCACCTGGGCATTCTGTGTTAACAATTTAAGAGAGTTCCGTCAACTTAACAATATTTATAAACATATTTTAATGTTTTCCGTTATTTTGTACTTGAGAAATATTCGATTATGGCATGTGTAGTTTATTTTAAAAAATCATTTAAGTAGTTATCGCCTCAAATTTCGTTTAATTTGGGTTTGCTGCAATGATTTCAAGTAAAGAGCATTAAAACTATTAAAAAAAACATAAACTGAACTTTTATTGACTATGGTAACATTTATTTCTTGTATATTTATTTTTTCGGGTAATTTTTGTTGGCTTTTCTGCTAAACAATCTTACTAAATAATATCGTCGAAATAGACAAAAACAAACACGTTTTGAAAAATAATGAAGCTTTCCTTACTCAAGTATAAGAATCCGAAACAGCAAAATGGGATATTAAAAAAGTAAACACGTAATTACTTTGTTTTTTTTAAGAAAACAAACGGTATGAATATGAATAAGACGGACATGGCACCGTCTTCAAGCAGAACAGCTTTGTTTCAGTTTTACATTATTGCGCCGTCGGATTCAGGTTTATACTATTGTAGTGTAAAGAACACGCAGAAAGATTTGTAATCAACTGAATCCCCTCTAATGCACTGACAAAAAAGGTTAAACAGATATATAAATAAAAATAAAAAGGTTATGTAAATGTTTTTAAAAAAACACGTTATCAGGCGAGTAGGATTTTTCCTTCTTTTGGCACGATAACGAGTAACGTTCTTATGTTTTATTATTTATCTATTTTCGAAAAAGTACCACGTGCATGTGAAATAGGAAAAAATAGAGTTATGCAAAATTTGTGTCGAGAATTGTCTAAAGTTCCGACTTTTTTTTTGTTTTGGTTTTCACTTTAATAAGAACGTGAATTTATGAGGTGCATTTATTCGACACAATATAATTACACTCCAAAAAATAAATAAAAGCTAACGTGAATTCAGATTAAAGTAAAGGTGTTAAGGTGGACCCTCCCCCCTTTTAAAAAAGCTTGTTAAACTTTGTGACATATTTACATTCTATGGAGGTCAGGCCTGAACGAACACCCACTAATTTTATTATACCATATTTCTCCAAACTGAAACATAATTATCAAAGTATACTGACGCAAATAGATATGAAACGTCCTTGTTAAATTTTGTGCAATATTTCCATGGAGCACAGGCGCAAACCCCTAAATTTTATTATACTATCCCTATTTAAGTTGAAACATACTTATAAAATTATTCTTATGTACATTTACCTCAAAAACCCTTGTAAACGTTTTAATTTTTTTTCATTTTTTATTTCCCTACTTTGGGGGCCAGCCGCGAACGGAGACCCCACATTTTTTATGAACCACTGGTCTGCCAGATCAACCATATTCAATCATATCATCGATAAGTCTTCTATCACTATTTGTAATACGTTCTTTGAAAACAGTTAACCATATAGGAGCCTATTCGTGACCAGACACACACAGACGTTCGGCTTTATATATATATATATATATATATATATATATATATATATATATATATATATATATATATATATATATATATATATATGCATATATATATATATATATATATATATATATATATATATGTATATATATATATATATATATATATATATATATATATATATATATATATATATATATATATATATATATATATATTACAGTACTGATTGCATATACCCGGCATTGGCAGGTTATAAATATTGACAGCCGGTGTGTTTAGTCTCGTACTATTTAATATACACTAGATGTCTTTTTTTTACGATTTTCCTAAAAATGGATCACATGTTGTCTGAATGGGAGCCTGAGATACATTAATGTCCGTTAATAAAAATCCAACGGCGAATAGCTTAAAAGAGAAATAACTCTCACAGTAAAAATAAGTAACCCTACTCTCGTTTTACAAGCGACTGATGTAGTCTAATAACAATTGAAAACAATTTAAATACAAATTTAACTAAGAATAAATGAAATACATAAACAATGAAGGCGCTCTAATCACCAAACACTTACTAACCTAGTGATATTTATTTATATACGTCATTATGCAAATCATGTTATTATTTGCATGTAGATTTATATAAGCCTAAATTGTATATATAGAGATCATGCTTGCTGGATTGTGATGTACAAATATCTGTTTTCAGGAGTAACATAAATTTTGTGAAACAATACACTCTTAGAGTGCAATCATCAAATTCTGAACAAACAGGCGGGGGATAGGACGCTTTATTTGAATACTTAATTATTATACATGTACTACATTTATATATTTTTACATTAATAAATAATATCGTTTGAATTATCCGATGTTTAATTTAAACACATGTAGTATATTCTACACTATCACTGTTATGTCTGTCAAACACGGTAGTGTTTGAATATATGGTAAAGTGCCATTTTTAGTCATTTAGAACTGCTTTTAAGCTTCAGCGCTTACTCAGTTTTCCACACAAATGTCAAACTATCATGACAATTTATAGATCACCTTCTCAGCTATATTGTGTAAAAATTCAATTTTCGTTCACTAAAACATAAGTTATTGTGAATTTACTGCTGCTTAAAATTCTAAAACAAATTCAGGAGGTGAGCGATCTTTGTTATGGTTGCTTCCATAGCAACAACGTCGCTTCAGCGGCTACTGCTGCTACCAATTCACTACCCTCGTGAAAAGGGAAGTAACAAGTCAAACGGTGAGAATGAAAGCATGAAAAGTGAGATAAATGGGGGATTTTATTGAAAGCAGACGAGTGTCGTACATTGTTATGAGATATGTGAATGTAACGTTTCTGGGGGCAAAAAGCAAGGCTGAAATTAAACAAATAACAATTTTATTTATTGGAAGCCTGAAAAAATCATGGATTACAATATAAAAATGGGAGCATGAAAAGTATTATGGTTGAGCTTTAACATGGAAATATTAAGGAATAGTTGTTAAAAATGGAAAAGAAAAGGGCAAGATATTCTAGTAAAAATATAATAAATTTCTAACTTAAAATATTGCAGTATTAAGATGTTTTATTAAAATTCAATTTGTAACATAATATAATCAATTCTTAATGATGCCATATTTTAAGTTATAAATTTCTTATATTTTTTTTACTGGAATATCTTGTCCTTTACTTTTTCAGTTTCACCAACTAGTCCTTTAATTTTCCATATTTTATCTTAAGCATATTACTTTTCATGTTCACATTTTTAATGTAATCGCAATATAATAATTTTAATGCTAATTTTATGTAGTGTTTTCCTCAGTACATCTCTGTTCTTTACACGTTCTTTGTGGTCTTAAGACATGGGTTACCTGCCTTTGTTAAAACATATTTATTCTGTGGACTCTGCATCCAACTACTCAATATGAAATGCATGATTATATGTCGAATCGCGCATGCAATTATTTACAAGTCATTTACTCGTTACAAGCCGAACCTCGGAAGAAGCAAAGCAATTTTCCATCAGAGTTAGCAGATAATATACATTTTAAATGTTCACACGCGTTGTAAAGCGCTAGGGAAATCTGTCAAATTTGATTAGATCACTGATTAATGTCAGGTAAGAAGCCATATTCAATACGATAACTGCGAGCTTTATTTTTTCGGGATAATACAGTAGTTCTTATAGATAAACGTTCATATGAACATATTAATAAAAAGTTAGACACCTTATATACAAAGCACGTTGAATACGAAGTATACCAAATACGAAGCACGTTGAATACGAAGTATACCAAATTTCAATGATTTTGCTGAGGAACGTAAGTGTTCGTTGCCTATCGTACTTGTTGCTCATTCCACACGCACGTTTAACAAAAAATTGAAATGTAATCATAATTAAAATAATAATCGATGTATCTGAGCGGCAGAACAACACAACTAAAGACAGTGAGCCAAGTACGATAACTATTAGACAAGTCTGACGCGATATTTACAAAGTGCTTTCAAACGTACTTATACTTAACATAAAGAAGCGGGCATGTTTCACAGAAGCACATGTTCATCCGTGACAATGTGAACAAACTGAAAATATTCCGATGTCTCTCAAGTACCAATTTTTCAATTTTGTTCTCTTACTAACCATTATTTCCGAATGAAAAACGATAAAAAAGTTTTTCACAAGTCGGAATACAATATATGCCAAATTTTAAGTTTGCAGATCAAACGTTGATTGAGTATGTAGGTAGGAAATTGTCCAAACACACACACATTATCACTTTTATAGATATACTAGTACGCCGCTCGGGGTCGCCCGATCGTAAAATATGCATAAATATTATATTTTTGGTTCATACGGAAACATAGATATCAGCATGCGATCATTGTTTATTTTTCTATGCAGTTCATTTCTTGTAAGTTAAAAATATAATCGAGCTGAGATCGAAACTAAACATAAAACAGTGAGTCAAGGCCGATAACCATCAGACCAGTTTGACAGTATATTTAATGAGTGTTTTCATACCTACTTGTTTTTTAACATAATTAATATATAATTTTAACGATTCACGCATGCGCATATGAAAAGTAATGAGCTAACAAATAAAAATACAATGAACCCACACAACCCGTACAATTTCTTTTCAGTTTGTACTGCTTAGCAGATTTGTTTTCGGATAACTAATTACGGAGCCAAGTACGATAGCTATTAGACAAGTCTGACACGATATTTACAAAGTGCATTCAAACGTACTTATACTTAACATAAAGAAGCGGACATGTTTCACAGCAGCACATGTCCATCCGTGACAATGTGGACAAACTGAAAATATAAACTAATTGCACATGTTTGAATACGAAGTATACCAAATTTCAACGGTGTATATCCAATATTTATGGAGTAGATTAGTTGAGAATTGTCCTCACATGCATAATCTCACTATTTTAGTTAAAAATATTATATTTTGTATTCTAGATACAGCGTGTGAGTTATAACCGTAGGCGATATCAAGTATTATCATAGACCGTAAATATGTTATACATTACATAGATGAAAACAATTTAACCGATATTCTTAACTTCTGATCTAAGGTAACGTATTAACAAAATGATGAGATACACAAAGAAAAGATAAATAACTTGCCATGTACTAGTTCATTATGAATTAAACAGAATCCTTACCTTGGAAATACACTTCATCTAAGCAATTAGCTAAGATACACGGGCGCGTTTTCAGACCCCCGGCATGCAAATAATAAGCATTCAATATATACTTTATATTATCCGTAATCCCATAATCTCCAAAACAATTCATGCAAAGAGATGGTATCACAAGCGTGTCTCGTTGTAAAAATAAAGGAAAGAAGGAATAAGTTAAACATTAGACGAAGAATACGCATCGTTGGATGTAAAGACAAAGATTCTTTGAATGCTGACAAAAATGTTTTTTTTTTTATTTTTGTGTTATCTAAGGAGAGATAGACAGAGAGAAATAGAGAGTCGTTTGATAATGTGTGTGTTTAAGTACTAGTCTTATGAATGTTTTTGGATGATAAGTGACTTTTTAGTTGTGTCCTCCAAGTATTGCTGTATTTTGCTGTTGTAAGTTGTGTAATGGGGAAAAACGGATTGAAGGAGAAAAGAAGAAAGGGGACGAGAAAAAATTCACAGTACGAAAGAAAAGAAGTCGCCGTGCGATAGCTGATGGAAAGAAAAGAAAAAGATAAAGTAAAAGAGAATCAGAAGGAGAGTTACCGACGACGAGAGTTACAGTACGCACTCGAGCCTCACAGCTATGTGTCTGTGGTTTTTATATGACGGAAGTGCTATCTCAATTTTTTTTTTATTGATACAATGTTTTGTTTTGGATGATTTTTTGAAAAGAGATTTTGTCTCTTATTGTTGAAATACTTATGTTTTTCTTTTTTTTTTTTTTAAGATATTGTGGATTTTCGTTTAAACAGTGTGCCCTTCATTTGACACCGGCGCCGATTATGTGGCGCTCCGATACAGATTTTTTTTTTTACTAATGCAAATGACCGATTCGACTTTTTATTAGTTAAAAATAATGTCCGAAATTTTCTCAGATGAAATGTTTATGAGTTTCTGATTGTTCAATTTTGGGCGATAGGGTGTGATTGCAATTGAAGCAATCACCCACTTATGACGAGGATGTGTGTAAAGATTTTATTAGACAAATTATATTAGAGTTGTATGAAAGGGATGTTCGCTGGTTTTTGGTTAACTCGAAACTCCGGCAGGGGATAGAATTTCAACATGCTACCTGATCGCTTGTTAAGGGTTGGCTAGACGCCGTAGAGATGGTGCAGATTTTTAGGTTAGTTAGAGTGTGAATTATTTTTTCCATGACTGAACCAATGTCATTGGCCTCCGAATCTGAAGAAATCTGAGTGGATACATATTTTTTATTACATTTTCACTCCAAACAAGGCACATTGCCACTTTGGTGTAGGGGCTACTGTCAGGGGCAACAATTACTGGGGTACTTTGTTGGGATTAAGGCAGCAAGATGTCGGTTCACGTTACACTTGGACTTCTGCATGTCAGTACAGTTGGGGAAGCAGGGACCTAGAACGGAATTCCAGAGTCCAGCCGTTTTGGGGAAGAAACTACTGGAGTTGAAGGATCTTTTACATCGAGGGATCTCTACTGTGTGGGGGTGGGATTTAGCTGCCTGTCGGGTTTGTCGAGGGTGTCTACGTCGTGGGGACACACGTGTCTGTAGTTCGCCATAGCATTCACCATTAAAATACTTGTAGAACAGGCAGAGGGATGCAACGTTTCGTCGATGGGACCGAGGCTGAAGCTTAGATGCCAGTTCAAGGCCTATCAGATTGGCGATTCTTTTTTAACCTTGTCTAGGAGCGAGAGACTAGTAGCAGGTGCACCAGCCCAAATGTGACAGCAATACTCCATACATGGGCGAATGGTGGGCCTATAGAGGTACATGATACTTTCGGGTGTTAGTAGTTTTCTACCACGGTAGAGAGAGTCTACCTTCTTCTCAGCGACCCTGGAAATGCTTTCAATGTAATTGTTCCAACTCATGTTTCCTGTGAACGTTAGGTCAAGCAGTTTGAAAGATGCACTCTCAGATAAAGAGTCACTGGCCATTGCTATTGGTGGCAGAGAAGGTTTCTTGTAATTATTGAAGGAAACCAGTTTAGTCTTGGCAGCATTGAATGTGACCATTCATTTTTGTCCCCATTCCACTACAGATTGGAGGTCATCCTCTAGTGTTTTTGTCATTTCTTTATATATGTGTTCATTTGTTTTCCTGTTAGGCCTGTTATAGAGTGTGATGTCATTAGCATATATACCCATCTCAGAGGTAATTTTGTCGGGGATGTCATTAATGAATATTAGGAACAATAGAGGCCCAAGGATGGACCCCTGAGGCACTCCCGCATTTATACCATATTGTTAAGATGTATTACCGTCGAGGAAAACTTGGATTTTTTTCTTATCTAAGAAGGATTTAATTATGTATGCTAAAGGATATCTTGGAAATTAGAGAGATGCCCACTATATAGGTTGTAGAATGGGGGTTTCTGTTCTGTTCCCCAATATTGGTTGTATGATAGCCTGATGATAATGGATAAGTGTGTAAGACCTCAGATGTTATAGTTTTTTATGTTACACACGCGGAAAGAAGAGCTTTCATATGAAGCCGGGGACAATGATTTGTCCATGTTGATGAGGCGTAGGGCCTCGATTTCAGTTGTGTCGGCTGATTGCCGGGGAGTTGGTGGACAATGATTAGAGACGAGAGGAATGAAGACATAATACTAGAATTAAAATTCGGTTTTATTAAGAGGCCATGAGGTTAAAAGGAATCAGTCGTACATTAGATATACCGCAAGGATTAGCGTTATATGGCATTAATTGTGAATTGTATTTTTACAGTGAATTTTGGTATGACAGCTTTCTTTGGAAGCGAGGTGGACATTTGTAATTCATTCAAATTTAAACGAGAAAAGTACAAAATATATGATTTATGCATACATTTTGATAAAAAAGGGAAGGAATATTAGTGAGTGAGCGAAAAGAAGCAGTAAATTATGTTTATTTAGTTATTTATCTAATTTTCTGTGTACCTATCTATGCATTTGTCTCTCTATCTAGCTATGTGTCTATCGATCTATATAATAATTTATCTATTTATAGTTGTGTGTAAACAGCAATTTTAAGCCCTGTGGTGACACGTTGTCAAATATGTCAAACTCGGTGAACTGATAAGTTCGCACCGGTAAGTATTCGAAGAGGCGACTATATATGACGTATCGCAAGTCATGTGTCACAGTTTCCTCACAAATCGTTAAGTTTGATTCGAGTTGTCAACGTTACAGGATAGGTCAAGCAAGTCTCGCAACAGTCTCAAAATCATCAAAAAAGCAACTATCCATAAATTGTCATTCACTCAAGTTCTGCTGTAACAAAATGCCTGGGAGTAAACATAAATATATATAAAGCACACCTCGTTTTGGTCTGTCTTTCGAAATCTTTCCAATAAAGCAGGTCCGGCCTCTCAAGATGGTTGAAGAACCTCCTAGAAGTAACAATAGCAGTACAGGTATGTCAGACTGCATATGTGTATTCGTATTATGGTCTGACGCGCATCAACACCATTAGAAGAGAAAAATCGCGGGGCGTAATATAGACATTCACAACAAATGCAACTGTCCGTTATACAACGTACATATATACACATGGTCCGTTTATAATAAGATAATGACAGACAATTTAATTAGTGCATCGTATACAACCCCACACACGTCGCAAACGCAAACACGTATACAACCACGTACAATTCAACTATATACACGTGCGTTTATTTGATACGGTATATACGCGATCACGTATAAAAACCTCACCTCAAAATATAATACTCTCAGATACATGCATATTATAACAACCGTTCTTGCTTAAATAAATATAATAATAAAAGAAAATTGTGGTTCAAAATAAATTCATTCAATTTAAATGGCATATTATCCCATTCTAGTATTGTCTAATTATTACATAATTTGTTTTATATATATATATATATATATATATATATATATATATATATATATATATATATATATATATATGTATATACAGTGATGATGATATTTATTGGCACGGGAAAATAAAAGTTAAATTTTGTCTAATAAATTCTAAAAAAGGGATTAAATTAAAGAAAATAACAAAGTATATTATGTATTTTTAACTGGCCTTTCCGATGCAGCAATCGGATTTTAGAAAAAATAAATAACAAAGGAACAACAAACATAATTGCAAAAAACCCTTGTTCAAAATTATTGGCACGATTTATTTAATAATCAATTGTATAGCCTTTGCCCTTGATTACCTTCCTCAGTCGCTTTTCATAGTTTACAACCAAGTTGTTGCACTCTTCAGTAGTAATTTTAGCCCACTGTTCCTGACAATAATCCTCCAATTGGATAAGATTCTTAGGCTTCCTTTGCATTACCCTCAATCTTAATGTTCTCCATAAATTTTCAATTGGATTAAGGTCTGGGCTTTGTGATGGCCACTCCAAAACATTAATATGATTGTCCTCAAGCCATTTCTTAGTCAGTTTAGCCGAATGCTTTGGGTCATTATCTTGCATGAACCACCAACGACGACCAAGTGAGAGCTCTTTAGCAGAGTCTTTCAGGTTTTCATCCAATATTTTAACATAATCTTCCTTTTTTATGCTACCTGTGACCTTAACAAGTCGCCCTGGTCCAGAGGCAGCAAAGGATCCCCAAAACATCAAACTGCCTCCACCGTGCTTCACTGTGGGTATGGTGTTCTTAGGCAGGAAAGCTTCGCCAGATTTTCTGTAAATATAAGACACTTTATTATGGGCAAATAACTCTATTTTCGTTTCGTCAGTCCATAGAACACGTTTCCAGAATGCAACATCTTTATCAATATGACGTTTTGCAAAGGCTATCCTTGCTTTCAGGTGCATAGGCTTCAATAAGGGAGTCTTTCTCGGACGACATGCTTTTAAACCAGCTCTCTTCAAAACTCTACCAACTGTATGTCGAGATACATTCACTCCAGAGGTGCTCTGTTCATCAACAATCTCCCCAACAGAGATCCTTGGGTTTTGTTTTACTTGTCGAACAATTTTCCGTTCATCTCTTGGGGAAAGAATCCTTTTTCTCCCTCTACCCTCTAAACTCATAACGTGGCCTTGCAATTTGAACTTGTTTATTATGGCTCTAACAGTGGATTTGGGAAGGTTTAGCTTCTTTGAAATCTTATCATAGCCCTCCCCATTGGTATGGCATGCTACAACAAGCTTCCTGACGTCTTCGCTGTGTTCCTTAGTTTTAACCATGGCGATTGAAAATTATAATTTAGTCACTTATAATAGTTTAAATAAATCGCTATCTAAAAATTATCTGAAAAAAATTATTCACTGAATTAGCGTTAAACAAGCATAATATGGCTATAAAAAAGTTCAGAAAGCACGTAAACCGGAAATTGATTGATATTATACTGATACTAAAAGAAAAACAAAGCCGTGCCAATAATTTTGAACAAGGGTTTTTTGCAATTATGTTTGTTGTTCCATTGTTATTTATTTTTTCTAAAATCAGATTGCTGCATCGGAAAGGCCAGTTAAAAATACATAATATACTTTGTTATTTTCTTTAATTTAATCCCTTTTTTTAGAATTGATTAGACAAAATTTAACTTTTATTTTACCGTGCCAATAAATATGATCATCACTGTATATATATATATATATATATATATATATATATATATATATACATATATATATATGGAAATGTTTATGTATTATTTATGTAAACAACGTTCATTGCATTCCAAACGGATATATATATATATATATATATATATATATATATATGGAAATGTTTATGTATTATTTATGTAAACAACTTTCATTGCATTCCAAACGGACTAAATATTACTCTTATATATATATATATATATATATATATATATATATATATATATATATATATATATATATATATATATATATGGGGGTGTGTGGGTGTACATGTGTATACATACATATATATATATATATATATATAAGCACATGTATATATATATACAAATATATGTATATATATATATATATATATATATATATATATATATAGAGAGAGAGAGAGAGAGAGAGAGTACGAGAGAAGGAGAGAAAGACAGACAGACCGAAAGTAAGAGAAGCTATTACAAATTAATTAATATCTTTCAGAATTTCTTGTAGTTAAACATTATTGTTCCTCATCATGTTTCAGCAAATAGTATGCAACCAATTCCTATAGTCATTTCGTTTTACATCAACCATGCGTCAACTTTTATTGACTAGTTGTGTATATGTGTAACCGACAAGGCGAGTTCGCTTCTACTAACCTACTTAAGAACCGCCTTACTTTTTTGAACTTTCTGTTAATTTCATTTTCTGAAAAATATAAAAAAAAAGAACAAAAGAGTGAAAGTATGTCATCGATTTTTGAAATGTGACGCCGCAACAATGTGATTAAAAAGACAATGTTTTACAAAAAATATCGTTTCACGTTTTATATTTTTTTATCTCATTTCATTCTTTCTTATTGATTTCTATTTTATATTCCGTTTTTATTATTCATTTGCTTAGTTGAACCTTGTTTTATCTTTGATCCGAATTATTTTTATTCTGATTTTTCAATTTGGCATAGAATTTTAAGCTTTTCCAGTGAGAAACTCATTTACAGTTACTATCAGATACATACATCCTCCTTTCCAAAAATGCATAGAAAGGTTAATATTGCAACAGAAAATATTTTACGCATACTTTCCCGATGCAGACTTCGTACATACAGCGATTGATTGCCCATGAAAATAATGTTAGAATTTATTCACACAATACTAGTATGGTTTACTTTTTTAATATTACCTAATTACAAACATCTGCAAGTCGCTCAATGTCTGGTAAGTGATGGAATATGAGCCGATGTAGATTACAATAGAATCCCGGGACAGGGTGGGCTTAGAATAAATTTAACAAGTTTATGAAGTAGAATACGATGATTTACCGGCCGCTAGTGACGGTATTCACCCCATCTCACGGTGTGATTTATAATGTTATTTGATTATATACATTTGCATTATGTAATGTACTGTATTTTGTGTATGGTTTTTAATGACGCATTCTAGTGTTCTACTCTATTGTGTTTTTATTTGAGTTTTCCTCAGTTTTGCACAGAAATAATTACATTTTTCTTATAAGATTTCAATGGCAATTTTAATTTACAGGTAATATTTTTTAAGTAATTTGAACATTACGTGACGAAACATTGCAACACTTCGAGCATAATTATAAGGCACATTACACTTATATCATTTTTAGATGCAAGTATTTTTATTGAAACCTATTTTACTATATACTGCATGCATGAAGATATTAATATAATATGTCATAAATAAATAAATCTATAAATTGTTTATCTCCAAAAGATTTCAATAAAAAAACATAATATAATATTCGGTACAAACCCGATGATAGAAGACTAGATACGAACCAATAAACTTGGATATATAATACAAATATCACACCTTGATCGTACATCGAGGTTCGTTGCGCTGTGGATAGAGACGTAAATTCTCTAAGATTCCAAGTGAGCATTGCGTGAAGATAGAGGTTTCAATCCTACTCAAAGCCGGCCAGAGACTTTGTTGACCCAAACATGAGACGACATGGAATGCAGTAATTACGGAAGATACAGGAAAGAGATTCGCATTCCTCTCCTTCTGAGTCGATGTAAATTACAGTAGAATCCCGAGACACGATGAGCCGAGAATAAGTTTTGTAAGGTTATGAAGTGGAATACGATGATTTACCGGGCACTGGTTACGGTGTTTACCACATCTTACGGTGTTATTTATAATGTTATTTGATTAATTTTTTTGAATTTTGGATTTTTGGATTTTACCGGTGTGTGGTATTTTACCCTTCACCAGATTCACGTGAAATAACCTTTTTCTTCACCATATTCCCTCTACGTCGCTATTTGTTACAAAGTAAGATCTATGAATTACCTGTGGTCTCATCAAATACTTTTGCAAGCAAAATCCGATCCCGCATTTTGCTAAATCCTACCCTCTGATGAGATGGAAAGTATTTCTTCAAAACTCCGCGGATTAAGGACTATCCACTTATTTTGTGCTTCCTTTTTTAAATGAAATATGTTTTTAACTCTTTTTTAAAGTGTTTTTAACATGTTTTATGAACTACTTGTTCTTATCATGAGCTCTACTTCCTATTTGGTTTTATCAATCTTTTACATCTGGTTTAGATTAATTTATAAATATTAACTCTTCAATATTTATAATATACTTTAGTTTTGCCGTCTTGGATTATTTTGGTAAAGTTAACTGTTATTCTTATTTCATATATATATATATATATATATATATATATATATATATATATATATATATATATATATGGGTCGGAAAGTGAGAGATATATAAATACAGGAAGACAACACCGTCATTGATATGCACAATGGAGCGCACACAATATCGCTTGTAAACAGAAGAAAATACACCTATTTCTTTTCATAAGGAAGCGGAAATTTAATAAGGTCTGACTTCGGAATTATTCAATATGATAGTTCTTACATTGTCTAGAATTTTCATTCCCTCGATTTGTTTTCAATTCTAATGATTAACAATAAAATAATTACATTTAACTCAATAGCAATAACAGACGGTCGATTACAATATTAATATTCGATGATAATGTCACGAATTTTGTACTTTAAAATGAAATATTGTTACCTCCTAGCTTTCTTTATAAATAAGAACGGCGATTATTTAGTCTGCCCAGATAAAATGATTTCGTTTAATTAGCTTCGCGGACAAATCACTTATATAAATACACATACTATATATTGTAAAATATTATGTATTCACAATCTAGAAAGCTATAATGCATTTCAAGATAATATTTAACATGGAATAATTGTGTAATAAATGTAATTCGTTAGATCAGTTTTAGATATCGACAAAATTATTATAATATAAAACAAACATTAATCAATTATGTTAGAATTAATATTAAGACAATCAAGAATTTCTAATCTAGAACCACTTATGCTGTTTCACCGAGTCCGTGTGATATATATTTCCAGTACTTTTTACTCATTTTGAAAACTTTTGTACATTAATTAGTGTTAACGCAAAACCTTTTTGGCATGTATTTCTCATTGCTTGCGATCATTATTCTTAACTGAAATTTGGGTGGCAATAAGCAGCTTCACTCCTGCAGTTTTGTTTCGCACTCATCTAGTCGAGGTCTTCTAAGAGCTTCCTCGCCTCAGCTTTTCTATCCTCTTTGAAATTTGTAGAGCATTTTGCGTAGTATCGGTGTAATTTTATACGCTTTTAGGCGGAGGCGTTATTTTTATTATTGTCTCAAAAAGAAGCTTTCACACAGGTCATAAAGGATCTCTCCTTGAAAACAGCCTGTGATGTTTCTCTAGAAGGTGAGTGACAACAAGTCGTCCAAGTTTTCCAATATACACAACCTGTTCTGAAGATTTGCAAATGAATTGCATTATCGCAAAGCCCGCTTACCATTGATTTTTCATTAGAAGCGGCCTTTGGTCTCAACTGGAATTTGAGTAACAAAATCCTCCCGAAGGTCCCCATATACGTGGCTTTGTTCAGAGAACGTTTGGTCAGTGCTGTACTCTCGATCTTTCCGTCCTCCGTGACCTTTGTCTGCCATTTTGCATCACTCTTTTAAGAGGCGGTGATTGATAAACAAGAGGGGATGGAGGAGAAAGTGGTGAACTTATAGATATACAGCTACTATACTTTTGGTTCCAGGTAAAGCTTTTCATGTTTTGTCTCTGGAACATTTCGTCTGACCCGCGGATGTGGTGCATGTGTATTAGTCTCCGCTTACAAGGGTTTTCTTTTATATTTCAGCTGTGTCCAGTATTTTTGTTATCTGTTATATTTTTCAGCCATTTCTCTGACTCCAATTTCTCCCATTCTTTTTTCAAAGGTTTTCAGAATTGTTCCTAGTTCTACTATTATTGGAACTATCTTGATTTTTTAATCATTCATATCTATTTCAGTACTCTGGCGTCTTCTTCTTCTTCTTCTTCTTCTTCTTATTATTATTATTATTATTATTATTATTATTGGTCATTTATATATTTTAAATTACAAAAAGCGGTAGCACTTTAAGCAATTTTAGAAATGGCTATTTAAAAATTGAAATTAAATTTCGTAAACAGACGAGCTTTTGATGCTTCAAAATGTTACTTTTGAGCCTTTGGAACTTAAAGAATGTAATTTTGAGCCTTTAGTAAGAAGTTCCAAATCCACTGCTTTATTTCCAAGAAAAATTGACCCTAGATGGATTTCATTTTTTTCAAATATTTTTTTTTTTATAATATTTAGAGCCTCGCCAAATAACGCCTATTTGAAACGAAATGATAGAAATCCGAAAGCTTAGAAACAATCACATTAAAAATCTATGGTGTCTCCAAAATTATTAAAAAAACATCATTTAAAAAAATAACCATTAGGATAAGGACACTTATAAATTATGTATTTTTCTTTTGAAATTTGCAAAACAGAAAACTTGTAAAAAATAAAGAAAATTATCCTCTTGATATCCTATTTTTTACAGAGTTTAATTATGAAGATACTGGCTTTCAAATTCATTTTTGAAAAGCTTACACAAAAATAGAACCTGTTAACAACTTTGGTTTCTAATATAACATGTTTTATTAGTTAAGATTCAAAAAATTATTTATTTTCATTTGAAACATTTTCATTGAATTTTCCTTCATTAATTCAACAGATATTTATTTTTTCAAAGATATTCAAATATTCTATTCATTATTAGATTTGTGTATGGTTTTAATTTATAGAATTTTTTTTTCAACATCTGTAAGTAATGAAGTATAATATTATCTCCTACAGTTTACGTCTGATTATTATTGTTTTTTTATTTAAAGTGAAATAGGATTATTTTCGTTTCAAAATTAGTTGAAAATACGTCACACATTAACCATTATGACAAAGCAATTTCTTAGCTGCATATCTCGAAAATGGAATTGTTGAACCTTAAATAGTGTTATGGGGCAGAAAAAAGAATAAACCTTAGTAGAAAGTGTCCTTCATAATAATGAGTTAAAGAAAACTGAAAGGGAAATGATAACAAAATAGCAAGATGTTATGCACGACATGAAAAGAAACTGAAATCTTAGGAAGTTCTACATTATTTTAGTAATTAATCATAGGAGAATCACGAAAGAATTCAAAAAGTTACCTAGCAATATACTTTGTGAACGAAGTGCTAGAGAGTTACAAACATTGCTCTTTAAGAGATGCTTAGACTAGAAAAAAGATCTCCCGATTCAAAATTTTAAGATAATAAGTGAAAGCCTTGCACCCCAAGCTAAAACGAAATAAAAAATTTAAATTATATACAAAATTGAGGGGAAAATAAAATTGAAGTGTTGTCATATTGACGCTCAGAAACGTTTAATTTCTAGGGCCATTAATTTTGTAAAATAAAAACTAATTTAAATATAAATGAAAATAATGTTATAATTTTCTCAGTTTATATTTTATTATTTAGTTATAAACAGAATACAGAAATAAACATCTTAGGCAAGATAAACTAAGAAAGTGTAATATTTTGCTCTAAACCCATTTACAGTCCTTAATTAACATAAAGTCCACATCCTTGTACAAATCTGTCCTAACTTGGCTTAAATTTTCACTCGGAATACACCAAACCACTATTACTACAATGGGAAATAAAATAAGTGCAACAAGAGAATGACAAAAGCGATGGCGTCAGCAGCTACAAATTGGAGAAAGGGATATTATCAGATTTCAAAGACGAAACATTATGAGACAACAAATATATAAATGAATTAACTTTTTCCTGGGAATGACAGATTACATGATTGAAGAAGGTAGACGATTTTATCTGGAAAATAAGAAAGCGAGACAATGGAAAAGAAGAAACAATATTAATGAAGTAGACGGACCAAATATATCGAATTATTTTAAGGGTAACAGGAATGTCATTTTCTCATATGGAGGAGCACTTACATTTCAAAGAGAAGCACTGAAATGCTGCCAAAGAGGAAAAATTACACCTCCACCCTTAGAAGATGTTCCTCCGCAACTCTGAAGGTTCTTCAAAGAATGGGAGAAATTGGAATAAGAGAAATGCCTGAAAAATACAAAAGATAAGCGCTTACTTTCGACCACAAACTCCAGGCAATTAAAACTCATCAGTTTCATTTGCTTCATTTGGCGCAAATATAGTCCGCTCTCCCGGAAATGCTCCCTACTTTTCCACTTACAAAGCCAAACTTATCATTATCCAGTTAAGAGATATTACTATTGTATTATTGAATTTATATGCGCTTTAGATATTTTTTGCACATTTTTCTCACATAATGCAGATATATTTTATATTTTGCATTATGGTATATCATATTGTCAATAATGCATCATAATTTTTTATCTACCAATATAATACAACTAATATAATACAATGTTCTTACATGGCCTTTAATATGTTTACTCTTTATATATTTAATCTCGAGTATTTATAGGTATGTTATTATCTGTTTCAGACATTCACCAGGTTTGTCTGCAATATCATTTTTGTTATTTACATATATAAATATTAGCTATTATCTAATTTACTTACAGAACGCTGGTTGAACTTTATTGCAAAACATATTATACATTTTTTTAGTTGTTGGTGTGTTTACTAAAAAATACAACAAAATTTAGAATTCTGGGTTATACTATAGACTTCACTAATTTTTAGTCGACTTTTATTTTTTATATATAATCATTGTCAGCCACACTCTTGCGACTCTCATATCTCCCCAATTCTGCTTCCCAGAATTTGTCTTACAAGTAATTGTACTTAATGCTCTAATTGAATAAAGACAATTAGACATCTTCGAGTACACTATCACAACGACACAGAAGCATATGTAAAATTGTCTACGTTACTGTAGACGCCATCAATTGCTGGATGGTTTTCTGCATTAAAATCTTTATATTTAAAAGCCGTAGTGTTTTCAAATTCTTCTACGCCTCCCATACTAACATACAGCTATATAAGTGTACTGTTATCAATGCAACGTCTGAAAATAAGCCATGTATTAACATAAATCTGTACACTGCCGTGGCTATATGACTTCCTTAAGTGGAGTAAATTAAAAATACTGTTTAGACAGTTGTAGCATTTATATATTGAACACGTAAAACACTAAAGAAAATATAAAGTAAAAAAAAAGGCAGGTCACGATGATAATTTTAAGCCAATACATAACAATGATGACACCGGGAGAATCCATACTAAAACTGAATAACTAAGATATTAAAGTAAATTCGCTGCGTTTTAATTCCGTAAAGATGGCTTTATTTTACAAAACAGTATTGAGTAGGAGATGACAGACATTATATCTGTCACATGTTAATCGAAAAATTGGGAGTCTAAAACTAATAAGATAAAAAAGCAACCCAAATAAACGTATAATAACTAATCCAAGTTTTATTATTTTTAATGAATTTGATATCCTCATACTATTTTACGTAATTAATTTAAAACACAATTTTCTTATTTTCTTATATATATTTGAATTGGTTGTATCCATTGATTAATGACTTGTCAAAAATATTACTTCCGAATAGAAACAACTCTACTATGACATATTCATTATCTTTTACTCTTAACATCATGTCAGAAACGTACACTTAAGATTTTACAAATTGAGATTTAAATTCAATATTTGCGAAATCAGCAGTATTACTTTCTTAATCGCTACTATTGTACAGTTACATAACGGACTGAACAATTATATTAAACTTTCGCTTGGGTTGTTTCTGCGTAAGTTATATTTTTCCCGTTACTTCCCTATCATTGACCAATTTTTAATCATGCATAGACGTACGTTTACTGACAGAAAATTTATATTATCTATCTTTTTATAATTTATATTATACAATTATTTAGTTTTACAATTCTTTTCTTTTGTTTTTTACGTTTCCGGCCTTCATATAGAATCTTATTAAAATAATAAATCTTTGAAAAATCGGACGAATATATTTTATGTTCGTACATATGTGTTTATTAGTGTAAGTTTGTGTACAACTTATTGTGATTTCAATGTGAGGCAGATTTTTCCAATTATTTTTATTGTTTTTTGTATTTGTTTAGGCGATGTTTTTTATCATTGTCTAACAAATATGAAATAAAATAATTATTGGATTTTAGTTGAATTACGTTAACCGAAAATACCACCTGATAATAACATTACTAAGACTAAGAGCACGTTGGGAAAAATTGCTAAGTAGTGTGTTTTTTGATCTTGGTTAAAGGGATTACTGTCTAAATAGTAGATCAGAGAGCAACGAATAAAACGTGTTCAGTCATAAGCATTTTAAAGTGACAGTAT
Source organism: Euprymna scolopes (assembly GCF_053919585.1). NCBI lineage: Eukaryota > Metazoa > Mollusca > Cephalopoda > Sepiida > Sepiolidae > Euprymna > Euprymna scolopes. Next base: position 59,404,169 of record NC_136503.1, on the reverse strand, counting down.
TCTAACGAGTCTAATCTTAAGATTTGCAAGGATGGATATACACATACTAATTAATTTTATTTAATATTTAACCTAGTAGTAGCTGGGGAATGAGAGAATGTGAGGTCGTATACTGAATCGAAGAGTTTAACAGAGAGATCCTCTAGCGCAAAAAAGGACTTAAATATGGCAACGGTAACGTAAGCTAAAAAGTTTGGAAAATGGCAGTCAGTAAAAAACACAGGCTGTAATACCCCAATTAATGCATTAATATTAAGATGCTTATTAGGATTCAAACTAAATAAAATAAATAAAATGCTATATATATATATATATATATATATATATATATATATATATATATATATATATATATATAGTGTCGGAAAAAGAAAGTCGTTAATGTCACGTAGGCAGCACATCGTTCCGGAAAGTCAAAATACTTCAATTTAAATTGATGTACATTGGACGCTCGAAATTTTTCTGCAATACAGTTAAAGCGGCTATTTTTTGAATTGGTATTCGTCATATATATTTTTTGTAAATACTTCTAAAAATAGCATAGGCTCCTTCAATCTTTGACAGATTATGAATGCCCTCGTAGTTTTTTTTTATGACAGGAGCTGTACCATCTTCAACAACATCCTTTCTGAGTGGACATTATTAAATGGCAGTGACAAGTGAAGTGTTTAGGCCGTATACTTCTATAAAAATGCAAATACCTCAAATTAATTCTATAAATAATGCAAATATCTCAATTAATTTAGTTAAGTATTTAAGTGTTGACAACCATTTTATCACAAAAAACTGCAATTTATTCGAGCAAACAATAACATTCTGAACTTAATTGTACGCTATTTAAAGTAATGTCACATTATTCATGATAAATAAGTTTTAAGTGTTCTATTTAAGATTGGTATTTCATCAACTCTAAATACCAATTATATTGATAATATATGTAATTAATTTTTTTTTGAATTATTACTTCAAACATCGATTTTTTTTTTTTATGAAACGAGTACAGTTATTTTCCCTGATGAGTGTATTTATATGTTCCGGAGTTCGAAAGAAAAAAAAACAAAGTCTTCCCCAAGAAATTAATTTGGTAATCGCAAGACGTCTCTAGCGTAAAAAAAAATCGTGTAGACAGAAAGGTGTTTGGCTTTCTTTTTAAATATCAGATACTCTTGCATAATTTGACCCAGGTTCTCGGGAATACCTGTCAAGCACGGATCGTATGAGACATGCAATCATCGGTTAAAGCCGAGCGTTGTAACAAACGCTTTAGAACAAAAAAACTAACAAAATACAAATGTAAATAATGAAAAATAACAAAAATAAAACTGAAAATGTTTTTATTTATTTTATTTTATATATTTTTTTTGTTTTTTGCAAAATATTTATAAGGAGAAAGTTTGTTTTTTTCCTTTAAGAAAAGATAGAATTTTTTTTTCACGTTAAATTCTTAGGTGTAAGTACAAGTTCTTTTTCAGGATTTTTGTTTTGTAGGAGTCCACAGGAATTATATATATATATATATATATATATATATATATATATGTGTGTGTGTGTGTGTGTGTGTGTGTGTGTGTGTGTGTGGGTGTGTGTGTGTGGGTGTGTGAAGGAAAATACGTAAAAATATGTTTACGAAAAGCGTAAATTGTTAAGTGAATGTACAGGATTTTTTTTTCAATAAAACTTAATCCTTTTTATTTATTTCTGTTTTAAGGCTGTTTAATGCTGCTGGAAGAACTTAATCGAGATAAGAATGTTTCCTTAGGAATCTTTTGCTTCGGTCGACTGTTGAACGGCCACGCCGGCAAAGAGGGAGAAGATAAGGTAAATGAAGTATGTTAGTGTGCTCCAATATGACACCGCATTTGCTTCGCATATTTTTAAGGATAGAAATTTTGGAGACCCATAAATAGATCGTTTTTACTATTGTTTAAATCTTACCTGGTGGAGATGGTATCAGGTACTTCATTTTTTTTTGGGGGGGGTAGATTACATTTACATGTTTGTCTGTTCCTTTATTTTGGAAATTGTTGTGTGTGGGGAGAATCGACGTTACCCACGATGAAAATGATTAATGTTACTTAGTATAGTAGGTGTGTTCAAAACGGAACTTTATGTCGACCCGGCCAGTCGATGTATTTTGTATAGTTGTATTTTGTATAGTTGTATTTTGTAGTTTATTAATTTTCTTTATTATTAGAGCTAATTATTTTCTGATGAAGGTTAGGCATAGTAGAGTAAGAGACTTTAATTGTGTTCTTATTGAAAATTTTATTATATCTATGGGGGGCTTTAAAGTTCTTATCTATATGTAACTGTAGAAGAAAAAATAAATGTCCCCTACAAGGCTCATGTAAAATTAAAAATGTTATTTATAGCTGCACAGTATCAAAAACTCCAAATCTACATGAACCTATTAACAGCCATAACTCAACTACCAGATTAAATAATAACACCAACTTAAACCAATCTACCGATCAATTACTAATCAACGCACCATATAATAATCCAACAACAGACCTAACGGAAAATAATCACAACAAGCAAGAGGTAATATATTTTGGTTAAATCATTAAAAATTACTTATTAGTAAAAATAGATTACAATTATTATTATTTTTTTAATACATTAAGTTAGACTAATTACCTCCCTTACACCCGTCAAATAAATAATAAATAAAGTAAAGAAAACATGACAATTATCTCCCCTTAAAACATGTAATAATAATATTCGCTATATATAAACCGTAACGTCTTTAAATAAAAAATACGCTAACGGAAACAATTTATTGCACGAGCGTCCCCCCTTTTTAAAATTCATCATTCAATAAGATAAAAAGCTATAGCAAACATCTAAATGACTATTTTAACCACAGTTCCTGATTTAAAAAAAAAGAAAAAGTAAAAGGTAAATATCTCTATATATTTTTAAAGCAAATTTATTATGTAAATTCAAAAATATATATTTTTCTCTACTCTCTACTTATTTCTATCTCTAACCCATATAAATTTTCTCATAAATTTTAAATCCAGACCTTTTATTTCAGTTTTTCAGATTCATCTGCCTAACTTTTAATGCTAGGTTTATTTATGGTGTGTTTTAAATTCAATAAAAACCCTCCAAAATTTGCTGATGAGGAGACTTTGCTTACCAAAAAACTATATATAATTATTCTACATAACTTGATGTATACCACAATAAAACGCATTGTTTTCCGAAACGATCGTACAGATAATTGATTTTGTTGTTGTTTCTTCTTATGAAACGGATTTTTAATTTAATTAAAATTTGATTTTTAAATTTTAAATTATAAATCACATTACTTAATATATATATATATATATATATATATATATATATATATATTAAAACGAAGTAACATTTCAGAGTGATAAATAAACAGAAAGAATACTTATTTCTCGATGTTAGCAAAAATAGATAGAAAATAGATATAGTGAGAGTGAGAGAGGAGCACATTAAAATGTAGTGAAGTAACTTGGCTCATGATAATTAACTGCACGCTCCCTTACCGTGACTATGTTCCCTGAGGCTGTTCAAAGAACGAAGATTGTTTACTTTTGCTTATTTAAGTTTCCAGTAAGAAACCGAATTTACATGTCCGTAGACCATGCGGTTTTGTCGACTTTTCTAACTGAAATCACATCATCTGATTTTTTTAAGTGGGAGTTCAAATCCTCTCTTTATAAAATGTATATATATATATATATATATATATATATATATATATATATATATATATATATATATGATTACATAATTGAATAAAGCTAGCCCATCTATAAACATGAGATTATAACCTGTTCAGTATAATAAGAAAGATATCCGCACTCATCCATCGGGTTTATAGTAAAACCTTCTTAAAGATAACTGGGAATTCTCTTTATGTTTACGTAGAATTTAGAAATAAATCAAGTGATTGCAATTGTTTATTACTATAAGTTAACAGAAAGTATTTAGGAACATAACGCTAATCTTTCTTCGGTATTAGTCTATATACTCGATTTTAATAATCTATGCATCAGACCACACATTCAATTCCTTTCGATTACGCAAATATTTGTCCCTGTCATCAACAGGAAACAAATATTAGTGAAGCCAATGTCCAAATCATCGCCTATTATATATTTATATTTAATCTTACAAAAGAAATAAATTGTCTCGTCTACACACACTGGTATAATCGAATATAGTGTGTAAGTTAATCAAACGTACTCGTCCGCTTACTCGAACTATCTCACTGCTCTCTTTCTACGGCGATAATGCCCAAGGAAAAACATCACTTCTTCAAATGCGTCCGTCAATTTGACAGATATACAATTCTAATCTGGCCAGCTTTAATATTAAACATTATTGACAAATCGTGACAAATGAAGAAATACGCAAAAATACTGGCGCTAAAAGAACCAACAAAAAGGATTTAATTTGAGAGTCGATATCAAATAGGCGGAAGCAACCAATAAATGAATGTATAATAGTGTTTAATGAGTGATGACTTAAATATCTGTTTTTACAAAGTATCCGTATGGGCGCATATATATATATATATATATATATATATATATATATATATATATATATATATATATATACCTATCAAAAGTGACCGATGTATCGTTAAAATCATTTAACTATTCCCCTGTTAAAGAATTCTAGACTGCCTGTGACCCGTTCCTCAGTATGTTATATTAACTATAGAATTCATGTATGAGTGTGACACTTGTGACGTAAATAAAATAGGTTTTTGTTACATAAGAAAAACATTTCTGTGAAAGTATATTGAAATGAAAAAGGAGTATACATGGATTTCTATGAGTCTTTCTTTTTATAACTGCTTATTTTTTAAAAAGGTTACAACAATTGAATTGTAAGTGCCATACTTATAGGAAAATGTGCACTGAACAGATACCATATTACTTAAAGTTCAATTCAAATTTTGATATATCTTTCAATTTAACCGCAAAAAAAGAACAATTGGGACGATGAAGACGTGTACAGTAAAACAATGCATTTTATTGTCGTGTTGATTATAGACTTGTAACGCAAATTAAAAAAAAACATATCTTTGGGGCTATTTATTTATGTTGGTAGTGTAGGAGAAAATGTATAGACGTTTTTAAGAAAGGTGTATTCAAAATTGAGAATACATGTTTAAATAAATTAGACGGCGGTGGTTAAAATGTTGTGGTAAAATGCTCTTATGGTTGTCAACGGGTAAAAGTAGTTTTATGTGTAAGAAAATTGCGTTAAAATAACTTAAACGTTATACGAAAATATACGATGTAAAAAATGCAAAAATGTTTATTTGGATAATTTAAACACGAAAAAACAACCAACTGGTACGCTAAAAACGTACACAGTAAAACAATACGTTTTATTGTCGTGTTGATTATTTGTTTATGTACGTATGCGCAACGCGAAGTCGTAAATCGGATGTTGAGTTACAACACTCGTAACAAGGTAATTTGAGAATTATGACTATTCCCTGGTCCCATTTCTTTCTAAAAGGGAACGACATTCTCGAAATATTAAGAGCTCCACCATCCCGATTACATAAAAAATAAGTTCATATTAGCTGATTTGTATTGTGATCATCTTGAAAAAATAAATGGATATACGAAGTTTGTCCGTTTTTGTTCATACCTTACGATCTTATATCAGCTGGCTCCCTGCTTTGCTCCAGCCTTCTTATACTCTCGAATATATATTTACCAGTAATGCTTTCAGCAAACTACGTTTCTCTATTTTATGTATATATATATATATATACGTATATGTATATATATATATGTGTGTGTGTGTGTGTGTGTGTGTGTGTGTGTGTGTGTGTGTGTGTGCGGGAGAGCCATATACGAGGAGATAGAATCAAACGAAAATATTTCTATCTCATTTGAATAGACATCCGTAATAATAGACTCTAGATACATTTTCAATCCGGGTTTCAATTTACATTTAATCTTCATTACTGCTTAACTATGTAATCTTTGCTACGCACTAAAAACTTAGAAAACGAATATAAATTATTTACAAACCATGAGAATATTAAAAAAAGATATGAAACAACAGTGACCGCCGCTATCTCGTGTTTAGGTGAGAAAATGGTGGTTCTGCTGCATTGGTGAGAAATGGAAAACTGTTTCGCATCTTTTCATGTTATTTGCATTTTTCTCGATATTACACATCACTAAAGCGTTTATATAGGTAATGCAAGAGAGATGGACTTTTTTATCATATGGGAAAATTTATAGCAACAATATATGCAAATCCTGTAAACGGTAATAGAAGCTCTATCTATTGGTTTCTTTGTAAAAAATGTAACAGACAATATTTTGTATTTTAATATTAAAAGTTAATATGTGCTTATATATTTTCGTATGTTTTATTCTATCCCGCAATTTATATGAAGTCTTTCTAACCAATACCTAACTTTTCCTTCTTTTTCGTGTATATAAATGGCTTGGTTGTATTGCTCCTATATATTTTCTTCTTTTCTACCAAAATTATCTAACATTTTTACGTATATTTATTTTTGTTGGATTTTCTATGATTAACTCTTAAACATTTTCCAAAGATATACTATATATATATATATATATATATATATATATATATATATATATATATATATATATATATATATATATATATATATATATATATATATATTCCAATGTAATCCGGGAAAATATGGTCTGATGTTTTAAAAGATTTAGGTATGCATGCAGGTATGACTTTTTTCTTCAATACATTTTCCAGAAAAATTCTCCTGTTGTTGTGAGAATCTGCTGCGATTAAGATGTTCTTATATGTTCGCAGAGAAGATCGGTTTTCCATTTCGACAGAATGTATATATATATATATATATATATATATATATATATATATATATATATATGTGTGTGTGTGTGTGTGTGTGTGTGTGGGTGTGTGTGTGTGCAACTCTCCTGTTCAACGAAATATATAAATATGTTTTAGTCTAATTCTTGCAAAGGAGATCTCTGTGTATTTTTCGATTAGAAGGAAATATATAACTCCGTTATAGGTCATTTATATCAATGGTGATGACACATTGGACTTTATTCGTGATTTCAAACAAAACCCCATCTGTATAATCAATCAAAATGAGTTTAATAATTATTTTGATCTTATTAATTATTTTCTGCAATACAATCTTACTTTTACTATTTAGATATATTATTTAAACTTTATTTATTCAGTTTATTTTTTATTCACTTTACATTGGATTAAATTTGGTTTAATTATAAATACCTACGAACAGTTTCGTTTAAAACCGGAATATTCCTATTAAACTAACTATTATTTCCCGTTAAGTAATTGGTTAGCTAAAAAGTAGAGGACATTTTCTTGTGTTGCGGTTGAGTTAAGAAGACTGGAATTTACATGGTCAAATACTCTCCCACACTTTTAGCACATAAAATGAACCGACTTCTATAATCACTGTAATGTTACTATGAAACTATTACGTTAACAACTATATTAGTATTTTAGAAGTAAACAGTTGTAAATAAGCAAGATTCCTTTTAGACATAAACAATATAAATCTTACATTAAAAGATACGTTTTATTTATTTTAATCAATCTATACATAACATTTAAATAAATTTAAGCAGAATAAATATAGTTGTTTTATAATTTTATACAATATGAACCTTTTTATTTGAATTTTAAACAATATAAAGAAAACATTTTATAATTTTAACAATAAAACTTTTTTACTTTTTATTTTATACACCATACATATAATAACGGTTCTCCTAATCACCGGATTAAATTTTATTACGTGTTTATTTAAAACTTAATTTCGTGATTAATTATAACCGATTTAGATTAAACTTTAAATAAATACGAGTATTTTTATTTTTTAGTTTGTTGAAAAAAAGTCAATTACTTGTTTTGTCTTATAATTGATTACCCCCCCCAAGATGATTGTGAATTACATATATTTTTATTCCAATAAATAAAATTAAAAAAAAATGGATTCAACATATTTATCCTCCTTAAAGAATAATGTTCACGCAACAACAGCTTTTTTTAAAATGTTTTTAACGCAGTGGTCACCACTTATCAAGGCCTGGAAGCCACTAAGGGATAAGGGTTATTACAAGTACATTACGTTAGTGTGGAGATTTGATGAAGTGTTTACTTAAGGGGGCGGTTCATTAGGAATTTGTTAACGTTGGACGTGAACACATACAAGTTGTAGTCAGGTGGGAAACAGGCAGACGAAACAGAGTTCCACAGGCGTGCATTTCTAAGAAAGAAGCTTTGTTCATGGAATCCACGTTTTGATTTAGGCACAGATATAGAGTGGGGGAAATTTTTCACATTGGATTCAGCTAGACGGGTGTTTTTCGTGAAAGATTGGCGAGGGGGGCGGACCAGAGATTGTAGTTCAGACGAGCACCTACCATGGAAATAGCGATAAAACAAGGATAGGCTCGCAACGTCTCTTCTGTGGGAGAAAGGTTGCAGGGTGGAGAAAAGGGCATCCCCCACTAAGCCCCGAAGTCTATTTTGTACTCTGTCAATGCAGGTTAAGCTGTTTTTAGCAGCTGCTGCCCAGATATGGCAGCAGTATTCCATCCTTGGACGTACTTGGCTTTTATATAGATAGAGAATTGCATCAGTAATGACATCTCTACTTTGCGGTTCACAATGATCTGCAGTTTCTGCAGCAATTATAAAAAAACGTCGAATAATACGTTAAACATCGAAAAGATAGACGTTCTGTTTCATAGGTCTATCTTACAACGTCCTTATTTTATCAGGAAAGGTTCTTTTTTTAATTTTTTTTTAACAACAACCTTTAAATTCCAAAAGTTATAATGATATTTCGTTGGACCCTTGAGTTACCGCATACCATTATAAGAATGTATATAGGTGATGCAGGTACACATACGGTAACTGATTGAACAAATTCTATACGTGAGGTCTGCGAAGAAGATCTCAATCATCCCATAATGCTGGGTGGGATTGACAAAAACACAACAAAACAAAACCCACACACAAGCTGGAAGGAGTAGAAATAGATGAGTTAATTCTTTAAGTAAAAGTATAAAAGGGGACATGTCAAGAATGTGGTCTGGGTGTTCGCAGCCGTCGAACATTGCTCGAATCTGTGTTATATTACAAAGTGGACAGTAGGGACACGTTATTCTCGATTATTAATTCGTGGTTCCTGCCAGAGGTATGGATTTTATTAAATAGATTAGAAGCCTCTAACGGTCTGGACCATTTGATCATGAAAAGTATGAATAAGACGAAATTATTTATGAAGATAGCTTCGCTTACCCGATTGACACCTCGATAGATATCCAAACTACGGAAGATTAATGGTTCCATTATGTAAAAAAATGAGAAAAGTTTGAAAACAAACATACATTTGGAATACATAAGGTATAGTTCATGTGGCGAAGTAAGGGAAAACGCGGAAAGCTTTCTCCGTATAATTAAAAGCATTCATGAACAATGTTTATTTTTTAAATCTTTATATTGGTAAAAATTTTAAAAAGTTTACCGTAATATTTTTAAGCGCGGGCAACTATGATCACCACTTTTAAGATTAAAAATATATTGCCTAATATCCGAAAAATTAGAAATTTTCGGAAAGTCTCGTTTTCATCATACCAGAAACATATCAACATCTTCGTGTTAAAGAAAAATATTAAGGAAGAAGTCAAGTAAACATTTACCATTTAAAAGTATGAAAAATCATTTATATTGCTTAAAATTAAAGATAACACAATACAAAATGTTTGGTTTATATTGTCTTAAATTAGAAATAAAAACATTTATATCGTGTAAGCGTATAAGAAGTTCTATTGATATTGTTTTACATAAAAAAAATTGTTTTAAATAATAAACAAGTTTTTATTCTTTAAAAATAGTTGAGAATGAAAACAAAAGTTCCGGATGTATTAATTAAAGTAAATAAGTGTTAATTCTTCAGTTTTTCTTTTATTTGCCTTTTTTAAAAAGTTGTTTCATATTGTTTATTTTTAAAAAAAGAAGTTCTGCTTATTTAAAAATGTTAAGTTTTGAAATAGCTATGATTTATTTTACATATTTTTGGCATAGTAACGTAACGCTTATTAGTCAGTTTGGTTTCTTGTGTGATAGAGGGGTTGAGTGTATTTTGCCACCTAAACCCATGACATCATGACCATTTAACACATATTTTTGTACTTCTGCCGCTCCGAAGCATGGCAGCAACGGAGGCGAGTTTTAATGAGAAGCGCATATTGCCGGTAGTTCTATGAACCTCAAATATAAACAAACTACTCAGATAACGCAAAACTATAAACTATACACCTCCTAAAAAGTTTCCCAAATAACGAAAAAATATAATATAACGAAATAAATAGCAAAAATATATATGAAAATCAAAACATTTCGCAAAAAAATATAATAACGAAGTAAATAACACAAAAATATATGAAAATCCAAACGTATTGTTTGAAAATGTATCAACATTTTAGGCATTTATGCATTTTTGAACCAGACGTAACGCAGCGTTTGCTCGACTTTCTCCGGAACATGACCTAAACAGCCGGATTATGTCGAGCGTCGGTGATGAAATCATAACAACGCTGCTTAGAAAAAAATAGCAAAATTTTTAATTTAGAAAAAAAAAACCAAAGCAAAAACACCTACCGTGATTTGTAAATTTTATTGTCTGAAAAAAAAGTTTTGTTTTGCTAAATAAATAATTTTTAATCATGTTTTTGTCAAATAAATAATTTTAAGCAACACATTCTAAATATGTTAGCAAATTATTTGCCCAATAAATAACAACAAAAGTGTGAAGGATGGTGTTGTATTTATTTGTTTTATTTTTTGCCGATAGACTGACAGTAGTTTAAACTTTTTTCTTCACTGCCAGGAAAATGTTCGGTGCGTATACGCTTATTATGCCGCGCTTTTTAAAAAAATGTTTTAAGGAAAAATTCCAGCTTCACGATATCTATTGTGTTGTTAAATTGTAAGATAGAAAACATAATTGTTACAATCACTTCTCTTTATGTTAAGAATGTATCTCGAAATGATATAATTATTTCAGCATGATAGAAAAACTTACTTAGGAAGATGTTTTTTTCTCAGACCTTTTGATGGCACGTGAAGACGTCAAAATAGACGGAGAATAGGCAGCGGACATGTAAGAAACTTCTTCACTAATCGGGTAGCTTTTTTGCGACGTGAGTTAATGTGAAGACAAACGGATCGTGTGCTCCGATCCCAACCCACATTCGCTCTGGAGGTTTTTATTCGTTACCATCTCGAACGCCCACAGGTATCGCTTTGATAATGCAGGCGATTTACAGCTGTGATTTTGCGAAGAAAATCTCAGTTTAGATTTCTGCCCCTCGTCGACATTTAACATTTCCATATATTCAGCTATAGCTCTCGCTAATGCTCCTTATTTTGTTAGGATGCACTAACTTGTAACAAATGGTAGATTTTTTTCAATTGGTATCACAGTTCTCGCCTGTTACTCGGCACGCGCACGCGTGTCGAGTTAAGATTTAGTTAAATTAAAATATCCTGATTGGCTGATCACCATGTTACATCACCAGTAGCTACACACATGGCGTCCTGAGTCGCATCTGATTACAAAGGATGCATGCGTACCAAATATAATTTTACAGTATAAATACATCGAACTAAAATTGTTTCATTATTATTTCTTTTCTTTGAATTTCATGAATGAATAATAACTGAAAATTATATGTGGCGTCATGGAAAGATATTCTGACATTTAACAATTTCGTTGCTGGTTTGTAAAACGTGCTGGTCATGTCAGAGTTTAGGCATGCCTAAAATGCAAAGCTCGTCGAACATAAAAAAACCAAGTCCTATGATATTGGCGATCAATGTAATATTGCCAACGGCTTCTTTCCTAGCAGCCTTAATAAAAACTAACTACTATCAACTCGAAGGTCGGTGTCTCGATCCTGGACCTTAGCAGAAAATTATATATGTATATATATATATATATATATATATATATATATATATATATATATATATATATATATATATTCAAGGTAGAAAGATATCGAAGAATTAATAATAATGCAAATTCAACCAAAGGTCGTCGATAGTGCTCGATCAAACAGAGAAAAAAAAAAGAAACCATAATATTTGCCTCACGCCTGTCATTGCATTTTTTTTCTCTCCGCAAAATTTGAAAAGGTCTGATTTTTTTTAAATTTTTGTATTTCAATTTTTCTTGCCTGATAAAATCAAATATAATGGAAAGAGTCTGCACATCGTAGCAATATATGACTCTATTTACATAAATAAAAGTATAATAATAATAATAATAATAATAATAATAATAATAATAATAATAATAATAATAATAATATATAGAGAGAGATTGAGCTAATCTGATGAGTCGAAGACGACACACGTATCGGTGGATAATTATATTTTAAACCGCATATATATACTGTTCCCCATATGGGGGTACGAATTGGTTAAAGTGAAAATTATCCGCAACTTGCATTTAGATAAAACTTGCATTTAGATGAAAATGCACTTTCGTAAATAATTGAATTCATTCAAAACGTGTCGCAGAAACAAATCCAAACAGTCGTGCGGGATAGAAGAGCGTTAAGAGTTTTGAGCTCCTCGAATCAAGCTAGATTACGCCACTCTGATGAGTCTGAGACGAGGAAACACCTGTCAGTAGATAATTACATTTAAAAATCAATATATATATATATATATATATATATACATGTATGTGTATATACGTGCCTGTTTTTAGTGTCTTTTGTTGTTGTTGTATTTTACTTCAGACAAAGTCCCCACGATTCAAGGGACCCACAACCTGGGGTTAACAGTTGAACTTTACATGATAAATATAGATAATCGAATTTTCCATTAAAGTTTTTTTAACTTTCAAGCACTGAGTTAGTAAAGAGATTGAGAACACAAATTTCGTCCGCGTAATTAACCATTTTTATACGTTGTAGTATATCATTCGTTTTGGTCTCTTGGTCTTACTGCATTCCAGGATAAAAATTAATCTTTTCTGGTGAAGTGCCCCGCTTCGTGTTATTACTTGAGGTAATGTTACATAGAGAAGGTGCACCATTCCTGATAAAATCTATGGTAAGTAACTTGTGAGGAGATCTTATTCAGTCAGCGAACACTATATGATTTTGAATAGGGTTTATTTCTAGGATAAAGTGTCCTCATGCCAGCACAGGGATACCTTAGAAACTCGAGAATAATATACAATATTGCATTCACGTGCTTTCCTATACGCATCTGAGTTCTTTGTGTGTGTGTTTGGGTGTGTATAATCAAGAGGACAATAAACACGATGCGTCACACATAAAACATTGAAACAAAATACACTTAAGATAAAATATAAAAACAACAGATATGAGATTTTTATATAATCAACAACGTATTGATCGGTTTTCTTTGATATTTGAATGTCTTCACAAGAGTATCCTCCTTTTGAAATCAACTTAAGTGAAACCCAAAAAATAGACGTGAAATCAGATGCTGGCGTGTCGGCATTGTCTAAAAAGTACGTCCGTGCAAAAAGAAAACAGTAGAGAAAATAATAAGAGGGAGCAAATGGGCTATAACAATAAAAACTATTGAGAAGTTCAAGGGTTTACATTGTTTGGTTACATGCTTTTTGAGGATGTGCCAGGTAAACTGGTTGGCTTTTTTTAAGCGTTTATGAGACATAAATGGGGACTTTCCAAATTACTGGCTTTGTGGAAGATCTCTCAACATAAGCGGTTTGAAAAATCAAAATTGTCCTTCAAATTTTACCTGTCCCGGACACGTGTGGTTTCAGATATTGCTTTGTTTGATGTTATGTTATTGCTTATCAATGCGATATTTGATATTTTAACCACATTTAAATGTATACATGCGTGTTTAACATTGTGTACGTTTGATTAAGAGATATAAAACTATAATAATTCTAAATTCTATATAATTGCGTATGCATATCAAAAATATAAATTTAAAATATTCTCCCATAAAACATACTTTTATCTGAAATTAAATATATATGTTTATGTAATTGGCATATCATCTTTCTATATGTAAGATATTTACACATAAGATAAAATTATTCACATTCAATTTATTTTCTACTTAATGACATATAACTATAGCCAGATGTAACTAGCTCAAAGCTTGCTTTTGAGTGTTTCATAGGTGATATTGTAAAGGTTATGCAAACGAAAATATTACTCGTATATAGGAAGAATACTAGTAAAATAAATCTAGAATATATTATTTATATTATGTCTGATTCTGTAAATAAAAATACATGAGGTTAGATCTTAAAAACACGATCTCAATGAGAAAAAAGTTACATGATTTTTAGAGTCAACACATTGTATCTGATTTAAATCAATTGAAAAAGTTTCAGACAACAAATTTGTCTTTACTAGTGTACTAAATCTCTACAAATCAATATTAGTTCTGATATTACACCGACATTTTCTTATCTTGGTAAAATCAAAGTAAAATTCGCCGTGACTCTAACTCTACGTTATTGCTCAGACTAGTGTACAGGAATTTATAAATCTACGAAAAAAATACTATGATAGAAATGTTTGCGCATACCTGAAAATGAGTAAAACAAACAGCTTAGGCGATCTGATGTTTTAATGTTTTTGTTGTAGTATTATATGTCGTGAACATATTCAATATTTACCAAATAAATTTACTGGAAAGGTTCCAAATATATCGTCAGAAATGTTACCTGCAAAACTATAAAATGTTAAAGGTGACTTTCAATGGCTGCCAAATCATTGTATATAATGCGAACTACCTTTCAGTATCTATCATATTTTTGTATACAAATAACGAATTATGTTCGTAGATACATTTATACATTTATTTCTATATCATTACATTATATTATATTATATTATTGTGTTATTATCTAGGTTACGCGGCGTTGCTTTGGACCCTATAAGACAACGAGAAAAAACTTTTAATATACCTTTTATTCTTAGGACATAAGATTTTTTTATGTCTATGTATCATTTGCCATTTTGCCAAACTACTGTTTTGCCTGCCTTAAGACGCGTACCAATGAAAGTATGAATGAAATAATTATACCCTCCCAAAGACAGAACATTTACAGCACGTATATGGAAAAAATTCCTTACATAGGGCGGGTAATGTGCAGCACATATTTAAAATAATTTACATAATTTTCTGTTGTGTTAACTTTTCTGTATGCCACAGGTAAGAGTTCCTTTTATTTTCATATGGGTAATATACTGTACAAGTAACTTATTTTATCGGTAGGATACTGTAAAAGTACCTTTTTACTAATTTTCGAATGAAAGAATTTCATGATTTTAAGAAAATTTTTGCTGTGCTAAAATTTCTCTCCATCTAGATTAAGAATTTATTTTCTAATCTAGATGATATGCTATAGTGGCGAAGCGCCTTCTTTCTCATTTAAAAGTCATACTACTCGAAGATATAACATGATTTTCGGTGTTAATAACATTTCTGCACGTCACACGCAAGGATGTCTTTGCTTTTTCATATGAGTACTATACTGCACAAATACCTTATTTCTTGGTGAGGATAATGTACAAGGACGTCATTTCTAAGATATCGATGAAACTACCAGATAAGTTTACATAATTTTCTGTTGTGCTTATTTTTCTGTATGCCACAAGTTAGAGTGTGTTTTTATATCAGAGTGCTATAGTAAAGAAGCACCTTATTTCTTATATAAATGTTATACTACTCGACTATATTACATGGTTTTCGGTTTTGATAATTTTATGTACGTCGCATGTAAAATTTCCTTTGTTTTTCATATGCGTACTATACTGTACACTATTTTATTTCTTGCGGTAGGATACTGTGCAAGTACCTTATATCTTTGGTAGGATACTGTACAAGCAGTTAATTCCTTGTCGGGAATACTGCACAGGTACATATTGTCTGATTTAAATATGAAAGAACTCGATCTTTTTATGAGATTTTCAGTTGTGCTAAATTTTCTGTACGTAACGTGTAAGATTTTATTTTTCATCTGGAAGCTATACTGAAGTAGCACATGTAAGTCATACTACTCGAATATTTGACGTGATTTACGGTGTTTATAACACAAGTGGGCCACAAGTAAGATATTCTTAGTTATTTCATATGAGTTATAAACTGCACACACACCTTATTTCTTCGATAGGATACCGGTCAGTACCTGATTCCTAATTAAAGATGAAATTACTCGATGATTTTTACATAAGTTTTATATATGAGTACTATACTATACAATACTATACTTATTATTTAGAAAGAATTTCGTTTACACATAAATTCATTAATAAAGTAAGTTATCATATTATGTACTTTTTAGAATATGAGCTGTATCGAAATATACAAACATATTCATTACACATAATTCATAATGATAACTTAATTAGATTTGGGATGGATCAAAGACACAGACATATATATATATATATATATATATATATATATATATATATATATAATAACATACACATCCTTACAATTTATAATGATCGGTTTATTAGTTTAAGACTGACTCCTATACATAAAAATATATAAACAGCTACAAATACTAAACATTAATAATGATGGGGTAATTAGTTTCTGAGTGAATCAAATAATTGAAATATAAAATTTTATACCAATAATAAAAAAAATATATACTGATCGGTTAATAAGTTTAGGACTGAATTAAATACATACAAACATATAATTAGATACACATGATTAAAAACATAATTATCAGTTAATTAGTTCATGGGTGACCAAATACATACGAATGTATAAGCATATACACATCTCTACACTTGATAATGATCGGTTTATGTTGAGAAATTAATCCAATACATACAAAAATATAAATATGCATACATCGTTAACATGCTTAATGATCAGTTATTTATTTAGGAGGGAATCCAATTCATAGAAATATATAAACATATACACATAATTAAAATTAATAATGATCGGTTAATTAGTTTAGGAATGAATACTATACATACAAATATATAAACATAACACATCCTGAAAATTCATAATGATCGGTTAATTAGTTTAGAAGTGAATCCAATAATAGGAATATAATCATATACACATAATTAAACTTCATAATGACCTGTAAAATCTTTTTAAAGTAAATCCAACGCATACAATTATATAAATATATACACATCCTTTAACTTAATAATGAACGGTTTTCCGTTTAGGAGTGAATCCAATACATAAAAATATATAAGCATATACATATAAAAAATCATAATGATCGGTTAATTATTTTAGGAGTGAATACAACAATATATATATATATATATATATTTATATATATATATATATATATATATATATATATATATATATATATATATATATATAATCCTGGTCAAACTCATAAGACCACTTAAGAAAGTAAGCGTTTACGCATATTAAAGCATTTTTAATCAAACAAACCGTTGACACCATTGCTAAAAGGGAAAATATGATGAAAAACATGACATCTGCTTCATTCGAAACCTTAACCCTGATCTAATAATTACTTTTTAAAAATGAAACATTTTCCCTGGTAAAAAATGATAAGACCACTTTAATAAAATCGGCTAGTTTTAACAAATGAATACGAAAAGCTTTCTATGTTACGAGAGACAATAAATACAAAAATTAAAAATACGCTATAAATATTTATTAATACACCCCTTTATCTAAACAAACTTAATATAAAGAATACCCGAACAGTCTAAGACTGAAAATAAAAATCACAATACTAAAATCTAAGAATCCCAAAAATGAATATCAAAATTGAATGAAAACACCCCTACCCTTATTTCAGAAGAGCTGGTTCTCCCCTACCTCCTCACACATACACATTAGTAACGACCTGGGATCACAGTAATTTTACTAGGGAAGCAAATAACTTCATAATACTATAAAACAGTACACACATTCTTCCAACCAATAAAACAAAATACACACACATACACACATACATCCTACGCTAAAGGAAAAGAAAAAAAAACACAAGCAGAAAGAGAGAGTGAGAGAGAAAAACACACAACAGGAGTGACCACAGCCAAATAAAACAGTAATAAAAATTGAACATTCCAATGAATATTAGACACCTACACGTTTCCACCTCTTGGAAACATTTCAAATGAACAACGAAAATGCTATTTTTACATCTCCAACACATTTTGAATATATTCTAAACATTTTAAATAATTTCTGAAGAGGACGCTTCAGAGAACGTCTGAAACGCGTTAAAACGATTTTAATGATTTAAAAACATTATTACAATGATCTAAACATAATTCTCTATGAAAAACCAAGACACGGAATAATAAAATAATGTTAAAAAATACACATTGTTGGTGACCACCCCCTTATTTAAATATACATCTTTCTCTCGTTGGAATTACTTAACCAATTTTAATGATCGAGTAATTAGATGAGGCGTGAATCCAATATATAGAAATATATAAACATAAATAAAATTCATAATAATCGGTTAATTACATTAGCAGTGCATTCAATACAAGAAAAATTACTTGATCTATTTACTTGATTTTGGGAATGTAACAAATAAGCGATATTTAATATATCCTATATATTTGGAATACGATAGGTTCTTTACGTTCAGCCTAAACATTCTTCGGTATTTGTTTTAAATAAAAGTGTTCTTGTATAATTATTATATAATATTTAAAAGTCAAAAATATGGGAATGAAAAAATGATGTTGCTCGAAAATGCAACACTGGTATTAGTAATCGATTACGCTATCGACTGCACCTGAGGTAGCAGAGTGATAGCTGGTGAAGTGATGAGGCCCGAGAAGGTGCCGTATAAACTTGCATAAGAATGCTACATGATAGCACGACGATTTCTTTTTTCGTGGACATTGTGTTAAAGACGGGACTAGGAATATAGCTGGGAACGATAGATGTGTAACGACCATATTGTAACCTTGCAAACGGCGTAATGATAACTGGGCAAGCACCATTCAAGGGAGAATCCCGTAATTTGAAAATGACTTTCATGCTGAAGACTGTATAATATTTAATGTGACATTAACTTAAAACAAACTACGGACTTCTCATGCGTTGTAAAAGTGGATCTCGTACAAAGAAACCAAAGAAGGCATAGACACCAATAAGTATTGCCCATACCAAGCGTTCTTGAGAATGTGTACCTTTTTCTAGGCCAACGATTAAAAAAGCAACTGACTGTCATAAATGACGGAATATCTAGTAAATAAAGAGTGTTACCTACACTAATACATGGCTTAAGTATGAGCTGGCGAGAAGCTATTCGTTGCAGAGTTCGAAGACTTGTCAAATATTGTAACTTGTGAAAAGATAGATAATTTCCCAGGGACTATTCCGCATTCAGGAAATTAACGAAGAAGCCTCTAAGAAAGCTCTCATAGAGACTGCGGTCAACAAATATGATCCCAGTTTCTTCCGATGAATATCCGAAATCTTCTTTGCTTGAATGTTAGTAGATCTTACCCCTTAGTTTGCGTTGCATGTTTGAAACTTCTTCGTTGAGATCAGTTGTTCAGGCCAGGCGTTCCAGGACTGTAGTAGCGCTATTGCAGCTTGAGTTAGCTGTGTAACTGAATTACTATTTCCGGTCTCAATTTCTTTTAGACAGTCTCTCGGCCTTAGGATAGTATAATTCATATTCGGAAATTAAGCGATTCGAGGATGACGATGCCGCTTCTATTGACCAGAATGTACTAGGTGGTACCATTAACATAATGGAGTAAACACTGCTAATCATTGCGGAAAACGTCGATCATAATATCCACAGGTTAGATGGAGGTTTTTTTTTTTACTGATTTCCATTTCGTACAAGCAGTCAATGAAAACCAAGACTTTGGCATCGCGTGTGACAGTTGCTAACGACGAAACAATTGATTCCACTGCTGTGTTGCAAATATTTCTTGTGGTATCTCAAACTACTGGCCCTTCCCTGGATGAAATCATGGCTTATGAACTTTCACCATATCCATCATGTGAGGAAAATATTTGTTGTGCAAACTAAAGAAAATAACTGATGACTACTAAAAGAAGGGGTTTCAGATGACGCAGTACTCAAGGATGCACAATAAATGAAAGACAACGTTTTTGACGGCGGTTCAGTTCTCCATCGGCTAAAGTAGTCAAAAGAAAAGACATATTCTTAAATCGCTGACGACCATGCACCCCCTCATAGTAAAGCACTATAGTAAGGCCATTATAATATTTGATGGCTACATTGAATGATCATGCACTAAAAAGATTACACATCAGAAACGCTACTAACTTATAAAAAAGAAAATAGAACTTTGCTGAAGAAATGAAATTTGTTCGAAGAAAAGGAAGATGTTCTTTCCTTTATGGAATACAAACAACCTTTTTATTACTCTCATTTCACAATGCATGAATAATAGAGGTTGACATGTAATACAAGCAAAGACGGGTCCAAATGTAAAACTCGTTAATGCAGCAGTGTCAATGTAATCTAACGCCAGTACTAGTGCCATATATTGATGTTGTTACTTAATCATTCCTCAACCGGCGATGGCAACCTCCAAGTGACGCTTTGGATGAATAATGGTGAGATCATTGACGCTACGTAAAAGGTGTGTATATTGCAGTACAATAGTGTAGTTCCGCTGAAAGTGGATACTTCACCTGCGCAAGAAACACTTTGGAAAAACATTCCGTACAACTTTTACCCTGGTTGTAGTACACCTAAGCGCACTAGCAAAAGAATACTTTACGGGCCTGCAGATCATGTCAGAAAGGGCGTTGTAACAAGATGAGTGCAAAAGAAGTATGATTCTGAAAATAGTGACTATTGAACTGAACCAGCTATTAAGTGGTATGCCTTAAAATGCATTGTGTGTTCTTTAAGTTTTATATACGTAGATGTATATCAGGATGTCATCAATGACATCATAATCACCTATGTTTATGTAGATAGTATAACATTTATATAAAAATTGAATATAGAGTATAAAAACGCAAACTCTTCTCTGAGCAATAGCTACAGATTTAAAAATATGGGCATCATTGTTTTGTTTTGTTTTTTTTTTGCGATTTCTGTCATCGTTTAATGACCTTTAGTTATGACATAGGACGTTATGACATCCGATTTTTGTAAACTTTTGGTACGTTTTCCATCACATATATATTCTAATAAAAATCATAAAACGCTTTCTGGCAATTTGTTCATCTTTAAATTGAATTTTGACGGGACAATTATTAAAATCAACTGAAGATACCGGCAATGTTTTGCTTCGTATTAGTGTATTTATTTGTGTTCTTATGATATTTCGTCTGAAGGAGACAGACTTTTGTCATATGAGCGCAGAGAATAATAAGAGATGTGTCACTATAGACATATGAGGAAAAATAAAATAACTGTATTTTTGACATTTTCTCTAGTGTCAACCGACAGTTTACATATGTCGGACATTTGACCTATGCTAGCAACACTTACTTTATCCATCATCAGTATTCATCAGTATAGTATACGTTTGCCAGCTCAAAAAAGTCCAACGCTTAATACACCATAAATATACACTGCATGTGTGAGGTTGCAGTAGGAATGCCAGTGACCGAGTAAGATCATGAGATTAATTTGAATAAACCGCTTGGAGTTTTATCTGGAAAATATTACATTATTTATCTTGTATTTTTCTGCGTAATTCTTTAATTATTTTTAGTGGGTAGAACAAATTAAAACGTCTATGTACCAGTAAATGTTCCGTTAACATGGTTTATCTTGATAGCGATTGAGATAACACGTTTCCCTTATAATCTGTGAGACTATAGTACTAATATTTGGGATTTCTAGGTTGTTCAACTTCCTGCGCATCGCGTTACCCTTTCGGAAACAAGTTATGTTTTCGCTTACTATTCGACGCGACCTCATCTGCAATTTCCTAGATATTTAAAAGAAATAATATTAACAAAATTCTTGAGCTCTTGCTTGCTCTCCCCAAATAATCAGGCCTGTTCCACATTTTCCGGAGCGCGAGTGTATGTAAATATAGATACGATAGATTTTTTAAATCTGGCATTATAAACTTGTGATATATATATATATATATATATATATATATATATATATATATATATATATATGTATATATTTATATATATATATATATATATATATATATATATATATAATGAACATGTCTGTGAGTGTCTGTGTGTGTCAGTGTACATTTCCCTACGCAATAACTCTATCAATTTTTAGTTTACAGACTCCAAATTTGATATACCGGGTACTGAGGTATGGGAGAATCGTTTAAATCTGTTTTTGGCCAGAAAATTGGCGATTAAGGATGTCAAAGTTCAACGATTTCACCTTTGAGAACTCTACCAAACTCCTCCGACAGTTTGTGGTCTACGCACTTGAAATTTGAGATATAGGTTCCTTGGACATGTATCTAACTTAATAACTTGATTTGAGCCCAAAGCAATAAATTTTAAGGGGTCATAATAAGGTTCAAGTTTTTAAAAAATTGACCTCTGCGGTCTCTTCAAAATTACTCAGACAATTTCTAATCAAAATAATTTAAATTTTACATAAAGGGTATTCAGAGATAGGGCAAATTGTTTCATCAGTTTGGGGCGAAAATTTTTAGTTACCAATATATAAATGTATGTAAGTCTGTTTGCATGTCTGCCTTAAACTTTTAATAGAGGCGACGGATTTTACCTAGATCAGTATCGTTTTAATGACCCTCCTGTCATACGACAAATATCGAAAAATTGGTTACAAATATAAATGTCTTCTCCTTCAACTAGGCATTTTTGTTCAGGGTGGTCAATTTTTTCGTCGATATTTTTTAAAGTTATCCTCTACTTTAGATTTTTAGCCTTAATTTTAAAAGATGTCGCCTCCGCTTTGGCGGTGGTCGTAACAGCATAAACGCTAGGTTTTACCCTATTCTTTTCCTCCTTTGCGGTACGGGTTATAGCCTGCCTTCCTACTACCACTTTTATTGTTTTTGCTCAACATACACATCTAAACACCAGGGAAACGCCGGGCTTAAATGATAGTATATATATATATATATATATATATATATATATATATATATATATATATATATATATATATATAGTGAGACATGTAGTATTGAAAAGCACAGTGTTCTTGTTTGATTATCTTTTTTCTGTAGTTTTTCCATTCGACGAATGGTATTTTTGACATTACAGTCGAACCAGTGTATGGATGTTCCGAAATCTATTTCATTATTATGTGTTGTTCTTGCTAGTACTTTTGACAGTTCTTCTGTCGTCTTTAGGCAGTTTTTGATTTAGAATGATGTGGCTGTTGTTGTTGTTGTTGCTGTTGCTGTTGTACGCTTTGTTTTATTTATAGGAGGAGTTGGGTGAAGAAGCGATTCGTGTGTAAAAAAGTGCGTTTTGTGTACGTTTTTAATGATATTAAAATAAATTAATGAGTGCTATTCAAATTGTAATTTACAGGTTTTTATGTGAATTCCAATAATGATGCCATTCGTGTGTAAAACAGTGTGTTGATTTACGTTCTAAAAATGATGCGATTCGTTGTAAAAGGGCGCGTTGCTTTTTTTTAAATCGATACTATAATAAATGTACGGATGCTATTTCATTTATGATTTATAGTTTTTTTTTATACCTTCCCTCCCATTGCACATATATACATTTTAAGTGGCCAGGCAATTTAGGATGTTATTGCTATTATATATATATATATATATATATATATATATATATATATATATATATATATATATATATATATATATATATACGGGGTGACCCCCCAAATAAAAGCTAAATAGAGGCCATCTAGAACATATGCTGTAGAACGGAGCAAAAAGGCCAAATACACTAGTGTTTTGATGTGATGTTTCAATATAATAAACTAGTTATGACCGGAGTTTCATTTCATTCGGACAAAACACTAAGAGATTGGGCCTAATTACATTTTGGGCCCGTTTTTGGGTCACCCTCTCTCTCTCACTCTCTCTCTCTCTATTTATATATATATATATATATATATATATATATATATATGAACAAATGATTAATAAAACATGTTAAAAGACATCTTGAAAAAGAGTTAAAAACATATTTAATTTCAAAAAAGGAAACCCAAGATAAGTGGATAGTCCTTAATCCGCGGAGTTTCGAAGAAAGACTCTCCTTCTCATCAGAGGGCAGGAATTAGCAAAATGCAGGATCGGATTTTGCATATAAAAGTATTTAATGAAACTACAAGTAAGTCACAGATCTTACTTGGTTAAAAAAAGGGTGAGGTAAGGGGAACAGGAGGCCAAAGGAAAATGATAAAAAGATTTCACATGAATGGACAGTCCGGGGAAGGGTAAAAATCCAAAAATGGTAAAATCCAAAACGGTAGAATTTAAAATTTCAATCCAATAGGTAAATTCCAAATGGTTCAAAATAATCCAAAGGCAGAGTTCCTTGGAAAAAAGCGCAAATGGAATGAATTCCAAATCAGTAAAGGAAAGTACTGGAGAGAATATTTAAAAACACGTCTGTCAAGGCTGGATGAATAAAAAAAATTAAGGTTTAAAAAAAAACATCCGAAAAGCGGTGAAGATTTAAATTTGAAAAGCAAGGCCAAAATGACCCAGACAAGAAGCGCGAAAATTAGCGCTAATAATTAGGTCAGCATAGATATGCACGTGAAGGTTCCAGAATTAAATTAAGAAAACTGATCAGAACAAATAAATGGCTAAGTTTATGAAATGGGGCTTCTGTTATATATAAAAAAAGAATGAAAGTAAATAAATAAAAAAGTAAACAAACACATAGAATAAAATGAGTAAGTTGATGTATATATTTAATTAATAGGTATACTTATACCATAAAACGGAGACAGCAGATGGAAAACCGACCAAAGAAATAAAGAAAAAAGCAAATAAAATTAAAAATATATAAAGCTTAGAAGGTTAGATTATATACAAAAATGTGAAAAAATATATATTTGAAGGGTTAACTTAATTGCAATGTGATTTCAAATTTGCCATATTTAAACTTGGACATATGTTTGCAATAGGCGATCAGTTGGTTTTTAGAGTTTATTATATTAATACTTTAAGGGAAGGTTATGATAGTTATAGCTTTAGATGTACTGAAGTGACAAGACTTAGATCCTGGAGTGTAAGACTTAACTTTTTTTAGGATGGTCCATTTAATTGAAAAGTGGGTATTGGCAGAGTAAAGCTTTTTAACCAGTGTAGTTAGAGAAGTTCCCTGGTTATTATTTGAATTTTGGTTATTGAAAGAAGAAGTGTGGTTTGAAATTCTTTTCTTTATTAAAGTTGAAGTATCACCTATATATGTATATGTTTTATTAATAGCTCGGTGTCGAGAATTAATATTAATTTGTTGATTTATACTAGGGGGAGAATTAAAATTTTGTTCATTTTGATGAACAGAGGGTAGGACAGTAATTGTAGCAGGATTGGTTTGGAGGGGATAATTAGTGTTATCAGTGTTAGGATGACTGCTATTAAAAATATTATTATTATTATTATTATAGCTGGTTGTATGAGTGAAAATAGAGGGGCTGGTTGATTCGTTTGTTGGATTAATAATTATATCAGAGGGAGGGTCGGAGGAAGGATAATTGGATTGCAAAATGTTATGGGAGCTCTGTAATTGTGCATGAATATATTGCATCTTTATGGATGCAATCATTATTGAGTTGCAAAGACGTTTGTTAATACAGTTGCAGTTTCTTTTGGTTGTATTGGGAAAGGGATGTTTTGGGCTGATTTAATTTTTGTTATTAGATGCTAAGATTCTTTGTGCTAAATTAGGCATAGTATAATAAGAAATTCTTATTGAGTTTTTATTAACAAGTTAACCATATCTGTGTCGGTATTTGAAGGAGTTTTCTACAATATTGAAGAAGTATTTAGGTATATTAGTTTTAACATTTACGCTAAATGGAGGATTAAACTAAATATTTTCCTTTCTCCTAGTACGACAGGGTGGGTTAGAAGTATTACGATTAGCATGTTGGTTCGGATTATATTTGTGGAGTGGGCCATTGCTATTGATAGCAGCAGATCTTGTTATTTGAACTGGTTTCTTGCGAGTAATATTGTGTGTGATTACAGATTTAAGACGGCATACAGGTGGAGTATAATGGTTATATTGAATCTTTTCATTGTATACTGAATTTCTTAAGGCATTTTTGAAGAAAGTAACATTTTGATTAAAGGTTTTTTTTATCGGCTGAGAGCGTAGAAATTCTTCTAGAGACGAATGGTACTATAGATTTTATAATTGAATTGGGGTGGTTAGAAGATTTATGGACGTATAAAAGCGTAAGGTTTGGTTTATGATAGGGGCTGTAAGTTTCAGTATTAAGATTAAGTGTAATGTCTAGAAAATCTGAAGTTTTTTTATTTGGTTCAATAATTATAGAAAGGTCAAAATTATTTAAAAAGTTATGTAATTTTTTAATTGTATTATTATACTCTCTTGGCCTGGCTCGTGTTGTAAATAGAGAACAGTCTCTATAAAGGCCCCCTCGGATATGTTTAAAGTGGTATTTCAGTTCTTCCAGTAAGAAGAGTCCCACTAAATCTGTAACCTCTGCAGAGTCGGAAGCACTCATTAAGATGTCAAAATTATTAGGGGTATCTTTTCTAATCCAAAACTTATTGTTAAATTGTATAAGGGATTTTCTGGCTAGGAGAATTAATTTAATTTCCAAATGAGTTAAGTCAGAATTTCTTTTAGCAAAGATTAGGGCCTTATTTTAGAGGACCGGTGAAATTGATTGATAATAATTGTTGATGTCAAAGGTTATGAAGTTAAGGAGGTGTTAATTTTTAAGGGAAACAAACCAATTAATTACAGAATTCGAATTTTGCCAAAGGGGGAAGCTAACTTTTTCTTTAATAGAGGGGATCATTCTATCTAAGATGTTTTTGCTTACCGCACGCAACTCAGAGCTAGATGGGCAGATCAATCTAATGGAGGGGTTATCATAAAAATTAGGTTTATGGTCTTTGAGGGTGAATCTAAGGGTACCCGGGAAAGTATTTTAGTGGAGTTATGAATGTTCATAGAAGTCAGTAAAGATTTAGCTTCAGAATTAATAGAATACAAAAGGTTTCGGGGGACTATTTTATAAGATTTATTAAGCTCTTTATACATAAGTCTTTTATATGTAGGATAGTCAAGTTTATGGTAATTTTTAGTCTTGTCTGCAGGGACAAATATATGATTATTCTTTTTGACTTTTATATATATATATATATATATATATATATATATATATATATATATATATATATATATATATGATATTAATACCGTTCTTATCCCAGCGGTTAATTTTCCCTATGTATTCATATAACTAATACACATACTACAATTGAGTCCCATGGAAAATATTTTTATGTATTAATATTTCATACTAACTACAATAAATAAAACCCGCATACTTAAAGCTTATGCAAAAAGCCGTACCGGTTTCAATATTGTGACGATACAAGTTTAACGTTTTACACAACACTATTAAATCACTTGTAGTTGAGATGAAAATATGCTTAATTTGTAATCTGCATGTATTTTATTATAAATTTTTTAAATACACCACGTACACAGCATAAGCTATTCTTAATAATATAAAAGGTTAGATTAATAGAACTGGGTCAGATTTAAAATGCTCGAGTGCATGATTTATTAATTTATCTTTCATAGCATATCAGCACAGCGGATATACAATGCCTAGTATAAACAACTTCATACTAAAGTAGCATTGTGTAAATTCCTGTAAATGCAAATAAGTTTAATGAAGCAGAATTTAAGGAAATACATTGTAGTGATCATCAATATGAAGGAGAACTTTATGGAGGATACTATTGCATATAAATATAGGGGCGTAGTGTTCTCTAGATATACATATCTGAGTTGCGTTTTGCGCGGTTCCTTACGTAATATATGTATGCGCACGCACACATACACACATACATATATCATTACACATGGAGTTTAATAATTATTTTCCCGCGCGATTTATTTTTAGATATTTTCAAAGCGAGTGCAAAGATACTACTTCAAAGACATTCGGCTCTATTTATAATATTTGCTGACTTGTACTATGCTGCGACTTGTAAATTACCATTAATCGTTTGATCACTATCGATTAATATTTAATTTTTTTCCTTGAGCTCTTGGACATTTACACTTGCTTATAAACCACCATATTTATATATAAGTTGAAAGCAATTTGAAATAATATATATATATATATATATATATATATATATACGTATATATATATAATTAACCTTACGTGTTTACGTGAAAAATGCAATCGGTGATATCTAAATAAAATAATTCATAACGTGTGTATGGATCACTGTGATTGCCTTTTTATATACATTTTTTTACATCTAAACATACTTTACGAGATTAGAATTAATTATTTGTAAAAAATATCACCATTTTATAAATAATCAACATTTGTGTGCGCCAGTGTTTTGTCCAGCAGATATATGAATTTAATATTAGGAGAAATTTCGCACTGAAACAAAATATTTAACACTAACTGAATTGTGTACCGGAGATTCTTTGAAATAACACCACCCCCTTAAAACCTAAATAAACTACAATTAATATTTTTTTATCATATTCAATTGTATTTTCATCCCAAACAAGGCACAATGCCACTTTAATAGAGTGGGATGCTATCAGGGGCATAAGATGCACGGATACTACGTAGGGGGTTTAAAAGAGGAGATGTCTATACATATTACACTTTAACTGCTGGATGTCAGTATATTTTGAGAAGCCGGAACCGGAAGGGAATTCCAAATTCTTGCATATTGTTGCAGACTGATCTAATATTGTTTATATAATATTTACTAATTCAACAATTAAATAAAACCAGTGTTACAAAGCTATAACTTACGTATCAAAGTGTGTTCCTCTCAAATTCAAGGTAAAAATGGTTTGAAAGAAATATTCAAAGCAAGCGTGAATCAATAAATAACGTTTTAGACCATAAAATTATTTTGAATTTACTGAAAAAAAAACCAGACAGCAAATGTGAATAACTACTAATCCCAATCTACAGAAATTACTGGAACTTTCAAAGATAGTACGAGTGAAAAAAAATGATTAATTCCTAAATATCGGCCTACTTCCTACGTATTACTTGTTTTGTAATGTGACTTTCTTACGAAATAATATAATAATGTATAGCATGAAGTTAAACCGATTGGAAATATGCGACAAAATACACATGATATAGGCAAACTTATGATTATATTTACTTTTTATATGGCGTACGCGTTTTTAAAGCTCTATTTTATTTACATATATTACAGTGTTTTCTTCAAAAAGATAATTGTTTCGATTTCATTAATTATAGAGATATATCTAGCGTTGTGAAAAAATTGATTAAGATTATTTGTATTATCAATCATTAAACTATCATATATATATATATATATATATATATATATATATATACATATATATACTAGCATTTCGGCCAGGCGTTGCCCGGGGGCTTAGCGGTGTATGTTGAGCAAAAAGAAAAACGGTCAATTTTTTTAAAATTTGACCCGTATTATGGCCCCTTAACATTTATTTTTTGGGCTTAATCAAGTTATTGATGTAAATCTATGTCCAAGGAACCTATATAAAAAAACTCAAGTTTTTAGACCAAAAGTTGGCGGATGAGTATGGTAGAGTACTCACAGGTCAAATCGTTGACCTTTGACCCTTTAACAGTCAAATTTCTGGCCGAACACGAATTACAAAAATTTCCCCAAATCTCAGTACCAGGGGCATCAAATTTCGAGTCTGTAGACTGAAAATTGACAGAGTTACTGCGTAGGGAAATGTACCCAGACAGACACACTAACACGCAGAAACTTTCACTTTTATAGACATATAGATAGATTATTATGATTTAGTACTTATATTTATGTTATATATTAAAATTATTACTTCGTACTTCAATTATATCATATATTATTATTATTATTATTATTATTATTTAGTACTTCTCTCATATATAGGTTATTATTGCGCACTTCAATTATATATTATTACTAGCAAGTTTACCCGGCGTTGCTCAGGACCGTATAAGATAATGAGAAAAATTTGAACATACCTGGTATGCTTTCGATCTGAGGAAGTTTTTATGTTCATGTATCATTTGCCATCTTGAGCAAAATAATATTTTACCTATCCTAGGGCATGTGTTACACAACATATGTATGGAATTATTGCACCTTTCCTATGACAGGAAATTTACAGCACGTATGTGGAAAAAAATCCTTATCTGGGGCGAGTAATGTACAACACATATTTAAAATTATTACGGCAAGTTCTGTTGTGCTAAATTTTCGGTATGTCACAGGTAAGAGTGTGTTTGTTTTTACTAGTGCTATAGTGGAAGAAGCACAGTATTTTTATGAATGTTTTATTACTCTAATATATTAGATGATTTTCGATTTTGATTACTTAATTATGTCACAGATAAGAATTTCTTTGTTTTTCATATTTGTGCTCCACTGTAAAAGTACCTTATTTCCTGGGTAGGATACTGTAGAAGTATCCTTTTCTTCTAATTTAAAAATGCAAAAACTTTTGATTTAAGTCATTTTCTGTTGTGCTAAATTTTCCGTGCGTCTAGAGGAAGAATTTGTTTGTTTTACATATATTGCTATAGTAAAGGAGCACCTTATTTCTCACTGAAAAGTCATGCTATTCGAATATATAACGTGATTTCCGATTTTAATAACTTTTATGCACGTGGCAGGTAGGATTTTATTTGTGTTTCATATGAATACTGTACTACACAAGTACCGTTTTTCTTGGGTAGGATAATGTGCCAGTACCTAATCTATAATATATAGATGGAACTACTCGATGACTTGACATAATTTTCTGTTGTGCGAACTTTTCCGTATTTCATAGGTGAGAGTTTGTTTTTATAATTGAGTGTTATAATACAGAAGCACCTTATTTCTTGTATAAATGTCATACTACTCGAATATATTATATAATTTTCTGTTTGGATTACTTTTATATACGCTGCTGGTAAGATGTTCTTTCTTTTTTATATGGATACTATACTGTACAAGTACCTTATTTCTCGGTTAGGATACTGTACGAGTACCTTTTTTGGAATGCAAAATTGAAAGAACTCAATATGTGTATGTAAGTTTCTATTCTTATATATTTTCAATACGCCAGGGGTAAGAATTTGTTTATTTTCTTATCTGGGTGCTATAGTGAATAAACGCTTTATTTCTCATATGTAAGTCATACAACTTGAATATTAAACGGGATTGTCCGTTTTAGTAACGTTCATGTATGTCACATGTAAGGTTCTCTTTGTTCGTTCATTAGTAATATACTACAGAAGTAACTTATTATTTTGATAGAATTTCCTCTACACATAAATATATTAAAAAGTGATCATTGTATGTCATTTTTGGGATATAACTATACAAATATACAAATATATACAATACATTATATTTATAATGATCAGTTAATTAGTATAGAGCTGAATACAATACATACAAATATAAAAGTATATACTTAGACTATTCATTCATAATGGTCGTTTTATTAATTTTGGAGTGATTCCAATACGTAAAAATATATAAGCATATACACATAATTAAAATTCATAATAACCGGTTAACATGTGTAAGAGTGAACCCAATGCATACAAATATACAAACACAATATATACACATACATAAACATATTCACTTAATTAAAATTCATAATGATCGGTTTATTAGTTTAGGAGATCATCCAATATATACAAATATATAAACATATACACATAATTAAAATTCATAATGATCAGTTAATTAGTTTAGGAGCGATTCCAATTCATAAAAATTTATACGTATATATACACATAATTAAAATTAATAATGATCGGTTCATTACTTTTGAGGTGAATCCAATACATAGAAATATATAAACATATACACATAATCCAAATACATAATGATCGGTTGATTAGTTTAAGAGTGAATCCAATAGATACAAATAAACACTAGCAAAGCTACCCGGCATTGCTCGGAACCGTATAAGAAAAATTTACAACATAGCTGATATTCTTAGGGTAGAGGAATTTTTGATGTCTATGTACCATTTGCCATCTTGAACAAAAGAATGTTTTACCTATTCTAGAACTGGTATTATATGTATGAGATAATTTTACGTTCCCTAGAATAGGCAATTTACAGCACATATATGGAAAAAAATCCTTGTCAAGTGCGGGTAATGTACAATACATATTTAATATGATTTACATAATTTTCTGTTGTGCAAACTTTTCTGCATGTCACAGGTAAGAGTTTTTGTTTTTATATCAGAGTGCTATAGTGAAGAAGAACCTTATTACTCATTTAAAAGTCATGCTACCTGAATATATTACATGATTTTTTGTTTTATTAACTTTTATGCACCTCACAGTTAGGATTTTCTTTGTTTATTCATATGAGTATTATACTGAACAAGTACCTTGTTTCCTGGGTAGGATAATGTACAAGTATGTCATTTCTGAGATGTAGTTGACATTACTCGATAATTTTACATAAGTTTCTGTGGTGCTAACTTTTTCGTGGTTTTTGGTTTTTACAACAGAGTGCTATAGTAATGAAGCACCTTACTTCTTATATTAATGTCATACTACTCGAATATATTACATGATTTTCTGGTTTTGATTACTTTTAAGTACGTCGCAAGTAAAATTTTCTTTTTTTTCACATAGGTAATATACTGTAAAATTACCTCATTCTTTGGGTAGGATACTGCACAATACCTTATTTCTTGTGTAAGATGCTGTACCTTTTTCTAATTTATAAATGAAAGAAGTCAATATTTTATGAAACTTTCTGTTATGCCAAATGTTTTGTACATCAGGGGGTAAGAAATTGTTCTTTTGTGGGCACTATAGTGAAGAAGCACATTTTTTTAGATGTAAGTTATACTACTCGAATATTTAACGGGACGTACAGTTTTAATAACTTATATACGTCACATGTAAGATATTCTTTGTTTTTTATGTGTGTACTATACTGCACAAGTAACTTATTTCTTGGGTAGGTTACTGTGCAGGTGTCGTATCTCTAATATGAAGATGACACTACTCGATGATTTTACAAAAGTTTTTCATATGAGTACTATACAATGAAATCCTTTGTATACATAAATACATTAAAAAAGTAAGTGAACATTGTATGTGATTTTTGGAATACGGCATCTATAGAGATATACAAACATATTCATTATATATAATTCATAATGATCAGTTAATTACTTTTGTAGTTGCTCCAAGACACAAAAAGCTATAATCATATACACATAATAAAATTTAATAATGATCGGATAATTAGTGCATGCATATATATACACATATACATATCCATAAAATTCATAATGATCGGTAAAGTAGTTTGAGAGTGAATCTAATACGTAGAAATATATAAACATACACATATAATTAGCATTCATAATGATCGGTTAATTAATTTTTGAGTGGATCCAATAGTAGAATTACATAATCATATACACATCCCTATAATTAATAATGGTCTGTTTGTTAGTTTAGGAGTGAATCCAAAACATACTAATATACAGACATATATACATATATAAAATTAATAATGATCGTTAATTAGTTTAGGAATGAATCCAATGCACATAAATATATAATCATATACACACCATTAAAATTAATAATGGTCGGTTAATTAATTCAGGAGCGAATCAAATACATACAGACATATACACATAATGAAAATTCATAATGATCGGTTAAATAGTTTAGGAATGAATTCAATACAAACTTCCATTACTGGATCTGTTTACGTGATTATTGGAATGTAACAAATAATTAGATATATAATATATCCAATATATTTGGAATATGACATATTCGTTATGTATAGTATAACATTTTTCCGTAGATTTTTTTTATAGACAAATTTCCTTTTATAATTAATAGCATTACAACCCGTCGTAGCCCGGGTGTTTGGATGTGTATGTTGAGAAAAAAAAAGTGGTAGTAGGAAGGCAGGCTCTGACCTGTACCTGGAAGGAGGAAAAGAACGGTGGAAAAACCTGACGTCTTTGCTGGCACGACCACCACCAAACCAGAAGTGACTTGCGTTTAAATTAGGCTAGACAATCGAAAGGAGAAGATGGCTTTCAAAAATATCGTGGGGAAAAGCGACCCCCTGTAGAAAAGTGCCCAGTTCAAGATGAATATACTAATGTTTTAACCAATTTTTTTATATTTGTCGCCTGAAATGTCCAACTAAAAATCGATATTGATCTTGGTAAAATCTGTCGCCACTATCGAAAGTTTTAGATAGACATGCAACCATACATGAATACATACATGCATACATTTTATATTGGTAAATAAAATTTTTCACCTTAACCGATTAAAAAGCTACCCACTCAATGAATACCATTCATGGAAAATGTAAAATGTTTAGACCAGAAATTGTCTGAGTAATTTGATAGAGACCGCAGAGGTCAAATTTAAAAAAATTATGACGCTTTAAGATTAATTTTTTTGGGCTCTACTCAAGTTATTATCTTAGATCCATGCCCAGATATATATATATATATATATATATATATATATATATATATATATATATATATATATATATATATATATATATATATACATAGATATATATATATATATATATACTACATACATGTGCGTGTGTTTGTGTTAATGTGTGTTGATATATGCATGCATGACAATTATTTCTCTATTTCATCTATTTTTCTATCCGTTTATTGTGTGTTTGATGTATCACGCTTTTTAAAATTAAAAAAAAAATATGCATATTTATTGTTATAAGTTTTTATATGATGAATATGTGTAATTCAAATATTATAATTATATTCATCATTATATTAACATTATACATACATGCGCACACAAACACATGCACATGTATATATATATATATATATATATATATATATATATATATATATATATATATACATATATATATATATATGGGGGGTAGTTAATGGTTAAAATAATAAGTCAGTTTTCTATACATGTCCATATGAGAAAATAGTATATTTTTTGCTACCTACTATTGCACCATGAATATAGTAATCATTTAGTGCGATACATAAGCTTTTTTGAGAATCAAAATAACAAATGTGTTTAAATAATATTTTATCTTACTCTGATAAAGAATATCTCCTCATTGTCATCGAACAGATTTCTTCATCCCTTGACTAAAAACACTCATAGAGACTCATCTTGCAATTGAATGGATTTCAAATTTCTTTTTCTTAGATTAAATATCTTGTTTTACTTTGTACTGTTCTACAATTTTAAAAATAAAATTGAGTACGTGTGGTCGACTTAAAAGTCATAATCATCGAGTATGAACTGATAAACGGAATTGAAATAACCTTTGATGTAAACCTTTATTAATTATGTGATGATTTTACTGGAAAAATAATATCCATTTTATTTTTCATAGTTTCATGAGCAAAATGCACAGGCCACTAATAGATGTTTTCGAAAAGTGGGATTTGTATTTTAAAGTATGAATAATACATTATTACAGCCCCTCCCCTGTACTTCTTTTTTCGCAGCATGCGTACACAGGCGATACTAACTCTTTGTGAAGTTGAGCCATTGTGATGCCAGGAAACTTTCGAACATCAATTCTTTTGTACGTTTTCACAACCTTGACGCTATATGCCGGGGCAACAACTTATATATTATATCTGAATTAATGTAATTTTATAAAACCAAGATACCTAATTAATTCTGATCATGTTTAAACATCAGCTTAGTCACGAGCTGAAATTATATCAACGAAAACTGATTGTGTGCTAACAAACAAATATAATAGCTCACATGATTACTTGTAAAATGCCTTGTTGTTTATCGACTGAGTATACTGTGAAATTTTTCATGTTTAAGAATATTTCGACAATCTATTCTCCTTTCTCATGAGTATGTAATCTATCGCTTTGTCCCAGATATTCATTTTTATACAAACTCCGGGAGTTGATGTGTTTGAAGGGTATGATAGACTTTCCCGCTTAAGTGTTGGTCGTGCCAAAAGTTTTAATATTCGTCGATTTGATTCCGCGTTTTAATTATTAATACCTCCATACTTGTAAGTAAGTTCTCAGATCACAGACTGATATTTAACAGCACTAACATTTGATATTTATTGCAACCAAAAAAAAAACATAGCAGACGATAGTTACATCATGTTTCCATTCTATTATCTTATGCGTATGACCACATTACTGCTGATGATAATCTCTCATATAAGATATGTACTAAAAATCCCCCCTTATATATATATATATATATATATTTGTAAGCTTTATATAAATGCAATTGTGTATGAAAACATTGCTAGCAATAATAACAATCACATCAATATATATTATTATTACGGACTTAGCTATATATTAAATTGGGTTAAATGCGAATTCGCATACACAAATGCACACTAACGCACGCTCGTATTCATATGCGTAGGCATGACAATTAATTCACGAAAAGTACATCGATTGAGTTTACAACTTCGTTAGTAAGAGAAAACGTGTTCATTTCGGAATTAAATTGTCAGAAAAATTACACGTCTGAGCGATATTTTCTAGTTATGAATTCAAATTTAATTTAACTCATATACATATTTCTACATATCTTTAGATTGCAACAAACTGCTTATAAAAAATGAACTGATTAACTAATGAGTTCGCCGTCCATC
Organism: Euprymna scolopes; assembly: GCF_053919585.1. Taxonomy (NCBI): domain Eukaryota; kingdom Metazoa; phylum Mollusca; class Cephalopoda; order Sepiida; family Sepiolidae; genus Euprymna; species Euprymna scolopes. Next base: position 59,367,309 of record NC_136503.1, on the reverse strand, counting down.
CCTTATAATACTTATAAATAAGGTAACTCATTTCGGTGCAAGCAAATACATTAATACATGCGTTCTATGCTATAATATAACAATATTAAAATATGATTCGATTATAATCTCAAAATAATATGCATGTTGGCCGTCATTGTTTTTCCTTTTCACTTAAAACAAATACTGTCACTGATATCTAGTTGCTATTATTATTGCACGTAAGAGGTATAGTAAAAATCTTACGTTGTGAAGTATAGTGCAGGATTGTGATTACTGATAATGCATATAAATGACCTCATGTTTGTAGAGTAGGGTAAAGAGAGAACGATGGAGAGATTAAAAGCTAAGCGATCTAAAAAAAAAAAACAATACTTTTTTCCAGCATCTAAGTAAATCTTATGAAAAAAAAATGAGCTTGCTGTTTATGGAGTTTATAGTATAAATTTACGTTGAGTGGGCATAAGTACAAGAATTACTTCGGCTCACCTTCCTTGGCAATGCATGTAACGCAAACACTGGAATGCGACATTTAATAGCTAGGATAGAATTTGTTGCTTGGAAGATATTGTGTGAAGTGTTGTGGTTTAAACAACTATTTGGCAGTCAGTCTTAGAAAACTGAAGCGTGAACTAGCTCTGAATTCGCAAAAAAATAGCTTATGCATTGAATTAAGGATGGCTGCCTAGATATATAAAATACCAACACGAAGATATTTTTTTAGTTAGTAAAGTGAACTCACTTATCATTGCATTATCTTACAAATATACACTCTTATTCGTGTTGCCTTTGAATATTGTGATAATATAAAGTGCCCCTGGTGTGGATTTGAGCGACTAAGTGCTGAGAGGGAGGAATAAACAAAGGAAGAGGAAATAGCTTAAAATAAACAAAGAAATCCGAAATACCATACAATCAACAATAGATAGGAAATAGCTTAGAATAAACAAAGAAATAGGAAATATACTACAATCAACAATAGATAGGAAATAGCTTAAAATAATAAACAAAGAAATCGGAAATATCCTACGATCAACAATAGATAGGAAATCGGTTAGAATAAACAAAAAATCGGAAATATCCTACAATCAACACTAGATAGGAAATAGCTTAGAATAAACAAATACATCGGAAATATCCTACAATCAACATATAGGAAATAGCAAACAATAACAATAGAAACCTACTAAGGAATAGGGAAGGGTAGCTTCCGGTATCCAGGGCGGGGTGGGCGACCTGAGACCCAAGACCGAGGATACAATCAGTTGACATCTAGATGCACTAGACGATGGATGGGAGTTGATATTGACTACAGTTGAACAGTTATAGAGTTGACTATGAAATAGAGACGTGGAAAATTTTGGAGTTGACGGTGAAGCAGAGATGGACGAATGTAACATCAATAGAACGGGGAGAAGACACACACACTCACAAGTCAAACAGTCAGTTTATATGTGGACATTGGCGTTTGTGTTTTTTCTTTCTTTGTTCATATTTCTATTTTGTGAACCGCGTGCGTTCTCATCGAAAGTCGCCAACGGGAAAATGACGATGCGGCCATGAACGAAAAATCGAGGATACACGATCTTTGGAGTCAGCGATTTAATGACGAGGGAGCCACACGTGAGGTTACAATACTATGCCGATGAGTTTGAATGCATGGCTCACGGTGAGCGTTTTAACAGCTTTCATAATCAGATGTTGGAGGGAATCCTTTAATCCTAACCTAGAATTTTGTTTGTAAGATTTGTTTTACCTACGTTTTAAAAGTAAGTTATTCTGTATCGCGTTTCAGATCAATATTTATTTTAGTTTAATAAACATCTTTATGGAATATTCTGTCATCTGTTATTTTGACGTTTCGAATACTATTTCAAATGTAAAAATTGTTTTCTATGAAATACATCGTTTAGAAATTAGTAGAGCTCACAGCCCGTAGTCCTAGAGTTTACATATCAGTTTGCCAATTTAGTAGGTAATAAATTTGTAACAGGGCATAATGATATTTTATTTAAATTTTCCAGCTGTCGTTGTCATATACAATTTGAAAATTGTACTTAGTATTAAAACTGTAATATAAAAAACAAATACAACGCTATCTGTTTATATATATATATATATATATATATATATATATATATATATATATATATATATATATATATATATATATATATATATATATACTAGCATGGGTACGCGGCGTTGCCCGGGTCGAGATAAAGTTCCGTTCTGAACACATCTACTATACTAAGGATATAAATCATTTTCATCGTGGGTAACGTCGATACCCCCCGCCACACACACACAAACACACACACACACAAACACACACACATACATACACACACAGACGACAATTTTAAAAATAAAGGACAAATAAAAAATGTAAATGTAATCGCCCCTCCCCCAAAAAAAAAAGAAGTGCGTGATACCCTCTCCACCAGGTGAGATTCTAACAATAGTAAAAATCATTTATTTATGGGTGTCCAAAATGGCTACCCGAAAAATATGCAAAAGAATTGCAGTATCATATCGTATCACTCTTACACATTTGCTTTACCCTATTTCCTCCCTCTTTGCTGTCGATGGCCGGTCAACAGTCGACCGAAGTAAAGGATTCCAAAGGAAATATTTTTATCTTCAGAAATTTCTTTCGCCGGCAATGAACAACCGTAAAAAAATAAGATAAAATAAAAATATTATGTTTTCTTGAAAAAAAAAACAAAACAAATTTTCTGCACATTCATCTAACAATTCAACCTTTTCGTAAATATATATTAAGTATTTTCTTTAATATATATATATGTGTATATATACATATATATATATATATATATATATATATATAACATTTCAATTGACCCCTCCACCACAAAAATCTTGACTGAACAGAGAGTCTTGAAAAAAACCTTGTACTTTCACCTAAGAATTTACGGTGAAAAAAAGTAAAACATTAATCTTTTCTGGAAGAAAATAAAACAACTTTTTGTTGATAAATATTTTGAAAAGAAATAGATAAAATAAAATAAATAAAAGTATTTTCAGTCCTTGAAAGGTACACTTTTTTTTATTATTTACTTTTGTATTTTTCCGGTTTGTTTGTTTTTAAAGCGTCTGCTACAATTTTTCGCTCAAACCGATGGTTGCCGGTCTCATCCGATCCATGCTTGAGGGGAATTCCTAAGAGGCCGGGTAAAATTATGCAAGAGTATCGAATATTTAGAAAAGTTTGTTTTTTAATCTTTCGAACTTTAGAACGTATAAAAAAATCAATAGGGGAAATAACTCTACTCGTTTCATATAAAAGTCTATGTCGGAAGTAATAATTCCAAATAAATATAATTAAATATATAATGAATATAATTGATATTTAGAGTTGATTAAATAACGCTCTTAAATAGAACACTTAAAACAACTCTCTCGAACATAAGCTAACATACAGCTATTTAGTACATTTGATTAATATAATAAACAAATGAGGTGCCTCTTAATAGCATATTTTTTAAAGAATCATAATATATATATATAAATAAATGAAATACGAAACAAATGGATCTTTTGTATATATTAATCAAATTGTGAACAAACAAATAAACACACAAACAGACAGGAATACGAATTTATATACCTACTCTTATGGGTGCCCGGCCCTTTCCGGGTGTTTGGATGGTGATGTTTAGCCAAAGAAAAGTGGTAGTAGGAAGACAGACGTGAACCCGTGCCGCAAAGGAGGACAAGCACAGGGAAAAAACTTACGTCTTGCTTTTACGTGCCTCCAAACCGGAATAGCCGTAGGTTTTTATTAGAGCTAGAAAATCGAAAGGAGAGGATGACTTTCGAAAATATCGGTGAAAAATCGACCCCCTCTGTAGAAAATTGCCGAGTTCAAGTTGAAGATATTAAAGTTTTAGCCAATTCTTCGATATTTGTCGTCTGAAATGTGCCGCTTCAAAACGATACTTATCTTGTGAAAATATGCCGCCTCTGTCGACAGTTTTAGGCATACATGCAAACCTACATAGATTTTTTGAGAGATCGCAGAGGTCAATTTTTTGGAAAAAATCGACCCCCATTATGACCGCTTAATATTTAGTATTTTGGGATCAAATCAAGTATTAAGTTAGATCCCTGTCCAAGCCACCTACATCTAAAATTAAAAGTGTTACAAGCATAAAATTCGCGGAGGAGTTTGGTAGAGTTCTCAAAGATTAAATCCTTGAACTTTGACACTTCTCCAAAGCCAGATTTCTGGCAAAAACACAATTACAAAGATTTTCACAAATCCCAGTACCTGCATATCAAATTTCTAGTCTGTATACTTTAAATTGACAGAGATATTTTGTAGGGAAATGGACACAGACCGACATACATATATTTTCACTTTATATATATATATATATATATATATATATATATATATATATATATACTTTTTCACTTTATATATATATATATATATATATATATATATATACTTTTACACTTTGTATATATATATGCATGTGTGTGTGTCTGTGTGATAAACAATATCTTTTATTTACAAATATCGATCTAACATTTTGAAACTTTCATTGGTTCCGAGAATATTTTGTTGCATATAGAAAGGCATTAGATCTACTCATACCCAATTACATAATATCTAAATATTGAGATAGGCACATCAGAAATCTCAGCTTATGCTCACACGGAACGAAAATCGCTAATGTTTTCCATGCATTCATCGCTTCGCCCTGTGGCATGTCATTAAATAAATTCTTACCTAAAATGAATCGAATTATTTCTTAAATTTTCTGCTGATATCTACAATTTGATAATTTCTCTTAACACATGGGTGACACTTAGAAAACGTATAGCTTAAGATTTTTTTCATGATTTAATAGTTCTAAGTAATTATTCCTTCTTCATACGTCAAAATCTTATAACTCTCAATGTGTGTTAAATACAATTTATATTTAATTTATCTTACATTTATTATCAAACATAATTTTATATGTTTCATGCCATAACTGCTACATTTTGGAAAACGTAAGTGCAATGAATTTTTTATACATTAAAGCATAAAAATAAAATATGGCGGAAATTATATATATATATATATATATATATATATATATATATATATATATATATATATATATATATACTAGCTCTACCCTGTGGCTCAATTTGGTGTAATGGAAAATGCTAATAAAAAGAGAAAATGCATGTTTCTTATTTTCTTAGTACAGCAATACACTCCAAAATTTAAAAAAAAAAGGGCGAAAATGAAAAAAAAAAGGTACTCTTACAAAATTGGATCCTGATCCTCGGGATTACAGTCAATCATGGCTTGTGCTCGATCAACACTCAGTGGATAAAGCTGAACGTAGCAAAAATGTTGAAACATTAAATGTTTTGTTTTGTTTTCTGTATACAAAAATGTGAGTTAGTAATTAATATTTAAGTGATGGGAGGGGTTACTATACACATATTCGAAAAAGTTTTTCAAAAACAAATAAATGAAAGCAAAGGTAAGGTAACTTACGTTTCTACCTAACTGGATAATTGTTTAGTGTTTTTACGTAATGTAAAATATTTGGAAAAACAGAAATGGTCGCAGACTCTGTTGAATAGGTTAAGCTTGGGAAAGTAAGTTGAAAACTAAAAACTATACAATACAGAGTCAAAAACCCACCGAATATATGTTACCATGACATAGGCTGACATAATCATTGGGCTTGTGATAGTATTTTTTTTTAGTTTTAATTCACTTTCTCAAACATAATATAATCAACAGTGTCCGCCACCATTTGTATCTTTCAAATACATCGATAAACACTGTGTTTCGAGCGACTAAACGTTACATTAAAGGAAAAGGGTTTGTATTACTAAAAACAGATACAAAGAATTTGTCAAAAAATACATATGTAACAAAAAATATTTATCAGAGGCAAGAATAGTAAATGTTCTACCTTACTTGATAAGATTGTAGTGTTTTATGTAATGTATAATGTTTAATCGGTTCAAAAACATCCCTGTTTTTCGGTATCATTGAAAAATACAAATTGCGACAGACTCTATCGGACACCTTCAGTTTGGGGACATTTTGGGAAAATGAGTTTAAACTAAAAAACTATACAAACTACTGTTAGGAACTCACTCAATATATGTTACTGTGACGTAGGCTGACATATAATCAGTGTTTTTAAACTTTTGATCGATACAGGTGACGACTTTTAAGAGTCCGTTTTAGTGATTACCTGGTATGAGGCTATTATACGAGTAAACGGCAAATCTGCCCCAAATATCCGGTATTTAACTTGAAGGCCCGTATCATGTTCGTATATAATGAAATATTTTATTGTAGATTTCAGTGTACTAAAATCGAATCTACAAATACTTTCCGTCGCAAAAAGAAAGTTTTCATTATATGAAGAAATTGCTTTTTCGAAAAGTGGTTGATCACTTTTCAATGTAAATTTAACTTAAAATGAGCACCCACTTTCTGGCCACCTGAGAGAGCGGCATTTTTCTGTGTGTTTCTTGGCTAAAAAGGTTTTTTGTTTGATTTCTTTTGCATGGTTATAACCCCTGAACTCTGGGACTATTTTCCATTTCACAGCCGTAGTCTTCGTTTATGCTAGGCGCGAGCATAAACGAAAGCTGTTTAGCTAATAAACATGGGGAAAAATTCCCCCTCGCTCAAGTGGCTAGAAAGTGGGTGCTTATTTTAAGTTAAATTTACATGGAAAATGATCGCCTACATTTTTAAACTGCAATTTCTTCATATCATGAAAACTGTGTTTTTGCGACGGAAACGGTTTGCAGATTCGTTTTTAGCACACCGAAATCTACAAAAATATTTTTTTTTTATATACGAACGTGAGACGCACGGCCCTTTATGGAAAATCTTATCAAAAATCCGGGAGAAAATAGTTTTCAATAAAAACAGCAAATGAATTCGATAGACAAAAAAGGATGCTATTTTTACAAATTTTTGTGTGTGTTTCTTGGCTAAAAATATTTTTGTTTGATTTCTTTGAAAACGGCCGTCAAAACACCCCCCGCCTCATCCACCAATTTAAGCAGGTAATTTTAAAGGATTTTCACAGTATAGAAAGGAAGCCCCCCAAGATCATTTTACGTTAAATTATTATGGAAAAGTGATCCTCAACTTTTTTAAACTAACATCTCTTCATATATTGGAAACTATTGGTTTGCTTTAATTATAAACGTGATTTTCGTTTTCAGCGACCACGAACACCTATAACAGTTGTAATTTTAAAGGAATTTTAGAGTGTGGAGTAATACTTCACATTTACCTTCTTTTTTTCCAATAACATAAGAAACTAAGAATAAGACAAATTTAATTAAGGTAGGCTTCGCCAGGAAAGCTTTAAAAAAAAAAAAAAACATAAAACAAATGGTGCTAGTGCACGTACCGATCCGCGCTATTTTAAGTCTGCTGGTCGCTATGGAGCTCAACGGCCACCCCAAAAAGTATGTTGTTATATACGAACGTGAGACGGGCCTTAATGGAAAATTTATCAAAATTCCGTGATGCTTTTTTTTTCAATAACATAAAAAATTAAGAATTAGACAAATTTATTTTAAGAAGGCTTCGCCAGGAAAGCTTTTAAAAATAAAAATATAAGATAAACAAATAGTGCTAGTGCACTTACCGATCCTCGCTATTTTTTTAATCATATTTCAAAGTTTTATTAAAGTTTTATGATATGTTTTTATTCAATTTTAAGGTTAAAGTACAATATATATATGTATATATATATATATATATATATATATATATATATATATATATATATAATTTAAAAAATAGGGAATTTTTTGACCCATCTATTGAATAGATAGTTCTAAATAAAATGTTGTAATTCGTGTGGTGCACGTGAAAGGCTCATTTCTACCGGAAATGAAATGGCGGACAGTCTCGCAGTTACGAAAAATATTTTTATTTTATTTAATATATTTTTTATAATTTGCGATCTTAATTTATTTTAATAACATGCAAACATTCCTGGACTTAATAGATACATTTTCTGAAAATTTCAATTAAATTGATAACGTAGAAATATGGTTTTATTCACTTTGAACGAATTAAGAATTACATTCATATATATATATATATATATATATATATATATATATATATATATATATATATATATATATATATATATACATTGAAAAGTAGTTACGCACCCTCAGAAGACATTTATTTTGAATATACTTTTAATATAAATTTTAAAACTTTTAATGTCATGAAATGGAAATATCATGTATTTATTTACTTAGTTGCATTAAAATCATGTATTTATTTACTTAGTTGCATTAACATATTTCGCAAAAAATTAGCCTAATCATGGTTTTAGGTCCAGTCCGTATTTTTCTTCATTTTGTTGTTATGAAGGAGGAGGTAATTCCTTGGAAAAGAAAAATGTTAATGTACGGGCTGTCTAGTCACTAAACGTGTGCGTCGCCCCAGCTCAGGGCATGAATATGAAGCGACAAGTAGTTACGCACCCTAAAAAGACATTTAATTGAATAGAATTTAAATATAAATTTAAAAACTTTAAATGTCATGAAATGATAAAATCATGTTTTGTTTACTTAGTTTGTGTTGGATTTCAATATTTCGCTAAAAAGGTTAGCCTCATCAGAGATTTAGGTCCAGTCCGTATTTTTTTCTTCATTTTGTTGTTATGAATTTAAATCTTTCTTCTTCAAGAAATTACCTGGTCCTTCATGACAACAAAATGAGAAAAATACGGACCGGAACTAAAACCTTGATGAGGCTAACATTGTTGCGAAATATTGGAATGCAACAGCAACAAAGTAAATAAAAAATGAGTTTATCATTTATTGACATTAAAAGTTTTCTAATTTATCTTTAAATACTATTCAAAATAATTAAACGTTTAGCCATTTAAAAAAATGTCACGGTAAACTCTGCTTATGATTACCCTTAGAACTATTATAATGCATTCTATTACAAAGAGATTCACACGTCATCCTTCAATAAAATATGACTACACACACTAAAACCTAAAATCAGATATCGTAATTTTTACTTTGTATAAGTAATTCAACACTGCCCCCCCATATTAACATTCATTAAAACATAGAAATATACTCCAGAAAGGAGAAATTAAGCATAATAAACACTCTTCACAACACAGAAAACTTGGATATCGAAAACTAGGTCTACACAATTTATATTTATTTTTGCTTACAAACAAACACGCTTAAAACAGGAGTCATCGATTATGGAAGATCACAAACATCTGGAAACTCGAAATTAAACCGTCTTTCAAGGATGCCATATAGAATATACACTTTATTTAAATATCTACAACATATATCATCTAGAGTTAATATCCCTCATCTTTACATGTTAATATAATTTAATTGGGTAACATACGTTTTCTAAAATTTTTTTCTTTCCTTTACTTGTTAATAAAATCCAGAAACGGACAGAGTTAATATTTAGCACCTGCACCTAACGACACCATATGATGTAGCCGCCTGCTTCTAAAACATTCATTTCACCAACGATTTAACATAATCTACGTTCATTCGTATTTGAAAGCTAGAAAAGAACGTTACTTAAGAAGATTACTAAAAGAGTATCAAATATCAAAAAGACAAAACATGGAATTGGGATTGATTTATTTTGTCATCGATCAAACCAGCAAAATCAAATCAGCTATACATTTTAAGAAATTCTATTGCGTTCTTTATAAAATTTACTTGATTGATCGCACTCATAAAAACGCATATTTCATATAGTTATTGATAACTTGACATATTGTAAAGCATATACCCGTTCAAAATAATGTAATTTAAAATTGTTTCTATCTAAGGATAATGGAATTAATCAAAGGTGCAATAAAAGGAAATCAATGCAAATTAGTGTCGAATATTAAAATCTCATATATTCCTGTTTCAATCGAAATATTCGATATTAATGATGCGCAAAAATAATGAAAAAAAATGAGAACATATTGATTTCTTTATCGGCCATTTTGTATTTGCATTTTCGATTTGTGAAATTCTTGTCATCGACCGCAATGCTGATTCTTTCACGATTCTCTTAGCCCTTTTCACTTCTTAATGTGCATCAAACTGAGTTGTACGGAATCTAAGGACTACTAACTCAAGTGTAACAAGAGTGGACATTTCCCCTATTTTATATCTCAACAAAACTTTGAAAATATACCATTAATTCATATTATAGAAAATATTCAAAACTAAATTAAGTGCACTATGCACCTTTAGTATTCGTCGGCACAAACAAACACACACATACACTAATTCTCTCACTCCTTTACTATCTTTCTAAACAGTTTTCCTGATCTCTTTTAAGTATTTATCTATATAAATACATGCTAAAATTTATAACCAAATGCTTTCTGTTGGGACAAATCTGCATATAAATGTTGTACAAGAATAGAAATATCCTTATATATATTTTTTATGTGTGTTAATTCTGCAATTTTTTGTTATACTACTCGTGTAATTATATCAGGCTGGCCCATTATCAAATTACCAGTGGAACTTCATTACGCTATAACTTTTCTATATTACACACGCAATCCTACGGTGATTGAATTTATTCTGCAATCTCAAATATATGAGCAAATATACATGAGTTGAAAATATTTATCATTTAAAGTTAGTATGAGTATTTGAAATTCTAATAATTGCGTTTTGCATGTATACATAAAAACAGACACACAGAGACACAAACAAACACACACATACACATATATATGGGTGTGTGTTTGTCTGTGTGTATTTGTGTGTATGCATATATATATGCATATATATATATATATATATATACTGCGTATCAAATTATTAAAGAGTTTACATTTTTTAAAAATATTTAAGGAACGAGTGAATAAAAACCCATGAAACTCGGAGAAAGTGCTTACAATACTATTCAGCTACTCCAACCAGAATATAAATGTATTTAACCTGTATTAGCAAAACTATGGCAGAAGATAGGAACGTCTGTTGATTTTAGTGTGTCAAGTTAGTAACGAGGTTGAGAAAACAATACAATATACACTTAACTTGTTTATTGAAATAATTTTCAAACATAAACTGAACTAGGAAAAATGCTTAGAACACGAAAACTTCATAGCAATTTCTACGTTAACATAATTAGTAGAGGATAGGCGGTCCTTTATTATGAATGACTTGTAAAAGAGTTTGGTCCACAGAATTAGTCAAATTAATGATTTCGTTCACAGTTATCCCTCGCGATACCTCTTGAAGAATATCCCACAACTCATTTTAGATCTTAAATTGACGTCCACATACATAGGGTGTGGCTTCATGATACTCCAACGGTTCTCAATTGGGTTCAAATCTGTTGAATTCGCAGGTTACTCCATCTTCCGTAGCACAGGGAATCCCAGTTGTTGCAAATACTCTTTGATTTTGTTTGCTGAAAGCAAGGGAGAATTACTCTGCATTTGTGCGGGATAATGCTCCCTCGCATGCAGCAAACAAAAGCAAAGAGTATCTGCATAATTGTTATTCTGAACCTCAACCTTTGCTTCTTCGACCATGGTCCAAAGTGTTCCTTCAGAAAAGCTATGTAAGCATTTGACGTTATTTTTACGCTTTTTGGGACTCTCCATGGGCCAACTAAAATACGTCCGATAATCCGTGCCCAAATAATTATACCACGACCACCTTATTGGCTCCTTAAACGCTGAAACGATTTCGTTAACCTAGGACCCATCCCGTGCTCCATCCATCTGGGCTATCAAAAGTGACACGCACTTCATCTGTAAACAAACCTTTGGAAGAATCCGTATTCATGTTGTCCTCTGTCAATTTTAATCGGTTTTGTATGTGATGTTGCTTTGATGGAAGTTTTGTCACAGGCTTGACATAATTTGCCACTTCTTTCAGAAGGCGACACCAAGTACTTTTTGAGAGATTCTTGAATCCCGCTTTGTCAAAGACCTCGACTTGTCTACCCATGGTTAACTACTTCACCTTTAATTTGGAGTAGATAACGGCGTGAAACAACTCTAGATTTACCATTTTCGGAGCTCTTACATACTTTTGAACGTATCTTGCTATCATGTTCGATATTTCGAGGGTAATTGTACCTTTTGCTGCTGTTCTGTAATAGTACTATTTTCAGAACTACTAAAACCAACTTTACGACCCATTTTTTACGAAACTAACAGCCTTGTTGAGAAATTGACACACCTCAAACACCGTGGATTCAGTAACTACGATGGCATATTATTTACATTGCGCGGGACATTACGAAAATTTCAGAATACCCGCAGCACAGCATTGCCAACGTTTCTAAAGATTTGGTAACTAAACTGGTGGCAAGTTTTTGAAACTGGTAAAAATGTAATCTTATTAATAATTTGACACGTAGAATATATATTTCATTTTCAATGATTTAAAAACATCATCACAATGATCTACACATAATTTTAAATGAAAAGCCAAGACACGGAATAATAAAATAATGTTAAAAAAACATATTGTTCGTGACCACCCCCTGATTTACACACACACACACACACACACACACACACACACACACACACACACACACACACACACACATATATATATGTATATATATATGTGTATATGTGTATATATACATATATATATATATATATATATATATATATATATATATATATAACAATTATGTTTAAAAATAATGAAATTAAAAAATTGTAAATATTTTATAAATATTAAAAGCTTTATATTACAAATTTCCCCCACTAAATTTTGTTTCCTTTCTGAACGGGATTTTTTTTTACTCTTGTTAAAATGCTTTTTTACATACTAGCAGTTCAGCATGGCTTAACTGGGTCACTATGCACTGCTCATAATTTTATGTTCATGTATATATATATATATATATATATATATATGTATATATATATATATATATATATATATATATATATATATATATATATTAAATAGTTTGACTCATGTCCTGGAAACCTACACATAACATTTCAAAATTTATGAACAACAATATGCGGAAGACTTTGGTAAAATTTGCAAAAGGCACCTCTTTTAACTTGGCAGGTAAATCCTTGCCTCCAAAATGATTATAAAATGCTGCATGTGTGAATACTCTCCATGTAACATTTCTAATGATTATATGTAAAATTCGCTGAATAATATACTAGAGACCGCAAAGGTCAAATCTTTGGAACTTTGACCCCTTTAGCTGCCAAAAATTCAGCCCAAAACATAATAAAAATCTTACCCTATGTCTAAATACAATTTCTGTAAAATTGGAAATATTTAAATAGAAAATCCACACAGATGTCACATTTTTTTATAAACTTTGACCAAAATTTCGCCTTTAATGTTGTGCGTTTATTGCGCAAATCGAATTACAACGTTCGATAGCATGTCCAAAATTACAACGTTCCATAGCGTGTCCTAAATTTTAAGTGTTTAGGGTAAAAATTGGCGGAAGAGATTGCTAGAGTTTTTACAGGTCAAATCGACATTGACCTCTTAATAGCCTAATTTCTAGTCGAAAACTGATTAAAAAGGTTTCCCTAATTTCAATGCACGTTATGTCAAACAACTAGTCTTTAGACTGAAAATTGACGGAGTAGTTTGGCATGGAAATATACACTAAAAACACAGAAAGAGACAATTTAACTTTTATAGATATAAATTATATATATATATATATATATATATATATATATATATATATATTTGTGTACAATGCGTATAAAATTACTAACGAGTTTACAGTTTTTAAATATTTAAGAACTGAGTGAATACAAATCCATGAAACTTTAAGAAATTGCTTACAAGACTATTCAGCTACTCCAGTCAGAAAATAAAAAATTCCGTGTACGCGCAGAACAGCATTGCTAACGTCTCCGAAGCTTTTAACACGTAAATACAGGTAAGTTTCTGAAACTAGTAAAATAATGTTATCTAGTTAATAATTGGACACGCAGTCTCTCTCTCTCTCTCTCTCTCTCTCTCTCTATATATATATATATATATATATATATATATATATATATATATATATAATTTAATCACATAATTTAATATGCAAAGATGTAATTTTCTGCATTAATTTAACGTATTTACTTCAACCGGGCTCGTAGTACTAGTAAGTCAGTTGACATGTATTTTCATATTTTACTATATATATATATATATATATATATATATATATATATATATATATATATATATATATATATATATAATATATATATATATATTATATATATATGTTTGTGTGTGTAGTAATATATGTATATATATATATATATATATATATATATATATACACACGTTCACATGCCCCCTTCACGATAAATGTCTAATATATATATATATATATATATATATATATATATATATATATATATATATATGTGTGTGTGGGTCTGTGTATGTGTGTGATTGTATATGTGTTTGTGTACCAAATTCTTGTGTAGTGTTTTACTACATGCAAATCAAATGACATTTCTGTGTTTGTAGAGTAAATATTATGAAATCTCTAGTCGTATAACGTTGTTGTTTACATATGCCGATACATGATCCGATGGGGATTTTTTCAAACTGAAGTATAATCAATTTTAGAACCAAAATCTAGGCCCATTCTGTTATATAATCATATTTATAGAGATGAATATATTTTTAGATATACTTTAAACTCATGTAAAATATGTGGAAGTCTGTTTAAACGTTGACAACAGGTCTGTGGATTAGAAAGCAGAATAGAATTGTAGAAGAGACAAAGTTAAAAAAGAAGGAAAATAGTTCCTGAAATTGAGTTAGATTGATGTTGTTTTTTTCTTTATCACTCAACGCAGAAAGGGATTATTTATGCTCGTCTTCAAAGATTTTATTCTATCTACATTACTTTCAAAATATTAATGTTTTCTTTTAATTGATCCAATAGCAGTCAATCAGTGTATATATTTTTATTTTATTAATTGTTAATTTTTCCTCCAACCGAAAATCCATCAATTCACTACCCATTTCAAATGCATTTACACAGCATATCTAACCTATGTTTATTTGTGTTACAGATAATTAATTATCACATGACATGCATACATATGGATATTTTCCACGCATAAACGTTTATCCACTTTGTTACATAGCGAAATATTACAGAATATATATATTGAATCCGAACATATCTACTCTATATGTTTGAAATGTAAATGTACGGACATCCACAAACGCACCCACACATATAGTTATAATGTTTTATCTACCCACAATTCATGCCGTTATATAAACAGTTTGTTACTTTACAAAATAAATAAATGAATTCAACTATATTTATATTGTGTGGGATTTCATCAGCAATAAATACAGGTCTATAACCGTGACACTCAGTGAAATCAAAGATACATGACTGCACAAACATAATACTCATATGGTCATTTTAACTTTAGTTTTTTAAAGCGTATATATATATATATATATATATATATATATATATATATATATATATATCAATTACCTTATTGAATGAGGTACACACTATGCTTAATACTTTTAGTAACAGAAATACTTTTTATTATATTGTAAATTATAATAAAGTAACATTTGTGTTGTGTGATTTAAACTTACCTACATCAAGAACTGTTCTCTAGTACTAGATTACGATGTCAAATAATACGGTTGAGGAGCAGTATAGTTATACCGTAGAATCAGCATATGTATAAGTAGTGCGCAGCGCTACGTACTACACATATTGGAACCCAGCGTATAGTAAGTTCCGTTTAATATTTACCATCAGTTGTAACCATTTTCGTTAATATATATATATATATATATATATATATATATATATATATATATATATATATATATATATATATATACCTAATCTGTCTTCCGTGGTTTTTAATGTTTAAGCCATTTGGTCTATGTTAGTGACAACAGAATCATTTAAGAAACAGACTCCGTACGTAATCCAAAGCCTATCAGCACCATATCAATGGTGACAGGAACATTAAGTAAGTTAATAGATAATTTTGTATTCATACCATCAGTAGAGGCGGAGATCCTGTTTAATTACACCACACTGTTGAACGAGAAATTAAACTGGCATTATTGCATCAACAAGGACATAGTTAAATAATATGCATGTTAAAGAAAATCAGTGACGAACTACAGATTTTTGCCCTAAGCGTTACTAAAAATAATATAAAATATTTCCCCACAATATATATATATATATATATATATATATATATATATATATATATATATATATATATATATATATATATAGACTGATGTAATCGAGAAAGATTGCTTGCATGGTTACAATCACAAAACAGACTCAAAGTTTAATTTCAACAAGTTCTCGCGCATAAAATATATCGTATATCAAATTTACCGAGGCAAGTTATTTTTTTTTCAAAAACGGAAAGTACTCACACCAAATAAAAAAAAACATGTAGACAAAAGAAGAAACTTGTCTATAATTGCAAAAATCGATCGCCAGGAAAAGAAAACGAACTGCTTACTTGCAAACACTGAAGCAAAAAAATATGTTTAACGCCCATTAAAAAAATAGATTACCTTTTTTTTTTAATTTCAGGCTAAATTTGTTTAGATTTGTATTTTTGCCTACTAAACAGTAAAATGGTGACATTTTTAATTACTTCATTAAAGATAACAGAACCACGGTATTTGTTTAATTAATTGTCTGTCAATTCTTTATTTTTATTTGGAAATTAAAAAAAATATGTCATATTCTAGTGTATATTTTTGGTGCACTGGACTTCAAAATTACATTACTTGCTTTTTGTTTTGTTTTCTGTGCTTTATTTATTCTCTTATTCTACACATAATAAAATGGGTGTATATTTTTTCTGATCTCAATATTGAAGATTATAAAAATATAATTGTTTAAATGCTAAACGTCTACATAGATAAACAACGAAAATCCAACGAAAAACAATATAAATACAACAACATTTGTAAATGAAAACATATAGAATTCTAATAATTTTATCTTGAAATACTCAATTACTGAAAACATCATAATGATTACTTGAAAAGTTATTATATTGCTCTAAAAACACGTAAGCATATCCAATTCATCCATGAGTACAATATACAAATAGACTGCCACTCCTGAGTACGTAACATATACGACAACATTCGGGGGCTTTTACAACTATTATGAAGATATTTTTAACGTAAAGTGTGAACAATTGTCTAATGATAAATGCACGTCTATTATTAAGAAAACTGTATATGATTTCATATTTCGCAAGGAATCCACAGATTAGAGTTTTTTTAGATACTAATGAGCACCTCACGGAACTATTGAGCCCAAGCACAACCTTGTTACTCAAACATTGGAAATGCTTGAATATAGTTAAGGGCAAACAGCAAGATTTCCAAAGTTGGCAGCATGCGTGAACGATCTATGATGATTCAAACCAACTGACGCCCGATTATTTCACGTGCTTAATATTTGCGCAATGTCTAGTATAACAGTATGTCTAGTATAACAGAAGAAGCCAGGCATTGACAAATAGAACCAGGATTGACTCCCTAAAAATTGGTAGAGGGCGGTAAAAGAGGAATTTAAAAGATAAATATTAAACAGCATGATCGGATTTTTACATGAGCTATTGGCCTGTTTTTGCATGGTAGATTGAGTTGTGATATATAACAATACAAAATCAAGTGAATTTAGAGACCTAGGCAAGTCCTATCAAGTTGACAACAGTACAATGTCTCAGTATTACTCAAGATCGAATGTTCTTGTCTAAGACTCCGTGTGTATTCTTAAGATGTCTTTGAAAAACAAGGTACACCGCGGAAGAGAATTGCCACAATTTTCTCAAGTTTATAGAATGTCATCCATTCCGATCATGCCTATGTGACGCTCGCCTTCAAAAAAACAGTCCTCACAAAAACATTAGTCCGTCTTTGATTGACTCATTCCACAAAACCCGAAGTTCAAATAAACTGTCTCGTCACAGAATAGATATTTATGAGCTGGCTAATATTATTTTAAGACCTCCAAAAACAACATAGAATTCTAGGATGTAGGCACCATCAAACAAAGGATTGCCAATGGTCTATATAGTCCATAGAGTGAAAACACCCACAAATTCTATATAAACCAGCTCAGGAAATGCCGTTTGAATGAATTAGAGGAAATACCTGCGGAGAGCTGGTTGACGAACTATTCGATCCAAACACGCCTGAAGTCTGTCTGGAAGTGCGACGCTCGGAGAGAAAAGAAAAGTTCCGCGACTACACGATGTAAATCTCAAAGTAAAGAAGTATTAAGCGTTTTTACCCCATTTTTCACTTTTCTGTCCAACAAAATTAATACTGTTGGAAGGAAGGTGTTTTAGACAGAGACTTATCTGCATGACAGCCAGAAATATATTGAGATGTAACATAACACCGTCAAAGTAGTAATAAAACAGAATTAGCAGGAACACTTACAGATCGCACTACACCGGTTAGAAAGCTCTGCTTACTCTTTATTCTATCCTCCAAAACTTCTTCTTTAATATATATTTCTTACACATAACCGATATTCAGATTTCCCTTCGATCTATATAAAATAAATCCATTACAATATTATTAATCAAATTGTAAAAAAAAAAAAATACATGTTTCCAAAATAATTATAATAATATTGCATAGTTATTTACGTGGATGCAGAGCTACAGTTCTATTACGTCAATATATACATATATATATATAATTATTTTTTTACTATAATAATTAAATACCTACAGACACTAGTGTTTCATCCTTTCGGGATTCTTCAGTGCAGGGTGTCACGATTACTACCAGTCGAACGATTCGAACCCCGCGACACGAGACATCTCTGGCTCGATTAGCGGAGGCCGTATCCATTCGGCTACTATTAACCGTGTGAAATAGCGTTGAATTTTAAACATTTTAATTTAATGTTCATTACGTCAGACAGACAGTGATCAAATCGTTATACGATGATCTACGCATAAGAGCTAAATTGACCGACTTTTTAATTCAACTGAAAGTACTCAACGATAAGAAACGAATTTCTTAAAGGGGCTGTCATAATTATTTTTTTACTATAATAATTAAATACCTACAGACACTAGTGTTTCATCCTTTCGGGATTCTTCAGTGCAGGGTGTCACGATTACTACCAGTCGAACGATTCGAACCCCGCGATATATATATATATATATATATATATATATATATATATATATATATATATATATATATATATATCGGTAAAAACGTTTAAATCACTGGTACAGATGTGTAACATACACCAGAACTACAAATACATAACAGTACAATATATATATATATATATATATATATATATATATATATATATATATATATATATATATATATATATATATATATATATATATATAAACATGTGGTGGGGACAGGGTATTTTGTTGGACACTTAAATCGCAAAATTGCCTCACCACTAATGGAACAGCTGTAATGGAAAACCTCCAGGAAATAAACGAAGTTTATAAAAATGAAACGGGAGTTTTTGAATTTTCATCTTGCACTATATATATATATATATATATATATATATATATATATATATATATATATATATATATGGTAAAATATAATTCTCAAACAGAAGTAAGTTTAATATAAAGTGGAAAATTTTCCATTGACTAAATTATATTTATACACGTAGAATCATAAGTAAATAACTGCACACCTTGTTCACATGCGTTTACACAAAATTTATATATATATATATATATATATATATATATATATATATATATATATAGTGGATATGGTAATTAATAAAAACTGACGAAAGTGCGCAATACTGTTGCTGAGCAAATATACGGTTTATTTTTTATTACCGTATCTTTCTCTTAAGTTACATTATTGATTCGGCTACAAGGCCGTTTTTTGGCCGTCTGTAGCGTCCTCAGACATTTACAGAAATGTTCGCTGTTTTTGGATGAAAGAATGGAAGAGTGAATGACCCCCTCCCTGAATTCATTCACTCTCCCACTCTTTCATCCCAAAATAGCGAACAATTCTGTAAAAGTCTGAGGACGCTACAGACGGCAAAAAACGTCCGTGCAGCCGAAACAATAATGTAACTTATCAGAAAGATACGGTAATAAAAAATAAAACGTATGTATATATATATATATATATATATATATATATATATATATATATATATATATATATATATAAAATCCATTTTTCAAATACGTAGTCAGTCATTAATTGATATATATATTTTAAGTTTGCGAAATAAAATATTTACAAACAACCGTACAAATTCCTATTAGCGTTTATGTGAGTGACAAACCAAGAAAATAAATTGTTCTGAACGACCTGAGGAAACCTCTATAGCTTATTTCCATTTTTATACAGTCTCTTATTCATGCATTTATTCCCTTTGTCTTTTTCTTAGCGATTTAAGCCGTTTCCTTTTATTAATTTACTTAGGTGAAATGCAAATCTAAAAAAACATTTAATATAAAATGAATGAGTTCTGAGCTCGGTGGTAAAGATAATTATGTTGATTCGATTAAATAGTTCCCCCAAACAAAAGCGTTTATAAAATGAGTTAACATATATGTAACTAATACTATTTCTACAAGTAACCGTACTTTCTCTCTCCTAGTATCACTCTCTGTATATATATATATATATATATATATATATATATATATATATATATATATATATATATATGTGTGTGTGTGTGTGTGTGTGTGTGTGTAAACCATGTCAGTATACAATTACAGGGGTGTTGAAAAAATGAAGACAATAATGAGGGTAATTTTGCTTAACATTTAAATTTGTAACCTAATCAGAAATTGCTTGACAGCAATTTGTATCAAATTTCTTCATAATGTACTGCAACTAGATCTTACCAAAATTATAGTATGTTAAATATTCGAAACTCGCAATAAAATTGAATGTGTGTAAAATCCTATTTAAGTAATGGTATTCATTGTTCAAATCTTAGAATATTTTTGAAAGTACTACACAGAATTGTAGTTGTGCTTGAATATGCCCACTTATAAATATCTGTCGGCGGTAAACGGTTTGGATAATATAAACCTAACAAACAAATATTCCGAGGTTCTTTTGTAGTTAAGTCCATTATTTGTTCAGCGAGTTGTCTAATCCGTTATCCCTCTCAATATTTTTCAATAAACGTCTCTTGAGAATTGTACATACACGTTCAGCGAGTTGTCTAATATGTTATCCCTCTCAATATTTTTCAATAAAGTCTCTTAAACATTATACGAATCTCAAATTTGCATGAGAAATCACGTGAAACTTTGTCCGCTAGAATTCGTTATTTATGATCTACTTAATATATTATTAAAATCCTGCTAGTAGATATACTTGTGTACAGCTTAGAAAATGTAACGTCCGTCGAAAATATTCCTTTAAATATCATTTAAGTGAAGTGAATTAAACAGAACTGTTTGTCAAGTATTTTCCTACGCATAACAACGATTATAAATGTGATTGACGTGGAAGAGAAAGATACGCACGTCTGTTCTTTTCCTGTAATCTGACGTTCTTGTTAACAACGAGCACGGGAGTGTCGATTTAAAATTATACTTCACTTCCCTACTGTTTTCGCTATGCACTTTCCGATGTTCTCGTCTTGTTGTTTTAAAAGTAAAACGTTTTTAGGGTGATTCAGTCTTCATTTCTGAAATAATGTCGTGATTAAACATTTTTATTAGTCTTCTACAAAACACGTCTACCGAGCAACAATAAATGATTGAATATTTATGTAACAATCGTTATTTCAATGGTGAGTAAGGATAACAACTGCGCGAAATTACGTTGTTCTACTGATATGAGGTTTGTGTAAGAATTTTATGAAGGAAATATTAGCACAATTTTAGTTTTCAGCAAAGAATATGAATTCAGTTCAGCAAAACATGTCACCTGCCTTGAAAGTCAATTAGCAAATCGGCAATAATTTAATGCAAGAAATTGATAAAGGAATTTTCAAAATATTACATTCTGCGCCATGACATTTTCACAATAAACATAATACGAAAGAGAATATATTGTATTCGCTATTTCCGGCTAAATGTTATGTACAGTTTAAATCAGCATTAATCTGTAAGAGTGGCAATTTTGGGGGACGCTTCTCAACCTACATCCTCAACGAATGTTTTATTTAGAGCGTAGACACTTGGTATATGGTATATTCCGACATTTTCATTTCTTTTTTTCCAGAAAACATTTTCAATTCATTTTTATCCAGAAAAGAGGTGAACATTGTAAAATTGGTATGCTGAAGTCAGCAGATTTTACTATGTTTTTTACTTGTTTCACGAATGCACATGTGTGAATAGTTCGCATAACAGATTACTTATGTTAAAAAGAAGTGGTTGAAAACATGTTTCGAAGATCGCGTCATGCTGGTCTAATAATTACCATACTTGATTCACTATATTTAAGTTTTGGTTTCGATCACACCACGAGTATTTTTTTTTACTTACAAGAAGTGATCGATTTTGAAAAGAACATAATGCGCACATGCACGTGTTTAAATTTCTGTATCAAGAAAATTGTGATATTTATGCATATTTCATGACTGGGCAACGACGGACAGCATGCTAGTAAGTTATAAAAATTACTTACTAATAGCATTGTAAAGATAAATCTTCAATTGTTTACACCAGTCTTTAGCAAAACACTAAGTGCATTATATCGTACACACGCTCAATACATTTTGTAAAAAATATCTCATTTATTAAAACAAAAATAAAAGTAAAGTGTGGAATTAAACACTGATATATAACTTGAGACATATTCTTATTTTGATATGACTCTATAATTATCTATTTTTGATAACTCTGAATATTTATTTATCTATTATCTGAAAAAGAAAATGTTTGACAGTTTATTTATTATGATTAAGATGATTCGAAAGTAATATGTATTGCAGTTCAGCTACTATATAGATATTGTCGTGATGAGACGACAACAGCTGTGGAAGGCAGCAGTTGCTAAGGATGCGGTTAAGAGACTAAGAATTCCTATCTTTCGCCTGACGAAGGTCACCGAAACAGTTAGCAGAAACGTCGTACAACATTTGAAAAAAACACACAGCTATTGTAAACTATATATGTGCAGCTTTTTTTTTATTTGTTATTCTATTTTCTTATGACAATGTATTATATTTTCATAATTGTCATCAGCTGGTGTTCTTTGAGTGTTGTTATTTTAGTTGGGGTTCTGTTTTTTCTAGGAGTAAAGCCCCATGTTTTATCCGCGTTCCCTCTCTAACAACTAAATGCGGATCGAAAACTAAGTAAATCTCATACTCGGATACTAGGGACGACAGATAAGAGTAATGGTACTATAAATACGTCTGAACCAAAATTGTTGGAAAACCAAGATACGGAAATCGTATCGTATATTATGGTTAAAAAAAAGTGTCTTAAAGCGCAAAAAATTGTGCGGTCAGAAGTGCGGTTACAGTGCACCGACTGAAAAATCACCAGTGTCACATTGATCGATGGAAGTCTTGTGATTAGAAACGACGCGAGTAAGAAAGTTTTTAGCTCTAATTTTCATGAACGCGTTATTGATCTGCCATCGCTGATTTCCATGCTTATTAAAGCCAGATGTTGTAGCCTTACAAACGAATAAAGGGACAAATTGCTAAGATGTATTAAAAAGTAAGAATTACTGGCACCCTTAGACACGTTGTTTATTATAAGATTATTCTTATCTATTATTTATCGTGCATTAAGTATTTATTTTTGTATCCTTACTGTGTTGTTAGACGCGTTTTGTATAATTACACATCATTTTAAATACGTTGACCGAAATGTTAATAAAACTTTTTTACCTTTTATTTTTCATTTCATACATATACCACAGACTTGTAAAGTTGAGCGTGGCAAACCAATATAATTTGCATATATTACAGTTGATAATAGAAGTATACACTCAAAAGGCTGTAACCAATTTAGATTGGGTCAATCATCGTTTCTTAAAACTAGACATATTTTATATCGACTCTGGTCTATATTTCCATTTATGAACGCGTCCTCTGCATGCAGATCCATATTCGCAAGAGAACGTGATTTGTTCATAGTCGGACCATTTAAATCTAATTTACTTATTCGACAAATAATCTTTGTAACATATATTTCGCCGGCGGGTCCAGTTCTCTGACATATTATTTTGTCTAGTATCTACACCACGATTAAATAGTGCATCTATGTCGACGAATTTACTCTGCTTGTATCGAACATTGCTAATATTTGAGACGGAGAAAAAGAACTAAGAGTATAGTAACATATAACAGGTACAAAAATAAACAGAGGCAATAGGTTCAGTTAATATGTGAAAATATGCATGACAATCTATCCATCCATCCGTCTACATATATATATATATATATATATATATATATATATATATATATATATATATATATATAAGTCAATTTGTCTGTGTGTTAGTTTGTTTCCTAAACACCTCGAAATATCTTTGCTGAATTATTTGAAATTTCATACAAATGTGCTTAATGTATCTTTCAGTATTCTTGGATAGGTTTGACATTAGAATGTTTCCGATAAATATCGAATATCGATAATCGAACGCTTACGATTAAAATAAATATGGAAAATCGATAATCGAAATCTTACAATTAAGGAACTAACAGTCCACCTCTGACCAGAGCATCTTACAATTAAGGAACTAACAGTCCACCTCTGACCAGAGCATGCATGTGTATTTGAAAAGCTTTACACGGCAGAAGCAAAAGGTAGGAGGTTTATAAGATATATTAAATTAGTTGATAAACCAAGGCAGCGTTCGACATGGATGTTTCTATTTAGAACACACTCCACTATTATGCTTGGTGTTATATTGTAAACATTAGTTCAAGACAAAATATAAATAATTTTAAAAAATAAAGGGTAAGTCTATTACAGTACAACCCAGGCTGCAATGTATTATGCACTAAGTTATTGTGTTGGCATTAAAAGTATAGGAAATGTGAAACAGGCATTAACTCTCATTAAATTTTTGGCAACGTCAGATATCCATGAAAATACACCTTCACATAAAAATACACACGCACACACACATACACAACCCCATATATGTGTGTGTGTGTGTGTGTGTGTGTGTGTGTGTGTGTGTGTGGACAGTGTGACAATATATTACTATACGAATTTACTGGCTTTAGTTAAGAGAATTTACTAGTTACTTATAGTTAGTTAAATTTAGCGTTATCGTACACTATTCTCTCTAGGGTGTCTCTTTTTAAATAAATGTTAATTGTGTATATTTTTGAATAAGTAATTATTTGGAGAAATATCCATTTATATTCTCTTTCAGATATGAACAAAAAACTATTGTGACGAAATAACTAAGTTGTGAATATTTTTAATAAATACAGTATAGAAATGTTTGTTTCATTTATTTAGCGAGTATATGTCTGTCCATAATATATTCTATTTAACATTATATGCAATGACAACGCAAGAAAACATTCTCAGTTTTTTAACTGAAAAAATATAGTTTTCCCTAAAAGTGTGAATCCATCATTTCTATTTTCGAGGCATGACTTAAGGGGAAAAATTAAATTAAACTATAAAAATTATAAAAAAACATTCTCTGTTTAAATTAAACGCAAACAAAAATAGTATTCTTTATTAATAACTAAAGGGAATAATAGATTCCCTGATTGATATAATAATTAAGTGATATAGTTTGAGCTACGAAAAAGATACTGTCAAGAAATGTAAAATTAAATTATTAAAGGAATAAATTAAAAGATGGTCAACATTATGGATTTTTGGAATATAGTTTTTTCAATTATTCTCTCTCCCCCCTCTCTCTCTCCAATTATATATATGTATATATATATATATATATATATATATATATATATATATAATATACATATACATATATATATATAATATGAACAAACAGTTAATAAAATATGTTAAACACACTTTGAAATGAGTTTAAAACATATTTAATCTGAAAAGGAAACACTAGATAAATGGATATCCGTTAAACCGCGGAGTTTCGAAGAAATACTTTCCTTCTCATCAGAGGGTAGGAATTAGCAAAATGCGGGATCAGATTTTGCATGCAAAAGTATGTGATGAAACAACAAGTAAGTCAAAGATATTACTTGTAAACAAAAAAGTGAAACAGAGGGAATATGGTCAAGAAAAGGTGGTTAGACATTGAAGGAATAGTCTGGTGGAAGATAAAAAATACAGTGACGTTAAAATCCAAATGTAAAACTTCAAGAAAGTTAAAAGAATTTCCATTTGTACAAGTAAAATCCAAGGAAATCCCGTAATTGGAAGAAGATGGTCCATAATAATCCGAAGGCAGAAATCCATGGAATAATTCACAAAAATGTGTCTAAGGAAGAAAGAAAAGATTCAATAATATTAATAAAAGAAAAATAAGATATGCTTTTCACTCTACTTCCGAGACATAAATATAAATAAAAAAGATCAGCTAAGAGAAAAAGGAGAGAGAAAAAAGGAGAGAAAAAAATAAAAAAAATATGATAAAGTTGAATATAAAATATAAAATAAAGGGAAACAAAAGTCAAAATGACCCAGACAGGAAATGTTAAAGGCGCGAAAAAACATATAGGGCAAAATAATATAGCTCAACTGAAATGTACAGGTCATCACTTAAAAAAAAATGTCAGCAAGAGTTGTTAGACGACACTAAATGGAAAATGAATAAATAAATGAATTAATTAATAAATAGTCCCTTGATTATTATTAGAATTATGGTTGTTAAAAGAAAAAAATGTGGTTTGATATTCTTTTCTTAATTAACGTTGAAGTAGCGCCGATATATGTATGTACTTTATTAAAAGCTCGAGGTCTGGTATTAATATTAATTTGCTGATTTGTGTGAGTTAAATAGTTTGGATTTTGTTCATAGTGTTCAACAAATATTGGGACAATTTCTGCATGAGGACTATTTCGGAGGGGATAATGAGTGTTGTTAGGGTTAGGATGGCATTTAGGAGAAATATTTTTATTCTCATTTATATTATTATTATTATTATTATTATTATTATTATTATTATTATTATTACTAGTTGTATGATTGTAGATGGAAGGGCTGCTCGAGTGGTGTATTGGATTAGTACCTATATCAGATGGAGGATGGGAAGAAGAATAACTTGAATACGGAATATTAGTGGTTGTTAAGGGAGGATTGCGTGGGAGCTCAGTAATAGCGCAAGAATATATAACATCGTTAGTGATGTAATCATTATTGAGTGGGTAAATGTGTTTCTTATTACAATTACAGTTAGTTTTGGGTTTAATTGGGAAAGGGATTTTTTTTGGCCGATTTAATTTTTTTGTTATTAGATGTTAAGATTCTTTGTGCTAAATTAGACATTGTTGAATAAGAAATCCTGATTGAATTTTTATTGAAAATAGAACTATATATGTGTGGGTATTTGAAAGAGTTTTGTACAACGTTGAAGAAATCCTTAGGTATATTAGTTTTGACATTTAGGCAAAATGAAGGATTAAACAAAATATTTTTCTTTCTCCTGATGCGACTAGCTGGGTAAGAGGCATTGCAATTAGAATTTTGGTTTGGATTGTAAATATAGACTGGTTTATTGTTATTGATAGTGGCAGATCGTGTTATTTGAACTGGTTTCTTACGAGTCATAGTGTGTGTGATTACAGATTTAAGGCGGCCTGCAGGAGGAGGATAATTGTTGTTTTTAATATTTTCCTTGTGTCCTGAGTTCCATAAGGCATTATTGAAGAAAGTAGCATTTTGATTAAAAGCTTTTTTTCATCAGCAGAAAGAGCAGATGGTACAATAGATTTTATAATTGAGTTGTGGTGGTTAGAAGAGTTATTGACGTATAAAAGCGTAAGATTAAATTTATGATAGGGGCTATGAGGTTCGGTGTTAAGATTAAGAAACATCTAGAAAATTTGAAGTTTTTTTGTTGGGTTCGATGATTATAGAAAGGCCAAAGTTAATGAAGAAGTTATGTAATTTTGTAATTGTTTTGTTGTACTCTCTTGGCCTGACTGTTTTAGTAAAAAGTGAATCGTCTCTATAAAGACTTGGATATGTTTAAAGTGGAATTTAAGTGCGTTCAGTAAGAAGAGTCCCACTAAATCGGTAACTTCTGCAGAGTCAGAAGACCCATCCAGATGTCAAAATTATCAGGGGTATATTTTCTAGTCCAACGCTTATTGTTAAAATGTATAATGAACTTTCTCGCTAGGATAATTAATTTTATTTCTAAATTAGTTATGTCAGGATTCTTTTTAGCAAAGATAAGATGCTTATTTAAAAGGATCGGAGAAATTGATTGATAATAATTTTGGATGTCAAATGTTAAGAATGTAAGGAGCTGTTTATATATACATTTATATATATATATATATATATATATAGATAGATATATATAGATAGATATAAATTTATATAGAGAGATTGACTAAAGAAGAGATTAATTTATGGAGCTTGGTCAGAAATGTTACATTAGTTATATAATTGGGGCATACTTCCTGGCAAGTTCAGGGGTTATATACATTTTATTATGTAAAATGCGATAGGTTCAGGTAAATTTTCCCATTGCTAACCAAGTGTTTAACATTAAAAAACGTGTTAATAACATGTGAATGTAGTATGAACACCTGTAGAAATGAGTCCTGGCTTATGATGTTTAAAAAAAGATGTTAATGGAAGAGAAACAATATGAACTTGATAGGTGCCATGTGTCACACACTGAGGATAATGTGCCCGGTAGGTGTAGGTATATACATCTAGAACAAGGAGATTTGACAATATGCCTACGTTAACGGAACCTAATTGATATAACAAGCTTTCTCTGTCAGCCTGTTTCCCTATATTTTAAAAATCTGCGTTTTCCGAACCAACATTTGCAGAGTGAATTTATTTATGGACCGTTCTTTCATGTGTCTTTACTCGGAAAAACCTTTTTATAGGGTTAAAAAGGTATCAAAATAGAAAAAATCGTTATATATTTTAAAAATTATTTAGTTCATGTGTGTGTTACATTCGTACAGCGGTAACGTCACTAGCTTTCAATGCGACAGTTTAGCCTTTGGCTTCGATTCCACCCGCTTGCACCTACATTTAAAAAAAGAAATTTTAAATCACAATTCTATAATAATATATACAAAATATGAACAAAGTAAATTATCATATTTAAGCAAATTTTGCCTCCAGACAAAAGCCTGCCTCCACGCTAATATATAAAAGGCTATATTTCTGTCTGTATATCTGTCTCCCTATTTTCAAACTACCTCCTACGCAACTTAAAGTCATAGACTAGCACCAAGTGCATCACACAATTGAATTTTTTCTGGCCGTCCTTTTATGGGGCTTTGGCCGGTTTTAAAGAGTAAAAAAAATGAGTCAATAAATTATACATTTTGTAAATTCATCTTAGTTTAATCGGGTCATACGCATCTTACGTAAGTACAATGGTGCCGTTACTAGATTTAAATAATTTGGTTTCGATTCTAGCTGATGCAACTCTAATTTTTTTTTTCAATGCGACAGTTTAGCCTTAGGCTTCGATTCCAGCCGATCGCACCTACATTTAAAAAATAATTGAAATCACAATTCTATAATAATATATACGAAATATGAACAAAGTTAATTAACATATTTAAGCAAATTTTACCTCCAGACAAAGGCCTGCCTCCACGCTAATATATAAAAGGCTATATTTCTGTCTGTATGTCTGTCTACCTATTTTCAAACTACCCCCTATGAAACTTAAAGTTACGGACCAGCACCAGGGGCATCAAACAATTGAATTTTTTTCGGGCCGTTATTTTATGGGGCTTTAGCTGGATTTAATGAGTAAAAAATGAGTAAATAAATTATAAATTTTGTAAATTCATCTTAGTTTAATCGGGCCATACACATCTTATGTAAGTACAATGGTGCCGTTACTAGATTTAAATAATTTGGTTTCGATTCTAGCTGATGCCACTCTAATATTTTTCTTTTTAAACTTTGCAAATCACGACTCTATAATGATATATACGAAAACTGAACGACCTTTAATATAATATTTTAGCAAACTTTACGCCTATAATACTATGTACGAAATCTTGATAAATAAACATAACATATTAAAGCATATTTACGACCGGCAAAACCGGACGCCCTTCCCCCTGCTAGTATTGAAATTTATGAATGTTGATGAATAAATACCAGCAAAGATATGGTTATATACTTAATAATGATGATAATAAGTTTATGCCCAAATTATCAAAAAATACAATAGTAATGATTGAATAATATTGTTTAACCATAAATTTTGCAGGATATTTAAAAAAAAAATTATATGAGCACTTTTTTTAACTACAATAAATTCTTCAATACTAATCCATTATTATACTTCGGTCTTTTTTTTCCTTACCAATCACTATTCATAATGATCTTTGTAAGATTAAATTAAAGAATATTTGACAACTTAATCATTGGTTTGTAAGTTGAAAAGCTAAATAATAAAAATCTGAATACGGTTTACATTATATTTGACACTATTATTAATCACTTTCGTTTCAGGTTTGACATTTGAAATCATATCGCACATAAATTTATTTTTATAAGCGTTACTTGGAGTCATGGAGAAGCAAGCATGTATATATTTAGTAATTAAAATCTTTATCAAAAGGTAGATAATTTAATAAAATATCATAGCATACAATAATGACAACTGGTTCTCTGTTTCTGTTTATATGTGTGCTTTTAGCTTTATATAGGAATGTATAACCATGTTCTCCGGTCAAATTAGAGTAAATAAACGCACATGTGATATGACACCAATGGCAAATTTTACGTAACGTATCCTTAAATAAACACAAGACACCGGTGCATCTCAAGGATTCACACGCACGCACACACACACACACACACACACACACACACATATATATATATATATATATATATATATATATATATATATATGAGCAGAGCGCCACCACCACGAATCGAAACCCAAGTGTTTAGCTTACGATATAATTTTCCTATGCCGCTAATGACTGAGCTATGCAGACATGTTTTCTGCAAGGCTAAAAAATAAGAACCAGTAGGTACTACGTACTGCATGCATATACGTAATGCCGGCATAAACTTTCCCTTGGAAAATTTCATTTTTTTTTAATATTCACATTTTTGAACCGATTTTCCCCGGCTAAATCCCAAATATAAAGTTGTAAATGGGTTTTTAATATCTTACATATGCATTTTCATGCCTGCAGAACAAAACCACAACGGGATTGTTAGGCAAAATACTTTAAACACAAATATAAATATATACGTAAATATATATGGAAAGAGATTTGTGTTAGTATAAACATTCAACAAACATATTACGAAGAGGGAATAGATTAAAAATAATGGTCGGACGAATATCGAAATTAGCTATATTATTGCAAGTGAATGCAATTTCACGAACCATATATAAAAATGTTGTATTTTTAAAACAAAGAAAAAGGGGGTGTTAATATGCATATAAATACACAAAACGATGTTTTTAGTATATATTCATTGGTATTAATATGTTGGATTACCACAACAAAATGCATGCATTCATTAAATTATATAAAATTTAACAAAGGCATCATTGCATTACCAAGGCGTAAAAATGATTATTAAAGTATTTTTGTTTATTCAATACATGTAGTTTCAATGAAAGGCTTATGTAATCAGAGGAAATGTTATTACCATATATATATATATATATATATATATATATATATATATATATATATATATATATATATATATATATATGGACTAGATTTAACTCTTAATACATCAGCGATGACTATTGTGAAAAAATGGAGTAGGTACTTAAATTGATATATATATATATATATATATATATATATATATATATACACACACTTTAAACATGCAATCAATTATGCATATATATATATATTTATACATTCATAATTGATTTATATTGTTTACATGAAATAAACACATGTTTTCAATATTACTCGATACGCGTGAAAGGCCTATATAAATAAAGTTATAGAAATATTATAAGTAGTCCATGTAGAGTGATCAACATCTTGTATACGTTCATATCGTAACAAAACCAAAGTCCAACAATTCGAAGCAAAGTTTCAGTTCTACGAATAAAAACGGGATTTTATATTAAAAAGAGATATATGAGAGAATTATATTAGTATATCGACATGTTATAGCTAAGTATACTCGAAAAACCAGTGTAGTAAAGATTTAGTTAGGATATCAATATTAATATTAATTAATATTAATCCGTAATATTTGGAGCTATTCAACTTCCCCCTTTTCGGAAAATGTTATATTTTCAACTTTCTGTTAAATATTTTAAAGATATAAAACTTGCTTACTACATGTTAATGATGTGACTGATAATATGATTGACCCGTATTCAGCTGAGTAGAGCCATTATTTATCCATTATTGACGTTCAGTAATTAACGCATAAATTCTTGCTGATTATTTTGTTTTGATATAAAATGATGTATTTTCAAATAAGTTTATGCTATAATAGTTTTATTACTTATATCATTTTAAATAGCGTTGATCGCTCATCTTATCGCATGAATTACAATCGTTTTAAAACAATTATCTTTTCTTTTAGGAACGTTGAATACAAGATGGACACACAAATTTGCATAATTTTGTCATTTTAAATCAAGCTACGCGAAACGCTACAGAAGCAGCTCGCATATTAAAGGAAC
This sequence comes from Euprymna scolopes, assembly GCF_053919585.1. Taxonomy (NCBI): domain Eukaryota; kingdom Metazoa; phylum Mollusca; class Cephalopoda; order Sepiida; family Sepiolidae; genus Euprymna; species Euprymna scolopes. The sequence continues at coordinate 59,334,521 of NC_136503.1, read as the reverse complement.
GTTTAGCTCAGGAACCACAAATGAACGTTCATGAAATGGTTGGGTTAAGAATCTTCGTAGCAGCAACGAAATTCATGAAATGATGAGCGTAGTGGTCGGTCATTTGATGGTGACAACACACAATTGAGAGCGTTTGTCAAAGCCAATCTTATCAGAACTGATCGAGAACTAGCTCTCGAAATAAATGGAACGAATGCGACGATTTTCCTCTACTTGAAAGTCAAGAGAAATTACCCAATTTTCCCCCAGGACAATGCCCGACCGCACCTGGCAAAACATACCCTGTAAAAGCTGAACGACTTGGGCTACGAAACTGCCTAATCCACTATTCTCTCCAGACTTTTCACAAATCGACTACGACTTTTTCAAGCATCTTCACAACTATCTGGGTGAGAAATGCTGCAAAAATCTAAGCGTTATCAAAAGCGCCTTTAGCAACTTTATCGCCACACTTTTATGTTACTCTCGTAAATATACGTGTTTTGCGTTGGCAAAAGTGGGTTCATTCTGATGGTGCTTGTTTCGATCAAGAGCTTATTGTTTTAGCTGACACATGTTTATCTGAATTAAAAAATATATATATAACTGGAAGAACTATCTTGCGAGTCTGATATTAACATACCCTTATTTGGGATCATCATTAAGACACATCCGATCTCAGATACGAAAACCTAGCCTTTTGCAAGCCAGGCAAACACTCTCCAACTGAGCAAACGTACCGCACATATAAAAAACGTCTTATTAACCATCACGGATCAAGTAAACCGCAACGAAATCCGATAGTGGAGTAAACCTACTTTCGTCTCGAAAAGAATGTGAACATCGCGATCAGCTATAATCCAACTCGATGTATCACTAGTCGGGATTTATATTCGCTAAGGATGTCATCACGACAAGCTTAACTAACGAGCAGTAAGCAGGATAAATTTTAGAACGTGAAAGAGAATGTATAATTATTTACACAGCCAGACAACGTTGCAGCTAACAAGAGCCCTGAAATTTAACAACCCGGAAGTCCAAGAATCTGAGTTTCGCTTCATTTGGGTTCAAGTCTATGTAAGGAAACTTACGATGAAAAATATAACTATGAAAATATTTCTGGGGACGAGAGAACTTAAAAGAGGAAAAAAAAGAATGACGGAAATTCCTTAATAGAAACCATATTATGTCTTAAAATGTTTATATTTTTGCTTACAAAGAAAAGATCCCCAAAAAATTAATCTAAACAGTTGCTGGTATTCCCAAATGTTTAACGTGCATTTACAGTTAGCACGGCACCGATAACACTACACTGTTATAAATTTTCCAGAAGTCTCGAGTTTATAATTTCTGCGCTTCAATGCCTTTTTCTGGTCGTTTTGGTTTAGTCTGTCTTAGCTGTCGCTATTTTATTTTTACAATTATTTATTGCTTCTATATACTTTTTTTCTATTTTTACTGGATTTATTTCAATGACGGAGTTATTTGGTAGGGAAATGTACACAGACACACACAGAGACATATATTTTTACTTTTCTAGATATCTGGATTTGTAATATATTACTTTTTGTAATAGTAGCGAGACTCTTTGCTTTCGACTAATATTTACAATAAAATAATTTAAAACGAAATGACATAAATATAACAGCTCATGCAAAGAAAACTGTTGGCTGATATAGACGTAAGTTTTAAGGTTAAATTTAAAATAGCATTTATATCTCGCCGTGCTTAAAGATCAAAAATCCAATCCATAACCGTTAATATTTCTCTTAAGGATAAAATAGGTGAGGCAGATCCTTTCCTGTTTGCCCATGTTATTCTTTTATTCATTTATAAAATATTTACTTGCAAAACTTTGCAAAATATTTACCTTTGCTTTCCCAACATAATATGACATTGGCAAAGTTTTAAGATGTTATCGTTAAATCATGAATTAACAAATAAAGAAAACTCAAACTACTGATCATTTAAAATAGTTTATCAGATCTTGTCAATATTTCTATATTCCTACGCTGCATTTCACGCCATACCTTTTTTTCCGGCAATTTTCACTACAATATTGGAGTGATCTTACTGACACTTGATTCTCATCGATTAACATATTTTTAGATGTCCATGTATATGCCTGGTCGCGTCCCGTGGCAATATAACTATACCTCTATATAAACGGATATTTAATCGATGTTTAATCGAATGACAAATAACACGTAGAAATTAAAAGGAAGCATGATGGTCAAGGTATTGACAACTTACGAAAACACTATTATATAAGATGAATATAGACTGCACGTAAACGTAAGGGTTGCTACCATAGGCCTGACACCTTCAATTAGTTGTATAAATAAATATATGGATAATATATGAATATGAAGATGTGATAATTTTACTAACAATAGACGCCGCCCCATCTTTGAATATGCATCACTTCTTACGCCAGAAATCAAATGTTGCTTCACGGAAAATACATCAGTTTAAGTAAAAATAAAGTCATCATAATCATGAAATAATAACTGTGTATAACGAATGCAAATCCGGTGTATTTGACATAAGATATCGGTTATTTACTAAAAATATATATAAATATAACTTGAAGATAATATCTAATAGCATGATTTTATACAGATGCATGAATAGTAAGATGATGATTGTAAGCGGAACATAGAATATTTGGTTATTTGAATTTTAAGAGGATGTATTAGCTTTTCAATCTACGCTTTACTGTTGACCTAAACAAAGATTTTAATCGCTAATTTTTTTTTCGAGAGAAAGTATATTCTAGTGAAGTTGAATCTAGTATATATATATTTATATATATATATATATATATATTTATATATATATATATATATATATATATATATATATATATATATATATATATATATTGCACTGCAGGTGTGTAGCTAATTTTAGTTGTTTAGTTTGGATTTCGATCTGTTATATTTGTTAAAATAATGCATTTCACAAATCATACGTATGCTTGACTAACAAAATATATTTCACATAAATAATCAACAACATTGTCTTTGAGTATAATTTCATGATTAGGAATATATAATCTTCTCTCATTGGATGGATGGCGAGTTAATTATACGGAGAATCGTGTGAATAATAGCAATAGTTTACTTAGAAAGGTAGACCACGTAGAGGTATTATTAGACATCATGCTTAAATAGCAAACCACCTTAGCAGTCGTGTCAGAGAACGATAAATTATTAAAAAAAGGCGGACTGGAATTCAATCAGACAACAAAACAAATATACCGCATGGATGCTTTTTTCTTCATTCTGCTAAACTCTATGTTAATGAGAAAACTGAATAGTGGAAATAGGACATTAAAGTACACGTTCCCATAAGAGACTATTATAACAAACCCAACTATCTGCAATGATCGACTACAAATTATGAAGCTGCAATTACATAAAGACAACATGCATTCCGCCGGTTCGTACGTCATAAGTTAAGTAAAAATAGGAAATAAATTATAGATTTTAGAAATCATTGTTAGAATGAATAGCAACACAGCCAATCAAAGGGATGCTGAAATAATCACAAACGCATGAAATCGCAGAAGATAGGAACTAGGGATTTTTTGAAAATATATACAAATGTAATAAATAAACGGCAGTATTTAATCAGTCGATTTCAACAACTGAAAGATCGCAGGCACAGCAACAGAGAACACGGAACTGCCGTCCTGGCGATTCGCCTCCAACTCCACCTTAGAGGACACAAATAATTCTCTCCTAAATGTTCTTATCGGGACCGACGGCACACTGGATAATATTATAATATCCGTTTCTTATATTAGGGATATCATTAAAAACTCGAAGAAGTAAAGATCTCACCCTGTTATACTGCTTAAGAAATGTTCAGCTGAGCTAGCCCGTGTACCTTCCTAAGCCGACAACAGAAGGCCTTACTGAATTTTGCTTCCAAAATTTCTGGAAGATAGCCTATTTAGTACCATTGTATAAGATGTCTGGTGTAAGGACTGATTCACTCAGTTATCGCCCTATCAGTCTCCTCCCCATCCCGTGGAAAACCGTTAAATCATTAATCAAGTAAGAACTAGTTCACCAGCTGGCAAAAGCTAATGCACTCTCTGATCGACAGTATAAAGTAAGGTAATACCCTTATACCGCAGATACTTTAACAATCATTTCTGAACGCATGTACAATGCACTGAATAATTCGGGAAAAGCTAAGGCTGTAGACCTTGATAGATTCCAAGCGTTTGATAAAGCCTTGCACGAGTTTGTCAGATTGAAAAATACAAAATATAATAAGATCTTGTTTAGAATATGAGGCAATTCAGGATGCCATTCATAGATGTACATCGCAACAGCTTAATATTAATTATGGGTTCATCAGGGCTCGATCCTTGTACCACTATTATCCCTGATATTAATTAATGACCTCCGTGATAAAATTGTGCCCGACATGTGTATATTTGCCAATAAAACATCACTATAGCGGGCAAGAGGAAAACGGGTGCCCATAAATCTAAGGCAATGACAGAGTGCTTAAAACCGAGATCAATACTAAAGTGCAACAAGGCTGTTATTTGATGGTAACATTTAATGCTACTAAAACAAACCTGCTCTTCTTGACAATAAAAAGATACTTTCCCAACCACCAACAGCACAAACTTAATAACACTCTACTAATAGTTATTCCTTTAATTTTCGTGGTTTACCATTTACAGGAAATATGAAGTGGAATAAATACATTGAGGATATTGGGGAGGCTGGTGCAAAGTATCGTTTTTGAAGATTATTCAACCGTGATAGGGTCCTGTGTCCCTACACAGCTACTATGCTGCCATGCATGAAGTACTATGCCACATCTCGGCAGAAGCAGCTACCGTAAGTTTCTCCATTTTCGTACAAATTCAAAGAAATGTTCCAGTCTAATAGGTCTGTCAATTATATGCAAACCCTGTCCCATCACACTAATTTTGCATTATGTGTCTATTTTTACAAGTATTTTAATAGAATGTGTTCTGATTAACTCATTGTTTTCATGCTCTCCTTACGTATAAACTATCCGGGAAACACGCTTAGTAAAAAAAAAAAAAAAACGAAAACAACAAAAAAACACTGTAGAGGTTCTTAAATAGCAGAAAGCTTCGACTCAAATTGCTGCTTCATTCCTACTGCTAGATTTAAGAGTTTCTTTCCTGCTACCTGTGTCATGGATTGTACCTATAAAAACTAACATATTGCAATTATCTCCTTTAAATGGTCCCAAAACACGGTCCCTTACATTCAAGCGTCTATGTATGTTTAGGAGTAACGTGAGTAAAAAAACAAAAAAAAACAATAAGGACTTTCTACCTATAACACAAGTTTTATTTGATTTAAGGTAATAAAATAGCTGTTAATGTGTTAAACATGAAAAAAAAAGATCAGCAGAAGTAAACCAAATAAATCTGTTTATTATGCGCATGCGGAAATATACAAGCTCTGTTCCAGCTGTTTTATTTAGAATCAGTCGGTGACTTCAAAAGTATCGACGAAAGTTTGCCTGCTAAATAGTTTGGCTTTGATTCGAGTTGTAGACATAAAAATTACATTTGCCTTTTAATTTACAGATCACAATTGTGTATTGTGTAAATTACAGCTATAATTAGAATATATGCATAATAAATACTAAATCTGCCTGCATGATAATAACATATCACAGCCTATTAAACGACCCGACAACGCCTAGTGAATACACAAACACACGCACACCACACAAACACACCCATACACAGACCCACACATATATATATATATATATATATATATATATATATATATATATATATATATATTTATGTTTTTACATATACATATATATCAACATATATATATATATATTTTTTTTTTCACATTGAATTCACCACTTCTTAACACCTGGAGGTAACTCGAGAATAAGGGTTATTGGATGTACAGCAATCAATGGGATAATATCGTAGTAATTGTTAGTAATATAGATTTGTTAAATTGGATTACTTAAGGGGTCATTTTACTAGGAATTTGTTTATGTTGTACTTAAAGGCATCCAAGTTCTAGTCATGTCGGAAACGTGCAAAGGGAAGAGTGTTCCACAGGCGTGAAGTTCTAAGAAAGGAGTTTTGTTCATGGAATCTACGTTTTTGATTTAGTCACAGATAAAGAATAGGGAAAATTATATATATATATATATATATATATATATATATATATATATATATATATATACACACACTCACAAATATATATATATATATAGAGAGAGAGAGATAGATATAGATATGAGATTGTCGGACTGACTTCCTCATCTTGGTTGTTATTGTCACAACGTTTCGGCCGTTTTTGCCCTCCGTCAGGTGTTTTGTATCGAACTGGGGAACCGTTTGTTAGGAGTCTCGAACCCAACCCTTTATTATTATTATGGGGGTACCGTGTTCGGACTCCAGCTAGGCTTCGGGACATCGTTGCTGATTCTCTGTTTTAATGTTACTTTTTCACTGCCTTCGTTCAGGATTAAACTCAGCACCTTTTGGATAACTGTCAACTTTGATACAACGTCTAGGACCACTCGGCCATATGTCACTAGGACAATTCTTAGTTGGTTTTCGTTAATGTGAAACCTGTGTTGTTTTTCAAGGTTTTCTCTCTCTATCAGATTTGTCCAAATTGCATTCAGCTCTATGCTTGGTTTGCTCAGTAGGTTGTTATGTCCGAGCATGTGAGCTGTTTCTTTAAGTTTTCTCACTTTCCAGTGGGTCTCTCTGTTTATTATTTTTACTTCATCCCATAGGGGGCGATGGTCCCCCCTCTCCATCCAGACATGGTTGGCTATACCCGATTTTCCGTCTCCCCTTTAGTTACCGCTTTTCGGTGTTCTTCCACCCTTACTTTAAGGGGGCGGCATGTTTCACCCTTGTAAACCTTTCTGCAACTGCATGGGATGGAGCATATGCAGTTTTTTGGTCATGTTCTCATCCATGCGGGGCTTCACTCGTACTAGGTTTCGTCTGAGTGTTGACTCGCTTTTGAATACAGTCCTGGTGTTGTAGGGGGCACATATTCTCTGAATCTTTTCGGATATGCCTCGTATGTATGGTAGGCAGACCGTTGGAGGTCTTTGGGTTTCATTCTCCTCTCTTATACTATTAACACGTCTGGTGGATAGTATGCTATCGGGGTAGTTGTTACGACGGAGGGTATTCTTCAACCTGACCATTACTTGGTGGTATGTAATGGTGTCGCTACTTATTGTCTCTGCTCGATGTTGTAAGCAGCGTACGATTCCATGTTTGATACTGTATGGGTGAGGGGAGTTGAAGTTTAGGTATTGTCCGGTGAAGGTAGGATTGCGATATACGGATGTCTTAAACCCATGCTCTGTGCGTGATATGAGTATATCAAGGAAGGTCAGTTGGTTATCTTTTTCTTTCTCCATTGTGAACTGTATCGATGGTCTTATTGAGTTCACATGGTCTAGGAGAGCTTGGATGTCTTCCTGATGGGGCCAGAGTATGAAGGTGTCATCAACGTATCTTAGTCATATGGTGGGCTTTAAGGGAGCTGAACATAAGGTCATGTCTTCGAAGTATTTCATGTATATGTTCGCCATCACCGGTGATAATTGCGAGCCCATAGCTAGTCCCTCCTCTTGTCGATATAGGTCAGTACCCATTCTGAAGTAGGTTGTTTCTATGCAGAATGCCAGCATTTTCATTAAGTTTGGCAATAGTACACATGTGCGCTCTTCTATGGAGAGGTCCGCAGCTAGTTTGTCTTGAATTACTGCTAGTGCCTTACTAGTTCGGACTTTAGTGAACAGGCTAACCACATCTAGGCTTATCATTTGGTTTGTACTGATGGGTGCCCCTTTGATCAGTTCCGTGAAGATGGCAGACTCCTTTACATGTGTTCCTGACTTACCTGCTAATGGGTTTATTATATCCACAAGGTACCTGCTCAGTGGGTGGCATGCGGAGCCTCGTCATCTCACTATGGGTCTGAGTGGAATACCGTATTTGTGTATCTTGGGGAGACCGTACATATGTGGTAGCTTACTGTAATGCTGGACCAGCTGTTTATATCTCATCGGAGCGATGTGTTCCTTGTTTTTCGTAAGGATTTGTAACAACTTTCTTTCGGTTTTCAAAGTTTGGTCCTTCTTTATTTTACCGTAGCTACCATCTGCGATTAGGCCTGCCATTTTTTCAGAGTACTCCGACGTGTCCATCACCACAGTAGCATTGCCTTTGTCTGCTGGCAGAATTGTTATACTGCTGTCACTCTGGAGAGTTCTTATAGCCAGCCTATCTTCCCGAGAGATGTTTGATTTAGGAGACACCTGACGAAGGCCGGGGTGCAAAAACTGCCGAAACGTTGTGACAATAACAACCAAGATGAGGAAGTCAGTCCGACAATCTCAATCAATGAAAACACCTCATCTCAAAAATACAGACAATTACTAGATATAGATATATATAGATAAATATATGTCCACGGCTGGGAAAAATGTATATCTAGGCGCACTGATGAGTTGTGATACAACGAAACAGTACTGTGTGTGGATGACTATTAAACCCCTACTGCTTTGGGTTGAGCACTTTGTAAATATATTTTCACCCGATGCGTATATAAGCGATTAAATTCAGCTCACTATTTGTTTCTAAACAAACTTATAGTTAGAGCATTATGCGAAGGGCAAATGTTAATTTAATAGATATATGAGTAACAGTTACGGTCACTGATTCATGGTCCGGTGGTTAGAGCTGCCGACTGTCAACACGACGGGTATACGTTCGATCCTGGGAAAAGGTGTATATCAAGCCGCACTGATGAGTTGTGATACAACAAAACAATACTGTGCATGGAAAATGATTTTCACAATAATATATATATATATATATATATATATATATATATATATATTATTTTTAAAATGCTCTTATCCACTTACACGTGTTTCGTCGTCTACGACTCATCGTGTCAGTTGATAATTACATTTTAAAAATAATAGATATATACAGCTCCCCATGTGGGGGTACCAAATTGGTTAAAAGGAAACATTATTCCCAACTCACATTTAGGTAAAAATGCACTTTCGTAAATGATTGAATTCATTCAAAACATACCGCTAAAAGCCAAAATAAAACAACATCTATCCATCTATCTATCTATATATATATATATATATATATATATATATATATATATATATATACTAGCAAACGTACGCGTCGGTGACTGGGTTCACAAACAGCCTACAGAAAATGCACTCTGATTTATTAAAGTATGGTAGGTTATGAAGAGGAAGGGTTGTAAAGAGATAGTTTCAAATTTGGGCGTATCAAAACCAAAGCAAAATATGAAGAAAGTAAAAATAAAATAGATAAACCCCACAATTTATTATATCATCCTGTTCACACGGAAATACTTATTACAATATTCTGTGGATCTATATTAAAAAAAAAAACCTTGTTAAACTTTGTGACATATTTCCATTCTGTGGAGGTCAGGCGCGAACGAACACTCCATTTTATTATACCATATTTCTTCAAACTGAAACATAATTATCAAAGTATACTTACGCAGATAGATATGAAAAGTCTTTATTAAAGTGTGTGCCTATTTTCATTCTGTGGAGGTAAGGCGTGAACGCAGACCGCACAATTGTATTGTACCATCCCTATTTAAGTTTAAACATACTTATCAAACGTGTTTTTTATTTATTATTTCTATACTTTGTTTACCAGACGCGAACGCAGACCCCACAATTTTAATGACCCACCGTTCTGCAGGATCAAAATACCCATTCCTATGTCTCAATACATATTCTATCATTATATGTAATCAGTTGTTTAAAATAGTCAACCATATAGGAGCCTATTCGTGAACAGACACACATACACACACATACATTCAGCTTTATATTATAGAAGTTATATATATATATATACTTATATATATTGCATAAGTTATATATATCAATATCTATCTCTATATCTATCTATCTCTCTCTCTCTCTCTCTCTCTCTATATATATATATATATATATATATATATATATAATGAAAGAGAGAAAGAGAGATCGCCGTAGACAAAGTTGACATCTTTTCTTTTGACTTTATAGCAATATCACAAGCACTGCATTCGCGGAGTGGCACATCATGTTACAATGCATGAACACAGGGGTTTAATTTCTCCATGTTTATTTTTCATTTGGGGATGTTTTGTTATATGACGGTGTTTATTTTTCATATGGCGATGTCTTCTATTGTTGCAACTGTCCGTACTTCTCAATATACTGATTTGAATCTTGTGGTCGGAAAATACCTAAATCCGTACAAATCTATAAACTTTTTAAAGTGGAACTAATGCAATAATGAAAATACGTGCCTGTCCAAGTATTAAGCATGCTATTTGGAGTTCAAAATCATTGAAATACATCATATATCGAGGAAATGCTTATTGCATATCGTCTAGGCTAGGCATTAAATGCATTTATAAATCATTTTACCAGATATTATATATATATGTGTGTGTGTGTGTGTGTGTGTGTGTCTGTGTGTGTCTGTGTGTGTGTGCACATAGACTATATATATGACTCCACCTGTCATAATTGATTCAAGCATCTTATCAATCCATTAATACGTTCGTAAATTTCTCTGAGCAGTTTGCTGTACTACATTTTAAAATCAAAATGTCCATTATTTTCCTTTTGTTCTTGAGGCATTTCTATATTTCCTTTTGAACTCGCGCTGTCTCATTTGCGTCTTTGATGTCTGAAACGTGTCCTTTAACGAATAGCTCGGATCTCTTTGATACGAAACTTACTGACGAAGCTAAAAAGAATAACATTCATCTCATCCCGTCATCATTAATGATGGTGCGAGTGTCTACGGCAAGGATATAAAGAATCGTCCACAGCCACAAGCAACGGGAATCAAAATCAGGTGCTGGTGGATATTAAACGAACACACATTAAGACACGCACACTTTAAGAGCGAATACTTATAAACATATGAGGTAAAAGAATGCGAAAGCATGAAAAAGTGTAAAAGAAATGGGAAACATAAAGTAATAGAAACATATTAGAAAGAAAAGGAATGCAGAACATGTACAACTGACGGAATAAATGGCATTTTGTAAACTATAATGAACATAGAAGAATAATTAAGAGTAAAACACAATAACGTTACTAGATAATAGAGGCAGTAGATTAACAAGGTAAAAAAAAACGATACACTTCGTTATATGTGCAATGCCCTGCTCTCATCAGCTGTCAACCAGAGTGATAATACAGTTTCGGTGGCCCAAGACAGGGCTGTCACTTCTGGTGCCACAAGCAGCGTTGGGAACTTAGCCACCGAACAAGGTAATTATTATAAAAAACAACAACAAAGAAACTTAATCAACTATAAAAACAAGAAAAAATATAGTAAAAATACCGTCTTTTCATGAAGTCTTTCATGAAAGTTAATAAAGAAAAAAAAAACACTAACTTGAAAGTACCGCGAAAACAATAAAATAAGTGTTCTTTCTCTTGATTAAGGTATTTTGCCATTTCAGTTATCACCCTCGTAGTTTGAAAATTAAATTGACGCAGCGTTATTTTTTAAGATAAAACAAGACTGGCATTAGCGAATTGCATTTTATTCTTTGAAAACATATATCAGATCATGTGATTGCTCGTATGTTGAAATAGACTGTTTGTGATTTTTATGAAAAAATAATAATGAAATAAAAAATGAATGATGAAATGAAAAAAATAAGATAATCAATAAAAATGAAGAAAGAAATAATTAAATGAATAAATAAGAAAATCAACACAGTACAATAAATAAATACATAAATATATTAACAAAAGTAAATATATCACGCGGTTTTTTTTCCACAAAGTAACGGTTAATTGAGAATTGGTTTTCATTTTAATCATTTAATGTTTTTTTTCCCCAACCTGAGACGATAATTCAAATCTAACGACTGTTGAGGCTTAAATCTTTTTTCTTCGCCCAGATCCAAGCTGATGCTTGTTTAGTTTTAGTTTTAAGTCGATTACATGCAGCTTTCAGCTTATGACCGGTTAGTCCTGGTTTGTAAGAAGCGAAATGACTTAGAAACCCACAACAATCCACCTCAACAGGAATTACAACACACCTCCAATTCTTTTCTATGCAATCGGCGCGGAGTGTTTTTCTTTCCTGCCTGTGCCTCTTCAACATTCTCCTCCCAGAGGACAGTTAATTTTATCAGGACGACACTCTGATTTCTGTAGAAGTTTACCTAAATGCCCGATTTTTTCAGGAGATATTAACCTAAATAACCAATAAATATTAACTACCCATGCGGGGTCGCATGAATACCTGGATTAGGACCTAGGCGCGGGGCGAATCCCCTCGGAGCTGATTGACCCGTAGGTCTTCCCAGGTCATCCGTCTTGGAGAAGGAAAACTCTGAAACTAAACCTAGGGGAGGGACGCCTCTTTAGTCCTGGACGACAACCTTCCTATAGCTGGTGACTCAAACAAATCACCGGTTGGAAAACCTAAAATGCTTAAGGAGGAGATAGGCTCTATCTATCGCCCGGCTTTCATATTCCTTCTTTGCCTATTGACCAGGCGTAGAGGTACTACCACAGGGACTCGTCTGAATGACCCAGTAGTAGACCTTGTTTCCTGACTAGGGCAATGAACGCCGCTTTTCCCCGCTCCCGCCACATCCCATCCCCCTAAACTGGACACAGTGGGGTGCTTCAGTGTCATATATGTCGGTGCAGTTGGACTGGGCTGGCTTTGCCTAATGAATTGAGGGTACCGGATTGGCATGTTCCTGGCTGCTGTTTCCGACTGGTAGTACAGGATCCTTAACTCTTTGCTAGCGCTTAGAGCGGCTGCTCCATCAACAGTTGTAAAATATCGGGATGTTTTTAGTGCCATGTCGCGCATGGAAAGGGACCCTGCACTCATCCCCGGTGGGCTTTCCTGAGGCCACAATCCTGTGGGTGAGGACAGCTGATGGTCTACTTGTATTGCATGTCTGGTATTCTGCACAACTACTTGTCCAGCACCCCCTCACTCACTCACCCTAACTGAAACTTTTAAATAAAATAAAATGAAATGACAGCTAAAGCAAAAGTTACGTTTAAACCAGGACCAAACTCAAAGAAAACCAACCTGACACCTCCCTTGAGGCTTGCATTTACTAATACCAGCGGGCTTAGAACTAACTTAGATGATGTTGAGTCATTTCTCCTTGTAAACACCCCGGATATCTTAGCATTAAGTGAAACTAACCTTCACTCATCCATCCCCTCTAACCACTTAAACATGCCTGGTTATCTCTCACTCTACCGTAAGGACTCGGACAGACATATGCATGGGCTTGGAGTATATATTCGTAACCCCCCCTGACTAGAGAAATAAAACTAGAATCACAGGACCAGGCCTTTATGTGCTTCAGACTAAATATGCAACACAAGATTAGCTACTTGTATTTTCTCTACCGCTCTCCCTCAAACCAAGACTGTACCCTAATAAACAAAGTCTCAGACAGCATAGATATAACACTCTCCCTCGATACTAGCGCACAAATACATGTATTTGGTGACTTCAATGCCCACCACAGTAACTGGCTAGGATTCTCTAATCACACAGACGTAGCTGGTAGCGCAACACATAGCTTGTCTATATCTCATTCCCTATCTCAGTTTGTTACATTTCCGACACGTTTCCCAGACCAGCAAGATCAACATGTCTCACTTCTAGATCTCTTTCTGACAACGGTTCTCAATGACTGTACAACATATGCCCACAGCCCACTCTGGAATGCTGATCACGCTGTGATAATTGTTGAAATCAGCCTAAATTCCCGCCCTAAAACTGAAGACCCGCTACTCACAGCAACCAGGTATTACAAAAAGGCTGATTGGGAAGCAATTAGGGAGCTCATCAGTAATGCCCCATGGCAAAATATCTTTACTTTTCCAGCGAAACAGTGTGCAAATGAGACCGCTGAATGGTTCAAAACTGCTATTGAAGCACATGTTCCCGCACAGAAATTCGGTAGCAAGCCCCACTCTCCCCAGTGGTTTACTTCTGATTGTGCAGCTGCCATTAGTCAAAGGCAGCATGCGTTCCGCAGATTCAACCGACATAAGTCCAGCTCAAATAAACAGACGTTTATAGAAGCTAGAAATAACTGTAAGAGAGTGATAGAGTCAGCTAAGAGAGATTACTCTGAAACCACCAGAAAACGCATCGAAGCACATAAATTAGGAACCCGGGATATTTGGAAAATCTACAACAGCGTAGTAAATAATGGACATTCAACTATTCCCCCACTATCAAACAATCATGAGGTTGGTTGCACGGCAACAGACAAGGCTAATCTGTTTGCCAGTAGGTTTGCCTTAAACTCCACACTGAACTCGGTACACCACTCACTCCCTGAGTTTCCTCTGCGAACAGACGCCACATTAGCCGATTTGAAAATCACCCCTTCTCAGGTACATGCTATCATAAAAATACTAGATACCTCAAAAGCATGTGGAACAGATCTCATCCCGACTGTTCTATTAAAAAATGGTCTGCCGATGTTGCTCCAGTTCTGTCAAAACTTTACAATAAATGCCTTAACGAATCTTGTTTTCCCGACTGCTGGATACCGCCTCTGTGGAACCAGTCTTCAAGAATTCTGGTGAAAGAACTGACCCACTAAATTATCGCCTCATTAGCCTCCTCCCGCTTTTCGCCAAAATATTTGAGTCCTTAGTTAATCAAGCCCTAGTCCAGCACCTAACAGCTGCTTAACTCCTGACTGACAAACAATATGGAGTCTGGCAACCCCGTTCAACAGCAGATATCTTAACTGTAGTTTCTGAACGTATATACCGTTCATTGGATAAAAGAGGGGAGGGTAGAGCGGTGGCCCTTGATATATCTAAGGCTTTTGACAGGGTATGGCACGATGGTCTTCTAAGGAAAATTAGATCATATGAAATCACTGGAAGAATTCATAATGTAATTAAATCCTTCTTAAGTAATAGAAAAATCCAAGTTGTCCTCGACGGTCGTACATCCAAACAATATGACATAAATGCGGGAGTACCTCAGGGGTCTATCCTCGGACCTCTATTATTCCTGATATTCATAAACGACCTCCCTGATAAAATTGTTTCGGATATGGGTATATTTGCCGATGACACCACTCTCTATAACAGATATGAGGGGAAAACAAATGAGCACATATCCAAGGAAATGGCAGAAACTCTAGAGGATGACCTCCAATCCGTAGTGGAATGGGGACAAAAATGGTTGGTCAAATTCAATGCTGCTAAGACTAAGCTTGTTTCCTTCAATAACTACAAGAAACCTTCTCTATCACCAATAGCAATGGCCAAAACACATTGCCATAAAGTACTTCTTTTAAACTACTCGGCCTTACGTTTACAGGGGATATGAACTGGAATAGATACATTGAGAGTATTGCCAAGGCTGCTGCAAGGAAGATTGGCTCCCTCTCCCGTGCTAGAAATACTTACGCCTGACAGTCTCCTATACCTCTATGAGACAACCATTCGCCCATGTTGTCACATCTGGGCTGGTGCCTCTGCTGCTTGTCTCTCGCTCCTGGACAGGGTTCAAAAGAGAGTCGCCAACCTGATAGGTCCTGAACTGCCATCTAGGCTTCAACCTCTGTCCCATCAATGAGATGTTGCATCCCTCTGCCTGTTCTACAAATACTTTAATGGCGAATGCTCTGACGAACTGCAAACACTTGTACCTCCCCGACGTAACTACTCCCGACAAACCCAACAAGCTACTAAGTCTCATCCCTTTACAGCAGAAATCCCTAGGTGCAAGAAAGCATTTTACTCCAATAGTGTCTTCCCCAGAACTGCGGGTCTTTCGAACTCCCTTCCCAGATTCCGCTTTCCCAACTGCAATGATATGCAGAAGTTCAAGTGTAATGTTAACAAATAGCTGTTTACTCATCTTCCTTTCATAATGACCCCGCTAATTAAGTCCCTAATAGTAGCCCCCTGCTTCAAAGTTGCACTGTGCCTTGTTTGGGGTGAAAATTGAATAAAAAAGAGGTATGCAATGCTTTAACAGTTGGCACAGTGCAAACAAGTGGATGTAAATCCTCTGAACCTATTAATGTATATTTTATCATTACTAGTCAAAGGACGAAGATTTTGGTACAAGTTACATGAAATCATAAATGACAAAATATACATTCCCAATCCTATCATCTTAAGCAGGTCCCATCAACATTGTCCTGCAAAAATGTTTGTGATGATAAGTTCCGCCTTTAGTCGAAAGTTTGGGGATCAGTAAATGTTTCTTTTCATCTTCGCTGTAGAGGTTGGTCTGCTTTAAGATCGAACGTTTCTCTCCTATTACTATGTTTCAATTGTAATTTGTGTGATGTTTTTTTTCTTGTTTAACTGGCGTGTTATAACGCCTTGCACATTGTATCGTATACTCAATGTTGCCAATTGTTATAATATATGGGATTCCTCTATAATACAATTTATCAGTTTCTGAATGGCATTTAAATATCATTACGCAGGATAATTGATTTAGTATTTGTTTTATTCAAAGAACTGAAATATTAGAAGATTATAAAGTAAAAATATCTTCGTATTATTTAATCCTACCTGCTGCATGAGTGGATTCTTTTGTTTTTCTTTTTTTTTGCTTTTCCCTGAACGCCTCATCTTTTGATTGCATTAAGACAAAACATTACCTATGCAATCCTCTTTGTGTCACTATTATTTTATATTCACTTTTTAATTTCTGTGTCATTATGTTCCGACGTATTTTCTAATTATATGAGTATCATTTTTACTGTTTTATTAATGTGCTGTAAGCAATTCATTTCAAATTCTTGATCGTTTTTTATAAACGGCTTCATTTTCAAGCAATTTCTTACGGTACATTTTCGTTCCTTTAACGTTCTTCACTTATACTTTTTCTGATTTTACTGTAGGCTAATACACTCCAAAGATTGAACCTAGTCATCCAGTTAAAATCCACATAAATACGAAGAAATGTATTTTAATAGTCCCGATCTAACTTACTGACTAATATACCTCCCTAATAAAATCAATTTTATTTTTAATCACTTCGCGTGTTGCTTTTATTCATATACGGTGTGAAAGGTTACGGTCACGTATTCAAATTTATAAATGATTGATCGTACCGGTGTGTGGCTGTAATTAAACAGTTTTATTAATTATAGTGAGAATTCCGTATTTGCGTGAATTCCTCACAATCATTTCTGCTATATATCGTTTGACTGACTATTTTTGAATTTTATTTTCGTTTTATGCAATGCACCATTTTGTGACTTCGTTTGTCAAATTTGGACCTTTCATTTTTAAATGGGAAGATTTTATTATGTAGTTCACCATATCTCTTACATGGTCTAGAGCGTCATTGTTTTTTAGTCCGGTTCTAACTTGTGGCTAGCTATTTTTTTTCATGAAAATACTCATTTGTTTTATCAGCTGAGGCTGAGCATATTCCCTTTTCTCTCCTTTGAAGACGCCATTTTTATACATGTATTTTGGTTTCCTGAGGCAAACTACGCCCGTATAATCAATGTTCTGGGGTCACCGGTCATGATAAGCACCCTTTGGCAAATCTTCTGTAAGTTTATAAGTGAGATTTTGTTCGTTTTCGAGTTCTGCCAATAGTATCCATCTAATCACAGCATTTCTGTAGACACCATATCTAGCACAACAATGAGACAATTGAATTATTCTGCTAATAATTTCGATACCTTTTTGACAACGGCGCGAACGTTAGAGTATCTTCGTTGTATCGCATAGCCAAATATTAACAACGTAAACTCTAGAGAAAAAAGGTGTAATTGGACTGAAAGGTGTAAAGTGAAAATGAACGGGTTCGTCGAACTGTAGATCCGTGGTATTTTTAGGTAGAATGTTGTCTGCATATCTACTGTGTTCCGTAGTTCCAAGTTTGTTTAAAAGCAGGAAAACAATTTCGCATCAGAACAATCTACACAATCGAAGTTCAAAATATCTTCCTATCATCTGAATAATGCCTGGCCCGTTTAGTTGTGGTCAGAGACGTAGATAAATTTCAATAGTGTCCCAAATCGTATTTTTCGAAAACGCTGTATCGCTGTCTGTATTAGTTTTATTGGTTAAGCTTTTGAGAAATAATTCATGATTTATTTGTATAAGTACTTCAATATAAAGATGTTGTCGAATTAATACTTTTTCCGTTTTCCCCTGTTTTTTTGTCGTTTTCTACTTGTGTAGATACTATGGTTAATAGACTGCTTATTGCTGTTTAAATATAGTTATATCTTTTAAGGCCTTTATGATTAGGCCTCTTTTATCCAATGTTATTACTTGATAAAAAAAAAGATGCTGTAATACATAGTAATTACAGTTTAACGCTGTACATCGAAATACCTCACGTTTTTGATCTGAAAGAAAATAGTTCATTTGAGCAATACAAGCTTACCGCTTTTTTTCTCTTATGTTTAAGTGAAACCTCTTTGGGTACGGGTTTTAGGAACTTTTTCCGGTATCCAACAAACACAATTTTTTAACATTAGTTGCAAAACAACAACAAAGTATATTATTTATAATCCAATAGAATTGAGTGAAATTATTGGTTTGTATATTTTTTAAGCAATTGGAAACTTTCATTGGTGCTTTTGTTTTTCAATTTCAGTTATGTGACTTTATCCTTTTATAGATTCAAATGCTTGATTCACAAAAATGTTGATGAAATTGCAGAAATTTTTAATTCCGTTTTCTCGTAGATTCGTGAACCCTGGTTCGTAAAGTACTGATGTACACTTGTTGTGGACATTTTGTTTGAAAGTTCGGATCTATCCTCACCAAGTTGTGATGGGGATCACCTTCGTGAAACCGAATCCCTTGTCGACAAGTTACTGTAAGGGTAAGTGTTACGGAATTAAAAAAATAACACGGACAAGGAGATGAGTTAAAAATGTAGAAAATATTGAAGCAAATATAGCAAATACAAAAACTAAGCGTCTTCATTATCCGGTGATGACACCTCAGTAAACACGTGACACACACTCTTCTCTCGAAAGCTGGGAGGCAAGGCCTTAGGAAGGGGACCTTCTAGAGCTACACAGAATATTTTGCATCAAACCGACTGTAAAAAGACCATTGGTATGAGTCAGTTTTGTCGGACTAAACAACGAATCTATCGCCTAATCAGGGACGGTAAGTAGGATTATCAATTAAAAATGGGGGTAAAAATGAGAGATTTATGATCTCATCTATACACTTACTTAGTATACAATTAAGAAAATCAAAATAAGCTATTCTAGTCATAATCGCATAACATTGGTTTGTTGCAGTTCCTTTTGGCTACCCGTTATTCTCTACCTTAGTTACCTCCAGGGAGAAACTGCCTTTATTCTACTGACACAGACGGGAAACTTTCAGTAAATTTTCCTTGAAGCCTGCCAACGAGACTTTCACCTTATCCAGCCTGATATGCATTTTCAAATGATGTTGGAAATTGTGAACAAGCTCGGTGGCAATAGAGGTCATCCCTGCAACGTTCCCTCTGTCTTGTCGACCATACCACGCCTCTCATAACTGCTAATAAGAAAACATAAAGTGCTCCTCGTTTTTCATTGTCGTTGCTTAATTCCAGGTGACTGAAAAAGCAATTAGAACAAAAAACAGTCCTTCAACATACGAAACATGAAGACTTTAACTAACTTACACAACGGGCGCTTTGGCAAATTACATATATTTTTAAGTTTTACTATTTTTTTACAGATTCATCCCAGCTACAATACAAATGTAACATTTTGCAAGGGTTCCAATACCCTATATATTAAGTTTTACGTGGCTAGACCAAAAACTGACAGAGGAGTTTCGCAGAATTTGTTAAAAAATTAATATATATATATTTTTTTGCGTTTAAATTATCCTCATAAACAATTGTTAATACTTTCTGCTTTTTAACATCGTTTATTTTCGCATTATCTTAATTAGTTTTATTAACCTTATTGTTAACATATAAATAAAATATTTGACCCAATCCCAATGTGTCATGAATGTTTGTTTGAAATAAATGAAAAAAATACATTTTATTTTGATTTTCTATGTATAAAGCCATTCTTTACATGGGGAGAGTGTTTTTTTTTAAACTATTCTGTACTTTCAACTAACGATTTCATTTAAAAAAGATATATCAACATTTGAATTAAAATTTAAGTATTATAGTATCTGTTCAGTGCAGATTTACCTATAAGTATAGCAAACCACTTATAATTTAATGGTTGTAAGTTTGTTTTGTTTTTTTTATTTCAAAAATAAATATTTATGAATAGAACGACTCATAGAGATCTATCGATATTCTTTTTTAACTTTAATATAGTTTCATAGAACTGTTTCTCTTATGTCACAAACACTAATTTCTTTACGTCACAACTGTCACACTCATACACTAATTCCATACTAATATAACATACTGACCAAACCGGTCAGGGGTATTCTAGTATTATATACATACGGAATCTGGATTAATAAAAATATTATATTTAAGCGTATTTTTCGACCGGGCAATGCTATACCAAGTTTAACAATTAATAACAAACTTAGAATAAAATATAATAATGGATGTACGAATGGGGAAATAACGACGGCAGACAGGACACTCACTATAAAACGAAACTGAACAACCAGAACTTGTAACTCTCAGTCGATTTATACAGCCCGTAAGATTTTCTATTTACTGCATGGGCGAATCCCAACAGTATTTAATAAAGCATGATTCGTTTCGATTAATCCCGTAGTAATGTTTATATTCATCGTTTTTTTTTCATGATACTATATAGCAGAATATGATATGGAAACACACGTTTATAGATACACATATCGCATAATATTAGATAAGATATTTTTTAATGGAACTGGCATTTAATGTGAGGAAAGACAACTGAATAATACCTTAAATCCATGAATTATTGATATTTACATTTAAAAGAGCAAGGTTGTAGGTAAGAAGGAGCGACAGCCAGAAAGAATGGAGCTAAACAAGTTTGTTGATTTTAAAGCGAATCGATTTTTAATAGGAATTCGTATTACAATAAGATATTCAAAACATCGATTTGCATAAGTGGGAACAAAGAAAACAATATATAGGTAAAACCAATTCTCAATACTCCATGTTTTAATAGTATTCATAAGAAGCATGAGGCAGACCGAATAACATTTAAGTGAAGGAGAAACTGGTTGTCTTAAATAGGAATTGATAGTTTAAATGTAATTTAAGAGAGCTTTGCGCATTTTATAAAATTCCTTAAATGGGACTAAGATTGTATAGGTTAAATATACATTCAATGTTAGACTATTTAGCCAAATGACGGATGCTATTGTTTTAAACTTTCCGACAGAGCACATTGTTGTGACGTAATCAGCAGCGAATTAACCAATTCCGGGGCTATACCTATATCAATTCAAGAACGTACACGGGAATTTTCAACCCCAAACTTTTGTGTATAAAAACCGCAATGTATATTATTTCATATTGCATATAGAAATGTAAATCATTGCATATTTCAATGTTGATATAAATAATCGTAAGGATATTTGGTAATGTTCTCAACAGTACCTGTTGGAATTGCATCGGTTATAAAACTGTAATGAAACTATCACATGGGAAATGAGAATTATTTTAACTTTTCTTTGGAGATTTAAGTTTTTTTTTTCTGTTCAATACTTTTTAGATATATTTGATATTCATTATCACGATAAAATTATGTTTTATACAACAATAAAATATTGAGAAAATACCTCGAAGTAAAATCCATGCAATCATAGTAAACAAATATGAAAGCAGAGTGATTAATAACTCACATTGTCACAAAAGTGGACGCGTAAATCATAAAGGATTTTCATGGGAAATAGTAATCCCTATTGAAACCAAAATTATATCTTTCTTCATAGAGTTTCTATAATCATGCTGAAGACAGTAAAATTAAATATAGTGTAAGAACGAATACTACACTTTGTCCCTAGAGCAGGATCTATACTCACAAATTATACCGCCGCATATTTGCTCGCCCTAACATTGTTTATAAGGGCAGATTAGATAATCTCGCGTGAATAAAATTTATTTAACGAAAAATAATCTAATAATGATGAATTAAATTGAAAAAAAAACTCAGGTAAGTGAACGTTTTTGCATGAAAGTATATCAATACCTCGTTTACATTTTCGTGTCGTGTTATGCAATGTCAATTCCCAAACCCTACGCGAATACAGTGTATTTAGATGCAAGTCAGATATTCTACATGGGAATTTTTTCTGTGAATACTTGTATTAAAAATTACAACAAAAAAAACCTTAGCTCATCAATTGCTTCATTTCATTGTAAGTTTTCCTGCGGCTTGACATAATGATGAATCCCAACACAGGGGGGTTGATTATCAAAAACGAAACCTAAGCTAAAACGATAAAGTGCTAAGTAATTATACTTATATCAAGTTTTACGCGCAATTGAGAGTAAGAACCGAATACTCGTTATTAGGATGCGATGTCTCGCCCGAAGAGAAAATTTGTGTCTCGCGCTCAGCCGAATGCATCGTTTATTTCCTACTAAGCCACGAAGCAAATCGACCGTTTCCGTGCACGCTCTTCCTAACATGTTAATCTTGTATAAATTGGTTATGTGTTCGAATAAAACACCCGATATTTTCTACAGCGTTTTCTCTATCATCGACGTAATGTCTTTGTATATTCTGCATTAAACTGAAAATATCGAGCGAAAAAGATGGTTAAACTTATTATTTTATTCTAGGCTAGCGGGGTTACGCGGCGTTGCCCGGTTGTTAGAGGCGTGTGTAGGAGCAGTAAGTAAAGAATAAGCGAAGTTATAGCCCTGTTAAAATATAAAAATAAAAATAAAACGGTGTTAAACTTCGTTAACAAATCGGCAAAACGAAAACAAAAAAAAACAAATAAAAACACAGCAAAGAAACGTAAATTGCTTTAAAAAAGAAATTCGAACGACAAAAAGTATAAATCAGGGAAAAATATGATGGACGTGTTCGGAAAAAAAAAAAAACATAGGCAAAAGCAAAAAAAAGTGGCATAAATAACCCATCGATTCGGTTAATTCAATGGTGCTTTTCACCCAGTCCATTCCAGTTTTTTTAATCAATTACAAACCGAAATAAAGCGAAAAAAATGGCATAAATAACCTTTCGATTCGGTTAACTCCATAGTGCGTTTCACTCAGTCAATTCCAGTTTTTTATCAATTACAAAACGAAATAAAGCGAAAGAATGGGACAAATTACTTTTCGATTCGGTTAACTCAATAATGCGTTTCAGCCAGTAGAATGAAAATTCCATTCCAGTTTTTAAGCAACTACGAAGTAAAGAAACCCCAAAACGGTGTTCCTTCGTAACTGTCTTTTTGCGGAGATCTCGCAACGGTGTAAAGTGGTGGCAGGGAAAGGACGAATTTATTAGAGAGAAAAGATTTTACCGCTTCCATTGATCTGAACCGATTTGGGCAGTGAATTCTCAGCAGATATAATATAGAAATTTACGATTATCGAGAAAGTGGATAGATAATAGGCCTATAACGCACCTCAGATATTGTGCTTCAGATTGTGCGTATTACATTTGCATAAAATGTCTTGATTTTTAATCCTACTAAGGTCAAAATCAAAGGGGAAAATGAGTTCATTATATATATATATATATATATATATATAAGGAAGAAAAACATCCATTAGAAAAACAAACATATATATATATATATATGCATTACATATATATGTAAAATGTTTTGGATACGATGTCATTCTGTAATATTCTGAAAAGAAATCAAATATTAAGAGAATATTCGATAAAAACATATACAATCAGTAACAGTTACTTAAACATGGCAACTAAAATATATGCGAACGCGAAATCTTTTTTCCATCGAATTTCTGGACTTTGTTATATATATATATATATATATATATATATATATATGTATATATATATATGTATATATATATGGGAGTAGTCACCCACAATGTGTATTTTTTAACATATTTTATTATTCCGTGTCTTGGTTTTTCATTGAGAATTATGTTTGGATCATTGTAATAATGTTTTTAAATCATTGAAATCGTTTTTCCGCGCGTTTCAGACGGTCTGTGATGCGTCCTCGTCAGAAATTATTTTCAAATGTGTTGGAGATGTAAAAATGGCGATTTTCGTCGTTAATTTGAAGTTTTTCCAAGGGGTGGAGGCTTGTAAGTGTTTATTATTCATTGGTATGCTCAATTTTTATTGCTCTTTTATTGGGCTTGTCCACGGAGACGTTGACCTGGCTGTAGTCGCTATCTCTTTATGCTAATGTTTTTTTTTCTTTTCCTTTAGGGTGGGGTAGGGCGTGTGTGTGTGTTTATGTGTGTGTGTGCGTGTGTGTGTTTGCTTTTATTGGTTTGGGAATGTGTATATTGTTTTATAATATTTTGGGGTTATTAGTTTCTCCAGAGGATAAAGCAGTCGTCTAGGTATATTTGCCAAGATTTTATGAAGAGTGTTTTTATATTGTGCCCGTACTTTTGCTCTATCCTTTCATAAAGGATCTATTCTAGGAAGGCGAGTGTAAGGGTGGTATATGTCGGTGCAATTTTGGTACCCATTGCTGTGCCTAGTATTTGGATGTAGATGTCTTTATTGAATCGGAAGGCGTTGTTATTGAGGATTATGTCGATGCTATCAATCACGAATTGTTTATTGAATCTTGGGTGTAAAGTCTGTGTATGTTAGTCCAATATGCGATAACTTCTTTTCCTAGATTGTGTGGGATATTGCTATATAGGCTGCTAACATCGAATGTGGCTAGTATAGTCCCATTGCCTACTGTTTGTGGTAGGGAGCTAAGGAAGTGTGTGTTATCTCTTACAAAATTCTGAGTTGATTGGTGAAGAGCTGTAATAGTATATCTATAAGGTTGCTAAGTCTGCTTGCTGGGCATGGTTGTCCTGCTACTATGGGTCTGAATGTGAGGTCGTTGGGGTTTGGGGTGCTTATGTATTCCGACTTTTGTATGTTGATGGCATATCTTACCTGGTTAGATTTGTGTATTTTGGGTAGCCCATAGAAGATTTTTGTTTTTGTTGTGAAGTTTGTAAGGAAGTCTTTTTTTCTTTTTTAGTTAATGTACTATTGTATGTTGTGCATAGTTTTGTTATTTTAGATATGGTTGTGTCGTCTATGTTGGAGCTAATTGGTTTGTAATAATTTTCGTTCCCTAGTGATATTTTTGTTTTATAGAAGTTCTTATTCATTATAACTACTGCACTACTTTGTCTGCTTCCTTTATAACCAAGTTGTTATTGTGTTGAATTTTTTTAAGTGCTTGATTTTGTTTTCGTGTTAGATTACTGGTGGGGTTTTCTTTTTGTTAGGGGTTGAGGTTCCAGAGTGTTTCAAAGAAGGTATTTAGTTCTTTTGTGTTGTTATGTTTGTTGGGGAAGTATGTTGATTTGTTCTTCACTAGAGAGTCGTCTGTTGTGTTATCACTGTCGTTGAGTATATCTATGAGTCTAAATTTGCGTTCAAATTCTTTGAGGTCTTTCTTTAACTCTGCTATGTAACTTCTGGGAGTTGGGCAGAATTTGAGGCCTAATTTTAGTACTTACATTTCTTCCTTTGTAAGCCTCTCTGTAGATAGGTTGATGATTTTGGGTTTTTTGTTGTCTAGTCTGGTAATGTCATTTTGTGAGGGATTCCTAAAAAATGATTGTGAGGGTCGTTAGTTTCGTTGATTCGGTTGGGAGGTTGGTTGTGTCGTTTTGTGGAGATGTATGGGTTATGATATTATCTGGGGTATTCGGATTGGTTGTGTTTGTGTGGGGGGTATTTTTGGGGTCGGTTTTGTACTGTGGGGTACTGGGGTGGGTGTTGTAAAGATTGGTTTGTGTTGGGTGGTATCTATAGGGGTGGTTTTATTCCGTTGGGTTGTTACGGTGAGGGTTGTAAATAGGAGGAGTTTTGGTGGTGTGTGTCGGTGGGGTGGGGTAAGAGATAGTGGGTTCTTGGCTGAGTTAGGTGACGTGGTTGGTAGTAACTATTTTCGTATTGTTGTAGGAGGTTGTATCTTTTAGTGTTGTCATGTGGCAGTGGGTTGTCGGTTGTTGATATGTTGTTTTTGGAGCATTTTGGTAGTAGTATTTGTTTTGTATGGTGTATGTGTTCTTGTGTGGATGTGTGGTGTTCTAGATGGGAGTTTTGGTTGAGTTTGTTGGTGGGGATGGGTGTATGGTATTAATATGGTCCGGTCGTTTCGTTGTGTGTTTTTGGGTCTTTTGTTTGGGTATGTTTGAGAGTGATGTGCGTCTGGTTTCTTACCTTTGTTATGGGATCTCTCCGGCTGTTGAAATCGGGTCTGTTACTTTTTTGGTAGGTTTTACTTGTCATGTTCGGTACTTGTTCGTTTTTTTCTTTTTCTGGAAGATTCTTTAGCCAGCTTATCTTCCTTTCGATAATTCTTTTGGATGTTTCCTCCTCCTCTCTGCATTCAGACTCCCAAAGTCCAATAAGGAATTGGTGGGTCTCCTTCGGGCAAAAGAACATTACAAAGAACAAATTCTAGCATACGTCTCTGCACACAACACAAACAACCCAGAACTATTCAAACAGATAACAAAAAACCTTATCCTCCTCAATCAGAACGACTAACTAAACAACATACTTAAAACAACAAAAATAATAAAAAGCAAACGCAAACCCAAACACTTAAAACACATTCTAACTTCCTCAAAACTTGTCCCACATAATACAAAAGGAGTTACAAAATGCGACAAACCGCGATGTGGAGTGTGTGACAAAATAATAGAAGGTAACACATACACATTAAAAAACCTAACACAAACATTCAAAATAAAAAGGATCTAAATTGCACCTCCAGAAATTTAGTATATGCACTAAGATGCACAATATGCAACAAAACCTACATAGGCGCCACTAAAAATTTCAGCAATAGAGTGGCCTTACATGAGAGCAACATTAAAATTGCAGATAACTAACACCTCTATGTTTCAAAACACGTACACATTTGCAGTGGAAACAGCTTCAAAATAATGCCCATCTTCCAAACAGACAATTATTTTCATTTACTTACACAGGAAAAAAAATTCATCACTAGATTCACTCCTGAACTGAACAGAACCTTATACCATCACACAAAAACATGAAATGCAAGGTACACTCGCATGCACACCCATACACATACACATATACACACCCACACATGAATTAGAACGACACATTAAAACACACACGTGCGCGCATACAACCACACACAGACATAACACAACCTATCTCTAATACAACACACTGAACAATACCAACCCTACTTAACCTCGAAAACAACAACACTAGGAGACACATAGAACCATAGTATAATATCTGTTCCAACACCTAACTCCCTCCCCAGTCAGTGGAGGAGAACCCCCTCATGACTGAAACGACTATCATCCCTTCTATCATCCCCCTCCTATACCTATACCACCTCCAATGCCCCCCTCTGGAGAACAAAATCTTCCCCACACTAGGAACCGATCCTGGGTCTGGCCATACGCACATGGGGAGACAAATAAATAGAAACATTAAAAAATCCCCTAAATTTAATACACCCCTCTTTCTAAACAAACATAATATAAGGAATACCCGAAAAGACAAAAACGAAAAATCACAACACTAAATCCAAGAATCCAAAAAATAAATATCAAAATAGAATGAACGCACCCCTACCCTTATTTCAGAAGAGCCAGTCCCCCCTTCCCACACATACACATTAGTAACGACCTCGGACCACAGCCGCCTTCCCAAGGAAGCAAATAACCCCAAAATACTATAAAACAATATACACATTCCCAAACCAATAAAAGCAAACGCACACACGCACACACCCACCCACATAAACACACACACACACACAAACACACCTTACCCCACCCTAAAGAAAAAGAAAAAAAACATTAGCATAAAGAGATAACGACTACAGCCAGATCAACGTCTTCCTGGACAAGGCCAATAAAAGAGCAATAAAAATTGAGCATACCAATGAATAATAAACACTTACAAGCCTACAACCCTTGGAAAAACTTCAAATTATCTACGAAAATCGCCCTTTTTACTTCTCCAACACATTTGACAATAATTTCTGACGAGGACGCATCACAGACCATCTGAAACGCGCGTAAAAAACGATTTCAATGATTTAAACACATTATTACATTGATCCAAACATAATTCTCAATGAAAAACCAAGACACGGAATAATAAAATAATGTTAAAAAATACACATTGTTGGTGACTACTCCCTTATTTAAATATACATCTTTCTTTCGTTGGAATGTCTTAACCCATTTTATATAAATATATATATATATATATATATATATATATATATATATATATATATATATATACATACATATATATGCGTGTGTGTGTGTATGTATGTGTGAGTGTGTTAATTTTACAGGAATTATTGGTTACACATTTGCATACATGTTTTAGTGGAGTCCCAATCCAGGGACAATATTTCAGCAGAACGGAAAAGAATAGTTATTAGGATGGGCGTCAAGACCACATTGATTTTTTGTAGCATACATTAGTGCGGTCTATATTCCCGGGGAAAAGGGATGTATGCTTTGTGAATGTGAACTATAGGGATGTTTCTGGAGATGCTGTAGGAAAGTGGAGTTATGTTTACCGTGTTTAAGACTTCATTAGTAGGGAACTATTTGGAAATTCTAATTGCTTGGCGGTTATTAATTTCTCTTGATTAAGAATTTCCTATATCCTTAGGTTGTTTTAAGGTTGTATAGCGTTTATTGGTTGTGACATAATTTTCTTTTTGAAAAGTGTCATTTTAATTTATTAGTTTATATTTATTCGTTCATTTATATCTTATTTTCATATCTCTAGTTTTTTTTTAATTTTTATTTGTTCTTTAGTTTTTAGTTTTCTAATTTTCAGAGTGGCAGTAATTGGGGAGGTAGGTACCGTTTTATACAGTAAAGCTGTTGACAGTTTTGATGTGTAAGAATTCTATTAGTCCGGCGGCTATTTTCTTGCTTTTATTTAAAGTAATTTTATATTTTATAGTTGATATTATTTATATACAAGGCTGTTTTATTGTTTTTTCATTACTGTTGGCGACTTCCTATTGATCTGTTTTGTGTTGTTGTTTTTTATTTATGTTTTTCTTTATCTTATATATATTAACTTATTTGTTAGTATTCGCTATTTGTCATTCATTTCTTTGCTTTGTGTTTTTCAGGCTTCTTCTTTATTTACTTATTAGTTTGTTTATATATAAAATATATGTTTTGTGGTTGGGTTAGTAGCTAATTATACTTGATATATAGGCCTATTTGTAAGACTTAAATAAATATGAGTGCATTGTTTGTTTGTTTTTTACCTAGCGAATGATGTGAAACGTAAGTACCATATACTGGAAAAACAGCGGGAGGTAGAGCAGAAGCACTTGATATATCTAAGTCTTTTGACAGGGTATGGCACGATGATCTTCCCAGGAAAATGAAATTATATGGCATCCCTGGGAGAATCCATAACATGATTAAATCCGTGATCCATGTTGCGCGTGACTGTCGTACATCTACACAATATGATATAAATGCGAGGGTACCTCAAGGGTTTATCCGTTGACCTTTATTATTCACAATATTCATAAATGGCCTGCCTGATAAATTTTCTCTGAGAAGGGTATATTTGCTGATGATACTACTCTCTATAACAGGCAGGAGGGGAAACAAATGAACGCGACCGTTGAAGTAACAATGCATCAGTGAAAGGATTTTCGTGGCCTTCTTGTCTGGTATCTTGTTTTTATAGTATGTCAATTATCGCAGTTAAAGTTTTTTGATGTTTTTATTTTCATTCAATCAATTTAAGCGGTTTTTGATGGGACTATGCTATTTAAATAATATAGTTTTCCATTACAATTCAATTCCGGTACATCAGTTTTGATTTATTGTTTATAGTTGCACCTTGTTTAATGGCAGTTGTACATAAAATGTATTTTTGTTTAAATTTCGGGACGTGTGGAGCGTTTTCTAGAATACAGAAGCATAGTTCATTTTTATTGTTCCTTAGCGATATTTTAGCTTCACCTCTTTTCAAAGCTGACTGCCGTCAGCAAGTTCTACAAAATGAGGCTGAGGCCTAAAGTGTGGATCAAAATTGATAAAACCGCATTCCTTCGTAATCACATATACTGTTGCACCACAATCGACAAGAAAATGTTACTGTGTGTTGAAGTGTCAAACGTACATGAAAATAAAAATGTATGTTCGCTAACGGAATCTCCACATTTTTATGGAGTCTCCCGTGAAATCCTGTATCTACATTGGAATTTCTAGAGATTAGGTAGGCCACAATTATAGCAAATATTTTTTGTACTTTTCTTAGGAGAAACATTGTTTTGGCAAATTTGCAATTTTTATTCCCGGCATGCGTATAATTTGATTTTGGTGTTTTTATGTGTGCGTTTTTAAATTTCATGATATTTGTAGATTCTTTTTTTTCTGTGATTTCCCAGTTTCCTTTACATTCTGAGTGCCACCTTTAATTGATTAAATGTCATTGTTTTTCTTTCTGAGTTATCACAGTGGTAAATGGCTTGGAATAATTCGCTAACTCTTAGAGGGTCATGGAAATTAACAGATTGTCGCTAATAACTTCACCAGACGTTTTCAAGAAATGTGCAGTGGTTTCGGCTATTATAATATAATATGTAATAGTTTCGGCCTCCATTCGTTTGAGAGAGGTAAGTTCAGTATATAAAGGACTTAATTGGGGGGGTATTTTTTTTTATAAATAATGCTCTCTCAATATTTAAATGCGTTGCAGCCAACGTTTCGGGTTTCTCTCATTACCAGTGATAGACCGGTTATACCACCTCGCAGATCTTCCGACCACTCTGTTGTATCACATAAGATAAAAATGAAATGTAATAAGTCTTCAGACGTACCTCTCAACCGTACTGTATATCGGCTGACTGGGATAGCTTCCGTACATTTATATCTGATCTACCATTGTTTTCCATGTTTAAAAAGGATGTGCCCTCTATAGTATCAGACGTGACCGAATGGTTAATTGTAGGAATAGGCCGATTCATACCATCTAAAAAAATTCAACTAAAACCTAACACCTAGCCATGGTTCTTCCCAGAATGTGCTGGTGTCATCGCGCAGATAAATCCCTTTTTCAACAGGATAGATGTACTGAAACTAAAGCTGCTTTCAGGATTGCCAGCAACCACTGATAAAGAGTAATACAAATGCAAGGGAGCTATATGGTCAATCCGTTATATGCAAAGAAGCTGACCAGCGGTTTGGTTCCCACTAGTTTTGGCAAATAACAAACATGATCCTAAACAGAAGCGTGCATTCTATCCCAACAATCATCAACGAACCTGGGGTCATCTCATCAGCATCAAACAAGGCCAAATTATTTGCCAAAAACTTTGCAGCTAATTCTACCCCATGCGACGAAGGCTATCATCTCCTCGTATTTCCTCCCAACATAGATAACATGCTATGTTACATACAACTACATGTGTGTGATGTCGCCAAGCTAATCATGAATCTTGATTTCAGCAAAGCAACTGGCTTCGACGACATTCCAATTATAGTATTGAAAACCTTCAACCAGAACTTGCCCCAAGACAGACAAAACAGCACCCTGGAAAACCTCAACATTATGCCCTGTATTTAAGATTTCAGATGATAAGTAACCCCCCTCTACATCAAACCAATAAGTCTCCTGTGTGTCATGAGTAACTTGCTGGAATCCATATTAAATAAAGGAGTAGTCAACCACCTCAGCAGACATAACTTTCTTAGTGGCATGCAATATGGTTTTCGTTCTGCTAGATCTACAGCAAATGTGCTAACGGCGATCTCTCATAAGATTAGTGAATCTCTCAACAAAGGTTTCCTTTCTAGGCAATTGCTATTGACATATCAAAGGCCTTAGATAAGGTATGGCAGGAATGCCTACTTCCCAAGATTTCCAGCTATGATATAACTGGAAATGTTTTCTCAATTCTTAAATCGTTTCTCTTTAATAGACTCATAAGAGTAGTGGTTGATCGGCAGAAATCAGAGGTCCACAGTATTTATGCTGGAGTTCCTTGGCCCAACTTACTTCCTGATCTACATCAATGATCTTCCAAAAGACATACTTAAATCATTCGATGCATCTATGCTGATGATAGGACCATATATGGCAACACATCAAAGGTCGTAAATGACAAAGTTCTCTCTGATTCTCTCTACTCTGATCTTGATTGGGTGGTACAGTTGGAGAAGAGGTGGCTGGTTACCTTTAATGCATCTGAAACCAAGCTCCTATTTTAACATCATCAACATTCTGATCCCAATCTGGCATCAGTTGAAATGGATGGCCCTCGTTTTGGGAGAGCTCCATGTTTTTAGAAGCTTCTGGGATTGACCTTTACTTTCGATCTGAAATGGAACACGCACATCAAGATATCGCTCCAGAAGATATCTCATTACTAATGCAATTATCCATCTATATAAAAGCCAAGTACGCCCGAGGATGGAGTACTGCTGCTACATATCGGCATGAGCTGCTAAAACAACCTATCTTGCCTTGACAGAGTACAAAATAGACTCCAGGGATTAGTGGGGGATGCCCTTTTCTCTTCCCTAAAACCTCTCTTCCACAAAAGAGACGTTGTGATCCTGTTTTTGTTTTATTGTTACTTCTATTGCAAGTGCTCGTCTGATATCTAATCTCTGGTCCTCCCTCGCCAATCTTTCCCGATAAACACCCGTCTAGCTGTAACCACTGCCAAAAAGTTTCCCCACTCTATATTTGTGCCAAAATGCAAACGTAGAGTCCATGAACAAAGCTTCTATCTTAGAAGTACACGCGTGTTGAACTCTGTTCCGTTTGCCTGTTTCTCATCTGACTACAACTTGGATGTTTTCACGGCCAACATAAACAAATTCCTGACTTACCGCCCCCCTAAATATGCCTCTTTATCAAATCTCCAAATACTAAATATCACTACGATACTATCCCATAGATTACTGTACACTCAAAAAACCTAATCCCCGATTGGCTTTCGGGCCTTGATAAGTGATGATTAACATGTAAATAATCCATGCACTGTATTAATTCAGCTGCGTTTTTCAATGATGTCGCGGTGGTTTCTGTTTTAAATTGTGCCTGGAGGACTGAGTGTAGCTTTTGTATTCCCTTGCCACATTCCGAATTTAGATTCGGGGCCATCGAAATAAAGACGCACGTTGGGTCTATAACCTTTAGAAGTGTAAGCCATAAGTAGTTTCAGAACAGTATCTGATGGTTAGTTGTACTACACAAGTCCTGGAGGTCGTTGATTCTCAGTAGACAGTTCTGAAGTTTGAATCCACAGAGCAAAAGATTATTCCCGTGTTGACATGAAGAAAACATATGCGAAGTTTCCACAGAAAGGTTTAATATTTATGGAGCAATTTTGTTTGGTTTGGTGTTGGTTGTAGCATAACGTAAATTAATTCGCTTCGTCAGTTCCTAGCAGAATCGTTTGTAAATAGAGTCTCCCGATCGTAAGGGATCATACAGCATTATAAAAATAGTGCAACACAGATTTATGTCGTGTTCAGTTAATTTATATCCCTGGTTAAATTTTTAGTTGTCGCTTGGGGTGAATTGTCTGGTTAGTTTTCAAATGTAGTATTGTTTTTTTTATAATAATCATTGTAGATACATAGCAACATGCCAGTTTATGCCGGGCACACCCCATATACTATTTTATTTAAATGTTTCATATGCTTACGTATTTAGTATGTATATTGCACTCACATTAATATAATTATTTATAAAATATGTTTCCACTCGGTTAGTTTTGTATCAGCGACAGATGTTGTAATGATGCTGGAGTGTAACCAGGTGGTGTTTCATACTTTTCAATTAGTTAAGTTGTTTTATGTTTGTGTATTCTTCCATGATAAGGTAAGTGTCGTTAGGAATTTAGGGCGAGTTAGCTTATAGTGAGTATAATTAATTAGTGGTGTATCGGGACCACTTTGTGTCCAATTTACTTACTTTATTTATTAATTAATCAAAGAAATTGGCACTAAAGAGTTATGAGCTACTGTGGGAGAGTCGTTATTAGTTTTTTGTTCAGTTTATTCAAAGCGTAGCTACCAAAGTGCTTGTAGTATTTAGTCGATTAGATTTGCGCATTTAATAATTTATTCCGGTCTTTAAAACAAAGGATCTCATATATATCCGTTAAACATAGGTAACAGGGTGAAGTTAGTTAAGTCAACGTTTTCGCGTTTCTGATTATTTCTTTTTCGATTGAATGAGTTTTGTTCGCCTCGATTAACCTGAACTGGTACACAAGTGAAGCGTCAGTAGCATATGCTTTATTATTTACTGATAGTGTGTGACCATCGGGTATTTTCTTAAAGATAATTGCAGTGCTACATATGTAGGATGTTTCTGCTTTCGGGCTTTCGACAGTACATATTCTAGCCGGGTATACCATCGAAGATGTGAGGCAATTATTGCTCAGTGGGCATTCGGTAGGTCTTTGACAGTGGCAGATCTTTCTATTTTTACTATTATTAGAATCCGTTGTTGAGTTGGTCTTCCTTAATATTTGTGTATTGTGATTTTTATACATCTCTCTAGGTTTTCCATACAGATATAGCTAATTTTACGGGTATTTTGTTTAAATATGTTATATAGTTTACTGTTAGGTAGGAATTGTTTATATGATGAAGACATTTATTCCCAAGTTTCGTGTATACCATTAGGTAGAAACGGGGTTGAACCAAATGATTTTCTTTCCTGTGTTATTAGATATAATTGTATTAATATTATCAACATTGTATTTAATATCGTCATTTTAATATCAGCTATTTTCAGCGCGTTGTTAGAAATACTTTTTGTATCTATTTATTATTTCCTCATTGGATGAGGTATAATTGTTTCTCCTTCAACTGATTTTGGTATGTGCTTACTGATAAAGGGATAGTAGTTGGATTGAAGCGTGATATATGTGGGGTTTGTTTTTCCTTAATGTATGGTTTGTAGGTATTTATAGCTTAATAAAAGGTGACGTCCAGAAAGGTTACTTGTTTTATGTTGTAAACAATTTCTACTTTGAGGTCCAAATCCTTCATCACCTTGTGTATTCTTCTTCTGGGTCAATCACGTTTTATGCTTGTGGTTTCTTTACTCATAATACGACGTTGTCCCTGTATAACCTATATTCTCGGTGTTTATGCTCTTATCTTGAGTGATGCTATTCTGTGTGAATAATCCAACAAGGTCGGTGGCTTATGACGAGTTCAGGGAGCACATTGCTTAATTAAATAAACCATTTCAGTAAGTTTTTGTATATTGCACCCGTTGGTAATAAGTACTGTAGTGCAGCCTTCAGAATTATATCTATATAACTCTCCAGGATATAGGTGAATATTTTGTCAAACTCAGTAGTTTTTATGAAGCTTTGTTTCGTGATTAACGGGTAGTAATCCATGATATGGAATTGCACCAATGCGCATTTTGTTCTTGTTCGAGATGTTGGTGAACCATTTGAGTCCAAGATGTTCCACTATTGGTTAACGTTTTATTTTCCTTTAATGTTGAGTCTGATTTTTTCTATAATATTTTTTGCTGATTTTCCAATTTTTGGTTTAGTGTGTTTTTTTATTTGATTTTTTTTTTTTTGAAAACCGGTATGTGATCCAAGTATAGTTTATTTCCTCTGCTGCTGATTTGTAGATCTTCCGTGATTTCTCTGCTCTCATTTTTGATGATTTCTACTAGAGTGGGTTGTTATCTTTTTGGTAATTTGTTGATAAGTTATTTATCATTAGGTAGTCATATTGTTTCTGTTTAATGTTATTACATTTGCTATTTTTATCATATTTATAAGAAGATTTTGAATTTCTCAATGTTTTGAACGATATTATACCGTCTTATCAGGAAGAAGTTCTTACTTCTATAGAATTCAACGTTTTCTATGAGTTCTAGTTGGAGGACTATAGCGACTACATGGGTGAGGGGCAAAAATGAAATTTGCTAGTGTAATAAACAGAGTCTAAATGAGCGATATTCAGTAAAATATATTTAAAAGTACTGTTCTCTTAGTATTACAGCTACGAAAAGCTCTACAAGTGTAATTACCTAGACCTATATAAATAGAAAAGTGTGAGAGATTAATAATTGTGAAATTACTAATCAAGTTTTCATAGGGGGAACCATAACACTATGTTTTAAAATTCTTCTTAGTTGTTTTAATTTATTCGCATTGAACAACATCCGCTATAATCTATATTCCTAAAAGTCTCTTTATTTTTGTATTAATATTCATATTAGACACCTCTTTTACTACTTATTTAAAAAGAATATACAACTTTCTCATGTATGAGTAGTTGAATTGAATTCACTAGCAACAGATCTAGCGAATTTGCATAATCTTTAAAACGTTTATTTAAATAAATTCCCTATTAGTTTTTTTCGGTTTTCTTATGGGATGGTCATCTTTAGTTAGCTGTTACGTGTAATTATATTAATACAGATATTTACATAATTTATACTTTCGTAATATTTGCGTAAACATTTTATAGTAAACACAAAACGCTTCCCATATATATTTATATATACGTTTATAATTTAGTATTGAAAATATTACCTAATAAACTTCTAGAGTTTTTGGTCTACAAACATGAAAATTCATATATAAGGTATTTGATCTCATACGGAAATATATTTGGTTTTTAGTCCAAGAAAAATCCGTACAAAGTGTAAATATTTGAAAAAATATATGAAATTTGTCAGTTGAAAGTCGAACGCAAGCATCACGACTATGCATGCACAACGTAGTAGCTATATGTTTTGTTATTTAATTTTTGACCTTGCAGAAAATATGTCTTCATAGCTCAGTCCTAACCGGAAGAGGCTTAATAAATCGCAGCCAAAACGGTGTAATTTCGAATCTCGTTGGTAGTGCACGAGTCATTTTTATAACTTTTAAAATCATTACTAAATATTGGCTCATATATATTAATATAATAACTATCAAAGATGCTTGAAACAAAACATCATATTTAAAAGTATTTTAGGACAGGTAATGCCGGGTTCCCTGCTATTACGTATCATTAATTGGAAGAGTTACTTGATTTGCCACGCTTTAATGTAATTAAAATAATGTTGCATTTTAAATTAAATAGATTTGACACATAAATGGTAAATGGAACATCTGTCGAAAACGGATGAGGAAATTTCCAGAATTTCGATATTATTTCGAATATATATATATATATATATATATATATATATATATATATATATATATATATATATATATATATATATATATATATATATATATATATATATATTCCTGGTTTGGAAACCTAACCGACCAAATATTTATAAGAGCAAAATATAACATCAGCTATAACAGATTTTATACATGTAAAATATGTTAAACCAGCGATCACCTTCGATTATTAATTATAAATATCCTCATAGTATTAACCAGAACGGATACCTTATAACCTATTTTTGGCCCAATGCAAGTTTCTTACAAAGCATTCTCCTAGCAACGCTTGTCACATGTATATATTAGGCGAAATATTTGCTCAACTTAGCACAACTTAAGCCAAAAGCAATAAAAGATGGTCACATTAACGTTTATGTTTACGTTTTGTGATTGACATTGTTAAAGATGTTTAGCTTGGTGGGTGCCAATGTCAAATTAAAAAGGAAAAAATAAACGCGTTATTTACGATCGAAATATACTCAGATTATTCGCTAGTTATCTGATGTTCCACTAAAATGCATGATCAACGAGATTTCAACGAATTCATGCGTTAGCAATTTAGTTACATGTTATTTCCACTAATATTGAATATATTTATGATCATGTACATGAGAGCTTAATATAACACACCTCGTTTAAAGTACTTGCTTTTAATTCCTGTCTAACTTTATACACATGTATTTCTTGTTTATTTATTTATATTCCTCTTTTATATACAAGTTTAGTATTATTTTCATGAATTATTATAGTTTCCTTATAATCTCTATTATTTCTTTACGCACATACCCCGATTGGATAATCACGTCTTGGTTTAACTAATATACCTTAAGCAAGATATTTGATTTTGATGTATATTTAACCTACCTCGTTTCTCATTTTTTTGATGAAAATTATTACGCAATAGAACGCTGGGATATAAACCGCATTTCCGTGATCTTATACGGCATATATTTTATTTCTCATTGATTTAACATATGGTTGTGGGGAACCACCTGGCAAATGGACTAACCTATCGTCCATATAACCTTTACGCATGCCGTTCACAGTCGACTCTCGCATGCTCGGTGAATTACCAACACTGTTAGCTTGTAATCTTTCCGTTTTTCATGTAATACATGTTTAAACTGTTCCCCGTTGTTTTCATCTTTTTGTGGCTACTGACGAGTCATAACACTGTTTAAAACAGTGTTTTCAAAAACACTGCCTACATGGGAGTCGAGATATATATTCACATCTAAAACAGTGCCCCCATAACACTGACGACATTGGATTCAGGAAAGATAGTAAGGTCTAAAATAATGTTTTGAAAGTATTAACGACGTAGAACTCAAATGTTTATCGTATGTAAAAAAGTGTAGCATAACACTTGCGACTGGAGGACTCGCGAAAACTAACAAAAATACGAGTAACAATTGCTAATTGATCTTACAAATAAACAGACAATTATTGAACGAAAAGGAGTTGAAAAAAAGCTACGAAAATACACTATAATATAAACAGACAGAAAAATAAAACAAATGTCTCACTATTAAGCAGACATCTTTTCATTCCCACCCACACGTCTGGACTGACCGACCAAGTAAAGGATAGTTAATTCCTTTTCACAGCAAAGGTGCCGCCGAACCAGGTAAAGGTGAATGTGTTTTGTATAGCAGAGTCGCCGCTGAACAAAACAAAGTTTAATCCATTTTTATAAAGCCTAGGCACAACGTGATACACTAGACACTGACAAGATTTTACTCGAAATTGCCCAAGTTGTGAACTAAAAGTCTAATACTGATTCGGTGGACCCGAGGGTTTTAAAGAACATAACAGCACTGACGGCATAACGTGAGAAGTCGCGGTTTGCATACATTTATATCTGGAGGAAAAACACTCGTAATCATGTGGGTGATGGCTGTCACAAACATGATGAATATTTCGTGGTAATGACGTAAACTTGACTTCAAAGTACTACTCTGTGCTCAAAAGAGAGAAAAGTGCTATAGTGGAGAAGCCGGATAATTTACAAAAAGCTTATTTCCCCATCTAAAAGTAGCATTCTTTGAACCGAGTAAAAGGCCGTGGTTAAGTGGATGAATGATACATAGAGACGTGTGTGTTGTTATCTGTTCTTCTTTGAATTTGACATATTGAGAATATCATGTATGTTGTTGCATGTTATGGGCGAAATTCAGCTGTTTTTGTTGTTGTTTTTTTGGGGGGGTAATGCAGCGACTCAGCACACAGGCATGGACCTTTCCACCCGCAGCCAGAAGGAAGATCGTCTCGAATTCTTACTTGTCACCCTTTTTCGTATAGATCTTGACCATGACAGTATCTCTGATTGAACCGTTTGGTCTTCCCTGATTTTTTTATTATACGTTGATGCAGTTCGATTAGCAAGAGATTTCCACAAGGATTTTATACTGCAGCTAAGACACGATCATTCGGGGGACACTGTTATCTTTCAATTATTTGAGCAATTTCTTAAATTCCTCGAACTTTAAGATTATGCCAAGGGACTCCGAACTTGTGTTTAGGTAATGGCGGTTAGGGCATAGTTATTGTAAGGATTGGCTTGGTGTAGCCGTCTTCGAAGTATTCTCTTCATCTTGAGTTAATGACACTAGTACTCTTAAGCAGTGTTGATCCTTCATGCTTTTGAGTTGAGCTTTCATCCGGGCGTAATACATGGCTTTTGTGGCTTTAAAGAAACTGTTATAGTCGTGTTAATCTGCGAGTTGGTGCATCTCTCTTGTTTTTATTCTCCACCAATAATACTTAGATTGCACGTGGTTTCTTGGACAGCGCTCTTTCAATATCAGTACTGGTATTTCCTTGCAGTGTACCGCAGGTCGTTCAAATACCACGAAGTTCCTTCACGGTTTACTATGACGTAATCGCTTTTAAGTCTAATGGTTTAGCAAACCCCGCCTTCTAAAATAAATAATCCAGCATTTTTTAACGGTACGAAAAAATATTTATCCAAGGGTTAACTCTGGGTCTTTATGGACGGTGACTATTTGATGTAAAAAACACATAGTTTCCCAGTATTATTAAATGGAAAATTAGAGCATATCTAAGTATATGAAAAGAGGTGTTGTAATGAAAACAACTAATATGATATTAGTATTCCAAAGACATTAATTCCCCCCATAAAAATGTCGTCATATAAATAAAGAACTTTAGATATTTACTAACAATGTATTTTTTCATAGATGATGATTTTCCACCACGAGTTTTTATCTTAGAACAATGTTTTCTTTTAACCTGTGTTAGTGGGCTACTTTGTTGTTGAACATTTAAGCGTTACTATCTAAGAGAAAAATCGATATTTTACCTGATCTATAGCCATGTTCGAACAGAAATATCCGCGAGAGATATGTCAAATGTCCATTGCATCAGACGGCTGTCGGCAGGGTGACCATTTTGTAAGCCAATATTTGTGTTAAATGGGGAAAGGTATTGAATTCTTGGAAAACCAAACAAACAAAATTAAACGCCGAGGAAAACGTCAGAAGAATAAATGTGTTCACATGTGCGCTGTGAGAATACAAATGCTGATCAAAATCATGGCGAGTTCAATTAATGGGTATGGTAAATATGTTTTTTTTTCATGATGAATCGTTATACTCTGCTCCATGTGATTCCAGACTTATAAGATGTATTCCAGAGTTCTTACATACGAATATGTTATCGTTGATCAAAATAGTATGTGTCTACAAGTACAAGGCAACGAAGCTTATGATAACTATTTATTTAGTTTTGCTTCATAGCATAGCTTACAAATATGAAAAAATAGTCGATTGAAATGGAAAATAGTATTCAATTAAAATCCCTCCCACCCCCGAATCCTTGAAATGACCAACGTAAGAAAGATTAAAGAAATTCATTATTGTTTCATCAAATAACTTAAAATGGAATTATTTTAATTTCGATAATTGCCCCCCATATATAGGTAACAATTCCTGCAGACAACAATATTCGAACCGAACTACGAATACATTTTACCCTATTTGCCGAGCCTCTACCTGAGGGCTACCAAACAATTGCCACAGGAACAAAAGTAATAAAACCTATTAAATGTCAAATTCGGGCGAGTGCATTAGGTAATCTAAACTGCTCGCTCGATTAAAAGTCGTGAACATTGCACAGAGGCAAGTTGATTAATTAGTTATGACTCCGCAGCCAATGCCCACCTTTAAGTACCATTAAATAATGTTCATAATTATAATTACATAATATGTATTATTTTTTTTACTACGACAGCTAGTGTTTTATACGTATGAAGTCATCAGTGTTGGGTAACAATTACTGCCGGTCATGAGATTCGAACAAAAACATGTTGCTGTATTTGTCGAGCCTCCACCCTGGGGCAACTAACGATTGCAAAGGGAATAAAGGGAATAAACAAAAAAAGTACACCTTTAACTAGGGCGAGTACATTAACTTATAACGAGTGTTGGCACGAGCGAAATTTGTGAACATTTCATAGAGGACCTTAGGTATAACTCCGCTGCTTTTCGTTTTTTTAAAACCTTAATTTACTTGATTCCTCTAGCCTTGACAGACGTGTTTTAAATATTCTCTCCAGTGCTTTTCCTTTTAATGATTTGGAATTAATTCCATTTGCGCTTTTTTCCAAGGAACTCTGCCTTTTGGATCATTTTGGACCATTTAGAATTTACCCTTTGGATTGGAAATTTTAAATTTTTGGGGATTTTACCATTCTTAAATTTTTTTTGGATTTTACCATTCTTGGATTTTTTACCCTTCATCGGACTATCCATTCATGTGAAATCTTTTTATCATTTTTCTTTTACCTCCTATTCCCCTTACCTCACACTTTTTTTAACCACGTAAGATCTGTGACTTACTTGTAGATTCATTAAATACTTTTATATGCATAATCCGATCCTACATTTTGCTAATTCCTGCCCTCTGATGAGAAGGAGAGTATTTCTTCGAAACTCTGCGGATTAAGGACTATCCACTTATCTTGTGCTTCCTTTTTTTTTTTTAAATTAAATATGTTTTTAACTCTTTTTCAATATGTCTTTTAACATGTTTTATTAATCATTTGTTCATATATATATATATATATATATATATATATATATATATATATATATATATATATATATGAGTATATTTTCATTTAAGAAAACATAGTTGAATAGCGCGGAGTATTTCTGCTATTCTTATACTATTCGTTTTTTTTTGTTATTTCTTTACTTCTCGCATGGTCATTGTAATATCTCGATCGAATTTGGGTAAAATATTTCATAGTCGTTTGCGTCACTCGTTTTGTTTTGCAAGTACTTTCAATTGATTTTCTTCAGTCGACTTCGGGTCGTTTTTTGGTGACTGTTACTTTTAAAATCTGAATGATTTAATATGCTTCAATTTTGATTACATATATATTACTTAAAATAGTGAACCGATCGTGTGTAAATAAACACGAGACGCTTACCTATTTTATCTACATTGATACTAGTAGGATGTAAATAATGTAAAGATAACCACAGAAGTGTTATGCATTAAACATAATAAACATATAGATAATAAAATATAAATGTCTAAGAACATTATTACTTTCATGTGAAGCATTGACAAAATTAAAAATATAGAAATAATTTTAACTACACTAGATTGTTTTCTTAAAGAAAGTACTACTTAAAATGTATTTGTACAAACAAGAATCGCCCGATAATGTTTTAAATCTTTCATATTATTTTATATCAAATATATAATATTGTTTACTTGACGTCTTAACATTTAAAATAAATCTAACAGAAATACATGAAATAATAAAATATTTGTCGGATGTAAGCGGAATACCTAGGCGATACTAACATACAATGTAGATTGTAAATAACAATATTGATTGCTACCACATAAATAGTAAACCGTCATAGGTGTGTTTAAGTTGTTGAAGGATCTAACTAATTAACGTACGGAAAAAGTCAACTATATAAATATACTTGGAACCTTAAAGACGGGCGAGACCCAACTAGAGACTACGAGGGGCACGAGATCCAGAGTCGACGACCACCCAGCCGACACCTTCTCCAGGGACGGTCTCCCCATTATATTACCAATGCGCGCTAGTTAAATATGTGTATATACTTTCTTGTTTTCAATATATATGTTCTGCTTTACTTCTGTGTTGTACTTATGTATTTCATGTGTTCAGTCGACGTTTAACATTGGCGACGAGTTTACGAAAGACCATACAAAGACAACTTATTAATAAAGAGCCTTCGTCAATGAGGCCTCTACCTTAACCAATGCGTTGTAGAAGTTGGCGCATGCAGAAAAATAAAAGTCAAACCGTAACTTAACGACGAAGGATTCAGAAATATATGATATCTAAAACACGTTAAAAGACGACAAACATTAAGAAAATTTCATTCAGAAAAAAATTAAATATGTCGTTACATATCCAACGATGACTTTGAAGTGAAAAAGAAAGTTAACTGCATCGATACAAATTCAAACGGGTTTGATTACTAAA
Source organism: Euprymna scolopes (assembly GCF_053919585.1). Classification (NCBI taxonomy): domain Eukaryota; kingdom Metazoa; phylum Mollusca; class Cephalopoda; order Sepiida; family Sepiolidae; genus Euprymna; species Euprymna scolopes. The sequence goes on along the minus strand of NC_136503.1, from coordinate 59,290,654 downwards.
ATATGCATGGAATTAAATTACGGACAAATATACCGTGTCAACTTTGAAAATGTAACGAAACTTTAATTTTTTTGTTGTTTGTGCAATTCTATTGTAACGAATTTACCTCTGATAATAAATCTCGATAATATTCGCGAACAAATGTACAGTGAAAAAAGAAAGGAACGCACAATGAATTATTTCTAAAAAAAGTTATAAAAACTTTTTGTTGTGTTGCAAGTGAAGAATTGTTACCATGTTATTGTTTCAATTACTAGGCAGTTAACGTAAAATGCCGGAATATGCCGAATAAAAATTTCATGATTTTTTATTACTTTTGTGGTTACAAATAACAATAACGACTAAGGAATGAAAGATTTATTTAAAAAAATAAAAGATTGATTAAAAAAATGAAAGATTAATTTAAAAAAAATGAAAGATTAATTTTAGTTGCAAATTTAGTAAGTGATAGTTTTTATAAATCCCCTATAGTCTCAGTTCACAAAATATAAAATGATATCAAAAGTTGATAATCGCGGACTTACGGATGTCAAAATAAAAAAAATACGTAAGTTGGTGCAATTTCCTTTGTTGTGCAAGTTCTAATATATTTGTGGCTTACACAAATTAAAAGTATGTCCCAAAAGATACTGCCAAAAAAAAATAAAACAAGAAAAAATTAACTGCTAGAAAAAAGGAAAAAAAACGGTGCGCACTGCTGCAGTTATCGAACGAGAAATATCACTTTCCAAAAAGGACAAAGATAATTTCAAACCGAATTAGAAAAAGAAACAATTTCAATGTCCAAAGAAATGTAGAACAACTATTTAGAATTTCAAAGGCTTATCCTAGACAAATTAAACCACAACCTGTCAAATGAAGGAAATTCTACACTATTTAATAACATAATATTTAATTCGTTGGAAACTTTCAACTACCTATCAGACGAAGGGAAAACGTTTGACTCCTATTATAAATATTATGGATATATTTTCGCCATAGGCTGTGAAAACTAGTCGAACTCAAGAAAAGTCAGTCTATTACTAAGAAAACTTGATACAGCAGAACATAGACAATTTGTAGATTTTATTCTTACGAAGAAAAAATGTGTTGGAAATCTCAGAGGCAGTTAAATTGCTAAAGGAGCTGTTCGGACCAGTTATGCCGCTTTGTCATAAGCGATTGTTATGCATGAATGTCTCTGAATCCGACAATCAGGATTGCTTAATATTTGCGTCTCTAAAATATAGACATTATGACAGCTTAAGATTGGCAGAGATAACGGTTGAGGATTTCAAGTGCTTAATTTGTGCTCGAAGATAAGTAAGAGTTCTTAAATAAGACGTAGAGGTTTGTCAAACTGGAATATGAACACAACCTTACCTTGCATACTTTGCAGAGCATTGCCAACGCGTCCTAAGTTTAAAGAAAGAGTCTCGAAAAATGAGAAAAGCTTGTATTGCTAAAATAAAGATAAAAAAACAGTCCAAATAACAATCTGCGAGAAATGAGGGTTAAGAAGTCAGCGTATTATAAAAATAGACAATAAAAATTTAATAACAAGAATGACGATAGGCGAAAGGTACCACCATATAATTGCAGACGTTGCCACGAAAGACAATGGGAGGCAATTTGCCCATAAAGAAATAAGAAATGTTTCTTTTGTAACAAGAATGGACACAAAAGTTCGTGTTGTAAAAAAAAAATCCAATAGCTAAAATAGACAAACAAGTTCAAATATAAAATTAGACAGAGATTTGAGGAAATATTTTAACACTGAAATATATAGAAAAACATCAAATTTAGGCTCAATCCAGGATGAGACCTGAAAATAATGAACTATAAAACATGGATGTTTTTTTTTAAAGACTATGATAATGAAGTCAACGAAAATAGCTCGTAGAGTAACTGGCAAGAAAATTAACTTCGAAGGCGAGGTTTTACTTCCCATGAAGCTAAACGGGATCGTTAAAAAAGTAAAAAAAATATTTTTAAAAATGGAAGAAACTTGTTGGGTATTGATTTTTTTAAACATTTGTGGGATACACTTTTTAACTCGTTTTGCAGAAAAAAATTAACATGCACACAAGACAGGGCATTAGCAATATTTTTTTTAATCTGGAAATTACGCCTTGTCTTGGAAGATGTAATAAGTGTGAAGCCAACTTTGAGCTCAAGGATATCACGCTAATTTTTAAAAGAAACTAATCTTCCTGTCGCAGAAATAGTAAAACTAACGAACAACTTGATATATCCAAAAAAAATTAGCATTATACCGAAAGTAGAAACTTAGATATGGCTTCGCCGATTTTGTAGATGAAAAGTAAATCTAACAAAATCAGAGACTGCGCTGACTTTTCAACATATTTGAACTCGGTAATTAAAGAGTACCGTTACTCATTGCCGAGCCCAGAGGAGGTTTTTAACAAGTTAAATCGCGGATATATATTTTAGAAATTCATCTATCTCCAAATTCCCATCTGAATGGAATGTTCGAAGTTAGAGATTTATTTATATTCAACAAGCGTCCGTTTAGTATTAAAGTGGCACCTGCCATCTTCCAACAACCGATGGACGTCATGTTAAGTTTTAGGACTTTGCCTGCCTCTACTTAGTAAAAGCACAACAATCGACGAAGATTTAGAGCATTTGCTTCAGATTTGTAAAACAATTCAGGACTTTGGGTTTAAAGTCAAAGAGTCACAGTGCGAATTTTGGTTGGAGGAAATTAAATATTTAGGATACATATTCAACAAAAATAGCAGACGACCATATCCGGACAGGCCCATTGGATTTAGAGACATGCTAGCGCCCACTAAGATTACGACGCTAAAATGTTTTCTCGGGCTTGCTAATTACTGTCACGCATTCATTAAAGGAATGCACAATCTAAGAGGCCCGTTGAATGAACTATTGAAACATGGCAAGGTATGGAAAATAGACAGTGGAGAGTCAGAAAGCGATTGTGAAAATCAAGTAAATGCTTACATTCAACTTCTTTTATACCCGTTGCAATGCAAAACTGGATATTGTAGTTGCAAGTGCCGCAAGTTCATACGGTGCAGGAGCGTTTAACCAACAGATAATGCCAGATGGTGCAAGGAAACAAAATGCACACGATTCAAGAACACGACTTCAAGCAGAGATAATTTATTTACAGATCGATAAATAGACTCTAGGTATCATTTTCGCAATAACGAAATATATATAGATACACTTACGGCAGGCACTTTATGCTAGAAACGTTCACATAAAGCATTTATAATCTTAATATATAGGTCATGTAGAGAGTTATAAAGACGTACCGGTTCAGGATGAAAAATTCGAAGAATCGATTCTTGCAACTATCAGAGCAGATTGTGAGATAAAATTATGACAAACATTTTTAGAGAACTGCGAGTTACACTAAATCCAAAAGGAAGCTGAAAATGCAGATTTCATATAGGCATAAACTAAGTAAATTTTAACAAATAATCAAAAAGTGCAGGAGATCTATTTAATATGTGACGGAGTTTTATTATATAGTGAGAGAGTATTAGTTCCGAAATGGTTGCCGAAAAGAAAACTACCGGATTTTCACATGAGCCACTAAAGTATAAATAGAAAAAATACTTTTCTGCGGAGCTTTCCATATTTGATAGGTATGGATTGAATATCGCAGACATGGTTCATCTCTGTAAAGGGGAGTGTTAGCAAAACGCCACCACCTACTTCTGCAAGCCATAGCCCAAGGCGGATAATACTAGGGCAAGATTACACATTGATTTCGGTAGTCTAGTAGAAGAATATTACAACTTAATAATGGTAGATAGTTTTACAAAATGGCCAGAAGTGCAACGTTTCAAGAAGCCAACGACCAATATCACAACTTTTCTACATGAACTATTTGCTCGGTTCGGTGTGCAAGAGTGTATTCTGTATGACAATGCAGCTCAATTTACGAGTTAAATAATTTCGGTGAGTTATACCATATTAACAACATAACAACGCCGCCGTATCACCCGACGCCCATCGGGCCCGCGGAAAGATTCTTCAACACCTTAAAGCGCACTCTACACAAAGCCTAAGGGGTTCGAACAGACAAGGCGCTTCAGCAATCTCTACAAGTGTACAGGATTATGTTAAACTAGAGAACACCATCAAACATGTCACCATCTAAACTAATGTTCGCTAGAAAATTTAAGTCACTATTTGTCAAACTGTTGCCGAAAAAATATAGTAAAGAATATTAGGCATACATCTAGAAACAAGATTCATCTCCGGAGAGGAGGTGTTTGCCAAGTGCAACAAAAACGACGTTATATAGGATAAGAGAATCGGTTACCGGATTTACATAATTAAAGCGCCGAAAAATACTCATAAAATGAAGCAGAACAAACTAAAAAATGTTACATACATGCGCATGGAGAGAGTATACATGATGACGGGGAAGATCCCATAGAATTTATTTGTGAATCTTTTCAAGTTGAACCTCCGCAAAAATGCTTTTGAACCGAGAAGATCCGCTAGGAAAAAAAGTTCACGGACCCATTTGCCGTGAATTCAAAATGTAACCGATATAATTAAAGTATAGTGTGATTCATGCATTACATAATTACACGGGATTTAAATAAAACACTTCTTTTGTACCAAGTACATCTACAAAGCATTTCCTATTTCTCTGTGTGTGGCGCTGTTTTGTTGAAAAGAATGGCTTATATATGTCACAAGACATCCAGAATGTCAAACAAGCAAGGAGAAATGGCAATGTATGTATGCACTATTTTGCTTTCATTCTGAACTTTTTATTTTATCCCCTTCAGAAACTTCGCACAAAAATATAAGGAAATAGATCTTTCTTGAAATTAAAGATATTAGTAATTTTCTCATGGGCAACTTCACCACTTCGTACTTAATGATGGAAGTCCTTCTACTCTAACAGTATATTCCAACTATGTTAATAAGTATTATTTGTTTACTTTTATTGCAAAAGACTGAATAATGATCATCAACTATTCTTGCTTTTTTCTGATCTATGTAATTTCTCTTGTGCCTCAATTTGTAATTGTCGCTAGGGGCGGAAATAAATTCATTAGTGAAGCATAAAAGGCAGAGAAAATTCGAAATTAAGCATAACAAATGCCGATATTTATTACATGTGCAAACGACGCCCCTGAAAGTTCGCTCTAAATATATCAATACACCACGGACGCTTTGCTTGATACAGGGATTATCCTTCTATCATTAACATATAGCGTGTGAAGGCAATGAATGAACAGATTCTTCACAATCAATAGTATATGTTACTGTCGTCCAGGTATTCGCCAGCACCAGATAGTTATTTTATTATTTCATGTGTTTATGTTACGTTTTTGTTTCATTCTAGGTGATCAGACTTCAGCTTAATATAATTATATTTGCTATAAATCATGTTATAGTTTTTCAAAAATTCACTGCAGATTCGTGTTCGTTTCAAGTACCCGTTAACTACTCAAATATTATTTCAAGGCAAACGTTCAATAAATTTATATTCGTTCTGCAACTTCAAATAATACCATAAAATGAAATTATGCATTTTGAAAAGCTGATAAGCCTCATGTAAAAAATAATGCAAGAATGTAATAGTTTTACAAAGTAAATTAATATATTGTATTAATTATAACAATGTAAATTTACATACTGTATTAATTATAACAAAGTATTATTCATATATTGCATTAATTATTAATGTAGAATCGAGAGATTAATGTCGTAGTAACTTTAACATACGTACCTACCTGTACGTGTCTAAGGTTTTCCAGATTATGAATTATTCGATCCAGGATCCTATTTTAAAAACAAAATATATAGAAGGTGATAACATACAACTAACATTAAATTAGTATATAGAGACGCTTACATAATTGCTGTAGTATGTTATCATAATAGGATCTCCTGATCACTGAAGACGCAATGTAAAAACATTGCTTTTAAAGTCGTACGTAAAACTACAATATAATTTATTTATTTTTTGGCTAGGATCCAAAGGTAGTATCTGTTTTGTCTTGGGGTGATGGTATTGCGAGGTTTCTATTCGCGCAGTCCGTCCATACAATAGAAATATGTCATAGACTTTAAGTATATTAGCGAAAAAAACGACATAACAAAATATAGTTTGACATTTTATTAACCAGATTACTAGAATAAATACTTCTAAATTGTTAACAAAAAGACTACAACAATATCGCAGGGTCTCTTTCCATGCGGATCCTCCAAAGAATGTCAAGCAGCAATACATTACGTATAGAAGATGCTGCTATGGAATTTCCAAAGATCTCGCTAGTATTCTATTGTGACAGTAGATTATTTTCGTTTTATGAATAATATAAGCAGTTTCGTCTTAATATATTCGATTAAATGTATGTTTATTTTCACTTAGCTTATAATGGCTCATCACTTATAAACTTTCGAAACTGTCAGTTAATCTCGAGAGAACATAATCGGAATCGTAGATTTATTGATGAAAGGAAAGTCATGTACAAAATATATAGCAGCTGTTATTTAAAATCAGGTTTGATTGCGACCACATTTTAGTGTTTAAAGATGACACCTAGGAGCTAGGTATTGCCCATAGTTAAAGATGTAGCAAAATAACAATTTGCTAGTCATTATGTTATTTACACATTGTTGATGTCCGTATTTTCAAAATGCCTTAATTAAATATTCAAATGAATGTCTGAACAATATAATTATATTCATAATTAATAAGGAAAGAGATCCGGCGTTTATTGAATGAGAATCGGCGTAATTTTTACTCTCCTCGACCGGTCACATAAAGATATTTTTTTGAAATTTCACAGCAATCGCCCCATTCGTTTAAGAGCCCATAGGAAATATAATAGTATAAAAACACACATTTTCTAATCGTGTTATATATTGCATCTCTTAATGTGTTAGTTTTATTAACAGTGATAAATAATATACATTGCCCCTTGCTTTATGTACTTAAAGTGATGCTTATTGATTTATATTATGTAGCATAAACACATGCCTATATGCATATCAAGCCTTGTTTTTCTCGCTCTGGAATGCTATTAACGGCTTACTTTTTCTATTTAAAAGTATTTAAACGTAATACTTAATATACTCCGCCATGGATATAGGAGCAACTATATAAAAGCTTACAATGTTGTCTATTCCTTTGAAAACCTTGTGTTAATAAACTCTTTTACATGGTCTGTGATTTCATATTAAATGCTTCTATTTATTTCATTAATACTTTAAGATGTATTCATTCATATTTTCCACATTAACCATTATTGCGTAGCATTTAAAATAAAAACACTTTAGCACTGGGATATGTCTCCTTCTGTACAATATATATATATATATATATATATATATATATATATATATATATATATATATATATATATATATATATATATATATATATATATATATATATATATAAGAGAAAGAGAATTAAAACTGTAAGTAGAACTTTACAATCAACATTTATCTATCGACTGAATACTCCAAAAAACAATTTATAAAGTCCTTATTCCGCGGAGTTCCAATTAATGCTATTCTTATTATTCTTCTAATCAAAGAACATACGGAAATCAACAAATTATATCTGTACCAATGTTAGAATTTGCTAGTTAAAGCATTAGGTAAAACCACAATGTATTGCCAAATAAAAAAATGAAAAAATGGAAAAAAATATTGGATATGAAAAAAAACTCATATAAAAACAAACCGCGCATAATATATCAGCTTTAATGAAACTTCTCTAGAATTGATCCAAAATAAAAAATAGTACTTTAGATAGAGGGTATTTTAAGATAAATCTAGTGTGACGATGCATATAATCAGATTGGAAAGTTTTCCAAACTTCGATTGGAAAGTTTACACAACAGCTGAAATAGTGCAACTTGTTGTTGTTATAGTTTCTTTTTGTTTGTTTAAAGAGAATTCTGTCCCTATTCAAATGGGATATAATAGTAAGAAGAGAGGGATCAATAATGAGCACCTTCATCCTCGGCTTAAAAAGAAAAATTGATTTCAAGCGGGAAAAAAAGATTTTTTAAATTCGATTGAGAGTACATTTTCTATATATAAATACTGTTATTTATATTAGTTTGAGGTTTACAATCGTTATATCAGGTAATCATTATATCCGATTGTTTTCATTAATATATATATATATGTATATATGTATATGCATATATATATATATATATATATATATGCGAAAATACTCTACTAAAATCATCTCTGAATATGTGGTCTATAATGTTTAAAATTAATATATAGAGTATTTGAACCTGTCTAACATAATTGATTTACTTTTTCCCAACAAAAAAGGAGGGAAATAACAACTGAGACCGTGGCGCTTAAGGCCCTGTCTCGAATCGAGTGTATGATACAGAAGTTATAATTTTGTTATTACTTTTGAAATAATTAGTGCATATTGGCTAATGATCAATAGAGTATTGGCGCCATTACGATAAATAAAACATCTGCATTAATAATGTATAATATTCAAGCGTATTGTAAGACTGAACAGCGCCGAGCGGTCCGCTTGTTTCGGTTGACAAATATAATACCTATTCCAATATGTGTAAAATTTCAAAAAAAAGTTCTGGAATATTAAAGGTGAATAAACTATTTAAAGAGCAGTATAAACACAATCGCGTAATGTAAAATCCCAGATATCCTAGCAAAAACTAAAAGCTACGTGCATAAATTGTAAGAGAATTACATATATGCTGCCACTTTAGTTATGATTGCTTATGTCAAGTGGATCAAATTTGTATAGCAAGAATGTTAAAATCCAATTGTTAATCGAAAAAATTGATCTAGAAGTCGCCGTCTGTTTTTCTCTTAACCTGTTATATTGTCAATTATTCTTATAGTGGTGGTGTCAAATATATACACACCAATGTCTATACATAATTTATCCGAGCAACATATTCTCTATAAAACAAGGTTTACTGTTCAAATTATAATATACTTATGAATACTTAAAATTTTCTATAGAATATATATTTATCTAATTCCAATTAATGCTAGTATAATGTTGTGGAAGGATCTACCTTATTATACTACACGGATTATAATCTATATCAATATTGTTGGCACCATAAAACCCGAGGGACCCAATGGGAAACTGAGTCCGAGACTCAGACACGAGATCGAAAGTGAGTGACCACTGAACCGACAGCTTTTCCAGGGAATGTCTTATGATTATACCAATACACTTATGTAAATATCGTATATACTTTCTTGTTACAATATATCTGTTCTACTATACTTTTGTGTTGTAGTTATTTATCCCACGTGTTCAGTCGAGCTTCAACAATGGATACGAAGTATTTAGAACTTTATGAAATTAAAAAGTCGTTACAAATATGACTAAGCATTTAGAAATTATCATCAGAAAAATTTTTAATACATCGTTATACTTACCACAGTAACGTTAAATTGATTTTTTTTAAATCTGCAACGATACAGATTAAAACTGGTTCGATTATGAAAACATACATGGAATTAAAATACAACTAAATAAACCGTGTCAACTTTTAAAATGGAACGAACTAAAAAAATATTTTTTGTTTGGTTAATTCTGCAGTGACAAATTTACACATTTAATCAAAATAGGAGGCGATCTCGTAAAAATTCGCGAACAGAAGTACAATTAAAAAGGAAAGAACGGACAATGAACAATTTCTAAAAAGAAGTTATAAAAACTCGTTTTTTGTTGTGTTGCAAATGAAATGATTCATACTTGCAGAAAGTAATAAACAAAATCCACCGACAGATTCTGTTTACAAAAGATAAAAGAATATCAAAATATGATTATCAGGACATGAAATATAAAAAAGACGTAAGTTGTTCAATTTTTTTGTTCAACCTATCGTTTACACAAATTAAAAAGTATATTCATTGTTGCATATACATTATTATCTAAACATCGAGGGATTCTCCAAGCGATACCCCAATTATTAAAATACAATGCAGAAAGACAATAGTGCCAAAGTGAACAGTTGGTCTTATTAATAAGCGGACAACAGATAATGCAGCAAAAATATCAGGCACAATAAAATGAACAGAGTGCTTCTTGTTGCAAAAACAAGATGAATAACATAAAAAAATCATGAAAAAAATAAGATAACTAGAAAAACAGGAAGAACGGTCCTCACTCCTGCAATTACAGAACGATAAATAAAATTAGAAATTCCAAAAAGAGCAAAGGGGGTTTCTAACTGAATTACGCAAAAAGCAATGTCACGGTCCGAAGAAATGCAGAACAGCCATTTAGAAATGCAAAGGTTAACTCTGCAGAAATAAAACAACAACCAGACAAATGAAAAAAATCATACAGCACGATATTTAATTCGCTGGGAATTTTCAACTACGTGCCGGATGAAAAGAAAACGTCAGAATCGTATAATAAACGTATGAGGGTATTTCTTCACAGACTGTGAAAGCTGGTCGACCTCAGTAAAGTCAGTATATTACTAACAACACTATGTGCAGGGGACAATAGCAAATTTGTAGATGTTATTCTACCGAAGATAATAAATGAGCTGCAATTCTCGGAAACAGTTAAATTGGTAAAGGAGCTGTTTGGATCAAATATGTCGTTTTGGCATAAGCGATGGTTATGCATGAATGTCTGTAAACCCGATGATAAGTATTACTTAACATATATGTCACTATTAAATAGACATTGTGACAACTTCAGATTGGCAATTAGTACGGTTCAGGATTTCAAGCGCTTAATTTTTGCTCAAGGACTAGTATCAATAAGAGTTCAGCAATAAAACGTAGCGCTTTGTCTAAATCGAATCTGAATAGCACCTTACCCTGCACAGATTGGCACAGAGTTGCCGGCGGGTTGTAAGTTTAAAAAACACTCTCGAAAAAATCGAAGGCGTTGGCATTGATTATATTAGAAATTAAAAAAAAACAGTCAAAATACCCATCAGCCAGAAATTGGGCTAAAACTCTGCGTATTATAAAATAATACAAAGAAAGAGGATGAACAAAATGTCCCACCATATCACTTCAGAAGTTGCAACGGAAGATACTGGGAGGTAAATTGGCCATATAGAAATAAGAAATGTTTCGTGTGCAACAAGTATGTACACAAAAGTGGTTGTTATAAAACAAAAAAAAATCAATGGCTGAATTAAACAAACAAATTCGAATATCGAATTGGGCATATATTTGAGGAAATATGTCACGACTGAATAATTTAGGAAAAAATTGTCAAATTTCAGCTCGATTATGGATCAGACCTGGCAATAATTATCTATTATCTATAAAACATGGAAATCTTTAAATATGCTATGACAATAAAGTCAACAAAATTCGCTCATAAGCTAACTTGCTAGAAATTTAACTTCTAAGTCGAGGTTGTACTTCCCATGAAGCTAAACGGGATTGTGTAAAAAAAATAAAAGTGGTTTATTCTACAAATAGTGAAAACTTGCTGAGTGCGGAATTCATTGAAACATTCGATTTGTAGGATAAACCTTTAAAATTAATTTGCAGAAAAATAAAATGTGCCCTGCAAAAAAGAGGTAGAACATTAAAATTTAAGAAAAAAATCGAAGAAATATTCACACTAGGTCTTGGAAGACGTAACAAGTTTGAAGCCATATTTAAGCTTAAGAAAAATACTATGCCAATTTTAAAAGGAAGCCTAACCTTTCGCAGGAATAGAAAAAAACTGACGGGGAACTTGATGGATTGGAGAAATTAGAATTATATTTAAAGTAGAAACTAATTTATGGTCTGTTCCAATTGTCTACATCAAAACGAAATCAAAGCAAAGCAGGCTGCGCTGAGTTTTCGACAGACTTGAACACGGTTAGTAAAGATTACCATTACCCGATGCCGAGCCCAGAGGAGATTTTCAACAGGCTAAATGGCGGATGTATATTTTCAAAAATCGACTTATCGCACGCCTATGTCATAATTCCCGTCAAAGACGAATGTTCGAAGTTACTAGAGGGTTATTTAAATTCAACAGGTTTTCGTTTGGTATTAAGGTAGCAGCGTCCATTTTTCAACAAGCGATGGACGTCATGTTGAATGATTTGGAATTTGCATAGTAAGAAGCGCAACAGTCGACGAACATCAAGAGCTTTTCATTCAAGTATTTAAAAAAATTAGGACTTTCTGTTTAAATTCAAAGAGTCAAAGTGCGAATTTTGTTTGGAGGAAATTAAATATTTAGCATCCATAATCAACAGAAATAACAGAGGACCACATCCGGACTGGTCCACAGAAATTAGAGACATGCCAGCACCCATTAACGTGGAGACGCTACAAATTCTTCTCGGCCACGCTAATTACTATCAAGCGTCCATTACAGGAATGCACAATCTAAGAGCTACGATGAATGAACTATTGAAACAAGGCAAGACATGGGAGTTAATAGTAGTGTGTCAGAAAGCCTTTGAGTACATCAAGAAAATAGTTACATCCAACCTCTTTTTAACCCATTACATTCCAAAACTTCATATTGCAGTGACAAGTGACACCAGTTCATACGGTGTAAAAGTGTATATCCAACACATAATGCCAGATGGTTCAAGGAAACCAATTGCAAATGCTTCTAGAGAACTACTTCCAGTAGATAGAAGTTATCATCAGATACAAAAAGAGGTTCTGAGTATCATTTCATAGATACATTTACGGCAGGCACTTTATGCTAAAAACGGATCATAAACATCTGATCATAATCTTTGAGTCGAAAAAAGTTTAAATCTTTCACACGGCAAATCGGTTGTTGAGATAGAGTACCATTCTTCTCAATTACAACTTCCACATGGACCATCTTTCATCTACAAACATAAGTCATGCGGACAGTGTATCAAGACTTATACTGGTTCAAGAAGAAAAACTTGAAGAATCGATTATTGTAAAAGAACTGCCAATTAGACTAAATGAATTAATTCAAAAAAGAAACTGAGTATGATGATTTCATATTAGACGTAAAAAACAAAATTGTAACAATTTATGAAAAAGATTTAAGAAAACAATACTGCGGGACTTCTACCACGGTATTACTAGAAGGGAAACTTCATGAGGAGCTTTAAATATTTTAAAGGGACGGGTGTGGATATCGCAAACCTATGCCATCGATGTAAAAGGCTGTGCGTTAGAAGTTACGACACCACTCATAGTACATAAACCATGGTCCAAGATGGATCATTCCTGGACAAAATAACACATGGAGTTCGCTATACCAGTAGAAGAATATTACTACTTAATAGTGCGAGACAATTTGACAAAATGGCCAGAAGTGCTACGCTGCAAGAAGCTAACAACCAGTATCACAAGCCTTTCTACGTAAACTATGTATTCGGTTCGGATTGCCCGAGTGGGATGTGAGTAACCATAGGATGCAATTCACTTCTGAAGAGTTTAAGGACTTCTCTGAATTATACCAAATTAACCATATAGCAACATCGGCGTATCATCTGGAGCCCAACGGATTCGCGGAAAGATTTGTTCATATCTTAAAGGGCGCCATGAAAAAGCCACTGGAGTTCTAACGGACAAGACACTTAAGTAGTTTCTATATGTGAATAGGTTTACGCCTAACCAGAAAACATTTTTGACCTGCCACCAGCTGAACTAATATTCGCCAGGGTATTTAAGTCAATGTTTGACTAACTCTTGCCGAAACAGAATATAATGAAGAAAATTAGGCTCCGGAAAGAATTACTTTTCAAATGCTACAAAATCAACGTTGCGTTCCGAGAGCTAGACATAGTAGATATGAGAATCGGTGACCTAATTTACTTATGTAAAGGGCCGAAAAAGACTCATAAAAGGCACCAGAAACAACTAATAAACGCTGCTTAGAAAAAGCATAAAGAGAGTATACCGAATGAGGAGGAAGATCTCATAGAATAAATTGATAAAACTTGTCACGAGAACCTTCGCAAAATACTCTTGGGCCGAGGCGATATAGTTAACTAAAGAAGATTCTTTTAATCGGAAAATCGAAAACAACTAATAGGGAATTAATTAAATGTAATGTATAAAAGAATATTCAAATTAGCTAAAGTGTTTTTGCTAGTAATAAAAAGTGAAAAAGATGTTCATATGAATATTAATACACCAAAAAAAAGATTCATTGAAGTATATATATATATATATATATATATATATATATATATATATAGAGAGAGAGAGAGAGAGAGAGAGATACGAGTATGTAGAGACAATGTCAGCGAGCGATTCATATTGAGTGTTGTGTTTTTTTATACTGAGGCTATCCGAACAAGGAGCCCTACAACTTTACAATGGTGTAACGATATACCTTCAAATTTCTGCACATGTGTGCAGTGGTAGACACATTGAGAATTGAAGGGATTTCAAAGTAAAGTAGTTCGAGGAAACACATGTAGAAAACCATACACTATCCTCTGCTCTCTGTACAAAGAGATACATCTTATATTCTGTGTTTGTTGATTGGGTATAATTTCATAAGAAAATTATATATTTAATTATATCGTATACAGACAGGTTCAGTAGTGATTAAAAACCATCAGAGATAATGTATATACAGACTCATACATTATTTCCGAACATGCGAGTGTGTAGATCCTCAATTCATATGAAGATAATTCTAATACACATTTCATTTCTGGTCATTTGTATTTTTTCTTTTTGGTTATTTTGTTTATAGCAAGAAATGAATGATTTGTGATAATCACGTATACTTGAGCAGGTTCGGATCTGCCTAGATCCTTGGTCACAGTGTGATTATATTAAAGTTCAATATTCTATGCACGTCATTTTCTTTTACATTCGCTATAATTTCTATTCTGCCATAGCTTTTCTTTTAGTCATAAACTTACTTTCGATTCAGACTTTATAACCTCTGTTTAACATATGTAAGCTAGCCATTTCGGTAGTTTGTATTTTTGGCATATTATGATTTTTTCGTGAGTTTTAAAAATAATGCTAGTGTATATATATATATATATATATATATATATATATATATATATATATATATATATATTTGTATCTATATATACATATATACATATATATATACACATATATATATATACATTCCCTACCACATATACACAAACGCATGTATATATATATATATATATATATATATATATATATATATATATATATATATATATATATATATATATATATATATATATATACCCAGGAGGACCCTGTATCTTATTTTCTCAGAGATACCCAACTTTAAAACGAAACAATATTTCCCTAACTTGCAAGTTTTGATTATCGGTTATTTCAAGTTGATCTTGATATGGAAATTTATCTTGAATAGATGTAAAGCCTGAAGCATTGCCAAGTGTCTGCAAAGTTAAGAAGGTTTACAAAATATACACATTTAATGAATTAACAATTACATGAAATGAAACTATAAACTGACAATATCATACGTGCAATTTAATCGTATTAGATAATTTTCATTGCGTTATGTGAAATCCCATGACATGATAGACCACTACAACCACAATACCCCGTGCGTCATTGCTGAAATATAGGCTACTGGAATGCGTAGATTTTGTAAAAAAAATGGAACACTTGATTAAATGCAAAGACTCGAGTATGGAAAGACAAACGCCGAAAATTTACATCCATAGAATGGAAATATGTCACAAAGTTTAACAAGTTTTTTTTAATATAGATGCACAGAATATTATGATAGGTGTTTCAGTGTGAGCAGGTATGGTATAATAAATTATTGGGTTTATCTATTTTTTTTACTTCAATCATATTTTGCTTTTGTTTAGATACCCCCGAATTCGAAGTTATCTCCTTACAACCCGTCCTGTTCATAACCTATCATACTTTTCTAAATCAGAGTCCATTTTCTGTAGGGTGTTTTTGAACCCCGGGAACGACGGGTACTTCTGCTAGTGGGTAAATATATATATATATATATATATATACATATATATATATATATATATAAACATATATATATGTGTGTGTGTGTGTGTGTGTGTGTGTGTGTGTACCTGTTAGAGGAGATGACGAAGTTTTTGCAACTTTTGCAGTTAAGTGTTAACATCCTTCTACATACAGCGACTGGAATTTAGTATATATATATATATATATATATATATATATATATATAATGCTGGCATTGATTTTATATTTTTATTCCATTGAAAACGTAGTGAAATCGTACTGTTCTGAAAAAAATCTCTCATTGTTTAGAAATATTTTAATATCATATATTTTCCGCTTCATTTATTCCGAACATTTTATGTCCCAATAAAAAAAAAATAATCTACTCCGCTTTTTGTTTTCTAATATCATCTGTGCATGTGTTTGTTTTAAATCTTCATGATCAAACCACTAGAAACATATAAGGGAATTACATTAGAAAGCAAACAATAAAAGATAATAGCACAAACCTAGAATCAACAGATAGATAGTAAAAAGTAAATACGTTAAAATATTTTCATAGAAGTTATGGCTGAACGAATTTCTAACAAGCTCTTGCGTGCGTAACAAATGCATTTGACTAACCTCTGTTAAATTTAACAACTGATTAAATATATGTTACGCATAAACGAATATATTTCTGTGTTTTACCAGGATTGTACGAGACAAAAATACACGGGCTTATAAAACCAAAGGAATTCTCATATACCATATATACATCCCCGTAAAAATGTGCATATAATAATTTTATATGCATATATACGTTACTGTTTTAAATGAATTAATAATTAAAAAACGGCATGTATTTTTATTAGTTTTGTGACGATGAACCACAATCGGAGGCGGGAATTGCAATAATCGAAACTTAAGGGGGAGTGTAAGGATCGCGCAAAAAGGTGTACCTTATTCCCGATACAAGAAACGATTTTTTAATTGCTTTCTTTATATGATTTTGTTTACGCAAAATCCTTAACCGTTAGTTGTAATGTTATAAAAATAAATATTATTTTAATTTAAATTACCAGTAAAATAAAACAAAAACTATAAATATCCCGTTACAAGTTTGGTTTCACGTTTCAGAGTATATATGTACAGTTCAAAAAATAACAACTCTGTAGTAAAATATTAAGAGACTTGTAGAGAATCTGAATCAGTAATGTTCTAGAAATCGGGAATTTAGTCTGGAATAGAAAAATATTTGAATTGTTTTATCATAAATATATAAAATATATAAGATTATGTTTGTTTATTGCTCACAATACCACTTGAACTGCAAAGCAATATATATATATATAAATATATATATATATATATATATATATATATATATATATATATATATATATATATATATATATATATATACTAGCATGGGTTCCCAGCGTTGCCTATGTTGATATGAAGTTCCGTTTGAAGCACGACTGTATACTAATCATTTTCATCATGCGTAACGTGAATACCCCAAAAACAATTTCAAAAATAATAGAACATAAAATATGTATTTTTTTATTTTGGTAAATGTGTAGTTTAGTGGCGTAAAGTTTTTGCCAGACAAAAAAAAAATATATATATATATAAATTATTTATCTGTGTCTACATCAAAACGTAGATTCCATGAACAAAACTTCTTTCTTAAAAGTGCACGCCCGTGGAAATCTCGTCCGTTTGCCTGTTTCCCACCTGACTACAACTTGGATATCTTCAAGTCCAACATAACCAAATTCCTGATGAACCGCGGGCTTAAGTAAGACACTTTATCAACTCTCCAATACTAACGATTACTACGATATTATCCCATTGATTACTGTACACGCAATAACACTTATCCCCGAGTTGCTTCCGCGCCGTTATAAGCAAAAGAACAGATAAAACCATGTAAATGTTATCCCCACCAAAAAATGTGTCTGATACACTCTCCACCAGATATTTCGGCAGAAGAGATCACTGTACTAAGAAAACTCAAGATTTTGTGAACCTAAACAAATAACGTTTATAAATATTAATGCGTGCATTTATTTTTTTATTTTGGTAAATGTGTACAGCGTAAATTATTTTCACAACAGAAAATATAAAAACTAGTTATTTTTATATAAAACACATTGTTAGACCCAAAAGCTGAAATAAAACCAGATAAAAATAATTTTTATTATTTTTATCATTTATATTTATTATTCAAGGCCGCTATATTGCTTTTAAAATTTGTGATTTTTTAAGGTTTGGCATATTGCCCTTTTTAAGCTCTTTCATGAACTATGTTTTTGCCCGTCATATATATTTTTTGTAATGAAACAGCGTAAACAGGCCAAGTTTGGCCTTAAAAAGCCAGTCTGCCAAACCTAAAATAGGCCAAATTTGAAATGTTTGAGGCGTGACCATTTAGTCTAATACAAAATGATAAAAAAAACATAAAAATGATTTTTTTTTGTTTTATTTCAGCCTTTGGGCCTAATGATGTTTTATATAAAATTAAATAGTTTTTATAATTTTTTTGTCTGTCAAATAATCTACGCCGCTAAACAACACATTTACCATTATTTTTTTGTAAGGGCACTTTTGTACTGGCTTTTTTTTTGTAAATAAAGTAAATTTTAGATTTGTGTATTTTAGGGGGGATTTTCGATTTGCTTTTATTAGTCTTTTTAATGTAATCCACCCCCTCTAAAAACTTGAATTTTTCATATATTTTGGTTTGTTTTGTTTACTAAATTGTTAGGTGAAAGTATAGAATGGTCCCATTAAAATAATGAAATTTATCCTTATTTTATGTTCTCAATGCAATCCCCCCACCAGAAAAAAACAAATAGCATTTGTCAGATTTTGCCATCACCCTCAATCGCTAAACTTGGAAAAATGCTAGAGGTGGCATGTCTCGTTGAACACTTAGTGGCCAAAATGTGGGTGCTCATTTTACGTAAAATTCACATAGAAAAGTGATTCCCTCCTCTCTAACACTTTTTCTTCAATTTTTTCTCTCAAAATATTTATAAAGGCGGTTTAAATGCATTAGGCTGAAAAAAGTAGATCGCCAATTTTTTAAGGGTTAAACACCGCTGGGTCTCGTCGTATAAAGTTTCCTTTTAATTAGACAATTAAGGTTGTAATCGATGGAATTAACGCGAAAAAGGGGGAAAATTGTAACTTGTGGAATTTAGAGGGACTCAGTAAATCTTTATTTTTTAGGTATTAAACGACGCTGCATTACGTGGTAAAAATTTACCGATTTCTGTATTGCCGTAAAGAATAAAATAAAAAAAAACAAATTAAATCTTTACAGTTTTTTTCCATAAGTGTTTTTTTATATTTTTCTATCTACACAGAATTATTTTTCCAGCTAGAAACTTAATGAAAGTACCAAATGATATTTGGTTTACGTTTGTTTTTTATGGATAGCATCTAGGGTCAACTAACACTACGAAAATGTTTTAAAAAAGATCGCTGTTCGAAACATTAATTCTAAAATAAAGTAAATTAAATATATTATCAATATAATTGCTGTGTAAAATTTATTAAATAACAATTTTAAATAAAATACTTAAAATGACTATCTCGCTAAAAACATTTACTAAGACACCGCTAATTAATAAATTAATTTTTCTTAATTCCATATCCAAGTAAGGGCATCTCTTAATTGTATATTTTTCCAAGTATAGTACTATATATAGAAATAAATGAAATAGTAAAGTAAGGCACGTTTTGTATATATTAATCACATTGGGAGCAAACAAACAACCAGGCAGGAATAGGAATAGCTCTCTCTCTCTCTCTTTATATATATATATATATATATATATATATATATATATATATATATATATATATATATATAAGCAATACATACACGCGGTTGCCAGGAAATAAACATATTTCCTGCAAAGAGTTTAGTCATATACTAGTTTAGATACATTGAATATCCTAAGTTGTTTCAATTGTTTGGGGAATTTATTTTATCTTTATTTTTATCTTAATAATCTAAGTACATTTAACTAAATGTAAATTAAATTAAAAATAAATACCTCACCTATAATTAATATTATGTACATACTATTTCTAAATATAATATATGAACACATTTTATCACCCATTTAAGATTTACAAAAAAAAAAAGAAGAAAACCAGTGTACTATATCCAAACACTTGATAATATAATATCAGCAAATAATTTTAATTATATCATAAATAAATGAGAGGTCACAAATAAAAATATGAGGGAGATTTTTAGTTGAATTGATCACGTTGTATTTACACGGCAAAAACTCGAACAGTTACAATCAAAACTTAAATAGCGAAATATAAGTTTATTATGTTACCAAGCTAAAATAGTAAATACATAAAGTGTATTTTACTGTTTGATTTTACCCGTTCTTTAAACATAATTATAGCAGTGAAAATTTCAAAACCAAACTAAAGTAACGGAGTGCATGTTCATTATGTAACGAAAATAATATAATAAATACAAAAGTGTTCATTTTTTGCAATAGGATTTTCTCAGGTAATTGCTTATTTAGCGTGTTACATCTACTCGTTAATAGTGTTTTTAATGGGAATTTTGTTCCGGCATTTGTCTGTATAATATTGATAGTAACGGACAACAATACACACAGCACAGAACGCACGTTCCTAAGAAGGTCGTTTCCACATTAGTTACAGTTGCACGACATCTTTTACCACAACTATAAAATGTATTCAGGTACGTAGGCATGTAACTTATGTTGCCCTCCGTAAGGAGAACTCTAGACATATTGCTACCTCATTGACACAGACCACTCAGAGATAATGTAGAATCAGGATATGTACATTTTGTTCTTAAAAAAGCTAAATATAGAATAATGTTCAGGAACATCAGAGGGGTGGTTAATATTACCTATATCATAAGCCAAATGCCCTTTACTTTTACGTGCACAAGATTCTTCATTTAAAAGAAATATTTTTTTAAGCATTTTTATATTTTTAGTTAACATTTCATATTTCAATTGCGTGTGGGGGAGATTCAGATAATTATTTTTGTATGTGATTCCCCCTAATTCTATTTAATGAAATCTTTAGAAATATAGTACACTCCTACGGAAGTTTTACTATATATATATATATATATATATATATATATATATATATATATATATATATATATATATATATATATATATATACACAAATATATATACACAAATATATATACTGAGCTAATATGTATTTTATCCTTACCGTGAATTCGTAAATAAAAAATACAGATGGATTCTATGTTACTGGTTTCATTAATTAAACAATTCCCATTAATATTTATATAATCTGCTGAAACATTCTGAAAACTGATTTTTACAAGACAAAGATGATTTACATTTGATAGTCCCAAAATATTTAGTTTTTACATTTGATACTCCCAAAATATGAAGTTTTAATAATAGGTCTTTGAGAAAAGGAATCGTATGTTTTCTAATTATATCACTTTCATTTTACTATTCATATTTTACGCTTTTTCCACATCTATCAATGAACAATGCCTATAACCGTGTTAGAAAACATGCATAAAATTATGACGTCACAGATTCAATGGCAAGCCTTAGAAGTTTCTGGTAGTCACTTATTAAAAAATCACCTTTCATTAATTTACGAGACGCAAATAAGAATTCGTGCGGAAATAAACTCATAATTTTTATTCTGATTTCATTTGAGTACTTAAGATTTTTAGTTAGTTTTTCTTCCTCCAAAGCAACGTTGGGGAACAGGGCGTGCTAGTTAAGAATAGATAATAATAGTGATGCTAATATTAGTGCAAAGATAATTAGAATAATTATGTTTTCTATGTTTAAATTTACTCTCCTACCTTTTTTTCATACGGTTTAAACGTGCACACGTTTGACATTTAACATTTAAGACTAATACTTAGGCCCATGCCTTGCATGCGGAATCTTTTTCCTAAAAATAAATACTGGTCAAATATGCAGAATTACATAGTATTAAAGTATTCTTGATAATATTAACCCAAGTAACGAGTAATGGTGCATCGTCTCTTAGCGATTTCTTTCAAGTAACAGCACGAAGCTCAATAACCACCCGACAAGATCAAGTCTTGTACTGTAATCCAATAATATCAACACCCCACAAAAGGTATACTTTGCGCTATTTAAATCGTCAATTGCGGTGAGGAAAATGTATCTTTTGAACTTCTTTACAAGGGACAAAAAATATATACTATAACTTATTTAAATGGTGAGTTGCAGAGAGAAAACCTATGTTCTTATCTTCTTTATAAACTCAGTGATGTAAAAAGAGAAATTTGATGGACCATTTGAATAGTAATGTATCTTATAGACTTCGTATTACACCTTGAATTCTTAAAACTTCTGCCAAAAAGAAAAGAAAAAAGTGTTAATAGACGTATTGTTTTCTGACTCTCATTTTTTCGTTAGATGAGTATATATTTTACTTGGACTTATATTTTGATTATAGATTACTATTTCGTCCTTATATGTATCTCTTGTTTTAGTTATTTAGAAATAATCTAGGACCCAGTGAGTATTTCTCGCTCTTGTAGACAAAATCATAAACGACTTTTTTTCCTTACAAACAGTATTTTGTAAGATTATTGTGTTAACATGATCGAAATATGTACGGGTATTTTTCTTCATATTATCGCTTTCGATATTCCATCCGTTTTGTGTCAAAGAATGTAAACTTTCAAGTATTAGAATATGGGTACATATAAATTCTCCAAAAATAAGGGTATGCACAATTACTATCAGCGATTATATACAAGGCAGGATTAGACTGCCCGACCCTAAGAGAAAACATTAAAGCAAGCAATGGCGCCAGATCCACGTAGTTTTATAAATATACATATCTACAGTATATATATATATATATATATATATATATATATATATGTATATATATATGTATATATATGTATATATATACATATGTGTGTGCGTTGGTTCGTTCATGTATATATATATATATATATGTGTGTGTGTGTGTGTGTGTGTGTGTGTGATTGTCTATTTGTGTGTTGACAACCACAATTTAATATAGGAGATGTAAGAGAAATTCGTTCAACTATTACAAATTAATTGATACTTCATAGACGTAAAACGAGAAAATACTAAAAAGTGCAAGACTATTTTCTCTTTACAAGTCAACTACGTTTCAAACGGTTTTGGTATAATACAAACAGTCATTTATTATATACTGTTGATCAGTTTTCCAAAAATGTTCTTTGCTTTACTATTTTATAGATAATGGGTTTACTTCTCCGATCCTTATCGTGTGTCGACAGAAAAGAAACATCTTTTTTGCCGACTTAACATTTTCAGCTTAGTTAAAATCTTCTTTTTTTTTCGACTTTTTCCCCCTTTTTTGCTGTTATATTTTCGATTTTTTTTAATTCAATGATTTTTCATGTTATAATTTTTTGTCATTCAATGTATTTTTTTTCAATTGGGTTGTTTAAAGTTATTTATTTTTTCACCTTGATAGGCTTCACTGCGATTATTCTTTATCTAATGTATTTCTTTTAATTTTAAAATTTTAAAGCAATTTTTACACGAATGTTCTTTTATTGTCTAGTTTATTAAAAAAATAAATGCATATCACAAGTAAATGTTGACAAGTATACTGGAAAAATAACTAAATATGCAAGCACATTAAACTATAGATTAGTAAAACATTGGTATTATCTTACCGAATAGTAAGAATGGAAAACGTTAAGGCTTGGGACCACATGGCGTTGTTTCTTAAAAGCAATATTGTCTTGTAAGGGTAATAAATACGGAGCGTAGACACACGTGTGTTTTATCTGGAAACCAAACATTAAGAGAAATTTGACGTTAGTAGCGGGTCCATATACAAGCATCAAATCTGGGCACCGTTTTTTTTTTACAGCAAAACTGTAACGTCGTCTACACAGGAGTGTGCCATACTTCCTTTGTTGCTCTCGATCGGTAAATTTAACAATACAAAATGAAGACAACGGAAAAACATAAAAATACGCGTATTTGTCTATACATATATATATATACATATAGTTACATCAAATGCATATATCCCCCTATACACCTACATATTTATATATATTAATGTATATATATATATATATATATATATATATATATATATATATATATATATATATACGTGTGTGTGTGTGGTTGTTGTTGCATGTGTGTGCTATTTCGTAGTGTAGCTGATAAGTCGCAGAGTGGATTTGATTTTAATTTGTTAATGGCTTCAATTCATATGTACTATTTGGGATTCAGTGTAAAAGTATTGTAACAATTTTCATATGTTAGCTAAACGTTAGCTAAGTGTTAATCGTCGGGAACTTTTATCAAAAGACCAAATCAAAATAATAATTAATTTAGGTTGAGTTGTCCTATATCAGCTGAAGAATTATATTTTTTTAGATTGAAACGTATTCAATTTCAGATAATTAAAAACGGTTCTTAGTTCAGTCATTAATAATATATAGTGTTTTTTTATATATAGTTTATTTTCTTTATTTTTTGTTATTATCTGAATTTTTATAGTTTCCATTCTAAAATAAGATATATATATATATACATTTTTACTAGTATTTATATATATATATATATATATATATATATATATATATATATATATATTAGTGATGAGAAGATTATAACATTTTCCCGATTCTAATAAAATTAACGTTTCATTTCTAAATTTTAGATTCAGTATGATACTCGATTCCGATTCTTTAAAAAGTTTATAAATATTTTATCAGAGATTTTTCTTTAATACTAAATTATTACAGAAACTCGCGGTAATTTCCGTGTATACTTTTTCATATGTTTTCCTTGTAATTGATTTAAAATTTGAAGACAAGAGATTTAATTTGGTTTTAACACACAGCTAGATTGTATTAATTAGTGTAGAACATGCTAGATAAAGTTTTCATAAACAGTTGAATATAGTTGACAATTGGTAGAACAATTAGGAAACGACGCAAGAACAAACTATTTTAGAACTTCCCCTCGTTAGTAAGAACGAATTTCTTAATAATAATGTTACTATTTAGAAAAGCATTAACATGAGCAGGGTGTGGACTTTACTATACTGCGCCTTCTCTATGCGAAAGAAGTTACAATTAACTTTTAATTATTAAAGTTTGGTGGGTTATTAAATTGATTTACTTTTCTTGTAAAAAATTAAAAAAAACAAGATGGGAAGAATAATAATAATAATGATGATGATGATGATGATGATGATGATGATGATGATAATAATAATAATGATGATGATGATGACAAATTTGTAGGTTAAAACTCTCAGATAAATCCTCATTCTAAAATGAAATATTACTTTTTTGGGGTGACTATTTGTTCAGCCCGGCTTTGTGCGGGCGGTATATACTGTTCATAACTTCCTCTAAGCGTGAATACACTTTATGTAATATTTTAAATGTTTAAACCAAAAATTGTCTTAATAATTTAATCGAGACCGACGAAGTAATTAAAAAAATATTGTTTAAACAATTTGGACGACTTAACATGTATCATTTTGGCCTCAAATCAAAATAAAAAGTTTTACCCATGCACAAGTTACGTACATGAAAGATTTCAAGTGCTAAGACTTAAAATTGGTCTGGGAATTTTGTAGGATCTTCAAAGGTCAACTCTTTCAACGTTGACGTTTTGGCAGTCCAATTTTCGACCGAAAACTGGTTTAAATCCTAGCCGCATGTCTGAATACCCGTTATGCATAAATTTTAAATGTTAAGACCAAAAATTGTGTGCTAGACAACATAAAGATAAAATCGTTTGAACTTTGACGCTTTCGCAGCTCAAATTTCAGACCTAAACCGACAAACAGTTTGCCCTATCTTTGATTACACTTTATGTAAAATTTCAAATGTTTAGATAAAAAATTGGCTGACTAATTTTGCAGAGGTCAATTTTTTTTTACTTTGAACCCAATTTGGCCTATTTTACATTCGTGTTCTCTGGCTCTAATAAAAAAAAAGTTTGATCCAATATCCAAGTAACCTACATTTAAAATATCAAGTGTTTTAACCTAAAATTGACAGAGAAGTTTAGTAGAGTTTTCCAAGGTCGAGTCTTTGAACTTGGATCCATTGACAGACAAATTTATGGGCGAATACTAATGAAAAAAATGTTCCCATATCTGAATATGTAAAAATCGAGTTCGGATGTCATTTTTTTCAGTTACTTTATGTAATTAATAGTAAATTTTAGATTGATAAAACACATCAAATTTTGAAAAAAAAACTGCCAATGTGACTATAGAAGTTAATTTATTCAACACTAAATTCTAGCAGCGACACCGGCTACAAACTACAGGCAGGAACTAACTCTTACAACCTCGAGATTTGAAATCCATTTCCTCCTGGCTTGTCACAAGCCAGCACTTTATCACGTGACCGAGTATTCAAATCTCGAGTCTGTAGAGTCGAAATTGGTAGAGTTATTTAGTAGGGAAATGTACACACGCAGACATAAATATTCCCTTTTATAGATATATAGATTACATGTAAAACCCTTTTAAAAACCTTACAAGAAGAAAACATAATCATTTTAGTATTTTGAGTGGAAGATCTATTTCGAATATAAATTCAACGTAAAATAATCATCATTTCTGGATGTAAACTAAAGAGTTGAAAAGGGTAACGAAAGAAAGAGCCATGGAAAAACGGTTATTTTGGACATCTAAGAAGAAACGGACAATTATTGATTAAATATACATTGAAAATAAATTTTAGAACTGTTTTTCTATAGATATTGTTTTATAACACCCCCCACTTCCTACTCTAATTAAAACAATATTAATATTCCAATTGTTCTGTTTTGGGCTCTAGACTCGTGAATTTCTTTGTCAACGCGAGAATCTGCAAATAAACTCTGACCGAGGTTACATCGACCGAATCCTAAACAAAGTGCAGTATCCTTTTTGGTGCTACACTTCAAATATTCTCTCCTCGTTAAATTAAGGAACACTCCTTCTTGATTGAGGCAATTTAAACTTTTGTTCCAACCCTGAGTGCTCTTATTTTCGAGCTAGATATTTCCCCCACAAAAAAACTGTGTCTGATTTTTCCATATATGGTGGCAAGTAAATAGAAACGCTCAAGATGAGACCAGTAGTACGAAGCGTGTCCATAATATAAAAAGAAAAACGATCTTATTCTGTTTTAGTGAACACCTCACATTTTAACCTTTATTTTTTTAAATATAATTTATGGGGAGAGTAACTCCTTATTAAAAAAAAGTATTGAACAGCAAGTTATTTTGAATGTATATCTGCTCAATAATTGCTCTAAATTTATATGCGCTATTAACCGTCCATCCTAAGTTCTAAAATAAGCTTATTTTAGTGTGTTCACAAATATCGCCTCGATAAGAAAAAAATCATTGAGGGAGGGCACTTTTAAATGTACATATATTGTTGCTTTATTTGACAAAAGTGTAAATGTTTTTCCTTTATGTATTTTATCGAAGACTGCTAAATTCATTGTGAAATGTATATGCATATATATATATATATATATATATATATATATATATATATATATATATATATATATATTTAACTTTTGCGAAACTTATCTTTCTCAAGTTACAGCAAAATACTTACTTCTCTACAGGACACGGTGGTCAAAAAAGTAAGGGTTAAGCGGCCCCAGGAAAATAAAAATAAAACTTGTCCATATGTTTGAAATATGTTAATATTAGCTTTGAACTCTAGGAGAAGTGTCTTATTTATATTTAATAAGTAGATGCCAAAATACCTGAGCATCCCATACCGTTTTAAAAGGGGATAGATACGTGAGCCCTAAAATGTTTATTTTGATTCATCAATAAAAAATTAAAATGCGATCCCTTCACACACTAAAATACAATGCAAAATAAACTGCGATTTTTTATAATCATAGTTCGACAAAGAACAAAGGACAATAAGAAATTCAGAACTAATACATTTCACAATCGATTTCTCCATTTAAAATGGCATAGGTCATTAAAAAAATTACATTATTTTGCGTTGATACTTTTTTAATCACAACAAACATTTCCATGAAATAGCTCAACAATACCGATGGAATGTTCGTTTCTTAATAATAAAATCTATTCGAATATCGAATTGTCTCAATGCTTCATACGAAAATGTCTTGTCAACGATATTAGAAATTGTAAAAATATTAGATCTGTTTTTTTTTTCAGTACTGCCTCTTCCCGGAGGAAGTAACTGTGCCCAATTTTACGCTTAACAGCTCTGGGTGGCTATCTGAAATATTTGTAGGATTTTCATGCTAAAGTTGGTCTTCATAATTTAATAAACAAGGTGTGGCGAGGGCCAGAGAGGGTTATTTTAGACGTCATTAGTGGATTCATTTACATTTGGGATATTGCTTAAATCACGTTTACAAGTAAAATTAAGTGTCCATTAAAGTTACGTTATGGCGAAGCAAAAATGAACCATATTAAAAGGACGTTCATATATATAAAAAAAGAAATAAATAAAACATTGACGGGTATTATTATCAGTAGCTGGTAAATGCTTACATAACGGGAACTATATTTTTTAAATGAAAAATACTAACAACAAATAATTGCAAAAAAATCTATAAAATTGAGTCCATAAAAAGAAAAGTATTTAGGTGGTAAAGCTTAAGCAAACTTGTGGTTTTGTATACAAATTCATATTTATTACATTTAGTAGAAAATGAATACAACAGCCTTTGAAATAAAGATAAATAGTATTTTTTATGAAAAAATGTTAATAATAATGAATATTATACTTTGGTTAAGTAATACCTTTACGTAGATCGTTGTTAATGATATTTAAGTCCTTAAATTCTTCATTAATAATGTAAAAAGATGAACATTTACTTAGTGTCGACTTTCAGACGATTTTTACTTTGTAAATAAATGTTCCCCTTATAGTAAACAATCGTATAAACTCTACAGAAAACATAGGCGCTGATTAATATTTCCTAACTTAGGATATCAGGATGGAAAATTCATATTTATTTGAATTCCAGGATTGAAAAAGATCATCGTCACATTGTATATTTAAAAATAAATAATATGTTTCCACTTCCATCTTTAAGAAATATATTTGTTTCTTTTTATTTCCTTGTCTGCTTTATTCCGTTTTTGGTGTCAGCTTTTGTTTGTCTGTTTTTAATTCATAATAAAAATTAAACTCGTATTTGCCTCTACAGATACGTCAGGCAAGTAAGTTTCCATAATTTGTGATACACTTAGTTATTTTAAAGGAAACCAGACTTGAATTTGGAATCGGGGTATACAGGTAGAATGAGGTTTTTATACTGTAAACACTTATTAACTCTATCATTAAACGAAGTTTTGCATGATGAAAGGATTGAATCACACCCATTAAACAGCTCACTTTCTTCTCTTTTAACCCCCTGACGAATAACTTTTATTTGTTGTATAGTATAAGAGAAAGTTGGTTTTTTGCTATAAAGTACATTTGTAAACTCACTGAATTGTTTCAGTATTTTTAATATTTTTCTAATATCTTCCATTGATTAAATTCTAGAATTTTGCTTTACATGTTTACTGTAACATCAAATAAGAGCATATTTTTTTTTTCAAATAATCTTGTATTGATATCCTGATTGAATCTATGGTTGGGTAAATTAATTTTTTAATGATATTCCTGGTACTTTGCAAAAGCTGTAGGTAAATGATTAAACTTGCCAACTCGTTGTTTACAAATTGACATGATGAGATGCACGAATTCGTGTGTACAAATGGCATCATTAAGTATAAACTCGAACGTTTGTAATATAGCTGCAAAATTGGTTTGTACAGTTGTTGCCGCCAAATTAGCTGCATTATCTTGTATAAAACATGTATTTTACAAGAAATATCACACCATTCTACTCTGTTATCGATAGTTTTACTAACATTGACTGCACTCTGTGATGCTTTAAATGGTCTAAACACTGCCCATTTTTATTCAAAGTTTTATTGATCCAATTAGACGTCATACTATGAAAAGATAAGTTCGCTGTACAAACAGCCCATCAATCATTGGAAAGAAGAAAATAAGTAGCATCGTTAATTTCCTCCGCTTTCCTATTTCTAATATTACTATATATATATATATATATATATATATATATATATATATATATATATATATATATATATATATATATATATATATATATCATGCCCAATATTTTCTTTTTTATACTTTCTAGAAGTTTTATTTTGGACGACGATGTCGTGTTGCCTAAAAAAGTCGCAGACAATTTTGATTTGTTTTATAGTTGAATCGTCGATAGACGGCACCCTTTCATCCCTTTTTTCATTTTCTCTGCTTTTCCTTTTGGAGTCGTGTACGATGCTATGTATGCCAGTGTTTATAACATATTTAATGAGGTCCCTGTAGTTGTTTGTTTGTTACACAGTTTGCATATTGATTTATTTTGCTCATAAGAAATCTTTAAAAGTGTACAAACCATACGTTGCTGCTTAACACTGGATCCACTTTCCACAATTTGTGTATAAAGATAAAAAACTACAGTTTATAATATTTTGATTTGTCTTTGTAAAGAAAAAAGGTTTTCTAGTGTGTATGTGTAGATGTACACAATGAATCATTCATTGCATAATTTTAAAAAAATGTTTATTGTCGTCACTTATTTTAAAGTGGCATGATCAATATTCTTCAAATGCTATTTGTGCATTTGTAAATGACTGGACTACATTGAAGATAATTAAGTTTTAACATCCATTTTGAAAAGACGAGACACATTATTGCAACACTGTTCTAAGCATTATTGCATTAAAAAATTTGGTCTGCATTAAATTATAGAAATTTCTTTAAAATAGCTCCAGGATTTACTCGGAACTTTGATTCTAAGTAAACCCTTTTGTATTAAAAGACGGAATGTTTATAGGTTGTTTACATCCAATCGTTTTGTGAACAGAGATTAGATAAACTACACAATAACAGTCAATATCTATCGTTTTATTACAAGTTGATTCAGAAAAAAAATAACATTCCCAATTCAATTTAAAAAAAAAATAATTTGGTAAAAAACGGCAAGATTAATATCTTGCCGTTTTTTACCAAATTATAATTTTTTTTAAATACTGAGGACATACGAGGGGCGTGCAATAAGTACTGCCCCTGACCGACTTTCCGTTGTCTGACCTAGCTAAAATTTTGCATGTGCAATGATTTATATCTCTGCGGGTTATGTGGCAAATTACAGCTGTGAACTAATTGTGGTTTCTGTTGTACAGGTGTTTGAACTGAGTCAGTTGTGAAACGGAGCCTGTTGAATGTCGAGCAGTCATGCGTTTTTTTGTATTTGAAAGAACGCACACCACAGGAGACTTTTGATGAAATGAAAGACACCTATATTGATAATGTCCCATCATATAGCCTTGTAGAACGCTGGCATCGTGAATTCAAACATGGCCGGAAGTCTGTGGAAACAGCTCACAGACCTGGTCGCCCCCCTTTTGCCATTGATAAGGCATCTGTCCGTCAAGTTGAGGCTGCCATTTTGGAAGATCGGCACATTACTATTCGCGAAGTAGTCCAAAATATCAAGATTACTACAGGATCCGTGAAAACTATCATTCATGACCATTTGCATATGCATAAGGCATCTGCCAGATCAATTCCCAGGTTGGTCACATAATTCCAGAAGCGAGGACGCGTCGAGTGCTCGAGGATGAATTTGAAGATGTGCCAAGAAGATTAGTCAACGTTTTTCAAAAGACTGATTACACAGGATGAAACCTGGGTCCATCACTACCAAAGCCCAGTCAATGCAGTGGAAGCACTTGGACTCACCACCTCCAATGAAGGCAAGGGTGCAGCCCTCAGCTGGCAAGGACATGCTTACGGTCTTCTGGGACCAGGACGGAGTAGTGATGACAGTTTTCCTGGAAAAGGGCACCACAATTACAGGAGCCTATTATGCTTCACTTTTTTTAGGAAATTAAGGGAAGCTATCAAAATCAAGAGGCGGGGCAAGATCAGCAAAGGTACTCTCCTCCTGCAGGACAACGCTCCGGTCTACAACTCGCATGTCGCCAGATCAGAAACACAGGCGTATGGTTATGAAATCCTCCACCATCCTCCCTACTCTCCTAACCTTGTAACCTTTGACGTTCAACTCTACCCAGCCATGAAGTTGTTTTTGAAAAGAAAACTTTTCCCAGATGATGCAGCCTTGATTTATGAAGTCACGTCGTGGTTGGAGGACTAACCTGGGGTGTTCTACGAAAACGGTTCCAAGAGCTAAATCAAATGATGGGAGAAATGCATAACACTGGGTTGTTCCTATGTAGAGAAAGACTAATAATCGTGCTAAGTTTTGTTGTTCTACTGCTATAGGAAGAGAATCAGGGGCATTACTTATTGCACGGCGCTAGTAGCGTGAGAAAAAAGGTAAAAAATCCTGGTAACAACACGTAAAAGTAGACGTTTAAAATGTACTTTACATATTATTTGGGACGTATCTACTTTCAAACTTTGGAAGAATAATACAAAAAAAACTTGAATTTAGGGAAAAAAATAGCACTTAGAAAAAATGTCAACAGTAAAAGTAGCAATAGTGGATGAAACTGAAAATGGGTAATTGAAATAATATGGCTTAATACCTTACAATAAATTTACCAAAATATTGGACAGGATACATAAACAGAAAAGATAAGAAGTCAATTTAAAAAATAGCGGTACCTCCCTTACTCCGATTTTACTTTTTATGGTCTCACATCAGAGAAACCTTATACAGTTTGAAAAAGAAACAGTTATAAGTTAAAACTAAGTCCACTTAATTCCGGGTTCCAATCTAAAAATCAGAAAATAATCTCTTATAATTTTTCTAGTTTTAGACGCGGATAAATTTTTCTTTAATTCACGATTTTGGACACTTTAGAATTAGTCATGCATTCGACAGAAGCATACATATTTGGAGGTCAGTTTTATATATAAATTTAATATAAAACGATTCTTTATAAAAGGGCATCCTTACTTATTAGGGGGGGCTAAGCAATTTGTTATTCTTTGATAGGAGCTGAATTCTGTGCAATTTTATGGAGAGATGCTTTCTAGCGGGATTTTGATACTTCCCCCGAAAAAAAGATTTTTACGGTTTTCTTTTTGTGCTATGTTGAAATTAGAAAATATTTTCAAAATCACGCAAATCAGTAGAAAAATAGTTGCAAGTAATAATAGAAGTTTTGGAATTTACGAATTTATCGTAAGTTTTTATGTTTTGCAGTTGTAGAGTTACAATTTGACAAATGTACTTATCCCCATTATTTTTTTTCATATCGCCCATTTAATGCCTAGCGTCGATCTTTAGGATTTTTACCGAAAAATGGCTCAACACATCTTCTTCTGGACACTTTCATAATAATTTTGTGAATTTATACTAACGTCGACATTACACATTATTATGTAATGTTTTCTATGGAACGTATTTGATTGAAAGTGTATTACATAGCATTATTCAGCACGATCACTCACGGTTTAAGAAAATGGATTCTTACAAGAACTGACTGATTGTCAAGTTTTATGGCTCATGGTGGCACGATAATCCTATATAATAACACGAAAATTGTGACGTAAAAATGTAGGGCACTGACAGTTTTTTGCCGAGTGAAAATATACTTAAAATATATTGATTTGCAAACATGGAGGGACGACTTGTTCCTCTGTTCGGGTATTTCAAACGTACTTGAACCATAAGCTCTGTAGTTATATCATACGCTGAAGGTTTGTTAACGAGAGTTTTTATCTGACCTTTGCGATTATAATTCTGATATCCCAGATGCTGTTTGTTTTCTTTGATAATGTTTTTTTTTTTTTTAATTTTAAATCTTTTGTCATGTAAAAATCTCAATACTTTGTTTTCTTTTGAAATAAAAATGTATTTTATTCTTTAGTTCAAATTATTTGTCATGTCACATTTTAGTTGTATTTTTTTTAGATATCTTTACATTTTAGGTTTGCAGATGTAGTATTTTTTCTGAGTTCGCTTTATATGCTATTTTTTCCTGCTTCATTTTCTTTGTTTTTCTGTTCTATGCTTGTTCCATTTATGTTTTTTATCTCCATTTTATTTTCGATTATAGTGTATCTGAACGTCTTCACCCGGTTTTCTCATAAGATTTACAGTCTCTCGTTCAAATTTATATTAATATCTATCATTGTAACCAATTAAATGAGCTTACTATCGAAATGAGTACCTTCTTCTTGTTTAATTTTTCACAATATATTAAAGGCTATATATTAAATAAGGACTTACAGATGCCTATCTGATTGTCGGTGTAGTAGGACTGTCCATATGTTGAATTGATTATGTTTCTACCAGCACTCCGGTGAATAACTAAGGGCTTAGCATGGTGAATGTATATTTAAATGTTTGATCTTCCTAATCCCGGCTGCCCGAATTTTAAGATACGCTACAGGCATTTCGTACACACACAATCACCCTCCCCCCCATATATATATATATATATATATATATATATATATGCATATATATATGTATATATATATACTTTTTTCAATAACAAAAACAAAAACGAGCACAGCTTTTTTTAGTTACCTACTAAAAACAGATTTAGTAATAAAAAAAATATATTTATCATGAAATAAGTAATACTTAAAATGCACAATGCACTATTTATGGATATTTATATTGCGTAACTGCATTTTCTGGTTATAGTATGTAACTCATAAGAATATAGTGTATATTCCAGATAAATATAAACACATAATTTGAGAACCTTCTTGAGAGCTTTTGAGGCTGTTGTAAGTTTGATGCTTGAATTTTAATTTCACTGTTGCTTATCTTTTAAATTCTGTTAAAATCGTAATATTGTGTTGCGTATATTAGGAGTTCATGCTGTTTCAAGTGACTTAAAATATAACATTTGTACATTATTAAGTATAATTGTTTTGTCCAAGGGCTTAACATAATTACAAATAATTCGTAATCCGGTGTTTATGTCAGATATTATATCTATATATTGTGTGAAAATTTCAGCTTTTATACAATTTAATGCTTCCATGACCATGGTCACTAAAACACCCACAATAATGAATAATTCGTCTCAAAATGTTGCTGTTCTCACTTCTCCTTTCACCGCGACGAGAATTGGCCGATAATGTTAAAAATAACAGTTAATGTGAATCTGAACAAACGCCCATGTTCTTCTAAATAATCAACAAAAAAGTAAAAGCTGAAAATGACGCTGCATTGTTCCAAGACAGACAGCGTAAAATGTTTGGCCAAGGAGTTCAAGAAAATTATTTTTCTTGATGAACAGTGGCAAAGAGATAAATTAAAATCAATACACCTAAAATCAGGAAAATGTACAATAAATATTCGATATATTTCCAGATATTTTATTTAGCATTTCGATATTTTTTTTTACGTTTATTAAAGTATTTTTCCTATATCCAAGCTATTTTAGACAATGCTCGTTTTTAAATCACACTCCTGGGCAGAAAATCTATTGCGCAAAAAGATTTTTCTTAGTCAGCCAACAATGTCATTTCCAGATAATATACGACTAATTTTATCCTTACTGACTTATAATCTATTTACTTTCAGTCTTGTCCAATTTGTCAGTTTCTTTTGCTAATCACATTAATGTAAGTCGCGTGACATTATTGGGTCTTCAATAATGAATAACATAAATCAAATAACTACGGGTTTAAAATACATTTTTCCTTGTAATAATCTATATACACCATTTTAGATATATTATCAAATTATGCTGAGCGATGAAAAATACATAAAAATTATGTGCATATACAAATATTTTGCATCCAGAAATCCTTAATTTATTAATGACTAGCCGAAGTATCCGGGTTGTACCCTTGTATTTGATATATTTGAGTATTTAGTCCTCATCCATAATTATATTGTTGCTTAATTCATATTTTTACACACTCCCCATGGGGTTAACGCAGTAGGTGCGTTTTATTTTATAGAGTTCTCGCCAGTAGCCCTAATATTTTCTTCTGGTTTAATATACCTTTTAGTTTTTTTTCTTTTAAAATATGATGGAGGGACTGCAATTATTTATTATACTATACTGCATAACTAGAAACTGTTTAATCCCCTTTTCATTAAACTATTTAATGCATTATATATATATATATATATATATATATATATATATATATATATATATATATATATATACAGATGTCATTACTAATCTATTCTGTTAACTAAATAATTAAAATTTATTTTGAAACAGTGGATAGCGGGGCAATTGTAAACGCATCTGTTGTATTAGTTTTGAAGACCCTCCACGTAAACTACATTTTGGGTGTGACCTGGAACAGGTCTGTAAATTTATAGTTTTTCAAGACTCTCCCTGCGTGAGCAACCATCATAAAACTGGTCATGAAAAAAGCAAGATGTCAGAAGATTAAGTCAAACAACTTTGAGGTTTTGTCCTTTAACTTTATTTATAGACATGGCAAAACTAATTTTTTGAGAGATTTTAAAAAGCTTTAACCGAAATGACATGTTAGAAGAAATAAAGGAACTTGAAGTACTAAACACAGCGTCACATTTTAAATTTACAGTTACGATAATCGTCTTAATTAGTGTTGAAAGAGATGATTGTTAACCTATGCTGTTACACAGTTTAAGTTAATCAAGATTTATTTATAATATAACTGGAGTTCCTTCATTTGATATAATGTTATGATATGGCATTTAATGCGGTTGTAGTGAATTCTATTTAGAATCTACTGCCCGATCTTCATAAATAGCACAAGCAATAGATTAACAACTCATGCAAAATATTTTAATTGATTGCATCAACCACATCAATTCTAGGAACAAGATTGCTTTTTCACGAAATTTTTAGAAATATCTGCGAAAATCTTAGTCATCAGGTCACCAATTGTAATTAACCCCTGTTCACCTAGAAATTTGTGCAATCGATGATCTCTATTCCCTGTTATTGAACATGTGCCAATGAAACAGATGTGATGTGAAAAAGTACTGCAGACTTATCAGAAAATAAATGTGTCCTCCTAATAATATTTCCAAACTAAAAACAAAACACGTGGTTACCACGCGGTATTGCAGAAGCGTCGGCTTTTTATATCACATTTTAAATAGAAGAGAAAGAACTCGAGACCGAATCAAACGTTGTGTCCAAAAGGCGAGGAGCATTTTGTCTGGCACTATTTATTTGTGCCACTGTTTCTAACACACTCTGCAGCATGACCGAGTGGTTATTTGGCCATGTGCGGAGAGATAAAAAGAAACGCCTTCCAATAATTCCCTTTCCTAGAGCTCTCTCTCTCTTTCCTGCACGACCACCATGAAATGAAGACGAATATTCTGTCTCTCCGTAAATGGGGGAGCACCCCCTCCCTCATCACTAGTTAGGTTAGTTAGCTTTGAAAAGCCGATTATCCAGTTTTTTAATTGTTAAATTTTTTTGTAATATATATTTTGTACAATAAAATAGTTAGTTATGCTTTATATATATTACAATCGTGTCGCGTATCGTTTTTCTTGTGTCTGCCATAATGCCTTCATAAATGCATTCATTGAAACAACGAAACGGTCCGGAAAATGAAGAAAGAAAATTCCAGTCAGAACGCCACCAAGGGTGAAGAGGTCAAGACGTTTCCTGAGAGACGAGGGGGTCAAGCAGTACATCCAACATCTCAGGTATGCTTTTCTTCTTATAGACCCTTATGGCGGTCATCTTCATATCTTCCCGAGACCGCTTTAAGACATTTACTATAACATGTCTGTTTGTCATAGCTCAGTGACCGACGGATAGTGGTATATTTGTTTGAGAGATAAACAACTTACTACAGACTTTAACATTTTGTTAGACCTATCTTACTTTTTTTTACTATTCTAATAGTAACTTGCAGTACTATAATAATAAAATTAAAATAATGGAAAGTTCTGGTGCTAAATGATTTTGGAATACAGTTTAAAAAGAATAGAATTATTCTTAAAAATTTTTAATGACTTGTTAACTGTCGTTTGACACTTCTACCAGTGCGGGGTGGATTAACATGAACTTTGTACAATTTAATATTTTTGAGCAAAATCAAATTTATTCAATTTTGATTCAAAAAATGGGCAAACCAACTTCCGTTTGAATGATTGCTTTGGTGTCAACATTTAAGATGTTGAGTTCCGTCTCGTGGCGGCACTTGGATTATTACTGTCGACCATTTTGTTTTCGGGTATGCTAACCACAAATGTTACACTCAAATATCGGGCTGATATTCGTTTACCAGAATGTAAAACATATGATATCTACGTAAAAGCTAATTTGATCTCTGACAGCAATTTTGTGTTTACAACTGTGTAATGTTAGTAACCCACATTTGTGTAGCTAAATAGATGACCAAGCAAATATGTTCACCATCCGACTAGAAAAAATGGGGTGTTTATTCTGAAAGCCGTTCTTAAGATTGGGAGGTTGTGGGTGTTTATTTCGAAAGCCATTTTTTACATGAGCAGATTCACAGTATTTATGCCGAAAGCCGATCTTTATATGGGGAGGTCGGGTATGTTTATATAAAACGCCGTTTTTTACATGAAGAGGGTGAGAGTTTTTACTCGGAAAGCCATGCGAATCACTAATCTATTCCTTGTGAAAAAAATTTTGCCAGAGATTACATAAGCTTTTAAATTAGATCACAAATCTTTTCATATCTGATAAACTACATATCAGTCTAATTTTTAACTGTAATGATCGTTGTCAGCATGCTCGGAAACTTACCAAAGTGGACCTTTCAAATATGAACGATGAGATGTTGTTAACGTAAAAATATACTGAAAAATATATAGTTTACTTAGAAACCAATTATTTAAAATGTGCCAGTAAAATTATTATTTGTTTTCTAAAAAAAATGTAATTATTATTTACATTTTATCAGTGTCGAAAATGTATGTCTTGTATTAAAATAAACCTCGATTTTTTAGTTTGAATTCAGTAAATGTGTAAGGATATTTTTAAATACACAACACACGCATTGGAAAAATTAGGATTTAGTTTGAAATTAATATGTGTTTTTAGAATCGATGAACGAATAAAAAAGAAAAAAATATAAGGATATATCCGTCATAATTTGTTACAATAAACGGAAATAAATATTATATATAGAAAAAAGAAAACCTATTTAGAGAATAAATATATCTAAGAAAAGAAGTAACAATGTAATTTAAATAAAAAAAACATTAAAGTTAAGGTAGTTTATAAGTATTTCCAATTTAAGAATTTCGAGCAATATTTACGGATTAGTTAGAAAAAATACATAAAGACGAAAAGAAACGCAGGAATTGACATTAACCCAATTAAGCCTTTTCTATCAAAACTGTACTTGAATTTTTCCTCTCTCGTGGAGGATTTACTTCAGACATGCATATTTCTTAAAAATGCTATTTTATCTTCTTTCGTGAAGTATTTCCGACCAAGATATCTGTTAAAAAAGATATATCGTTTTAAAAGAATCTAAGAAATGAAACAGAAAAGTTTTCTTTTCCAAGGCTGTAAATAGATATTTTAATTCAGCTGAAAATGCTTTAAATATATTTAAATTCATAGAGATTTTCGCATTTATTAAAACAAAAAATGATGGATAAAATGATATGGGGCCATAAGCTAGAAGCAAAACTAAAAATTAAAAGTATCAGGCGCTTTCGTTACCAATGTTATTACCGACAATAACATAATAAAGTCTAAATATTAACACAGTAGAAATTAATTTTATATGAGAACGCGCAGAAAGAAATAAAGGCATGTCGAAAAGTTTAAATCAAATTACACATTATTTATCTATTCAAACAAATATCTTACTCGTTATAAATCATATTTGGTGTATAATAACTAATGCCTATTAATTTCAGTGGTGTGTGACCTGTCATTTAAGAGTTTACATGTAAAATATTTACACGCACGCATGCATCTACTGTTTTAGTTATATAGAAAAAAAACACACACCATTATCTGAATAAATATTGGGTTTCCTTATGAAAAAGTCATTTCAATTACAATATTAATATTAAGAGAACTAATATGTATGCAGCTTTTTTAATTACTAATACTTAATAATTAATCAAAGTCACCTCAACAAGAATGTCTACAAAAATATCAAGATTTTTGTTTAAATATAAATATGCTGAATTTGCTACGTAATGATAAAATCTGAAAGTGTCTTTCATTGTAATCGGCAGTAGAAAAATGCTTATGCACGGAAGTAACGAGGGAGTCTGCTGTGAAATATTATAACAATAAGAATCGTGTTCGTGCTTGTATCAAAGTTGATGAATTCCTCTGTTCGCTTACATACTATGTTATGTTTATAACATGAATTTTGATTTTCAAATTTGTCTGTCATATTAATTTGCGGTTCATTGATGGCATATTTATGCTTAATAAGCGGTTGCTGAAAGTGAGTTTAATCTTTACGTGATATAAATTTTAAGTCCATATTGTATTTTATTTTTAAAGTGTTCAAGAGAATTAATTAATTAATTGCCAATAATGAGAAAAGTTTATCTGCACTTAATGGTGTTTCTTACTACCACAAAGTGTAGATTCTGCCCTCTGTTAGTAAATAGGTTATCATTCTCGACTGATTGTTTCGATTGCAAACATAGTTCCGTTTGGAGAGAGATCGTCTCTTAATCAAATATAACATGTATTCTTACTATGCCTTCGTAGTTAAGTTAGTAAAATCGAAACAATCACTCATTTCAAACCGAAACAAATTTTAACACGCCACAAAGAAATATTTCGGAAGCATGCTTTAACTCAGTTTATATGGTTTTGTATATTAATATGTACACACACACATTTACATATATAAATATATATATATATATATATATATATATATATATAAACATATATATTTATATACATACCCCCACACACATATATATATATATATATATATATATATATATATATATATATATATATATATATATATATATATATATATATGTATGTACATTACGGGATCACAGAATTTAAGCACATCGGACATGGTATGTTCCAAATGGTTGACTATTTAGGAATTCAAGGTTGGGTATATGCTACCTGGCTTTCAGTTTTGTTTGCCACTGGACTAAAACAGGGCAGATTCAGAAGTGTAAGTGGAATTTACGCAACTATTGCCTTACAATTACACACGCACCTGCTTATACAGGGTTATTCCTTCTCTTTCGAGACTGAACCGAGGCAGCATATATATATATATATATATATATATATATATATATATATATATATATATATATATATATATGGTGAGTGTCACTTCCTGACAGAAAAACACCATCTTTCCCTTGCTTAATTGTTGATTTCTCATTCATTTGCATGTATATTTG
The DNA here is from genome assembly GCF_053919585.1 of Euprymna scolopes. NCBI lineage: Eukaryota > Metazoa > Mollusca > Cephalopoda > Sepiida > Sepiolidae > Euprymna > Euprymna scolopes. The sequence goes on along the minus strand of NC_136503.1, from coordinate 59,249,358 downwards.
AATTTTTTTGTTAATTATATACACATATATACTTATACACATATACACATATACATGTGGAGATGTGATCAAGATGCATCAATTCCTATTTTCTGTGGGAACGAAGGTGGCTCTTCAGATGAGCCTTGCTCTTACACAATCTGTTGCAAAGGTCACACTTAAGCTGAGATTGAGGGATGCAAACTGGTGCTGCTCTACTGTGGACGCTCATATGACGCTTCAGGCCTCAACACGATTTACAGATCACAGAGCAAACAGATCATCTGTGCCGTACAATGTTTTCCACATCAAAGAAAGATTAATATCCATCTGAACGCTTGTGGGGAGCTAGGCCAGCTCCGGATAAAGTCATTTTACCGCATAAATCACAGGGGTGGTTCTGCATGAAATTCTCCGACAGACCGGATACATCTGACAGATTCTTCTTCTAGATATCACGCTTCATTCTTGCAAGCTCCTATTTTTCTTCTCAAAACTATCACAGTCATGATAGACCAAGCAGCGCCACTTTTTACGATCATTGAGAGCACTTCTCCAACAGAAAACGTCAATACCAAGAGATTTAAGTTTATATTTGATGTTATCCTTAAAGCGTTTCCTTGGTTTATGTTGTGGACGATTTCCTTGTGTAATTTCAGATAGAACAAGCGTTTTGGCAATTTGTCGTCGTCCATCCTTGTCAGATGCCCATCCCACATCATCTGGTGTCGTATAATTAACTTCTCGGTACAAGGTACGTCAGCTTGCATGAGAACGTCCATATCATGTATAAAAGTGCCCCACCTGATTCCCAGCATGCGTCTCAGGAATCTCTGGTGCACTCTCCATGACTTTTTATGTGTCTACCATAAGTTGTCCAGGCCCCAGAAGCGTAAAGCAGGGATGGTAAAATACAAGATTTATAGAAACTGATCTTTGTATGAATAGTTATACCCCTGTCAGACCACAGTCGCTTCTCTAAGCCATCAAAAGCTTTAGTGGCAGGCTGTCTCCTATAGTTGACCTAAGCATCCATGGTTTCCTCTCTGGCGAGATACTACCCAAATACACAAATGTGTCAACCACGGCAAGTCTCTGGTTGTTGAAAAAATATTTGGTTCCTCATACAAACTACCGGGTGGAGGTGTGAACATGATCTTAGTCTTCTTAAGACTTACTATTAGTCTTAAGAAGATTAAGGTCATGTTCACACCTTCACCCAAAAGACGCACAGGCCTTCGAAAAACGATCCATGATACCTGCATATCCCTCTCACCATGGACCACGAGATCGGCGTCATTCGCATAAAGCTATTCACGAACAAGGTGCTGAAAGGTCCTTGTAGAAGCATGAAAACGACGAAGATCAAAGACCCTACCCGTGGTTCTGAAACGCAAATACACGCCTAGAGGACATTCCCTAAAGGCATACGATAACATTGTTGCAAAATAAATTGAAAAAAGTGTAGGTGCTAGGATATCACCATGCTTTAAATCATTGTCAACCGATATATATATATATATATATATATATATATATATATATATACAGATATATATATACAGATATATATATATACAGGTATATATACAGATATATATATATATATATACAGATATATATATATATATGTATATATACACACACACATATATATATATATATATATATATATATATATATATATATATATATATGAATGGAAATGTATAAAAATGAATACGAAAAGTGTAAAAGCTTATAACTTTTCTTTATTCGTTTTCAATTGGTGATGTGCAGGAATATATATATATATATATATATATATATATATATATATATATATATATATATATATATAAAGAAGGCGGACCTGATATTGACCGGGATTGAATGACGATCAAGGAATTTTCCATACGACCATATTTTATTGCAATCCTAATCGGAAAATCCCCCATTTGTTAATCATATCGCTTAATTACCTGCTATACCAACGCACCAATTGCTTTTATTGCATTGGAAAAAAAAGTTCAACCCGCCCCCCCCCCTCTGCAGTGACTTCGTCTGCAGCATATTGCAATCTACATTGCACTGTGTAGTATCTACTGTTGATTAAACAAATATACGTTCTATATATAAACGGTTTGAAAAACAACAATGGAGTATCATGGTTTAATAGTGCTCTGAACAAATACATTAATTACGCAAGCGCCCTTCTATATAAAAAATATACCGTTGGTATTATATAGCTGGTATTTCTTCTTTTTCGTTGATAAAAGCTAGGATTAAAGTTTAAAATTCTTAAGTAATGTATCATGGATCAGTTGTGCACTAAACAGAAAAAATCATTTCGGGTTGCGTCTGTGTAATATAAGAACATACCGTATGCGTAGCCTTTTTGCTTATGTGAAAATAAAATTCTGAAATGCACTTGTAATGTAAGACTGTTTAAGATGTATACTTGGTCCAGATCCCTTGTTCTTTCCTTTATCCGATTGTTGGGGATTATTTTTATAGACACTTACCGAGGAAATCACGATACAAAACTAATCTAAAATCACTGCTACATACATGAAGTACATTTGTGTTAAATTTAATCAAAATCTACCCGGCATTGCCGGTGTTTATATGAAACAAACTGATACACATATTCGAAAAGGAAAAAAAAACAATTCTCCGTTATGATTATATTTGATGCCTTGTTCCACTGTTCTAAATGTAATTACAGTTAGCACTCCTCTCCCACATACACACACACGCACACACATGCACACACACATATATATATATTTATATATAGATATATATATGTATATATTTATATATATATACATACATATATGTATTCCATTTGCTGACTCCTCTTCATACTTCCTATCTAAAGATTTGAAACTCTCCTTATTTGAGAAAATATTTTTATCGAAATATATTATTAAACCCTGTCACACATAGTATTTTACTGTGTAGAATGTCGACTTTTAAAGTAAGTTTATTATTGGAAAAAATAATTAAATATATAACTATGTACACACATACGCACACACACACATATATATATATGCATATATATATGCATGTGTGTGTGTTTGTGTGTGTGTGTGTGTGAGTATCCATTATGGTAGGTCGATTTTGGAACTATAAAAAGAATAACCCGAGAAATGTTGCAGAATACCACCAGAACTTACTCCACAAAACATTTTTTCCCCAAATTTTGTATTTATTTGCTAAATTTTATTTAAAGACATCATAATTTGCGCGTTTAGTCTTAATGTCGGTTGCGTCGGAAATATGTACCATAAAATTAAAACCGAGATTTAATGAAAAAAATCTATTAAAGAATTAATGTTTATAATTTTATTATTTATTTCCATATTATATTAAATAAAATGACTAAACACAAAAATAAAATACATGAAAATATATAGTTTAAAATACTAATGACGACTTATTAAACGTTGTTTTATTTAATAGCTATTTTTGTCATTCACCGGCAGTAAATATCTCCCTCTAATATTCGGTTTGGTTATATGTGTAACTCTTTCGAATTAACATGATTTTATATATTAAACAAAATAAGCACACTATTAAGATATTTAAACCTGTTATAATTATTGTAATTTATTTATATTTTAAAAAATAGTGTGTTTGTTTTTTCAGAGAAAAGCTGGTTTACGAGTAAGTTTAGAAACTAAACTGTATTGTACCGCTGTTTGTAAGTCAAACTGTACGTTTTAATGAATTCCGAAGTTGTTTCCAATTTTTGGTAAATATCTTTGTGTTTTATATATATTATTTTTGCAGATATTTTAATAAAAATTAGCTGGTAAAAGCACCGGAGTTTTCACTCGAAGTAAAGGTGCAATTAAATTTTCAGGGTTACCATCACCATTGGATAACACTGCGCCACTAACCGTTTGACAAATAATTAAGTACAGCTGTTTTTAAATGAACGATAATACCCATTTCCCTTGCTTTAGTATATCTAAATTAATAGTAGAGGATGTGATAAATATTTGAAAGGCTATCAACCTTCCTTTGCCTTAGCTAAATGAAATTAGTGTTAACAAGGTGAAAATTCTATGCTTTTTGAAGGCACAGCAAATAAATAGGAATCGTCTGCGAAAACAAGATTCTGAAAGGAAAAGTTGAATACATTGTTTGGTATGCAAGTTTTAATTTGTGACAATATTTATGTCAAATGCACGCAAAAAACTGACATATTAAACACATCATCTACACTTGTCTTCTGAAACAGAAAGTACTTTTTTTTCTATTTTTATTTTGGAATTTAATGATAAAGTGAAAGCTTAATATCTAAATGATGTAACAAAAATTAAAAAGGCAAATCCATCTTTCCATTTTATTTAAAATTGTTTTTAATCTGATATTCCAAGTTCCTACGGAAGACGGGTAATTTTTGAACGACCACATAGGTAAAATAGGGCCTAAAGGCACATTTCAACTTGGTCCAGCAGATTAAATTGCAATTAATAAAATGTAAAAGAAAAGGAGAAAGATTAACCCAACAAAAACATCACCAACAGCGTGACCATCACGTATTCAAGATAATTGTTATGCCTTTACTTCTCCAACCTACTCATCTTCTCCAAGTGATGAAACAGAAAATTAGAAACAGTCAGATAGACATCTTCAAGTTCCTTATAACCTTAAAAAAATTCCAAGATATGCTCTCGAATTTTTCAGAGATGGTATATCCTCTAATCTGGGAACCATTCTTGCAAACGCCTTCTCTTGGATCTGAGGGCTATGGGTCTTCTTATCCCTAATATAGATATGAAGAATATCTATATGGATAAATATAAAATTGATAGGACAAAGGCTCAAGTAAAAACAAACGCCTATCAAAACTACAATGAAAATATAGACTCTTCTTTGTATAAGAGCAAATGGGAGGACATACAAAGACACACTGATCGACAAGAAATCAGTGGATGAAAATGGAAGTAAAATTATTTAAAAAAAAATAAGGATCTGAACGTCACCTCTCTTCAAGTCAGACGTAAACAAGTTCTTGATGAACCGTTCCACTTAAGTTTACAAAATTTCCGGATTTCCATTATTAACGATTACTATATTGTCCAATTGACTACTGTGCACTCTTAGCCCTTATCATCGAGTTTCCTTGTACCTTGATAAGCCTATGTAAAAAAGAAAACAATTACAAAGGAAAGGATATATTTTACTCGCAGTGTTATTCCTGATACTGGAGCAACGTGTACTGTTCTTGGGGAGCAAGTGGCTGATGTTCTAGAGAAATTTAAAAGTGTGAGCACTATTAAGGATGTCCGTGTTGACAACAAGAATGCAAATGCAAGTTGTGAATATGGACTCGTTACAATTTTGGAAAATAAAATACAAAGAAATCTTCACACTATTAGTTTCTCTTTAAACCAAAATGAATTACATTACTTTATTCAAACATTTAGATAGTACTACAAAAACCCGCACCACATTTAGTTGTCCATTGGGCAAATTATGTGTGAATGATTGCCATAATTTACCAATAATCTAATTTACAGCTGTTGAGAATCCCTTAGAGATTTATTATGAAATGGAAGATATGGAGAGCCTTAGTAGTGACCAACGACTGCTTTATGAATATACAATTGGTATTTCTAGAGGTAAGGTTGACCCTAGATTTACCTTATGGGACATTGGTCCATTAAACCAGAAAGATGGTTAACGTTGGTCATTAGGCTCATGTTCCTATGGACCCGTGGGGCATATCCACAGAATCTTTTGACCAAACTACATAGTTTGATCAATTTTATTGTAAATCTATTTGTTGGTTTAATATAAAACAATGTAACAAGTTCCATCACCAACAAATATATATTTACAATATGATTGACAAGATACTTCAGCAAGCAGTTGAAGTTCAAAAATTAAACTAAAAAATTATTCAGTATAATGTCTGTGCATTACTTACAGAGAATGTGATGAACTTGAAGTGAGAGAAAAGGGTATAAAACGAATTTTGACCATTCGGTACGTTCATATTTTTTATACAAAACTGGTTGAATTACTTATTTCAATTTATTGAAACATTTTAAACATTACATCTGACTTCACCAAATCTTATTAAAACAGTACGGATGGCATTTAAAAATTGAACACAATTTGAACTTTGGTTATAAAGTTTTTTATAATATTTCTATCAAAACATTAAATTTCCTGATTGCAATACTGAAATTGTTTTGTTTTTACACCAATATTTAAGCAAAATCTGCAAATAAAGTTTATTTAAAATCTTTAACGCCAAATTAGCAAAAACTCTTGAAGGTCCAAATCTACTTTTTGATATAGGTATTTAATAGGTGAAGACACAACTTTCAGTATATGATTCTTTTTAATATTTAAAAGAATGAAAAATCAACCTACCTTAATACACACACAGAAACCAACACATATACGAGAGGAGAGAACTTGAATGCCTACTAGACGCTGTCCTCGAGTATCTAAGGTCTCTCTGTACAGGGGTTCGCCAGAATAATCTGACGTGAGGAAACTTTTTCCATAGTAGTAAACCCTGACCAAATATTCACAATCACATAGTATTCGCTGCCCAAATAAGATCTCCTCACTACGGCTACTCTACAGCTTTTACGAGGAATGGTGCACCTTTTCGAAGTGATATCACCTCAAGTAATAGCAGGAAGCTGGATACTCCACCAGACTAGAAAATTCTTGTCCTGGAATCTAGTAAGACCAAGAGACCAACATGAAAGATATACTACAACATATGGAAATGGTTAATCGGGGAGAGGAAAATTATGTTCTCAATTTCTTTACTAACACAGTGTTTGAGAGATAAAGGACTTTAATGGTACATTCGAATATCTATGTATCTCATATAGATTTCAAATGTTGGCCCCAGGTTGTGGGCCCCTTGATTTCTGAGAATTACGCTGAAGTAAAATAAAAGAAAAAATTGATACAAAAAGTCACTTGTTTAATTTTCCTTCCTCAACACCGACAATACTTAATTTCTTGCATTGTGATAGTCGCCGAAAACTTTTATGCGTAATTTACACAATGCTTCAAGAAAAGTACATTACTTTATTAGATATATGAATATAATTAGGTGAATTTTATATAGATAATAAGAGGAATATATATATATATATATATGCTAGCGAAAGTACCCTTCGTTGACTGGGCTCAGAAACTGCCTACAGAATATGGACTCTGATTATTAAAGTGGATAGGTTATGAAAAGGAAGGGTTGTAAAGAGATAGCTTCGAATTTGGAGGTATCAAAACCAAAGCAAAATATGATGAAAGTAACAATAAAATAGATAAACCCCATAATTTATTATACAATACCTGTTCACACTGAAACACTTATCACAATATTCTGTGGATGTATACTAAAAAACCTTGTTAAACTTTGTGACATATTTCCATTCTATGAAGGTCAGGCGCGAACGAACACCCCATAATTTTATTATACCATATTTTTTTCAAACTGGAACATAATTATCAAAGTATACTTACGCAGATAGATCTTTATTAAAATGTGTACCTATTTCCATTTTATGGAGGTCAGGCGCGAACGCAAACCCCACAATCTTATTATACCATCCTTATTTAAGTTAAAGCATACTTATTAAAGTATTCTTATGTGAATTTACATCAAAAACCATTTAAACATTTCTTTTTCATTTTTAAATGTTTTATTTCCATACTTTGTGGACCAGGCGCGAACGCAGACCCCACAATTTTAATGATCCACCGTTCTGCCAGATCAAACAGACTTATTCTTGTGTCTCCATAGATCTATCATTATATGTGATCAGTTTTTTTTTATAATAGTCACTCATATAGGAGCCTATTCGTTACCAGACACACACACAGACATTCAGCTTTATATATATATATATATATATATATATATATATATATATATATATATATATATATATATATATCATAAGCGCAATGGGCCAAAATACGTCTTGAGAGGGCGGACGAGCAAAACGGCAGGCGGTTTGAAGCGGAATTTTAATATTCATAGAATAGACCACCAAGAACGTACTGCTAGTGGCGCTCATATCTGTACAATGTTTGTCAAAGAATGTCAGAGTTTGACAGGGCTTAAAAACTACCCCCGTGCGGCCCATCACTGATTTGTTTTCATGTTCCTGTATATATATATATATATATATTATATGTGCTATATCAAGTAATGACAATGGTTGAAAATGAATTTGTTGCCATCATATATATATATATATATATATATATATATATATATATATATATACACACACATTCCACAGATATATCTGATTTATTGGAGTAGAGGTCTGTTGCTTCGTTTCCGTTGCTCGCTTAACACAGATGACAATAATGTTGATTGGCTTAGAAGGAACTGTCGAACAGTAAAGAGGTGTAAAACGAGAGATGTTCTTACATCTTATATCCTGTCCCCCGTCCCCCATTTTAGGGTAAGGAAATAAATGATGATAGGCCGACGCTAAAAGCCTTGTGATATGGGATGCCAAGAAGCATTGCCAATTGACTCGCTAAAGTTGCCCTCCATAGAAATATTGATAAGTTCTGTTTTTTTGTTTTGTTTTTTTTTTTTTGCTTTTTTTTTTTTTGCTTTCATCTACTTTTTTGGTTTAACATTTATTTTCTTGCTTTATCATTTCAATTCATTCTAACATAAATTCTGTGACCCCTACCCTCAGAAATCAATTTATCTCACTAAAAGAACGTCATTTTCTCCGGTCCTTCGTCTCTCCTTGTCTTTTCAAATTTACATCAATTTAATCGCTGGTTTGTTTGTGTGTGCGCGTGTCCGTGTTATATGAAAAGCAGGTGTCTATCTTTTTATAATGTATGATAATATTTCCTTAAGTTCTGAACGTTTCAGCAGTAGGTTATAACCGATTTGAGGATATTGTTGGGCTTATTTACCTGTTCGGATATATATATATATATATATATATATATATATATATATATATATATATATATATATATATATATGAAGAGAGAGAGACGGAGAGACATTTATATCTATAGTTATTATTTATTATATACATGAGTATATGTTTTATTCATACAACTTTGTGTATATAAACTTACACCAAAATATATTACATAGTTTAATATTATACTGTGGCAGAAGTCTTCTTTTTCTTCATCTTCTCTTTCTTCTTCTTCTTCTTCTTCTTATTCTTCTTTTTCTTCTTATTTATTAATATTAGTTGTCACATAGATCACTATCAGGGATTGCTCACTGACAGCAATCCCGTGCCTGATTGACAACAAGTCACCTGCTATTTTCAGAATTCTCTGTCTCTTTTGATAAACATTCCAAAGGAATTTGTTGTTGTCGAAAAATGTTGCTAGCCAGCGATTTCTCTCTGGAAATTTTCCCTGAAGTCCCAGTGCACTTTACATAGCTCTAGTACAAATTTCGACTGTTGGTCCTTCTATCCCGTTCGACTGTTCGACTGGTGTCAGTTATGCATATTATACAATTTTTTAAAATTTGATTTTCTAGTTTTCTTTGCTGCCTGTCTGTGTTTCACTTCTGTTACAATGTCTATATATCTAGGTAGCGTTACTTACTAATATATATTGTGTTTCGTATTCTGGAATTTTTTTTTTAAAGATTTCATTTGTTATCAGCATTACTGCCCGTTGCGTAGTCTCAATTTTACCGTTGATTCCGATTTCTCTTCACCTTTTTTTGTCAAATCTTTAACACTGTTATTGGTGTTTTTACACACAAGGAAAATATCAATGTGAACTAACCTTAGGAGTTTGCCTAAGGTACAGAGCATATGAACATTGTAGTCTAAATATCTGAACAAAGAGTGTTACATGACTAAATACGTATTGCGGTAACTAAAGACTACTAATAAAGGTTCGGGAAGGGATATAGTAAAGAAAACGGTATTTGTATTTACAACAACAGGATAGTTGTTGTACTTATGCTAATATGATATCCTACTAGAGAGTGCGTTTGTTTCAAAGTTTTGTCCGTGTGAAAAAATTGCCATGGAAAACTACTTAATTATAATGCACAAGGTATTTTAACAAATTAGCCAATCAGAGTGAATTATGTTTTTGAGATCGAACCTTGATTAGCTGAGGAAACCTCAGGCCTCCTTTGTCTTTTCCGCTACACTAATATAAAAAGTTCTGCAGAAGCGAGTTTTGCTAGTTGATTTGAGTTGAGCGCAGTTGTTGAAAGAAGTTGAGTCGGATCGCCCTCCTACGACTGCTACGCCCCTTTGCTACCTGATCGGGAGAAAGAGAGAGAGAGAGAGAGAGAAAGAGAGAGAGAGAAAGAAAGAGAAAAGGAAAAGGAAAAAAAGGGGCAATTTGGGTCGCAGTTTTTTTTTCTCTGAGCGTACCTTTTACGCGGCTGTAATGTCTGCGTTGTAAAGTAAATGGGGATTGCATATATTTTTTCAATTAAACTCATTTTTTACATTTCATTTTTTGCCCCCCGACAAAAGCAGGGGGAACCTGTATATTCACCCTTGTCCGTTCGTTCGTTTTTTTGTGTCCGCACTTTTCTCAATAACTACGCCTTGGAACTTTTTGAAAATTTTCACAAACATTTAACATGATATGAAGACAAAGTAACAGAACGGATTTTCCGGCAAAACCCGACGGTTGCTCCCTCGGGGGTCCTTTCGGGTTAAAATGGATAAGATTGACACTTTTATGCTAAATAAAAAATGATGTATGGGATTTTGATAAAACTGTCTGAGAAGTTGTAACTAAGTGATTTCTATATATATATATTTTTTTGTGTCTGTACTTCGCGATAACTCTGGGGTGCGCTCCATATTTACCATATTTGTTCAAAATTTTCTGTGTATGTCTATTCAGCAATTTTGCATGTTGTTGAGCACAACTTTTAATTTTCGAACTTTTCGGACTGAATATGCGGGAGCCAAATGATGGACTTAGTCATTTCTTCTTTTGCATGGTGCAGAACTCAATTTACATATGTTAAGGCCAAAATCTGTTCCATTTGTTAACTTCACCTAGATTTGGCGTCTTCATGAGACATTTGAGGCTAAATGGGGGGGTAAATGCTGAACCTAGTCATTTTTTATGCCTTGTTCACTGTGCACTCTCGAGGGATCAGGCATGCCTCACTTGTTTCATTTACATTTAGTGCATTATAGCAAATATTGTCCCAAAGAGTTTATTTAATAATTAATATTTATAAAACCAAGAATTACTGCTAGAGTTTTATTTGATTCGTTGCCAACGAAATTCGTGACTCCAATCTCACAAGAACACCGTCTCTTTGAGTTAAATTCTTTCAGATGCGTCCAAGCAGAAAAAGGACAGCGAATTTGACGCCGGTTGACGACTGTTTATAATTCACAGAGATATGTTTATGATTTTGCCAAGACTCTTATAAAAACGGTTAGCGCTCTCTATCGTGCTAAGAGTTAGTCTAACCTAAGAGAGTCCAGTATGTCTACACTGCCAGTATTCATCTAGTATTGTTTTTGTTTTGTCTGGACTGGTGAATCTACTACTTTTCTGGACCTAATACACAGGGTCCTAATTGCAGTTGACACAATAATAAGTCCCGAATTATAAACCAAACACCAAGCCATCTCTTATCGGCTTAATGTTGCATCCGTTAACATAAATCTTAAACGGTTTTTCTCTGACGACATTGTATCACGTGTTCCAACCTGAGAGTAAATACCACCGAACGACCTGAGCAGCAACAACATTGAACTTGTTCCTATTTAAGACTTCCTAGGATGTTGAAAAACTTTGAGTCGTATAGTTACTTCTCCACACACTGCTCGAGTTTGGAATATTTTTTAATTACATTTTCACCCCAAACAAGGCACATTGCCACTTTGGTGTAGGGGCTACCATCAGAGGCAACGGCTACTGGGGTACTACGTAGGGAGTTGGGCAATAAGATGTCGGTTCACCTTACACTTGAACTTCTGCATGTCGGTACAGTTGGGGAAGCAGCGACCTTGAATGGAATTACAAAGTCTACCGGTTCTATGGAAGAAAATAATTGAGAAGAAAGCTCTTTTATACCTAGCGATCTCTACTGTGTGGGGTGGGATATAGCTGCTTGTCAGGTTTGTTGAGGGTGTTCACGTCGAACAGGTCACAAGTGCTTGCAGTTCGTCAGAACATTCACCATTAAAATACTTGTAGAACAGCCAGAGAGATGCAAAATTTCGTCAATGGGACAGAGGCTGAAGCTAAGATGATAGTTCAGGACCTATCAGATTGGCGACTCTCTTTTGAACCTTGTCTAGGATCGAGGGACTAGTAGCAGATGCACCAGCCCAAATACGACAAACATACTCCATACAAAGGTGAACTGTGACCTTATAGAGGTGCAGGATATCTTTAGGTGTTAGTAGCTTTCTAGTACGGTAGAGAGAGGCTACCTTCTTCGCAGCGGTTCTGGCAATGCTTTCAATGTAATTGTTCCGACTCATGTTTCCTGTGAACGTTAGGTCAAGAAGTTTAAAATATGTACTTTTTGATAAAGAGTCATTTGTAATTGCTATTGCTGGTAGAAAAGGTTTCTTGTAATTATTGAAGGAGACAAGTTTAATCTTGACAGCATTGAATGTGACCATCCATTTTTGTCCCCTTTCCACTACAGATTTCAGGTCATCCTCTAGTGTTTTTGCCATTTCTTTAGATATGTGTTCATTTGTTTTCCTGTCTTGCCTGTTATAGAGTTTGGGTCCGTCAGAATATATACTTATAAATTTTGTCGGGGAGATTATTTATGAATATTAGGAATAATAGAGGACCAATAGATAGACCCTTGAGGCACTCCTACATTTCTGTCTTATTGTTTAAATGTGCGACCGTCGAGGACAACCTGGAGTTTTCTCTTATCTAAGAAGGATTTAATTATGTTAAGTATTCTTCCAGTGATAGCTTTAGTAATAATATGCAGAAGAAGTAACGAGAACAGAAATCTTGCTGCCTAACTTCTTTATTGTCCTTGTTCCTATTTACAATGCTTCCCCACGGGACAGAGTTAGACACCAGGGTCGTTTTTTAACGTGGAGAAAAGGTACAAAAATAAAACCTGTCTCAGTCGTGAAAGATCTCTCCTCCACCGAAAGAGAATGAGAAATGGAAGTGCCGCATCTGATGAACAGATGGTATTTATTTGCTCCCCCACTGAGCAAATTAGGCACAAGGCCGTTTTTAATGTGAGGTAAAAACCAGCTCCCCTAAAAGTAGGCAAAAAGGGGGCACTCTGGTTACCAAAAATAATAATTGCCCCAGTATAGAGGGTTTCCCCTCCATTGACTGGTACAAATTATCTTAAGTGCAGTATCTGCCGGAACAGATGGTATTTATTTGCTCCCCCACCGAGCAAATTAGGCACAAGGCCGATTTTTAATGTGAGGAGTGAAGGGAGGGGGAAGGGGAAAAGGGGACCAGCTCCCGAGAGGTGGGAAATGGGAGCTGGTTAAAGGTCAGGCATGTGGGGTTGCCCCCGCATCTGGTCTTTGCTAGTCAAAGCTTGCAGCATCTGTCGGAACAGATACACACTTTGATCTTGGCCAAAAGGCCAAGTTTCTTTAGTGTCCTTGTAGATATGGCCAAAATTAGTGTTCCTTGAAGCTCAAGTAGTTTCATATCTTGTATGGAGTGACTATGCGTATAGAGAACCAAGGCAATTTAACAGGGATATAAACACGACACAGATTCCGATCACTACGCCCGGTAAAGAGATTATATATCCCAATGTAATTCAATGTAAACATTGCCCAGTTACCGAGAGCTCAATTCGATTTACCCAGTGAGCAATAATTTTAAAAGCTTGTAGAATCTGTCGATTTTCTTATATATAAAATGTACAAAAATATATCTACTATCGAACGGATCCAACAACAGCAGCAAACTAGATTAATGTAAAAGCAGACCAAATTGCAGATTTTTTTTTATGATAATCGATATTAGTAAAGAAATAACTCAAACATTCTAGTGATCGAAAACACTATTTACTTAGATCAGAACTATCAGAAATATAATTGTATTAAGACTTTAAGAAAATGCCAACTACCCGGTTACTGATCAACCGAAAGGTAAAGCTTTATAGCCTACTTATTGATAAGTAGGGATATGACAACAGCATATTATATTCATTGTTTTGACTTTCCAGTGTGGATCCGTTGATATCTTATATGTTTTTATATTGGGTGAGATTGTTTTCTGTTGATTAATTGTATCTAAATGCGTCGGATATATAATCAGGAGTCCAAACAATGAACAGAATATTCTGTTGTCATGGTCCTATTGATAATTCCTCATACATATAAAATGCTTCAAAGACATGGTATTGGTGTAATTATAAAAAAGACATATCGAGAATCAGTATGTTTAATAATATAGTGCATATCAAATACGTAAATATATTTCAGTAAATCGTACACGATTGATTTAATTTTTTTTCTGTGTTGATTTTTTAGATGTATCAAAAATTGTCTGAACAATTTCGTTCTGCCCTTTTGGCAAAATATATTTAAAATGTCAGACATTTGTAAATATTGCTTTTTATGTGTGAAATTAATTTTTAAAATGATTTTTAAAACATTTCTCATCGATAGACTATAGACTCGAAGGTACGTTATATGACTATGCGATTGCGTTAAATCATGCATCATCTGGTTAAACATGTAGCCAATATTTTTTGTATTGTAAATAGCACGATTAAGTGTTCGTATGTCTTGGTTAAAGTTGATGGATACAAAACAAGCGCTCAAATACTTGGTATTTTAATCGGTATCACGACGGATTTATAACACGGAAAATGAATACAAAATATTCATCACTTAGCTATAAAAAACATTTTATATTATAAAACTTATACAGGAATCCTTAATTTTCTCATATAAAATAGCAAAACATTAGAGATTTGTGCAGCCATTTTTTTTTACATGAATTCGGAGATAGGTATGGGGTTTGTCAGGCAAAAAAATAGGGTTGGGTACGGGTATAAATTGTATAAGGAGAAAATGGTATGAAAAGAAGATATGTGACACCTTTGACATCGACAATGCCTTATATCCCTGCAATACATATATATATATATATATATATATATATATATATATATATATATATATATATATATATATACATATATTATTATTATTATTATTATTATTATTATTATTATTATTACTATTACTATTACTATTATTATTATTATTATTATTATTATTATTATTATGATTATGATTATGATTATTATTATTATTATTATTATTATTATTATTATTATTCTTCCTCATCCAGCACATTTTCCCATACTGCAATAGTCATAGATTTCGTTCGGTTTCAAAGTGTCCACATTCGTCCTTCGTCTATTTCTAATGCCCTTTTTATGCTAAGCTGGCCTTTGATCAGTTGATCTCGAGACTAATGCGCCTCTGTCGCTCCATCATCCAGCCACCGTCGCTCCATCATCCAGCAGCCCACAATATGTGATAAGGTGTAACCATCGCGGTGATAAGTGATTTTTTTTCGTTCTGTATTCTTTTCTTTTTTTTATCGATATCTGTCTGACAGTGTAACGAGGAGGCGATGTGGAAAAATATTGGAGTTGATTTAATGCATCGATAGGAGCCAGTTTTCATATAGTCGAAAGGTAATGGAAGAAATATAAAATAAAAAGTCTGAGCAAAAAGTATATAAAATTTGCAGTTGGGTACGAGAAAATGAACAACATATACCGGTATCTGCATCGTATCACTTACACACATTTCTTCCAGCAGACATCGAATACCATTGTTAAAAGATAGGCTTACATATATACATGTTGAGATAAGTATATAGATGTATTTTGTCTAGTCAGATCTAAAGTCCACACACACACACACACACACACACACACACATATATATATGTATATATATAAAATTTAAAAAATATATATAAAAATAAAAATCATTCATGTATAATCACCTTTTTCTTCACCACATTACCTCTGCTTCACTTTTTTGTTTTCAAGTAAGATCTTTGACTTATTTGTTGTTTCATCAAATACTTCTGCATGCAAAATCCGATCCCGCATTTTGCTAATTCCTACCCTCTGATGAGAAGGTAAGTATTTCTTCAAAACTACGCGGATTAAGGACTATCCATTTATCTAGTGTTTCCTTTTCAGATTAAATATGTTTTAACTCATTTCAAAGTGTTTTTTAACATATTTTATCAACTGCCTGCTCATATATATATATATATATATATATATATATATATATATATATATATATATATATATATATATATAGTCAGTTTAAAAATAGATATTGCAATGTATCTACACAAACCCTCTGCAGAATAAGCAAATATTTCTTTGTGGCTTAATTGTCATATATATATATATACTTATATATATATATATATACATATATATATATACATATATATATATAAATATATATATATATATATTTATATATATAGTCTTTGAAGTTTTTAACATTTGAAACTATACAAAAAATTACTCTTTATCATTCGTTAAAAAAAAATCTAGTCAGTAAGTCATTTAATGACCTGCAATCACTGCATCAACTCTCTCGAATTTACTATAATACCATTTTTTTATTTATTTACTTATTTATTTATTTTTAATTTATTTTTTTTCAAGGGGTCATCAGTTGTTTACTATGAAACACTGTTTCGGGGATTTAAAAGCAAAACAATATATTACATCATGGCTCCCCAGCAGTGTTGATCAAACACCACCACCCTTAATCTTAGGAAGAAGACATGTTACAAAAATTTGATCCAATTTCCTAGTCTTAATTGCAATTACTAACCTTTTCATAGTATAAAAATGAATTTCTTACCTGTGCGATTCATCAATTTCCACATTTAAAATGGATTATATTTATTTGCTGTCCACTCAGCAAAATGTGGCACAAGGCCGGAAAGTGGTAACCCAGCAGGCTCCCCTAAAAGAGGGGCACTCCTGCAATTTTAAAAATTGCCTGAGTAACCCTGTCGGCATTCCCCGGTCGGGGCGCCTCAGGCAGCAAGCAATAAACTTGCCCCACCGGAAAGCCCAGTGGCAAGGCCTGGGAGGGTGGACCTCCTAGGTATTACCTAGGCGGTGTACCTCAGTCCAACAGGTGCTGGGCCGGTCTCCGGCCCCTCACCTGTTGAGCTGAGTGTCAAGTGACGGATCCTTGACTGGTACTATCCATTTAAAATGGATTATATTTATTTGCTGTCCACTCAGCAAAATGTGGCACAAGGCCGGAAAGTGGTAACCCAGCAGGCTCCCCTAAAGGAGGGGCACTCCTGCAATTTTAAAAATTGCCTGAGTAACCCCGTCGGCATTCCCCGGTCAGGGCGCCTCAGGCAACAAGCAATAAACTTGCCCCACCGGAAAGCCCGGTGGCAAGGCCTGGGAGGGTGGACCTCCTAGGTATTACCCAGGCGGTGTACCTCAGTCCAACAGGTGCTGGGCCGGTCTCCGGCTCCTCACCTGTTGAGCTGAGTGTCAAGTGACGGATCCTTGACTGGTACTATCCATTTAAAATGGATTATATTTATTTGCTGTCCACTCAGCAAAATGTGGCACAAGGCCGGAAAGTGGTAACCCAGCAGGCTCCCCTAAAGGAGGGGCACTCCTGCAATTTTAAAAATTGCCTGAGTAACCCCGTCGGCATTCCCCGGTCAGGGCGCCTCAGGCAGCAAGCAATAAACTTGCCTCACCGGAAAGCCCAGTGGCAAGGCCTGGGAGGGTGGACCTCCTAGGTATTACCCAGGCGGTGTACCTCAGTCCAACAGGTGCTGGGCCGGTCTCCGGCCCCTCACCTGTTGAGCTGAGTGTCAAGTGACGGATCCTTGACTGGTACTATCCATTTGAAATGGATTATATTTATTTGCTGTCCACTCAGCAAAATGTGGCACAAGGCCGGAAAGTGGTAACCCAGCAGGCTCCCCTAAAGGAGGGGCACTCCTGCAATTTTAAAAAATTGCCTGAGTAACCCCGTCGGCATTCCCCGGTCAGGGCGCCTCAGGCAACAAGCAATAAACTTGCCCCACCGGAAAGCCCGGTGGCAAGGCCTGGCAGGGTGGACCTCCTAGGTATTACCCAAGCGGTGTACCTCAGTCCAACAGGTGCTGGGCCGGTTCCCGGCCCCTCACCTGTTGGGCTGAGTGTCAAGTGACGGATCCTTGACTGGTACTATCCATTTGAGATGGATTATATTTATTTGCTGTCCACTCAGCAAAATGTGGCACAAGGCCGGAAAGTGGTAACCCAGCAGGCTCCCCTAAAGGAGGGGCACTCCTGCAATTTTAAAAATTGCCTGAGTAACCCCGTCGGCATTCCCCGGTCGGGGCGCCTCAGGCAACAAGCAATAAACTTGCCCCACCGGAAAGCCCGGTGGCAAGGTATGGGAGGGTGGACCTCCTAGGTATTACCCAGGCGGTGTACCTCAGTCCAACAGGTGCTGGGCCGGTCCCCGGCCCCTCACCTGTTGGGCTGAGTGTCAAGTGCGTGATCCTTGACTGGTACTATCCATTTGAAATGGATTATATTTATTTGCTGTCCACTCAGCAAAATGTGGCACAAGGCCGGAAAGTGGTAACCTAGCAGGCTCCCCTAAAGGAGGGGCACTCCTGCAATTTTAAAAATTGCCTGAGTAACCCCGTCGGCATTCCCCGGTCGGGGCGCCTCAGGCAGCAAGCAATAAACTTGCCCCACCGGAAAGCCCGGTGGCAAGGCCTGGGAGGGTGGACCTCCTAGGTATTACCCAGGCGGTGTACCTCAGTCCAACAGGTGCTGGGCCGGTTCCCGGTCCCTCACCTGTTAGGCTGAGTGTCAAGTGACGGATCCTTGACTGGTACTATCCATTTGAAATGGATTATATTTATTTGCTGTCCACTCAGCAAAATGTGGCACAAGGCCGGAAAGTGGTAACCCAGCAGGCTCCCCTAAAGGAGGGGCACTCCTGCAATTTTAAAAATTGCCTGAGTAACCCCGTCGGCATTCCCCGGTCGGGGCGCCTCAGGCAACAAGCAATAAACTTGCCCCACCGGAAAGCCCGGTGGCAAGGCCTGGGAGGGTGGACCTCCTAGGTATTACCCAAGCGGTGTACCTCAGTCCAACAGGTGCTGGGCCGGTTCCCGGCCCCTCACCTGTTGGGCTGAGTGTCAAGTGACGGATCCTTGACTGGTACTATCCATTTGAAATGGATTATATTTATTTGCTGTCCACTCAGCAAAATGTGGCACAAGGCCGGAAAGTGGTAACCTAGCAGGCTCCCCTAAAGGAGGGGCACTCCTGCAATTTTAAAAATTGCCTGAGTAACCCCGTCGGCATTCCCCGGTCGGGGCGCCTCAGGCAACAAGCAATAAACTTGCCCCACCAGAAAGCCCGGTGGCAAGGCCTGGGAGGGTGGACCTCCTAGGTATTACCCAGGCGGTGTACCTCAGTCCAACAGGTGCTGGGCCGGTCTCCGGCCCCTCACCTGTTGGGCTGAGTGTCAAGTGACGGATCCTTGACTGGTACTATCCATTTGAAATGGATACATTTTTTAATTTATCAGTCTTGTATTTATAATATTTGGATTAATCCATTTAACTACTTATCACCCCCACTATAATTAGTAGTTTGTATATTTACATTCTTATTTATTTAAAATTATATATATATATATATATATATATATATATATATGTATATATATATATATATATATATATATATATGTTCAGTATCTATATATCTAGTTCTACTTATCTATCGGACACTGTCGAAGTAAATTTTTTGTTGATACATAAAATAGGTTACTGTGATTTTTAGACAAATTTTATCATTTGACAAGTTATATTGCTAACATAATTGAGCTTCGTGTTATTTTAGCAATTTTAATAATTTTCGACTCCTCTTATAATTTTGTTTAAAAATAAAAGGAAAGAAAATACTTTTTACAAGTCTCAAAAAAGTGTTCTATTAAATTTCGTTGGGGAGCAATTGAAAGAGTCGGTTAGAAAGCATTAGAATAAAAAGAATGCCAAAAGTTCCCCGGCGTAAATTTTCGCAGACAATGAGTCGCTGTAATACTTGGAGACCGTTAGCAAGGTCAATGCTAGATGCCATAAATTGGAACACATAAAAAAATTGTTGCATTACGAAAATATTTTTAAAGAATGTTGGTGGTTATATAGGTCAACATTGTAATATCAAGCTTGTTAGGTTTTTATGTAGATGGCTACGAGTATGCTTCACATCTTACAATTATATTCAGAACTAATTTTGTGTGTTACTAACAAGAATTAGTCTAAAGTCGCGGAGTTGCTTCATTATTTTCGGCGAGTGGTTGATGGACTGCGACGAAATTTAATATACATGGTATCCAAAAAAAAACAAAACAAAAGCTAAATGGAAGCCATCTAGAACCTATGCTGTAGAACGGAAAAAAAGGCCAAATACCCTAGTGTTTTGATGTGATGTTTTGAATATAATAAACTAGTTATGACCAAAGTTTCATTTCATTCCACAAACCCTAAGAAACGGGACCTAATTAGAGTTGGGACCCGATTTTTTGGCCACCCTGTGTTCATTGTTTAGTAATAGTATAGGATAATAGTCATATAAGATACGTTACCGCGGCTTAAAGATTTACTATGTGAGTGTCATCCTTCTTCAAACTACGTGAATGATTGTTTTATTTTTTTTTTTTAAGTTGTGAAGTATGGTCTTACATGGAGTTAGACGTATATTATTCTCATCTATGTTACTTATAATCTATATATCTATAAAAGTGAACCTGTCTGTATCTCTGTGTATGTGTATCTGTGCGGCTGTGTGTCTGTTTAACTTTCCTATGCAGTAACTAATAAGTCTACAGACTCGAAATTTGGTATACAGGTTACTGAGATTTGGGAACATCTTCTTAATCCGTTTTCGGCAAGATATTTGGCTGTTAAAGGCTAAAAGTTCAACGATTTGATCTTTCAGAAATTTACCAAACTCCTCAGACAATTTTGGGTCCAAATAATTGACATTTTAGATATGGATTCCTTGGACATGGATCTAACTTAATAACTTGATTTGAGCCTAAAACAATAAATGTAGAGGGGTCATAATAGGGGTCAAAGTTCTTAAAAATTTGACCTCCGCGGTCTCTACCAAATTACTCAGACAATCTCTGGTCTAAACATTTGAAATTTTACATAACGGATATTCAGACATAGGGCAAGGTTTTCAATCGGTGTGGGTTGAAAACATGAGCTACCAATATATAAATCTATGTATATATGTTTGCATGTCTGCCCAAAACCTTCGACAGAGGGTACGAATTTTCACAAGATCAGTTTCGTTTTGAAGCAAAAATGAGCTAAAAACCTTTATATCTTGCCTTAATTAAAACCCATGTCACTTTCGACCCTGCTTTCCTACTACCACTATTTAGTTAGACGTATATGTTTTATCGTCATGAAGTCGGTTGTATAACGCAAGTATTTTTAAACATCGCCACTCGGAACCATGGTATTATACAATTTTTAATTGATTTCTTGTATAACAGAGCTCCACCGGCGTGCACTTTTTAGAAAAAAGCTTTGCTCATGGAACCTATATATTGATTAAGGTACAAATAAAGAGTGAGGAAAATTATTGACAGTTCAGTTTCAGCTAGGCGGGTGTTTTTCGTGAAATATTGGCGAGGGGGACCAGTGATCAGAGCTCAGACGAGCACTTTCTATGGAAATAAGGATAAAATAAGAGAGGCTCTCAACGTCTCTTCTGTGATAAAAAAGAAAAGGGTATCCTACAATAAGCCACGCAGTCTATTTTGTACTCTGTCAAGCCAGGATAGGCTGTTTTTAGCAGCTCCTGCCCAGATGTGGTAGCAGTACCCTATTATTGGATGTACTTGGCTTTTATATAGATAGAGAATTACATCAGCAGTGAGATATCTTCTGGAGCGGTATAAGGATCATATTATTTTTCCAGCGACCTTGGCAACAGACTTCATGTACATGTTTCATTTCAGATCAGGGTAAACGTCAATCCCAAAAGTGTGTCAAAACATGGAGCCTCCCCAAGACGAGAACCATCCATTTCAATTGATGCCAAATGGGAATCAGAGCGTTTATGATGTAAAGATAGTAGCTTGGTTTTAGATGCATTAAAAGTAACCAGCCACCTCTTCCCCCATTCTACAGCGCAAGATCAGAGGAAAGAGAATCAGAGAGAAGATTGCCATTTACGGCATTTGATGTGTTGCCATATATACTGGTAGTTAACGTAGCCTTTGTTTGGACCATACATACATTCATAACTCTGTTCATATGGCATATGTTTTTTACATACGCATCACCACTTATCTAGGCCAATAGATCACTCGAGGATAAGGGTGAAAATGTGTATAGTAAAAGTTGGACAATATAGTCATCGTTAGTAATGGAAAACCGGTAAATTTGTAAACTATACATAGAAGGGCTCATCAAAAACTTGTTTACGTTAGACTTGAAGACAACCATATTGTAGTCAGCTGGAAAGCAGGAAAACAGAAGACAATTCCTTAGGCGTGCAGTTCTAAGAAAGAAGCTTTGCTACTGGAATGTACGTTAAGGTTAAGGCACATATAAATAGTGGGGTAAATTAGTGATAGTGTTTTCTGCTAGACGGGTATATCTTGTGAAAGTTTGACGAGGGGCTATAGATTGGAGTTCAGCCGAGCACTTGCCATGAAAATAACGATGAAGCAGAGACAAACTCGCAACATCTCTTCTATGAGAAAGCGGTTGCAGGGAAGGGAAAAGGGCATCCCCTATGAGGCTACAAAGTCTATTTTGAACTCTAGCAAGGCAGGATAAGACCTTTCTAGCAGCTGCTGTCCAAATGTGGCAACAATATTCCATCTTTGACCTACCTGGCTCTTATATAGATAGAGAATTGCATCAGCAGTGAGATGGTTGATTACTTCTCTATTCAACACAGATTCCAGCAACTTACTCCTGGCTCACAGGAGACTTATTGGCCTTTACTGAGATGGAGATGAGCGATCACCTGAATTCTTTAGTACAGGGCATACTGATGAGATGTTCCAGGGTGATGGGAAGCAATTCTCCTTAAGACAATTGTTAAACTGTTTTGTAAAGACGGGCGCTAGTTCTGGTTGAAGTTTTTTTAATACTATAATTGGAGTGTCGTCAGGGCCGGTTGCGTTACTGGAATCAAGGGGTTTGATTAGCTTGGCAACATCACGTACAGATCTTTTTATATCACATAGCGTGTTTTCTGATACAGGAGGAAATATTAGAGGCTGGCTGCCTTTATCGCAAAGAGTAGAATTAGCTACAAATATTTTGGCTAATAATTTGGATTTTTCTGATGCTGACGAGATTACCTCATGCCCATTTATGATAGTTGGGATACGCTTCTGTTCAGGATCCTGTTTGCTATTTCCAAAACTGGTGGGAACCAACCCGCTGCTCAGCTACTTTGTAATTGACAGACTGAGCATACAACTATCTTGCCTTCTTGCTGGCAGGCCTGAAAACGGCTTTATTCTCAGTACATCTATTACGTTGGAATCAATGGAAAAAGTGATTTCTGTGCGCAATGGCAGCAGCACATTCTGGAGAGACCCACGGCTGCCTGTTGGGTTCTTTTCTGTGATGTTTCCGAGTGTATGAAACGGTCTATACCTACAATTAACGATTCCGTCAGGTCTGATACTATAGAGGACACAACCTTTTTTTAAATATGGAAGGCAGAGGTAGATCTGATATAAATATACGGAAGCTATCCCAGTCAGCCATAGAGTAACGACATACTGCACGATAGAGAGGTACATCTGAGAACTTATTACATTTCATTTTTATCTTAACTGATACAACAGAGTAATCGGAAGATCCAAGTGGAGAAAGGGCGGAAATGATCACAGTTCAGGGCAAGTTGTGAGAAAAAGTCTCAAATATATTAAATATATATATATAATTAAATTTTAACCTGCATCTAAAATTTTAAGTGTTTATGCCTAAACTTAGTAAAAGATTTTAGTAGAGTCCGAAAAGGACAACTTTTTCAACTTTGAACTTTTACCAGCCAAATTTTCGCTCCAAAACAGATTAAAACGCTTACTGCATGTCTCTATACCTTTTATGTAAAATTCTAAATTTTTAGACCCAAAATTTGTAGAATAGTTTGCTAGAGACCGCAACGGTCAAATCTTTTTAACTGTTACACCTTGGTAGTAAAATTATATAGGCGGTCAGGTGTTCATCCTAGCTTGAAGTAGTTGTTTGTTTAGACGCAATGATGAGCTGTGACACAGCCAAAGAGTACTGTATGTGGATTACTATAATGCTCCCTATCTTAGTTTTAGCATATTGGAAAGTGATATACAAATTACCATTAGCATATAAAGCGATGCTCTTACAAATTGAGCTTACATGTTTTCACAGTGTCAAAACACTGTGAATTCACTACCGAATAGCAGCAGTCGATTAGCCCAATGGCTATAAGCTCGGCCTGTCATTTAGGCGGGCGGGTTTCGATCCTGGCTTGATGTAGTTGCTTGTCTAGCCGCACACGTCTTAACTGTGAAGCAGCGAAGCAGTACTGTGTCTAGTATTATATATATATATATATATATATATATATATATATATATATATATATATATATATGTGTGTATGTGTGTGTCTGTCTGTATGTATGTGTGTAAAACGCACAAAATTATGTGCGGTCTTCTCATTTATTACATTATTTTTCGATAAAATAACCTGTGCGCTCATTTGGTCCCCCACTAAAGGCGAGGTGACCTGTAAATTCACCTTTGTCATCTGTTCGTCCGTTCATCCCTTCCTCTGTCCGCACTTTTTCTCAATAACTACGCTTTGGAATTTTTGGAAAATTTGGAGAAACATTAAACATGATATAAGTAAAAATGCCTAAAATTGCCACATTTGCGCTTCGTAAAAAGAATTGATACGTTCGGTTTTTATAAAAGTTTCTAAAAAGTTATAACTAACTGAATTGTATATAATATTTTTTGTCTATACTTCGCGATAACTATTGGGTATGTTCCAGAGGCTCTTTTAGGGCTACTAAACACTCAATTTTTTTTAATCATTTTACCATACTTCTCCAAAATGTTCTGTGTATCTTTATTTAGCAGTTTTGCATGGTGCTGAGATCAAATTTAAATAGGTTTAACCTTGGGAACATTTCGTGATAAATGTTTATGAAATCATGATACAAGACATATATGTTAACATTTGCAGTTGAAATTTAAAAAAATTTTCTAACATACTCAATTTTGGAATCGAGATGGTCTTTGAACATGTCAATGGTCCGAAAATCTGTTACGAAATGGACATTGGAGAATAGAGGAAATGTCTTGCAGTGGCCAAGTAAAAATCCCTTTACTCTATCGAAATTCTGTGAACTGTTGTGAATAAAAATGCCGATAATAAGAACCAAAGAGGTGTTTATGCATTAAAAGAAATGGTGCAAGAAAGAATGGTTAAATATCCCCTGGATTTTTGTCGAAACTTAGTAATGAACCATCGAAATCGTCTAGAGGCTTTAATTATCAATAACAATTTGGCAACGGTAGATTAGTGTAGGGTGCAAGAAAGTTTTACTATGGCGTTATTTTATTATGGGTTACAATTTGGTAAAAATGAATTGTATTAAATTATTGTGTTTCTACTTAATTTGATAATATTTACCAGGTACAGAGTTACAGTTCAACTAAAATAACACGTAACCTGCTAAGTGTTCTAGTCGTGTATACTTAATAGGAAAATATGGTGCCAACAATTCCGTAGTTAACTGTATGTTTTCATTGATATATGCATTTATTAGGAAATACGTAGATAGTGTAATATATATGAAGATAGCTGTGTTCGTATTCATATCACAACCGCATTTTTAGTAAAAGACACGCTCTTTTTTTCGTTTGTTCTTATAGTTTTTCTTGTTATCAATTCATATGTATATGCGTTTCTAAAAATATTTGATACTTTTACTTGTTATTATATTATACACATGCGAAACTTCGCAATATAGATATACGCACGGCCCCTGAAAATAAGAACGATTTTTTTTACAACAAGAAATCAAAATAAAATAAAAGAATACGTGTAATTCTTTAGCACAAAAGGATAATGCTTGACTAATTCGGAAATCAAAATGTCAAAGTGTGTACATCCTGCCATGCCTTCATTATGCACTTGTGTGACCTTAGAACGTTTCCTCACATCTCACACGCAAAATATTTGTTTAAAGAAAAGACACGAAAAACGATTAGAAAAGTTATAACATTAAAAAAAATGATAAGAGATGTTTGCTAGCGCGATGTAACACGATGCATGAATTTCACAAGCATTTAGAGACATTGTTTTCGAATATATTTTTTAAATAAGAAATAATGGTATCGTTCGGTCCATTTTATTCTGGTAAAACGTGGCCAGGTTTTCATACATATAATTCATTTATTCATTTGAAAGCTATCACGATTTAATTTTAGACGTCTCTATATTTATCCCTATCTCTGTTATGTTTTTTCTGTCTCTCTATAATAATAATATGCATTATATATACTAACATATATGTATGAATATATATATATACATATATATATATATATATATAACATTTATCCATATTTTTCTTTTTGCTTTAGTCTTATTTATTGTTTTGCCATTTTTTAAAACGTTTGTCGAACTTGGATTCCAGCCCGAATTCCAATCCAGGTTTTATTGGTCCAATTTTCCCACGCTTTACTGCACTATACTTTCTATCCTGGAACTTGCACAAATTAAATTATTCACATCTGCAGTAGTGTATGCTCCGATGTATGAAAACACATGTTCACTTTCTTTGTTTATGTTTATTTACTTTTACAATTGCCATTTAGGAAATTGAGCTCCACTTTCTTTGTCCAACTATTTTGATGTGTTCTCATTGCGCTTCTTTATGCTCCGTTTGTTTTTGTCTTATTGATCTCTAGGGTGGCCGCGTTTCAGTTTAGCAGACAATCTACATGTAGATTTGCTATAGGTGAGTTTCCACTATGAAGAATATTATGCTCCATCATTTATCTTCACTTTTATTTTCATTAGTTCTAGATTTAATGTCAACCTTCTCAAAATGTTTTTAGCCACTAATTATTGTTCTATTGTATCGCACTAAGTAGTAATGTCCCATAAGTATTTGCTCCGTTTCCGGAGATTCTATTTTTAGGTAGAATGTTATTATAGCGCTCTAGTTCCAGTCTATTGTTGTTAATGTCTGGATTTTGTGTGTTTATTTTGCTGCCGGTAATTATTATTTCCGTATTTCACTACTTTAAATAAGAAGTGATACATATATTGGCCGGCGATTAAACAGGAGGCGGTCAAATAACTCAGCTCCGATTTTCCGTGTTCCACATTTTGACAAAAAATATTTGACATATGTTTATATTGCATTACGTGTGCGTATATAAACACAGAATACAGTAATTAATTACTGTGATTTTCTAATTGCTTGTGATAATTTTGTTGTGCTTTTTTAAGCACTGATATTTCTGAAGTTTACATTTTTTGAAGAACTAAATATATAATCTGAAAATTTCGCACCTGGGCATGTCTAAAGACATCTCTATCTTTTAAGCGTATATACGCATGTGCATCTCCTCGTCTATTATTCGCTTGCTTTCTCTCTATATCTCTCTATAAAACATTATATTTATGTCTCTCTTTCTTTCTTTCCTTCTTTCTCTCTCTCTCTCTCTATATATATATATATATACATATATGCGTATGTATGTGTATACATATGAAAATGCTTATATATATATGTATATATATATATATGTATATATTACAGTATAGTCACATTCCAAGATGCAAATATGTATTTTCAGGCTAAACAGCTCCTCCCGCATGTAAATATTTCGGTACATTTTTTTACAGATCCGTTTTATTATGCAGGAACAAACGGTTATTATCTACTATATAATAAAACAATTGAAGAAATTACCGTCTGAACACAAATAGCGTAATTTTTGCACAACACATGTCACATACAAATTCAATATACCTTCTCTAATAGACACTATCTTATGTAGCTTAGCACCACAAGTTCTGCCACATTCCTTCGTACTAAAAATGTTATATTATATCCTATGAGAAAAACCATTACAATCACCACTACTACAGAGGAAAGAGTTTCTATTTTTATTTCTCATAATTTCGGGCTTTCGCATCTACCAGGTTACACCGTGACAAATTCAACATTTTCTTACCGCAATTAATTGGTTACTACAAGCATGCACATAACACAATCTTTCAATTTCACACTACACAATAAATTTGTTTTTCCCCCAACATTGAGCTCTGACTATTTTCATATTCTGGAATAACAATTCTACCACTTTATAAACGAACGTTTAGTATAGCATTACTTACAAACATATTCTATGGCCGTTCAGGACGTCTTTCATAGACAACACAACTTCTCTTCCTAGTGAAAGTACCAAATATAGTACAGTATGATATCTAGCCCTTGACACAACTTCTGTTCTTAGTGAAATTATCAAACACATTACAGTATGATATGTAGCCTTTTACACTTTTTGGGATTCTTTGCGTTAGATTAGGTAACTTTAATGACACATATGTATATAGCTACGACTGCGACTAACAATACTCCGTCAAATAACAAAAAAAAATAGCTTATCGGGATTACTAATATTAGCCGTCAATACATGAGATACAAACAAAAGCCGTCTGTTCTTAAAAAAAACACCAACAACAATGTTGCATGCAATTAGACGTTACTGCAACCCTAGTATTCTTTTGCACTTCTATCCAATACGTAAGTTTATTTACACATTTTTTTTCAGCACAGCATGTGAGAGGTCGCGTTCTGTTTATGACAGATACCAACCTTCTTAGGAATACTACCTGTATACGGCAAATTTTACATGCGCTTTTTGGATTTATAATGTTAGGGACGAAAGAAGCGGGGAAAATACATGTTATGGCAGATTGCATAGATTCAATTACTTAAAAATTGCCAACAAGAAAACAATAATCCACCAAAGCACATAAGTTACATATTTAGCACTAATTATCTTACACTTAGGCACTTAATTATCTTACTCTTGTGTACTTTTCGAAAAAACTAAATGGTTACAGTGCCTTACGTTAGAGTTACATATTTCCATAAACACACACACACACAATAACGATTATTGTTGTTCGATCCTAAAACAGAACATTAAAATACATTGCATCGGAAAACTAATTCTGAACGGTTACTTGCTACTTGTACTTTTTGGGGGATGCACTCCTTATTTATTAAAACATTTTTCAACCCATATTTGTTGGTCTATTATACTAGCAATTATTACCTAAGTATTAGGTAAACAAGATCATCAGAATTTATCATCACAAAAAATGATAAATACACCACTAAATTCTCGCTTCACAAAATACAAAAATGTATTCTTCTTTAATTGCATCATAACGATGATGAAAACTATTATTATTTACTTATTATTTTTATTGGTCCTTCTCACAGTTTCTCTCTATTTCTCTCTCTCTCTCTCTCTCTCTCTATATATATATATATATATATATATATATATGTATATACAATTAGTAATTTGTTATGTATATGTATATGTACATGTATGACGCTATATATATATATATATATATATATATATATATATATATATATATATATATATATATATAGCGTCATACTGTGGTTCTCCGAGACAAATCAACTGCAAGTGCATGTTGTGACCGCTGACGTATAACTGGACCTCCACTGCCTTGTCGGCCAACATTCTTTTAACCAAGGCTAAGGGCATTGTAATCCTGACAGAAACCTCTAGAGTAGCTTAGGACCGCTCAGCTTCGGCATACATGACCAACCGGCGTGTGAAATATGCTCTGGTGCCCAGCAGGCGAAGTTCACGTCATAGATCAAATGGCATGGTGGGAGGAGAGGGCTTCCGTAGGCCGTGATGAAAGAAAACTCCCTAGGAGACAGAAAACCCTGATATAAAACCTGCGGCGACTGCTGCTTCCAAAGATCTTGACTTCTTCTTAGTTTTTACTTAATATGGCAGTGGAATTGTCTCAGTGCAAAGCCTTTACTACCTATGAAAAGCTTCAATCACAGGCATTATTTGAGATGCAATGGAATACACACTTGCAATTAGTGTGTATCTTGGTAACAAAAAGTTTGGCTGCAGCCTAACACGGCAAACCGACATTCAATGAGGACTGGTGCAGATATGGGCGTGAATCGCAATAAAGGCCCAGGAGGTTCCAGGGTTTGGCCTGGTAGGTGTTTGGGGCACAACAGCTTGGACCCGGTCATCACTGGATGTGCTGGACTATAGAAGGTTCTTAGAGCGGATCGTCTTGCACAGGTTTCTAGTTGTGCTCATGTTTGCGTATTTTGAGCCAGAACATATTATAAATGGCAATACTGAGAACGAGTTGCTGCCATCTTCATATGTATATATGCATATATATATATATATATATATATATATATATATATATATATTTCTATATACATATATACATAAACAAATATATATATACATATATGTGCACGTATATTACAAATTATATATATATATATATATATATATATATATATATATATATACACACACACACTGTATTAACAAAACCAACACTTCAAAAAAGGAATTAGTAGCAAGAAAAAGTGCATTTTATTGTAAGTTACAATTGTTTCAATATCGGTTGGACAATTTCAAACATTATGGCGTTTGAACATCTTCACATAACCAACCTTTCGTCAGACTTCTCGCATAAAAAAACATGTAACAATAGAACATTATTTAAAGAGCATTGCCTAAAACGAAATAAAGCATGCAAAAGCTTTTATCCTGGACGCATTCTTTGTCAAGAGCTTATGTAAATATTAATATATCACCTAATTTCCGTATCCTTATTTAAAAACATGCCATAAGAAATTTCCACAAAACCGCGTAGCCATTAAATATCATTTAATAATATTATTCATTGTATTCCTAAATTAGCTGTATATGTTTTTTTTTTATTTCACATAATTATTTTTTTTAAATTTTATATTTATAATATGACCAGAACAGCCTAGCGATAACGTTACGGTTATTTTTAGTTTCGTATTCGCCCAATGGTGGCTTCAATGTTTACAAAATATCGATTATATAATTACTTACATTTAGGACCAGTTTTAGGTTAATATTTTATTAAATAGGGAAATAAAGAATGGCATTACCTTATATGTATTAATCTTCATACAACATTCCAAGTTAGGGATCCTATTCTATGTTTTATTGTTTAATATTTTATTATTCTCTTTCATTCTAATATATTGAGGTTCTCGATAGTTCGAAAACCCTAACTACAAAGGGTGATTATCCATCACGTTATTGATTTTCGAAAAATTACTTGAAAAATTATGTGGAAAACAGGTGGTCGGTTCTTATAACAGTTAAAAGGAGACAGCTAGGGTCGTTTGGTTTTTAAAGCCTAGTAAATACTATAAAGCGTCAATGATTTATTAATTAATTTATATTATATATATATATATATATATATATATATATATATATATATATATATATATATATATACATATATGCATAAAAAATGTCTAATTTTCTTAATTTACAGACTCCAAGACAAAAAAAATAAATACTCAAGTACCTTATGCCATAAAAACCAAAATATAGGTTGGATAGGGGGGAAGGGTAATGCAAAAGATGTTTGTTATCTTCAAAGACCTCACTTGTCCTCTCACCGTTTTTATGACTCCCACCCAGGTTACATTCTAACTTGACAAACGAAATAGGAAAATGTATTTGGTTGAAATATCACATTCGACGGTAATTCTTGGCCTGAAGACGTATCCCCCAACGCGGGTGATTACAGAAACATGTATGCACATATGTAGCCATTAATGTTTGTATAAATAAAATTAATATACCTGCTCTGTTCACTCATTGAGCACTATTTTGGTAGACACATGTTGTTTCATTGGATGTATTTCTAGGAAACTAAACTCTACTGGCTATATATATATATGTATATATATATATATTTATATATATATATATATATATATATATATATATATATATACAAGCATAGATAAAGTGATAAAAATTATAGAAACACAATAGCTTTATTACATTATCAAGTTATTAAAACATTGTTCTGTTTTCCCATTCTAAAGTTAATGTTTCTAATCCGACGAAGAGAAAATCAGTAATCTCTTATTGTACAAATATCATTTATTCTCCTCTTTTGATAAAATACATTTAGTTTTGGAGTAACACGTCATTAAAGGACTACTTCCATGTCTTCCAGTTATTTATGTAAATTGTCTATAAGCTAGAGTGACTAGATACTATAGATTTTTCGTTTACGAAAATGTCTACTTTTTAATATTTACATATACTTAACACTACTTAATCAGGGAAAGCATTTTTTCTACGGCGGAGGTAAATATTTTATTAAAAACTCAATTCCATCAACTTCACTATATATATATATATATATATATATATATATATATATATATATATATATATTTGAAACAATATGCCGTTTAGATTAGAGAGTTAATATTTCAATGATATATGCCTTGTTTACATTATATTTTCCTTTGAAAAGAAGATAATATTTACACGTCGGTTTGATGACTTAAATATATATATGGTAATTTAATTATAAAATTAAACACACAATTAAGCCCTTGAGATGATAGGTTTAGGGTTATTTAATGTGTACTTTATATATACGTGCATACATAGCGTCTTATATATATATATATATATATATATATGTATATATATATATATATATATTTGAAACTATATGCCGTTTAGATCATAGATTTAATATTTCAATGATATATGTCTTGTTTACATAATATTTTCCTTTGAAAAGAAGATAATATTTACACGTCGGTTTCATGACTTAAATATATATATGGTAATTTAATTATAAAATTAAACACAGAATTAAGCCTTGGAGATGTGTATATGGAAAAGAAAATCGAATTTAGTGTTGTTTATTTAAATTTGTGTTTATCGTTTATATCATACACACACATTTTGTAATTCTCAATAATCTTTATTCAAATTATACTGCAGATAATTGCCATATTCTGATCTTCGCAACGATATATGAAGAAGGTGTAGACACTATGGGAATTACATTTCTGTTATCGCAATTATTTGTGACATACAGTGAATAATTGTGCCCGTAGAAACCAACCTGTAAATTTATCCAACACAGCGCCGTATATACAGAGCCTCACCTTCCCAAATTGTAACCCATCTTGTACTGGTTATGCCGAGAAATGTTTGGTATATAGAGTTCCCATTGTTAGATTATTGTTATATATAGATCCCATCTTTCTCCGTTGGTCGGTCGGTCTGTCTGTCTGTCTGTGTCTCTCTCTTTCTCTCTCTCTCTCTCTCTCTCTCTCTGTGCCTCTGTCCTTTAGGGTTTTTCAAAGTGTTTTTAACATGTTTTATTAACTATTTGCACTTAGTTATGCTAAATAATAATTTCGAAATATTAACGTTAATATTTCAGTGCGCAGGACAAAATCAGCAAAAGAAGCGATTTGTGTTTATTTGCTTACGTTGTTATAGGTTCATGTTTATATGCGCATGCGCAACAGGATCTCGTAAACCGGAAAGTGGGTTATATCACTCGTTACAAGGTCATTAGAGTTTTATAATTATATAGATATATATCACTCAAGCTCTCTCTCTCTCTCTCTCTCGCTCGCTATTCTCTCACTCCGATTATTCTTTCGCATGGGTGCTTTTCTGTCTTTGTGTTTGTTTTACAATGCAGCTTGCTACGATAAATTGCGATAAGAATATTTTTAAAAAAATATATAATCTACTTATTTTACATTTCACTTTTATTTATTTGTTCACAGATTGTCGTTGATCAAACCTATAATAGCTGAGGATAACATTCCGCAAGTAATTAACTACATAAACTATTTCATTTAATAATTAACAAAAGGATATATTTATGATGAAAATAAAGAGTTTGCCGATTTGATTCCTTCTTATAAACATATGTTTTTTTTTGGGGGGGGGCAATTATAAAAAAAATGTACAGCAAAAAAGAAATTAATAGAACAAAGATGTAAACATGTGAATTTTGTATTAATTTTATTTATAACAAGTGTACTGGGATATATATATATATATATATATATATATACATATATGCACATATATATATGTATATATATATATATATATATATATATATATATATATATATATATATATTATATCCAAGTACACATATGCATTTAAATGTACGCAACTTGTACACTTGCTACACACCGTCATTGATATATAATAATGTACACATCTGTGTACATGAATATATATATATATATATATATATATATATATATATATATATATATATATATATATATATATATAGTTTTAAAATATGTAAAATTGTGTTATAATTTAGAGCGAATAATAGAGAAGAACTCTGCGGCATAATCGAATATATTTTATATCAATTAATTGACGATTTTGGAAAGTCTTACAAACTTTTCATCAAGGCAACCACAGGCAATTGTAAGTTCCATGGAACGACACTGGAAGGCAGTTCTTGAGACATATGCGTAGGAGAACTACATCAAGCTGTTGTCTGATGAATCGGAAAAGCGTTGGGCTGTAGAAGGCTTATCACTGCGATAACTTTATGACTGGCCTTGAACTGCTGCCCTATGATAAAAACGAATATCACCAGTTGTAAGGTTCCACAGGCTTTGGAAAATATAGAAATCCCTCAGAATCTCTCTCTGTAACTAATATGTTTTAAACTACTACTACTACTACTACTACTACTACTACTACTACTACTACTAATAATAATAATAATAATAACAATAATACTAATAATTATAATAATAATAATAATTGTAATAATTATAATAATAAGAATAATTAACAATAATACTGAAAATAATTACTAGAATATTACATATAATTATATTTAACTAATTATTATAGTAAGATAAGTATAAATACATTTTATAATAGTATTAATAATAATAATAACTACCGGCACATGTGGAAATTCCACAGCGGCATTTGTCATATGTTATATATTGTTGCTGGGCATTCTGTGGGCGTTCTGTTCAGCATGACGGAAAGCACAATGGTATTATTCTAGCCCTTTTATTAAAACTTTATCATCCCCTTACTAAAAGAATAACGTTGATATATTTCCTTTGCTGATTATTTCATTACAAACACACGGGTCAATTAACTCACATTTCATCATATTTCATTATTATTATTAAGTATGCAACTCAATTCGACAATAATTTATCATAATTTTTACCCACATTATCGCCTGCCCCCTTACTAAAATAAAAAAAATTGATATATTGTATGGGCTGATTATTTCATAAAAAACACAACTATCAATTAACTCACATTTTATGATTTTTCATAATTCTTGGATATGGTACTTATTTCGACAACAATTTTTCATCATTTAAACTGACCATATCGCCCACTTTACTAAAATACTAACTTTGATATATTGTTTGGGCAGATTATTTCATAACCAAACCACCAATAAATTTACTCACATTTCATCATTTTTCATAATTCTTGGATATGTTACTAATTTTGGCAATCATTTTTATAAGTTAAACACACAACTTTAATAATATAATAACTTTGATATATTGTCCAGGCTGATTATTTCATTGCAAACACACTAATGCATTAACTCACATTTTTCATAATTCTTGGATATGTTATTAATGTTGGCAATCATTTTTCATAATTCAAACCGTCCTTATCTCCCTCTCTGACTAACATAATAATTTTGATTTATTGTCTGGGTTGATTCTTTTATGATAAACACACCAATCAATTAACTCACATTTCATCATTTTTTGTAATTCTTGGATATGTTACTAACTTCGATAATAGTTTTTCTTATAATTTAAACCATCCTTATTGCCCCCTGTTACAAGAAAATAACTTTGATATTTTGTCCGGGCTGATTATTTCATAAACACACAACTATCTATTATCTCACATTTCATCAATTTTTATAATTCTCGGATGTGTTACTAAATTCGACAATAACATTTTATATGTTCAACTTGCATTATTAAACACCTACGACTAAAATAATAACTTTGATATTTTACCTGGGCTGATAATTTCATTTCAAACACACCAATCAATTAATTCCGTTATTTTTCATAATTCCTGGATATGTTACTAACGTCGACAATCATTTTTCATCATTTCAACTCACATAACGCTTTACTAAAATAATAACTTTGACATATAGCCTGGTCTGATTATTTCATTGCAAACACACTAATGCATTAAAACACATATCATTTTTTTATAATTCTTGGATATGTTAATAATTTCGACACTCATTTTTCCATATTTACACCATACTTACTGCCTTCTGTTGAGGAGATAATAACTTTGATATATTTTCTATGCTGATCATTTTATTATAAACCCACCAATTAATAAACTCATATTTCATCATTTTTCTTAATTCTTGGTGTTATATCCTTATTTTAAATAAAAATACATCAGGAACAAGGAGACATGGGTGAAAGACAAAGGGGCTTATTTACAAGGGAATCCATGTGAAATAAGAGTTACTCGACATCTGTTCTAATTCTCTTCCGGTCTTTTCTCTTCTCTCCCAGCCACGTGAGAGGGTCAATATATCTATAGTTTATTTCATCTATGAAGAGATCTTAGGTTATTCCATTACATCAATTGGATATGTTACTAATTTCGACAATAACTTTTAATAATTTAAACACACATTATCGCCCTCTCTTACTAAAATAATAAATTTGATATATGTCCTGGGCTGATTATTTCATTACAACTCACCAATCAGTTTACTAACATTTAATCAATTTTCATAATTCTTGGATATGTTACTAATTTTGACAATAATTTTTCATAAATTTAACACAATTTACAGCTTTCTCCTTACTAAAATAATAACTTTGATATATTGCCCGGGGTTATTATTTTATTAAAACACACCAATCATGTAAGTGAAATTTCATCATTTTTCATAATTCTTGCATATGTTACTAATTTCGACAATTATTTTCATAACATTAACCCACTATGTCGCTCCTCCTTACTTAAATAATAACTTTGATATATTGCCTGGCTGTGTGTTTCATTACAAACACATCAATCAATTGCGAGTATTCTCATACCTCTCTTATCCAATCCCGGGTGATGCCGTATATTCTGCTAGTATATATAGTTCACCTATCTCATTTGATCCCTGGCGAGACTGGGTATTCTGCTGCTATATTTTTTCCACATATCTCATTCAACACTGGGCGGCTCTTTCTGCTAGTATATATTTGCACTTATCTCATTCAAACCCGGGACTATATCCGCCACCTCTCTGTTAAAAATATACATGAAATAAAGTAAAGTTTAAATTGTAAACTGTTTCAGCCATCTCTTGGGACTGCCGCGATACCCCTAACCCACAGCTAAAAATATACGTAAAATGCTGTAATGTCTAAATAGTAAACTTTTTCAGCCCTTTTATTGGACTGATTCATATCCCTCACTCCACTGAGAAAAACATACATTAAATAAAGTAATGTTTAAAACGCAAATAGTTTCAACCATTTCCGAGACTGACTTCTTATCTACATTCCTACTATTATAAATATATATTGAATATAGTAATGTCTAAAACGTAACTGGTTGCAGCCATTTCCGAGACCGACTTAATATCCTCACCCCCACTGTTATAAATATACATTAAATAAAGTTATGTCTAAAACGTAAATGGTTTCAGCCATTTCCGAAACTAACTTCTTATCTACCATCTTACTGTTATAAATATACATTAAATAAAGTAATGTCTAAAACGTAAATGGTTGCAGCCATTTCCGGGACAGACTTCATATTCTCCACCCAACTTTTAAAAATATACATTAAATAATGGAATATTTATTGCGTAAAAGGTTTCAGCAATTTCCGGGACTGATTTCATATCCCCCACACTACTGTTTCGACTATACTTGAAATAAAGTAATATTTAAATAATAAACTGTTTCAGTAGCTTTTCAAAATTCGTACATTACAACAGTAACACCGTTAAGTATTAGGCAATTATTGCTTCAACACTGAGTGTAGTATACGTCTCAGCATTCCAGTGACTGTACTCCCCTTTTTTTGGTCTTGGTTAATGGAGGAGAAATACTTCATTACTGATGCAAGTTTTATTTTTGTTATTGACCAGAGTGCCCCTTTTGGGGAGCTGGTTTCTCCTCAAATTTTTAACCGACCTCATGTCCAACTCTGCTCTTGTAGGGAGGCAAATAAACAAAAAAATAAATAATAAATAATCAGAAGGGACATTTTTCAGGGCATATTATAATTAATCAGAAAAAGACATTTCCAGTGCATTTTATAATTAAACACAAGGGATATTATCAGGGCATTTTGTAATTAAATCAGAAATTACTTTTTCCAGATACTTTTGTACTATTAAAACGTTGTTACATTAAATATAGTACCTATTTACAATGCCTCCCCACGGGACGGATTTTGAACCCAGGGTCGTTTTTTAACGTGGGGAAAAGGAACAAAAATTGTCTTAGTCGTAAAGGATTTCTCCTCCACTGAGAGAGTAGAAATTGAAATGTAGGATCTGAAAAACAGATACTACACTTTGATCTTCACTAAAAGCCAAGAAGAACAAACCATTTTATTAGCTTTGTTCCAACAGCGACACCATTTTTTTTTTAAATTTTGTTTAACATCCGGATGTAAGAGTGACACACAAAATAACACACACCGTATCGTATTAATATATAGATAATAATAATAATAATAATAATAATAATAATAATAATAATAATAATAATAATAATAATACATTATTATTACAACTACTACTGCTACTACTACTACTAAGAATAATAATAATAATAATAATAATAATAATAATAATAATAATAATAATAATAATAATAATAATAATGATAGCGATAAGGATAAAAATGAAAAAAAAATGATATTAGGATAAAAATAAAAATTGCAATAATACTAGTAATAATATAAAAAAATACTCTAATATTGATAATAATAACACTATTAATAATAATTATTTTTATGATAATAATAATAATAATAATAATAATAATAATAATAATAATAATAATAATAATAATAATAATAATAATAATAATAAATACACACTACAGCATAAAATGCTAATTAAGAACCTTGAAAGATACATCCCCGAATCACACTTTGCCAGAATAAATGACTAAAGGCAAAACTACTCTGGTGCAAAAAGACAGATATAAGAAAGCCTCTTTAACAACTATAGGCTTATAACTATGTACCAAATGCGGATAAAAATATGGTTTATTTTATAATAGTGGGCTACTTTCTAAGGAACAGAAAGGTTGTTAAAAATAGAAAGACGAACACGGGACCTTTTTACATAAATCAAAAGATCATGACGACGTAATTTTATTTTAAAAAGGGCTCAATCATGACATGGATTGATTAAATGAAACCGTATGAGAGCATCTCGCCAGCACAAATAATGGAATGTCCAGGAATGAACAAAATACCAAGCAAGATTATCAATTTTATAGAATACATGGAGACTTAAACTAACAACTGATGAGCTACTCATAGCTGAGATTCAAATAAAAGAGTTATCTTTCAAGGTGATTCCCTATCACCACTCCTATTTGTCATAATAATTATGCTCCGTAACAATATACTAAGAAAATTACAAGCAGGATGGAAGCTCACAAATACAGATGAAAGAATAAACCAACTAATGTAGATAAATGGTCTGACAATGCTTGCAAATATTTAAAAGAAACAAGAGACGCCAAAAAAACAACAAAAAAACAAAAACAGAGTCTGCATCCACGATACTCGAATGGAAATCGGTCTGGACAAGTTCGAATGGTTAATAAAGAGAAGGAAAGAGAAGGTCGCAAACTGATAAGCGGGAACTAGGTGAACATGTTAGCTACGCGTATTTGATGGTTGTTGAATGGACAACTATGACGGGAAAAGAAATGAAAAAGAAAATTGAAGAGGGTATAGCTTTGAAAATCAAGAACGTGCTAACATAACTAAACTATATAACTAATTAAAAGTATAAAGGCAGTGTAAATAGTGTAACTAGAAAGATACTCTGGGCCATTTATAGTTTAGACCAAACAAGAAGTGATGCATCTTGATCATAAGACCAGGAACCCCATAACTATGTATAATGTACTACACTTAAAGAAGCCCGATTTAATGTGAAAAGGAAAGACAGGGGAAGAGGATTGGTTTGTACAGAACGCTGTAAAAGTGATACAAAACAAAAAATATATAAAATGCATGATGCAGAGCAATGGTAGAATGAGTTCAGTAGCAAGAGACAATAGCATACAATTGAAAATAAAAACAAGACGCAAACAATAAAAATAACGAGCGATTAAACTAGAAAAGTAAATAAAGAAACAGTTACACCGACGATTCGTAATAATGACAACAAGTTAGACTAACAAAACCCCTTAGACACGACTACAGCAAGGAAAGCCAAATAAGTTATCTATTAGTAGCCGAATAAGAATCTAGAACTAACCACATCAAAGAAAGAATCAACAAGACATAGAAAACCAAATGCAAATACCTGGAATAAAAGCCGAAAAAAATTACCACATAAGTGCATGCTGTTAACAGACATCGAAAGAGTATAAAATAAACAGGGAGAAGAGAGTACACTGGTACAAGCACAAATTAATTGCAGTACTTGAATATGTAAGTAACATGGACATACAAACGGATAAACTTATCCAAGAGAGAAGACAAGATATCATAATAATCAACACGAAGACAGTTCAAGCAGATCACAAGTGTAGGCTAAAGATAGAGACACAGAGCAAAACCATGGAACTTGTCAGAGAGCTTAAAGGTGTAGTAAGGATGAAGAAAACCAAAATAACCCCATTTATAGTAGGAGTACTAAGACTAATACAGAAAAACTTTGACAAAAGGGAAGATTGGAATTAGAGTAAAACCTGAGAAGATACTACGAATAACAATAATGAAAATGGTTGAAATATTAAAAATAACGCTTGACTACGGAGTCTAACATCGGGGCT
Source organism: Euprymna scolopes (assembly GCF_053919585.1). NCBI lineage: Eukaryota > Metazoa > Mollusca > Cephalopoda > Sepiida > Sepiolidae > Euprymna > Euprymna scolopes. The sequence continues at coordinate 59,208,155 of NC_136503.1, read as the reverse complement.
CACGGGTACAAGTCAGAAATAGTGAAACCGCTACGGATGTCAAACATAAACAAAATATCACATTGAATCATGAAAACTGAAACTGCATCATTTTATGTAACAACCCTGCAAACCCGACTTTCACCCACTTCGTTTTCTGTATATTACAGCATAAACTGGCACGACGCCAAATATGTGAAGACGAAGGAGGAATTAAAGATCGAGGACAGAAATCACGTCAGACCTCCCTCTGATGAGGTCATAGAGGACTTGGATATTGGGGAGGATTCATACAATTCGGTGTTCAATTAGGATTAATAATAAATCCATGGTAACAAGCTGTGTCGATAGGACATATATTAATATCAAAGTTTATCGAAAATGGTTGAGAGTCCTATAAACTTTGGAAAATATATTGTAACTCAGACTCCAGAGAATGCCACTAGTTGTTCTCAAATAGCAGTCAATGATAATTGCATGTGTGACTTCTAAAATAAATAAATAAATAAATAAATAATAATAATAATAATAATAATAATAATAATAATAATAATAATAATAATAATAATACTTTTTTTTAAAATTATCCGGCCAAGAAAACCATACGTCCGCCCAACTATTATAATACTTATACAACTTGTTATAATATATAATATGAAATAAGCATAGTTCTTAATAAACCCCCAACTTCAAAGCATAATTCGTTCGAGGTTTAATCAATTATCTAAACACAATGCGAGGCAGACTTCATAAGCTACGGATATGAGGTTTCGACTCCGTGGTAATCAGATCTACTGCCATTTGATTCTTTACTTTTTTCCCAACCTTGCCACGTTAGTTTTATCAGTACTCCCATCAGAGACCCCTGCTCATACAAATCGTTCAGCCCATAAACGATATATCAAATTGCACGTTGGGAAGCTAATCATTCCTGGAGTTCTGTAAAAGAGACTTTTCTGAAACGTACAATGTGCATTAAATAAGAATCCAGACTTTTTCTTGCACGCAGTTTTATTGACAGTACACACATAATCTCGAGCTCCATTCCTAATAATCTCGTCCGGTTACAATGCACTTGTTGTACTGTTCCAACCACTTTTGAACGCGTCATGGAAGTTCTCTTTCGTGAGGGTGTCAATGATGTTTGTCACAACCTATATCACCTCCTCAATTGCCTCATAGCGACAGTATATAAGGTTTTCCTTGACGTTAATGAATAAACCACGTAACAGGGAGAAAACTCTCGACTATACAAAGGGTGGGGAACTGGCATTGTTGTGGTCATGGTTAGAAGTCACAATATTAAGGTGAAATAGTTCTAGTATTCTCTGTGAGCGGTTAAACTCTAAGTATGCTCCCTGGTCGATAGCAGAAACGCCATATTTTTATGAATATAGGACTGTTAACTACCCCAGAACACCTCACTTCGAAGATTTATTTCTCCGAAATATAATTTTTCTTTCTCGCATCGACCCCCAAATTGTTCGTCAGTTTCCTTTATCTGCCGGAACGATGTATTTTCGTACTAGTTTGATGCTCTTCCTAGTAAAATCCGTCATACAGGCCAAACATATCGTCTTCTGGTGAAGTTTCACTTGACTCGTTCGAAGTGCTTTTGCGTATCTGATTCACGTGTTTTTCCTGCGTTGAATGTGGTCCTTCCATAATTTATACCATACGGCCGAGCTTGTTCTTGATTGTTCCTTGCTCCCAGAAAGTATTATTGTATTTGTGGATTTGGAAGCATATTTTTCCCCCGGCACGTAATTCTTCTTGAAAACAATTGTTTGAGGGTTTTACCTGTTTTTGCAATAATTTGTCAATGACTGGCCGTAATTTTCTCGCGAACATCACTTTCGACAGAGACATTTGGGATGGATAATATAGTAAGGCGTCATGCGGCACACCTGAAGAAATTGTTGCAACGCTTTTTCGGATAGTGTTCTATGCCTTCTTCAAAGCCCTCATCAAGGTAAATATATCCGCATTTCGCAACTATAAATTTCCCCATGATGTCCGCATCAGTCGGTCATGTTGGCTAATCACCGGACAAAATTTATAGAGGCAGTAATTGTAATCATGCAATAATTATATTATTTAAAACATAAACTGTTCTTTGGTATAGTTTATGGTACAGCAGAGCTTTGGAGCTTTATACTATTGTTAAAATATGTGTTGTACACCATACTGTTTACAAAATTACATAAAGAGTAATTCTATTTTGTGTGAGACCGTTGGTTGATTTTTACACCATTTAATGCAGAAAATATTAGTGAGATATCTAAAAACAAATATTGATTTAATAATTCAATCAATCTAATCCCATTCTATAAACTTTTGTATAAATCTTACTCGATACAATTAGACTATAAGTTTATCCCTAATAGGTTGCGATAAAGATATGTGTCAATATACGTGATAGCGAAGGCATATTTGTTTCTGCAACATATTTAGTTAACACTTGTTTCTATCTCCGTTTCCCGGGAATATATTTGTTTTCGTTACATTCGAAAGCAATATATGTTTAAAAGTGTTATTAGATAGACTATGCACATATTGAATAATTATCTATGTATGGTAGTGTAAAGAACATCGAGGAAATACGTTAAACCATCTATCAGTTTTTTTTTTTAAATATTTGATGCTCGAATCTGCTATATATATATATATATATATATATATATATATATATATATATATATATATATACTAGCAAAAGTACCCGTCGTTGACTGGGTTCAAAAACATTCTACAGAAAATGGACTGATTTATGAAAGTATGATAGGTTATGAAAAGGAAGGGTTGTAAATTTGGATTGAATTTGGGAGTATCAAAACCAAAGAAAAATATGATGAAAGCAAAAATAAAATAGATAAACCCCATAATTTATTATACCATACCTGTTCACATTGAAACACTTATCACAATATTCTGTGGATCTATATTAAAAAAAACGTGTTAAACTGTGTGACATATTTCCATTCTATGGAGCCCCGGTGCGAACGGACACCCCATAATTTTATTATACCATATTTCTTATAAAACTGAAACATAATTATCAAAGTATACTTATGCAGATAGATATGGAAAGTCTTTATTAAACTGTGTGAAATATTTCCATTCTATGGAGGCCAGACGCGAACGCAGACCCCACAATTTTATTATGCCATCCCTATTTAAGTTAAAACATACTTATCAAATTATTCTTATGTAGATATATATCAAAAGCACTTGTAAACGTTTTTTTTTTTATTTTCATTTTTTTTATTTACATACTTTGTGGACCAGGCGCGAACGCAGACCCTACAATTTTTATGAGCAACCGTTTTGCCAGATCAAACATACCCATTCCTGTGTCTCGATACATTTTTATCATGATGTGTAACCAGTTTTTTTTTTTAATTATAGTCATATATAGGCACCTATTCGTGACTAGACACTCACACATACGCGCGCACACAGACAATCAGCGTTATTTTATATATATATATATATATATATATATATATATGTATACATATATATATATACATATATATATATTGTATATATGTGTATAGTTTTAAAGGTTAAAAACTTCAAAGACTATATATATATATATATATATATATATATATATATATATACGTCTTGAATGATTTCAATTATTTATGAAAGTGCATTTTTACCTAAATGCAAGTTGGGAATAATTTTCCCTTTAACCAATTTTGTACCTCCAAATGTATCGCGGTATATATGTTTTTTTTAATATAATTAAAATAGTATATAATTAATATATATATATATATATATATATATATATATATATATATATATATATATATATATATATATATATATACATAACTCAAATGGCCTTGTAACGATATATGTAATCCACTGTCAGGTTAGGATATCCGGTTGCAGTCGCGCATGAACTGCGCACTGAAACATTAACGTTATTACTTCGAGATTCTTATTTTACATGGGAAGAGTGGAGATTAAATAGCTGAAACGTAATACAGAAATTAACGATGTAAAAAAAAAGCAGACAGTATTAGCCATTGTTTATTTGAATAATTGAAACGCGAAAAACAAATGCAATAGAACAATTAGGACGCTGAAATATTAACGTTATTTTTTCGAAATTATTATTTAACATGGGAAGAGTGGGGTTTAAAATAACTTAAACGTAATACAGAAACGTAAAAAAAGCAAAAGCAAAGCAGATATATCAACATTTTAATTTAACTATAATAAGTATTATGGTATCTGTTCAGTGCACATTTGCCTAAAAGTATCGCCAACCACTTATAATTCAATAACTGTAATGTTTTTTTTCAAAAATAATCAATTATAATAAACAAAATGCCTAATAGAAATCTATCTATAATCTTTTTTTCATTTCAATATACTTTCATAGAAATGTCGCAGTTATGTCCAAACAATACAATTTTCTTTACGTCACAAGTGTCACGCTCATACATGATTCCATAGCTAATATAACCTACTGACCCAACGGTTCACTAGTAGTCTAGTATATATATATATATATATATATATATATATACACATATATATATGTATATATATATATATATATATATATATATATATATATATATATATATATATATATATATATATATACAACCGGTAAATTCTCCTTCGAATACATTTGTACGATGAAAAATAAAAATAATGGGATACAAGGAAAACAATAGTAACGCAAGTGAAGATAAAATAACCTGAGCCGTTCATCGATCACTAAAGAGTGGATAACAAGTCGATTGTTACTTAAATTAACATGCACTTAAATTCGGAGAGCATATTCTGACTTGTCCATTGTAACCAAGAAATAGTGGAATTTCAATTATTGGATCATTTTACAACCTTTAATGAAAAATCAATTTTTATTTTCCTCTTGCTAAATTGCAGTCTATCCGTTATAGTTCAATTAGTTTCCTACTCACTGTAAAAATATCATAAATAAATGTTGGGCAGCTATGCTATCTTGAATTGAACCCGTTTTGTTTTATACAGGTATTGCACAAGTTTTCTTTCGTTACATAATCTCAACACTACAGCCCTGACTGTTTATTGTAATACATTTTACTTACCGAAATAATCTGTTTTGAATAAAGACGAAATAAAGCAAACAATGTTTTCTAGTTCAATTCATGAGACGATGTTTGTTTGTTTCATTCGCAAGTAAGAAAACAAATACATTTAAAAAAGAAATGAAATGACGGATGCAAATTTCTTGCTTCAAGAAAACCGGTGTTTCCGGCGAATTAAAGCAAAGAACCTTTACAGTTCAGAAGACGCGACCCGAAGGCAATAAAGCCAGAAGCTATTTTTTCCCGCTGATTAAATCTGAAGCAGGTATTCTTTTGGTTATTTTATACTAATTTCGAAACTTGTTGTTATATATTTTATTATTATTATTTCGGAGACAGTCTCTAGGTGCGCTAAGTTATTTTGCCAGGGGTCATTCGGAACGCAGGAAAATCTCAGCCGTGGGCAATGCTAACTATATTATATCAGGTTCCCGTGATTGCTTGGCTCTCTATGCAAGATAATTAACCTATTCTGATGATGATGGAACGGTGCCTGCATGCATATCTGCGTATGTAAATCTGTACATACTGAGGCTTGTGTTCGTGCTTTCGGAAATAGAGACTGGTTCATTTTTGTTTGATATTCTTATACGGCAGTCGAGTGGATTTACTTTAAAACAGATGCCCACTGGAAATATTTAAATAGTGTACTTGAAGCTGGATACTGTACTAAGATAACTCGGACACGTGCCAAGATCTAACTCTAATATATACATTTTGATTAGCAATTTATTTTACCGAGTAATTTGTTTCAATGCGTGCGAAGTAGACTTGAATTTCTATGCCTTTTTAAAGTTGGATATACTAAGGACGGCCTCGTTACTTCTGCTCCCCATCGCTATCGACAAACTACTACACATTGACAATTTTTATAATCGCATCTCTATTGCAAGTAAGCACTTTCATCCAGCTTTCCTTATGATTCTTTCAACCCATCATTTTTATTACATATTTCTAGATAGTGAATTAGCATCTTTATTACATGTTTTCCATAAACAGACCTTATATGTACATGGAACTATTTTGTCAGCAGTAACAGTGCAGTGGAACATACAGACAATATAGATAAGTTTCTTCCATATTTATATGTTAATAACAACGCGAAAACTCTCTAAGTTCGTAGATAGCACTCAAAGAAAGTGAATAATTAACTCAATCTCGTATTGTGAGGTGGACTCTAAAGAAAACTCGTTATTTTTTTATTTCTTTTATGAAACAAGTTTTATCTAAGTTTCAAGAAGATACATATAGATCATCATCCCAGCTTAGAAAAACGTTTTTTTTCACAAGATTTTGTCGTCGAAGTATAAATAATGTAAAATCACATATGCATATATAGATTTGTGTCTCCTGATTAAAGTGAGAATATCGAGGAAACAAATCTAACTCATAGAAACTCATGCGTTACATACGTTTATGTTTTAGAATACGGGAAATGTAACACCTGAAATCAGTTGAGATAAAGCAATACTAATCTGGATAAAAAGAAGAATATTGTGTTACAATTGATGTAGAATATAATAAACACATTATGTTTTCCTACTATTTCTATATACGTAAGAGAATCAAAGGAATACGACATGTACTAGAATATGTATAATCACAAAAAACACTATAAAAGAAAAAATAATTTCACAGTTGTAATAGAAGTGCTTCAATATTTTTTTGTGATTAAAGGAATAATCGCATACCGACTCTACTAATAACTTGCACCAATGTCGATTGAGTTGAGGTCCACTGATAATTATTTTGAGGTAAGAATTCATGGCGAGGACGTAAAGACGTGTCGGTTTTGTTTTAGATAATCTGTAGTAGAAAAATGCCATTTCGGATAAGGAAATAAAAAAAATTCAGGGATATTTTTGGCGCATTTGATGTGAATACACCCAAACACAGATAAGGGGGTTGATTTTTATTTATTTTATGAATATAAATAATTCATTTTGAAGATTTTACATTTAACCATTAAACAGATTGTCATACATACTATTGAAAAGTTGTTTTTTTTTCTTCAGAAACGATTAATAAACTAAAAGATTAATAAAATGATATCTAACGCACGTTCAGCAATAACAAAGAACGAATAACAAGACATACTTAATGCGTGTTAGTTTGCCGATTCTCACTCTGTATCTTCCTTCTCTTTCGTGTTGTCATCTCATTTTTCTAACTTTTCTTTATTCGTTTTCAATTGGTGACGGGCACGAATACAAAATAATATTATGGAAAAAAAATTTAAACTTTTTTATACAGGTACATGTTTTCCATCAATCCTTCAGTCCTCATACGTGTAGTGAAAGTATGAGCACACACGGAGAAAAGGGGGATGGAAAAGGAAGGAAAGAAGAGGAGGAGGAGAGGAGGAAAAGGAGGAAAAGGACGTATAGCCAATAAGAAGGTGCCACGCTAGTTTTAAATATATACACATATAAGAACGCACATACACACATGCATATACACATATAAACGAAAAAATTAAAAATTAACAGTAAATAAAAATGAAGAAACGTGGATTTAACTGTCCAATCTTTTTAATTCTAACGATATTATTTATTCCAAGAGAGAATAAGAATTCAAAGGATATAAGACGTTATTAGGAGAAACGCTGCGATGCTCATCAGTATATTAACGGCTATATCGCATTCGAAAAGGACCGAAAACATCGTTTTCAAATTGAAATTTTAAAGACAGAAACGAAACGCTCCGTGTATTAATTTATATATTAATATGTACATACACATACGTACACACACAAATACTTACATGTAGAGATATATACATATATATGCATATATACACACATAAATTTATATATATATATACACACATACACATATACTAAAAAATACACATACACAAGCATAAATGTTTGCGCATATATTTACACGTAGAGACAATTATACATATATACACACGTTTGCATAAGCGAATGCAGGGAGAGAGAGAGAGAGGAGGAAAGAAAGGGACGAGAAAAGAAGTATAGATGTGCGAGAAATACATATACATACATATGCCGTAATTTTAAGACAATTAACACTTAAAGAAAATGTGGTTTGAAAAAACACACCCACACATGCACACATATACGCATATATCCACATATACATACATGCATACATATATATATATACACACATATACATATATACAGATATACTGACATGTACGTACACTTTCAGGTGCATATACACATCCACTTGCATGAATACATACAAATATGCGTACATAATACGCACACACATACAGATGCATATACCAATGTGTATGAGAGTATAAAGTAAGAAAACATTAGGGAAAAAATGAAGGTTCCGGAAAGAATTAGAAAAAAAAAGTCAAACCCTTCTCACCGTGCATTTTAATCCTAAGGAAAATGTTTATGGAAAATATTTGTAGTTATAAAAATTGTAGTCATTAAGTAGTCCTATGTTTTTGTTAAGGCCTGAAGTGTTGAATTTTAGAATTACTTTTTGTTCATATTTTCGTATCTGGTGTTGTGTAAGAAGATTGGATGGCATGAGGATGTATCTGATGTTGTCTATTGTGTGGTTATGTAAATTATAGTGGATAGCTACTGAATGCTGTGTAGATTTGTCTCTAATGGTATGTTTGTGGTTATTAAGGCGTAGGCGGAACTCCAGGCCTGTTTCCCCCACGTAATTGCCTTTTGTGCATTCTGTGCAGTATAACAGATATATTTGAGCAATTTCAATTTAGAGGAGGATGTTTGAGATGAATGTTGGTGCCTGGGAGGGTGAATGTGCTGTTGGTGTTAATATGCGTACATATTAGACATCTGGGCCTATTGTAAGGTTTCTTTCCTTGAGATGTGAGGGCGCGGTTGATCCGAGTGGATGTGAGTAAGGGATGTAAGTTGGGGAGCTGTCGTTTGGCCCAAATGGGTGGTTTATTGTATATTGTGTTGAGTGTGAGGTCCTGTTGTAATTGTTTGAGCATCACGAGGTTCTTTGCTCAGCAACCGAGAAGGCTAAAATGTTTGCCAGTCGGTTTGCCTCAAACTCCACACTGGACCCTCTTAACCACCCATTGCCTCAATTTCCTATGCGGACAGACGCCACGCTAGACGATCTAATAATCACCCCTGCTCAGGTGCATGCTATCATAAAAAAAACTTGACACTTCAAAAGCATGTGGACCCGACCTCATCCCAGCTGTGCTATTAAAAAAGTGCTCAGCCGAAGTAGCTCCAGTTCTCTCCAAACTCTACAACAAATGCCTTAATGAATCTTGCTTTCCGGGCTGTTGGAAAACTGCTTCTGTGGTACCAGTATTCAAGAATTCTGGCGAAAGAACTGACCCATTAAATTATCGCCCTATTAGCCTCCTCCCACTTTTTGCCAAAATATTTGAGACCTTAATTAACCATTCTCTAGTCCAGCACCTTACAGATGCTAAACTTCTGAGCGACCAACAATATGGATTTAGACAAGCCCGTTCAACGGTAGACATCCTCACTGTTATCTCTGAACGCATATACCATTCACTGGACAAAGCGGGAGAGGGCAGAGCGGTAGCTCTAGATATATCTTAGGCTTTTTACAGGGTATGGCATGAAGGTCTCCTCAGGAAGATTAGATCATACGGTATCACTGGTAGAATCGACTGTATCCGATTGACTTTTTTGTTGTGATTGGGCGGAAACTTTCAAAATGTAGGTAATTGTGTCCATCGGTCGGTTTTGTGTGTAGAGATGCGGTAATATAATTATTTGAAATATAAACCAGAACGTCTAAAAATGTAATGTGTGTGGTTAATCGTGAATTTAATACTATCGTGACAGTTGTTTATATGCTGAAGAAGTCATTCAATATCTTATCACCGTCTGGCCAAATGACATATATGTATCTGTAATAGTGTGTCGGTTTAATGTGATGTATGTATGTATTTTTGTTTCAATGTGTGCATGAAGATGTTAGCATAGCTGGATGCCATTCTAGTTGCCATGGATGTGCCTTTTATTTGTAAAAAGTGTTGGTTGTTCGATGTAAAATTGTTATGTGTTAGAATGTACTCTATAATGCTGCATATGTTTGTGATATGGGTGTCTTGTAAGTTCTGGGTTTGTAAAAAACTCCTGCACGTGGATATTCTTTCCTTATGTGGAATATTCGAGTAGAGAGAAAAAAATCCATCGTGACGAGTATTTTATTGTCTGGTAAGTTACCGATATCGCGTAGGATCTGTTGGAAGTGTGTTGTATCTTTAATATAACTGGGTATGTTTGGCATCAATGGGTTGAGGATGCTGTCAATATATCCCGAAATCTTCTGTGAGGGTCCCGATGCCCGAGAAGATAAGTCTGCCACGTTGATGGATCTGGAGAGCCTTAGCTATGTGGTATATGTCTGTGAGTTCGGTAATCGATGCGTCAGTGTTTCCCGTGTCTTCAAATGGTAGGTGTGCGAGTATGTTGCTGACTATTTTCGGGAGTTTATGACGTTTGGGGATAGTGTAAAAGGCACCGGGATTATGATGTTCTGGTACTAATTTTTCAACCGTTTTCATAATTGTTTCGTCTAGACTACTAATTAGGGTGGTTAGTTCGGATTTGAATGTGCTGCTTGGATCACTGGGGAGTGGTTTGTAGAATTCTCTGTTCACTAGCTGTGTGTTTATTTCTGTTATGGAATCATTTGTTTCATGATCGTGATAGCGCCTCCTTTTGTCTGCTGGTTCTATGGTGATGAGATTATTATTCTGTTAGGATTTCATGGTTTTGTTCGTCCTTTGTGATATTATGATGGGTTTCCTTGCGCAGTTTGGCTATGATGAATTGTCTAAATGTTTTTATTGGGTTGCTGTGTGCGTCTATGTTTAGGTTGTGTCAATTGGGAGGTGCCCACTCTTTAGATTTTTAATCTTTTGCACGTTTATTTGTGGTGGAATTGATGTCTGCTTGTTGGTTGTTATTATGGAAGTATTTCTTTCATTTTATTCTTCGGATATAGTCCTCCAGATCCACGCATATGTCCAGCGGATTAAGGTTTTTGGATCAGCAGAATGAGAGTCCTTTAGCTAATAGGCTGGTTTCTTTTTCTGAAAGTTGGTGGCCCGATAAGTTTGCAATGTTGGTACACTGCGATTTTTGGGGGATGCGTTGCGTGTTATTATTTTTTAGAAATCTACTGATGGTGTATGGGTTTTGTTGGTTGTAGATATCTTTTAACACTTGATCTTTATTGATTACTGTGTTTCCGTTGTTTGAATTGTAAACATTGGCAGAGATGTTTAGAGTAGATTCTGCTGATTGCTCTAGAGGTTTCCGTAAATGTTGTACGAGTAAGTAAATCACGAAGGGGAGATCTTTTCTGTCGCATGTGTTCGAGAGTGTTTTTTTTTTTGTTTTGCATAAAATGCTTATATAGCGAGGTTCTGTAACTTGGACGAAGCAGTTTCATATATTTATTTTACTCTAAGTGTATGGTTTGTGTTAGATACACCCTGGAAGTGGTTCTTAATTTTAAATCCGGTGGGTATGATGTCTAATTTCTTGCATGTTGGGAGAAAAATGATGTCTGACCTTATGTGTGCAAGTTTATGAATCGAAATGTATAAAAAAGAATACGAAAAGTATAAAAGCTTATGACTTTCTTTATTCGTTTTCAGTTGGTGACGTGAAGGAATACAAAATAATATTATGAAGAAAAATTTTAAAAAGATTTACGGTTACATATTTTCGACCGATCCTTCAGTCTTCATCGGTTAAGTGAAAGTAGGAGCATACACGAGGAAAAGGGGAATGAAAAAGGAAGGACGGAAGAAGGAGAACGTGGTATAGCCAATGAGAAGGTGCCACGTCAGTTTTAAATATATACACATATAAGTAAGCACATCCATACATCCACACAGTATATATACACATATAAACGAAAAATTAAAAATTAAACAGTAAATAAAAATTAAGAAACACGCCTTTAACTGTCCAATCTTTTGAATTCTAACGATATTATTTATTTCAAGAGAATAAATAAGGATTATATATATATATATATATATATATATATATATATATATATATATATATATACACATATATATATATGAATATATACATATCAAACTAAATACATATATAAATATATACATATCAAACTATATATATATACATATATATATATATAAATATATATATATATATATATATATATATATAAGAATATATACATATCAAACTATATGTATATATATATATGAATATATGACATATCAAAATATGTATATATATATATATATGAATATATTCATATCAAACTATATATGAATATATAACATATCAAATTATATATATATACGAATGTATACATATTAAACTATATATATATATATATAGAGAGAGAGAGAGAGACAGAGAGAGAGATATATGCTTTTATACACATTAAACTATATGGCCACTCTATATAAAATTATTTTTTATTTTTATGTGATTCCGAATATATACCCTGAAAATATTCTAAACCACCACGATATTGACCACACCCTATATAAGAGAATCACTAAGTTTCTCAATTTAATTAAAATAATTTATAGATTTATTTTCATATATATTTCCCACACATTTTAAGACTAGTACACATATAACTCACTATTGAGTATTAGCACTTATTTGGACTCATTTTCTGATGATGATTCAATATGAGTATAATAACTCGATAGATCAGAGTGCCATTAAAAATAAAGAACCAACCTGATGGATGTTATGGAAGCAATGCTCTTTCCAACAGAATTGTATTCCTATTGATATATACGTTAGTAGGTTGTACTACTCTCCAACAATATTGCTTTTGATACTCATTCGTATTGCTTAATGATCTCACACTTTTTAGTGCTAAACAACATGTAATACGAGAAGCGGGTCCCTCAACGTGTTGGGAAGTTAAATAACGTGAACTAGAAATAGGTATAAGACAAAAAAACGTAAGTTTTTTTAGAAAAAATAAAGTATGGAAAATAGTGGTAATTGACTAAAAAATGCTGTGGTTTATGCTGTGATTGGAACTACATACCGAAAATGTGTTTTGTCTGTACTCTGTTAAATGTAGCTGTAAATATTTCTACAGTTGTTACTACATGTGGGATAGGTTGGGAACAAATTTGGGTGTGACAGTTTAGGGCAGTTGCGTGATTGACACAGTGGGTGTCATAGTAAAATCCTCATGAGACCTGATGAACTGACATCGATAATCGTCGAAATTTAAACAGATGTTATTATCATGTATGGTGTCACTTCAAAAGCAAACAACGCTTAAAATTCCCTGTCTCTCTCCTTCAAATTTCAACACATTGTTTTATAGGGGTTAAAAGTAGC